>NC_062263.1:29335234-30535234 GCF_916048215.2 Malus sylvestris
TTGATGAATTCATAACCCAGAAGCATATTTTGATGATTGATGTTATTAATCGAAAAACCCCTAATTTGGAAAGAAGACCCTTACCAATGGATTTGCAGGAAATCTAAAGGTCACCAGCTTTTCCTTGTTTTTTTTTTCTTCAGGTTTTGTCGTTATTCACCAAACCTATATGCCAGAACCCGTGTTCGATTTCCCAATCCTGCAACAATGGTATATTTTCTTAAATATTATTCATGCTTTTGAACCTATTGGTTTTAATCACATAACTCATAAACTTATAAACCAGGCTCTGATACCACATGTTAGAATAAACATAAATCAATAACAAGTTATATGAGCTACTGTTATCAAAACACAAATCATTGTTCACTAAACCAATGTATGGAGAAAACCGTACCTGCAGATGAACAGGAATCGGACACCATGCTCGATTTATGCAAGAATTCTGCAGTGCACCTTCTCTTCTCTTCAGTGTTCAAGGTTCTCAACTAATAATAGGTATTAGTTTTGAGTAGAGTACACACACTGCAAGAACAGATGCCACCATATATATACTACATAATCCTAACCAAATTCTATAAGGAATTCCCTATTAAAATCCATATATAAAACCAATTCCTTTTAAATAGTAGTTCAGTTACAATATGAATTCATAAATCCATTCTCAACAAGGCTTCATATTCAATTTCTAATCCTATAACCAAGTTTACAGGTTCATACTCATGCTCATATTCTTACAGCACTACCTAACAAGCTGCTTGCAGAAGATACATAAAGTACATATTTACATATTAATTGGTTACGCTTGAGTGCAACTGTATATACAAAATCTTATCTAAATGTATGTATGCATGTATGTGTAGGTGACAAACACTGGGATTGGAGCTCGAGGAACGTCGAGGATTGTTGATCAGTGCAGCACCGGAGGGTTAGACTTGGATGTACGCTAAAGTGCTTAACACCGACGGGAATGGCAATGCCCAAGGTTGCCGTATCGTCAAGTACAAGTCTACAACTTTGTCGACTGCGGTGCACTTCTTACATTATTATTAGTAGAGGGAACTTAGTCCTTTTTTGTTGTTGTTTGTTGGTGTGTGTCAAGAACTTAGTTTATTTCTAATGAATATGCGTCATCGATCTTCCGTTGATGGAATAAATTGAAGTGATTTTGTTTTTTTATTTATATTAATTTAATTTTCCTTGCAAACAGTATGAAAATCTATACTAAACTAACATAGTGACAATATTACCTTAAGTTAAGGGCTTATTGGGCCATGCATATGAAACGAGTTGATTTTTTATAAAATTTTGTATCTTGATGTGTCATGTGAGGAGAGAGATAAATTTTTATTATGCATGAAAAATGATATGTGTAGAGATTTTATAATCTTCTTGAAGGGTTAAAGAGTTGATTGAAATGGAGAAGGGATGTGGATTTTGTGTTTTTGGAGACTGACTTAGTTAAGGGTACCATCCCTCTTCGAAGCTTGATTAAAGATTACAGGACCTTAATTAGGCTGCTAATTACCTTCTAATGCTTTGGGCTTCTTTTTTGCTCTTCACACTCGATACCCTTCTTTGATCTTTGGGCTTCGGCCCCCATTCAATCTAATAAGAGGGCACATAAATGATAAGATGCATCGGGATAACAATAAAACTATTCAGACAAAAAAATCTACGCTCTTTAATAAAGGAGGATTCTGTTTTTATATATGAATTTATCTATATTAATATTAATATTGGAGTAATATTAAGAAGATCATCTATTATTTAAGTGTTGATTAACGTCATGATTTTCTATTAATGACACGTCGCATGGTTTGTAAATTTGGTCTACCTAGTATTACTCTAAATATTTTGTTAGTAGCAAATAGTAGATATCCTATGTTTAGGATCTCCTTCTTCAACCTACTGTATTTCTAGTTCAAATCCTCAATTTCTCCTAGTGTTGTTTAGAGTAGAAATATCTCTTGTAATAATAAGGTTATAAAAAATGTGTTAGCAAGTGCAACACTTTTTGAGTGTTCAAATAACTTTAACTTATTTAAGTTAAAACAACAAATGTTACGAATCTTCTCATATTATAATTACGTAACAATAATTACCCCGCCAACTTGACAGTATATTCTTACATTGTAAAGTTAAAACGATTCATGACATATCAATTTTTGCACCTAAACAATTATTACAATCGCCAACTTAAAATAATTCACAAAGTTGAACAATTATAATAGTTCCACCAACTTTAAAACAATTTACAACATTAAATAATTACTACATCACAGCCAACTTAAAACGATTCACAATATTAAACAATTATTACACTGCTGCCAACTTAAACGATTCCGAAAATCTAACATATCACATGAATTACTGTCGCAACGAAGAGGCCTCTTTCTTGTATGGAAAAAATTTAATAGTTTGGATAAGCATCCCACTAAAAAAGGTATCAAACCCATCATTTCCAAAAAAAAAACCTTATTCTACAATACAACCCAAAAGGAAAGAAGCAATAAATTAAAGAAAATATATGAACCTAAACCTATTAGGTGCAGGGCATACTCACTACGTGTAACGTGTGCGTGTGTGTACATATATATGCAGGCCTTAGAGATCTCCATTTTTTTTCAAAAAAGGAGATTAGGTGTGAGCTCATTTCACATCGAACTTCAATGATTCAAACTGTTTATTTTGTAAGCCTCGTTTTATAGATGATCCTTACAAAATTTCAATTCAATCTAAAACCATTTGTCTATTTAATTATCAAGATAAAATTTTATTATTTCTTATATAACAAAATCTTCGTTAATTTCTTTGAACTCAATTAGCTGTCTTAAACATTTCCGATTTGGCTAATACTTAGTAAGAATGATCTATGAAGTACAACTTAAAAAATAAACAGTTCAGATTGTTAAAACTTGATGTTGTGTGGACTACATAACTAATCTCTATTTTTATAAAAAAAAATTAAGAACCCTTCCATTAAAGGTTTCTTACATATACAAGGGAGTTGGTAAAACCAAAGCCAGAGAGTATAAAAACTCGAACTCGTTTAATGTTTTTGCGTACAAGAACACATGATACACAACATAAAGGCCTTGCCTTTCTAACATCTCTCTCTCCTCACATACGCACACATACTCTCTCCAAACTCTCTCGCTCATGTTTCTTCATCGAAGCTCGAATTTGTCCTGAAATCCCAACAAACCCAACGTGATTTTCCCGCAAGCAATCACAACCCATCTCTTAGTTTCGCCCCCAAAACCCGCCACTTTCTTCACTCCCCTCAGATCCGACACCACCAACCATCAGACACGTCCGATAAAACCCAAAACAAAGCCCCACCCTTTTCTTAATTTTCTCACTTAATTATCCGAAAACCTCTGGCTTTGCGTTTCTGTCGGGTCGGGCGTTGAATGTGGTTTGGGGGGGAGAGGCAAGGGGGACATAGACACAGAGGTTCGGAGATTATAAGGGTTAAAGAGGTGGAGGAAGAGATGGCGGCTGGTGGTGTTGGTGGTGGTCAGGTGGTGAAAGTTAAGAGGGAGAAGCTGGAGGCATGCATGACGTGCCCTCTTTGTAATAAGCTATTGAAGGAGGCTACAACCATTTCACTCTGCCTCCACACGTGTGAGTATCCGTTTTAATCTCCTCTTCCCTTAATTGTTTCTTGATTTTCTGCCAATTTTATGATCTGGGTCTGTTCTTGTTTTTCCATATCTGCACAATTTGTTTTTTTGTTGCAAATTTTCATTTTTTTTTTCCACAAACACTTGAGGACATTGCGAAATGTTCGCATTGTTCATTGTAATCTTTGTTATATTTATTTCTATTGCCATGCATTTCCATAGAATTGAAGAAAAGGGTTTTGTTTTCGAAGAATTTTCTCGATTATTTATGTAATTCAATGCTTAATTTCGTAAAATGTGGAATTCGAAACCAGTTTGCAGGAAGTGCATCTTCGAAAAGCTCTCGGATGAGGAAGGGGACTGCTGTCCCGTCTGTGAAATTGATCTCGGAATTTTACCTGTCGAAAAACTCAGGTATTGTACCTATATTCAGAACTGACGATGCTTCATCTTCGCTTGGATTACAGTTTCACATGTTGCTTAGCTGGTTTTAGGTAAATGCATGGTGTTGTTGGTTCTTCCGATACTTAATTAGGGGATTACTGAAAAGTTTGGAAAGTAACTTTTAGAAATGAAATTAATGGACTCCTATACAGAGGTAGTGTTAGTCACATTGCGTTGTTTCCCAACCCACCCTAAGGCAGATATCAAACCGATGCTTGTTTATTATCGTCTAGCAATAGAAAGTTGATGCTTTGTCAATCATCATAACAATTTGAAACTTTCCAGATTGAGATAAGGGCTGGCTTTTTACCCCATAATTAATGCTTTACTTAGATACCGATTTGTGTAACTAGGGTGCCTACTTGCACGCTGTCATATGATTTTATACAGGTCAATAGTTTTTTCGTTTTACTAATTTTCCCGTCACAACGTCATAAATGTGCGCTGGAGCTTTATGTGGAAATGTTCTCACGCATGCTTAGGATGTCATTTGATGATCTTCAGGCCAGACCATAATTTGCAAGATATTATAGCCAAGATATTTCCCGTTAAGGGAAAGAAAGTTGATACACCAGAAGCTAACGTGCCCGAAGCTAATGATCCTGATGTTACACCTTCTTCATTGCCAGTGAAAAGGAAGGAGAGATCATTATCTTCATTGGTAGTCAGTACCCCCAAAGTTCCATTACAGTCAGGTTTGACTGGAAAGAGATCAAGAGCTCTGTCAAGAAAGGGTGCTGTTTTACGAGGATGCAGTTTTTCCGCTGAAGAAGCTGCAAAGAGAGATGATTCTACAGAAGATCATCCAATGAGCTCCAACTCAACTGGTACTCTTGATGAATTCGCACAAAATAAGAGCCAGGTAAAAGGGGGGGGGGGGGGGGGGCAGGATTTTGATTATTTGTGCATTATCATAGCATTTATGTTTAGTTTCATTGCAAAACCAAACAAGTCCAATGCTTTATGTTGAGATAATAGTTAGAAAATATGATACATTCATCATGACTCTAACACAAGTTATTCACTTCGGAAATCAGGTCACACTCGTAATCAAACTAGGAAACCCGATATTCTTTTATGGTAGGAGATAAGATTTTCTAGCTGGTCTTAGTTCTTTATTCTTCAACATTCTCTCTCAAGCTTGAGCGAAAATGATCAGGCTCTACCTGTTTCACGTCAATAACACCAAAGGTCTTGTTAGGTGCCTTGGCATTTATCGGTTGATTGATCTAACTGTTGCACCATTTTGTCTTCCATGCGGATTCGGGTTTCTCATATGTGAAGGCAGCCAGGTCTGATTGTTTAGCAAACTTTGGTGTTGATAATACCGGGGTTTGTGGGTAGGATTCTTGTCCTCTGGGCTCCGTGTATTGGTGCAGTTTTTTTCATGATCTTTTGGGGCTTCCAAATGTTCGCTTCTTTTAGGAATTGTTTCAATTTATATCTCATCCTCTAGATTGATTTTCGTTGTTGGTTTGAGCCGGGGTCCTCGTTTCCCACTCTCCCATTTCCATTCTCTGCTTCTAATGGCTTTTAGACACAATTTTAGGGTTTTGCTTCATGTCCCCTTAACTTATTGTACCGTTAAATTTTGTTTATCGATATATCCACAATGTCTTTACATGATAGCAATGCTGGAGTGGATTTGACATTGTTGTTTAATAGACATAAAAAAGAAGTTAAAAACACCATAGAATGATGAGACACCTGCCCAGTTAAGGTAGATGATATGAGATGGTGATCCATGGCATGTGTAATAAACTACAATTGTTCTGACCAATGAGGGATAAATTATAGAACGAAAAAAAGCCTCTCGAGGACAACATGGAAACATTCCTACAATGTGACGTAGTGTCTGAGGCAATTTGTAGTCTGGTAGTATAAATGAATTTGGGAGACCTGATTACATTTGAAACCTGTTTATGAAATATATTTTTGCATGTTTATTCAATTATGCAGGATTTGCCTGAGCATTCATACGAGCGAACTGCTAATAAATATATGAACAATGACGTTGAAATAATAGAAGGGAAAGCTGATCTGTGGACGCCCTTAAACTGTCTCGTAGAGGCTGCTAACCGAACCAAGTCCTCGAAGCCAAATTCACAAGGGTTGCATGCCAAGTCTGATCCAACCAGTTCCCTTGATAGTGAACTTTATATGTCTCAAATTAAGGTAGAAGGAGAATTGCCAAATGCTCTGGACTGCATCAGGAATGCATATACGCCCAAAACCAAAAAAAAGGAGGCCGACCAGAAGGCAAGAGGAAAAAATAACAGTAACGGAACAGGGGCATCAGGACCAGTGAAACGTAAAAGGGTGCGCACAGCTAATCAGAACAGGGTAGCTGCATCCGGGGAATCAAGTGCCTCAACTCAACTTATGCTAGATACATGTGGGGCCAAGTATAGAAATGTTCCTGTTTGGTTCTCCTTGGTTGCATCTGAAGACTGGTGAGATGTTCTTTTCGTTATAAAATTGTTATGGTTTATTTTATTTTAATTTTTTTTTTGGGAGCCCGATTTTGATTTCTTTCATGCCGATCCCTGATTTTGATGGTAAATTTCTTCAGGAAAGGAGAAATTTCATTGCCACAGATATCAGCATGTTGCTTGAAAATAAAGTGAGTTTCTGTATTCCTTTTACTTCCTTTGAAGTTAGGCTATGTCGTTTTGCATTGATCCGTTGTCATATCTTAGCGATTTAATCATCTGAAGCGTGTATAGGATAGAGCAACAAGTACCAAAATGGGGGTTCAGCTTTGTGTGTGTCTTGTCTACCGTATTTTTTTAGGGTTATAAATTATATATGTCTTATTCTTTTGCTGTTGTAAACTTGTCACGTGATTTAAGTATAGCATCATCTGGTAAGAATGCTATACACCAGAAATGAAAACAGAACAGTGTTGAGTCAACTGCCCTTCCCAGATTTATATTTGAACCACATATTTTCCCCAAGGCTTTTCCAAATCCATTCCAATTTGTGCATTTAGAAGAATTTCAATCTTCATGACTACTTTCCTGTTAGTGAGCAAGCGTAACAACTAACTGGTTTCAAGATTTAGACTTAAGAAGTTTTGAGAAACTATTTTGATGGATCTTCGTCGATCGATGATAGAAAATGGTTTTGGTTGACACAAGTATTAAATCTTGCAATATTTCTATTTTTTAATGGTTTTTAAGTTGCCTAAGCTTTTTCTGTGTTTATTCTGGTTTTGTAATGGATAATGAAAAAAAATATTGGGACTTAGTTGTATTGACTTTTCTTTTTCTTTTGCAGGGATGGTAAAATGCCCGTATCAACAATCCAGAAGTACCTTGCAATGAAACTTGAACTTAGCAGTGAAAATGAGGTGAGTATATTTTTGTTGTCTTCCTACAAAGCTGAGAAGATTTCGAGTTTTTGACGTTATACAAACTCGTTTGACATTACTATGGCTGCTCATGAAAACCTAGAAATTCATTTTCGCGTTCCATCTATCAAAACATAGTTTGACAGTGCAACCGGAGCTCTCTTCTGTTTCCTATCATACGCAAAGAGAGCATTTTCCCTGACATGGATGCTATGGGTCAAGTGTCATAACATTTTTCTACAAAACGCATTGGAACACTTTAACTGTTGTTTATTGCATGCCTTTTCAATAAAAGAAGCGATAGGGCGTGGAAACATTTCCACTTACGCTTCAAGTTTTAATTTTTTTCCTTTCTTGCAGGTGGAGATACTGTGTCGGGGTCAGCCGGTGCTTCCAACATGGCAACTAGAATCCCTAGTCGAGTTGTGGTGCCGAACAGCACCAACAACAAAAAAAATACCGGTAACAGTTGGCTCCTCTGCTAAAGATTTTGTGATGGTCCTCAATTATTGTCGTAGGGTTCAAACTCCATGAAAGAACCAATAAAAACTCTTTTAATTAAGGTAAAACAATATAAGTTTCTCTTTTGTTGTTGTCGATCGTAGTGGTTTGAAATCTCTGAAAGAACCAATAAAATTATCTCATGTTGTCTTCATAGTTTACAACTCAAGATTTATAGTATTGGCGGATTTTACTGGTGTTTCAACTAAGTTTATATGCTAGATCATGTGTTTGTTCTATATATTAAATTCTTTGGTCTCTGTTTTCTTATCATAATCATTCAGGGAAGTAATTTCCGATCATCCCTTACCCAAAATGCACACTCCTTGTTTATTTGTAGTCGTTAGATTGAATCAGTCAAAAGAGACAAAAATAAACAAGGGTGTAGATCATGAAAAATGGCGTGCGGACCCAGAAATTCGACCGAGTGTTGCTTCCGTAAGTAGCAACATTGACGTCCTCACTTGTAACTTCGGTGGCATTCATCAACGTAGAACACAACAGCTTATGTCCTACATCTTCAGTATGGAAGAAGGCTTGTTTCGGTGTTATTTGCAATTTAACACCGCCGTCAAGATGCACCGTCAATGTCGCTCCATTGAGATGTTCCGGTTTCAGACCAACTGCCTTCGTTACTTGTTCTATCAATCGGCCATAGAAATCCTGTTGTAGTATTGTCACTTACGTTCCAGAGTCAAGAAACATGCTCCCTTTCGAAACCGACCCCGATGAGTTAAAAGGCATAAATGTGTTTCCAACACCGATTATCAACAGAATGAGATATGCGCCCGACATTAACAGATGGTTGTGGACGCCAAGCTGGAGGATTCAATGTAGAAGTTGCTGTTGTAATGTTTGAAGCAATAGATGAATGTGATGTTGGAGATTCGGTTCCAATCCTAACTCCGCGACGTTGCCGATCCCATTCTCCATAATACAGAACTTGATCAAATTCAAAAGAAACACGAGTGTATGGAGCAATCTTGTTTGAAATCTTTCATAGAAAAATTAGTTAAGGAGTGCTTACGTTTTATGCTACAATAAAGGCACAAATTCTGAATTGTGCCCACATATTCTTGTGATGTGTAAAGAAGTGGAATGATTTATTATTTATTAATATTTAGCGGCCACAATTTCTAAAAATAAATGAAATTTATAATGTATTAATATTCAACGGACATTTCTTTTCAAATTGTTTCATTTGCCTATCTGAAGTCACACCACACCTTTGTACGGTTGATTAGAGGATGAGCTTATGGACAATTTTTTGTTATGTGTGTCACGAGAAGGACTCAATACAGTAAAAAAAATAAACACTTATGATAAAGACAAAAATAATATAACCAAGCACAAAAAACCAACCTGGAGGAAGACAAGAATCTAAAAAACAATTGAAAAGGCTAAGAATCTAACAAACCTTCATGGCAAATGGAAACGATCCATCGTAAATACAAAACACTGAATAGTAAATAAGCAACTCCGTACCATTATTTACCACGATTTAATAGATTTAATTTATAATTTAATATTTCATGTGTGCTAGATGTAAAGAAAAACGAAAACAACACATATGGTTGTGCTTATTATAAATCAATTTTATAGACACAAAAAGCTTTTCGTGTATGTGTTCCGTCAAAAAGTTTTCAGGTCTATCCCATTCCACTCGGTTCCGTGCCCCTTAATGTTTTGTGTTTTTTGTTTCTTACATTGGGTACAGTATGTGGTGCCTGTATAGAATGGGCACTGTTCACCCTATTGGTGTTCAAGGAGACACAAAATCCTCATTTGTGTCCTCAATTTTGTACCCAAAGCCATTTTTTTTGTAGTGTAATACTATTGCATGCAGCTGTACTGTAGATATGCAGCTGAATGGCATAGATAAATTAGAAAAGTGATTAAAATCATATAATTTTATGAAGTAGTAGTGTTTGCAGCTGCCATAAGAGAGATTAGAAGAGGGATTTAGATTGAAGAAGAAGAAAAGTACTGCAAAAATGGAATTTATTAAGAGAGTAGCAATGTTTGTTTTCAGAAAATTTGCATGGGAGAGGTTTTCAGGCCACACGATTTTCTGGTCAAAGCCTGCATGCGCAAGAACGTCATTTCTAGGGTTTCAAGTTCGTTTTTTGGTAATCAATTTTTCTTAATATCACAGTAATAATAATATCCATGTTAATTACTTTTTACATGGTTAAATACTTGGCTCCTGGCTTGGAAAATTACTGGGTCTCCTGCCATCACCACCACACGATAAAAATCTACGTGATCATCATCAACTAAGGAGTCTACTCTCCTAGTCCTACGTCGCATAGAAATTGAACTTCAGAAGGAACTGAATGAGGTTACAAAATAGCACAAGAGTGCATATGTAAGAGAATATGGTTAAGGATACAAAATAACGCGCAACGTTTTAAACTCAAGTGATTAAGAACATTAATTTATCCATGCATCCGAGATCCTAAGTTCACTTCCCCCTCATACACGAAACATTTTTATGATTCATGTTTTTTATATCCAAGCTCCTTCGGCTAGTTAATTTCCTACAAGTACAAAATTACAATCAAAATAAAACTGAAAACGTAGTTGAAGAAATAAGAGAAATGAATAGCAAAAGCACTATTAGGACTAGGACTAGGGCTAGGACTAGTACTGCTAGTTTTTCTGCAGTCAACTGCCTTGAAGGAGACCAACATTTTTTCAAGATCAAAACCAATCAAAAAATTTGACTGAGCATAGCTTCCATAGAGACCAACTCCTTCATCTATTGTATCACTTGCGTTAAGCATTCCAAAGCAGTGTAATTTATCTTGTTTGTTTTGATAGAAAGTTTGTGCCGGTGACAACTGCAATTTAGCACCGCCGTCGAAATGAACCGTCAATAATGGTGCTTTAAGATTCTCCGTGGTGTTGTAGCAAAGCACAGTTCCAGAATAGTCGTGTACTTCGACTGGTTTTAGCGATGAATTCATCACCTTCTTTACTTGTTCTACCAATCTGCCGTAAAAATCTTGTGGCAGCATTGTCACTTGGGTTCCCGAGTCGAGATACATGTTCCCTTTTGAAATCGACCCTGATGAGTTAAATGGCACAAACTGTTCTCCGACGCTGAATCCCTCAACGGTGACGAAATATTGGTTTTTGTCTGCTCTAGTGATCAATGGCGTCGAAACCACACCTTCACCCGAAACCTCACTCCCCTTCCCAAAACTCATGATGCTTGCATCATTGGGATGATCCGGATCGAAGGGTACGAGACAATGTGAGAATTTCTTGCCTCCAACGTGAGGAGCAAGTTGAGAAATAATAGATAAATTCCCGGCTCCAAGCCCTACTATTCCCATTTCATTTTCGGCGAAAGTTTCCCCGGTGTTGTTGTGCCCACAACCAATCACAACGTCTTTGAATGAAACCGGCTTCCCGGAGCTGGATCCAAACGTGATCGTCTCTTTCGACATCACCCCTTGTGTAATGGAATCATCCATGTAAGTGTAATTGTAGTTGCAAACCTTTTGATCATCATTTGAGCAAGAGGTGTAGCCAGTGTCGTTAGCATAACTACATTCGTGTGCAGTACATGGAAGGGTAGCATACGATGAGGACTTCTTCGGGTCGAACTTGGGATTTTTTTGCTTGTAGCAAGTCGGACACGGCTCACATTGCGTCCACAACAACGTACTTCCTGTATCCGCCACTGCATAAATCTCATAGGGTGGAGTTCCAAGAGAGAGCTTCATAAGTTGTGCACCCTCACCGCCCTCCTTGTCACGCTTTAGTTCCGATTGTGGGGTGCTTTCTTCCATAAGACGTCGAGAAATTTTATGATTATGATTGTAAAGCGATGAATTTAGAGAATTTCGGCGAATAAGTTTGACACTAAATCCACCATTAACATCAGAATTCCTCGCTTCTATAGCTGAACTATGGCATATGACTAGATAAATGATCAAAATCATAGCCACTACACCATAATTGTGTAAAAGAGAAAGACCTCTAGTGTCTGCGGATGCCATATATTACATGGAATTTCAGGAAAGGAGATGTAAGAGGAGAAATTAAGTGTATAATTAGTGCTTAAATAAGGTGCTAGGGTTTATGTTAATGGCTAAAAATTCACTAGTAACACATGGAGTTCCTTTTATTCTAATCTTAGAAAGGGGGTGATAGTTTTTTTTAGAAAATTTGAAAGAGGCCACATTTTTGTGTGAAAAGCTCCATACCACTTGTTTTTATAGGTTCAGTTGTTGCTGTGGACCCTGGTCAAAGCTTGAACCTCATTTATTGGGTTTTCAAACTTCTGAATTCTCCAGGTTTCAACAGTTGATGCCATATTTAGAGACACGTTTTTTTTTTTTTTAAGTCACGTGATGAGTGTTGTAGAACGATATACGTAATTTGTTAGTTATTTCTTAAAAATGTGCTAGGAAAAAAGTCTGGTACAACAAGTATCATAATATAAATTTTTGTTTTCATGTATCTAATCTCTTGTATTATGACACGTCCTGTATCGAATCTTGTCCCCGACACACTGAAAAATCCTTTTCAAATTTACATTTTCCACTTTGCACCTGAAGGCCCAAAATTGTATTTGTGCTGTTAATAGCCCAATAACCGGAATGGCTGACTGATCAGTCATAAGTACGGAAATACCCATTGCAACCTCTTGACAGACTTTACTCTTCACAGTTCACTGAGCAGCTTCTTCGTGTTCGTTCAACGCTTTGAATCAAATATGCAGCAGGTGAATTCGAACCCTAATATTTTATTCGCATAATTAATTTCTCTGTACTTATTTACTTCGAACATTTCCCTGCAAAAAGATTTATAATTTATGTTATTTAACTTATGAGTTTTTGGTATTGGGGCAAAAGGGTGGAGGATCTGAGGCGGAGGTGACATGGGAGGACCAGCAGAACATCAACAAATTTGGCAGGTTGAATAACCGGTTTCACGAGCTCGAGGACGAGATCAAATTTGCCAAGGTAAAATCTTTTGACTTTTTTTTTTCTCTTTATGTTTCAATGGGGTTTTTACTTATTTATTGTAAGTTTTATTTTGGTTTTGAAACTGAATTTCGTTGAATTTCTTGTGATGGGGTTCGATAATTCGTCCAACCCAAGTTGTAAATTTGCTTTAATTTCATGGGTTTTTGGTTGCTTAGATTTTTTGTTCTTCTTTCTGTTTAAAGATCAAGTTTTTTTGTCCCTATACTTGATGTGATTGCAAAAAAATTGGAGAATGCCATGTTCTGTTTTTTGTCTTGAATTTGATAAAGTCAGAATTAAACTTGTTTTAATGGATTAGTGACAACGGGTTATAGAACTTGTACCATGTTTTGAATTAAAAATGCGGGAAGTAAAGGGGATTGTAATCTGAAACTGCTGCTATGCTGAAGACGGATTGACTTGTTCGTTAGTCTTCTAGGTTTTGCGGGATTGTTCAACCAGGTGATTCTCAAACTAGCCCGAAAGCAACGAGTTTTATGTTGTATAATTGGCATTGCTTTCAGAAAGTCGCTTTGACAAATGTTGATATCGGAATTGCATTTGATTCTATGGTTTTAGTGGATGGTTTAACATGAAAAACTTGTTGGCCGGTGTGGAATAGGGTTCCTGATATGTGCCAACTGACTAATCATCAAATTTATCGTGATCCTCCATGCCGGGATTCTGTGTGATGATAATTTTACATGTATCTTTATATCATAGTTTACTTTAGCACAATTGGTTTTCCTTGGGAGATATATTGTCTCTTCAAGCAGGGATAAAGGCCTATACATTTTGAATTTGGTCTTGTTTTCCTTGGGAGCCTTATGGTCGATTCTCTAGTCCATTGATTAATCGGTGATCATTTTGTGACATAAATGTTCTTCGGATATTTCAATTTTCCTCTTAAACTAAGTTAATCCAATTTCCACCTTCAAAAAAGTTAATTCAGTTTCCAATATTGTTTTAACGTGTTAAAGTTACTTACGAATTATATCAGATTGGTTCTCAACTCTCAGTTATGGGTATTACTGTTAACAGTTGAACTTGAACACGAATTGTGCCTTCTTTTGATCCAATGCTGCCATCCAGGAATCAAAGGATAATCTGGAGGATGCTAGCAACGAGTTGATTCTCACTGACGAGGAGGTGGTCCGGTTCCAGATAGGTGAAGTCTTTGCCCACGTGCCGAAAGAAGAAGTGGAGAGCAGGATAGAAGAGATGCAAGAAGCGACGAGCAAAAGTTTAGAGAAACTTGAAGAAGAGAAGGCATCTATTCTTGCACAGATGGCTGAGTTGAAGAAAATTCTGTATGGAAAGTTCAAGGACTCCATCAATCTAGAGGAGGATTAAAAGCGTGACTTTGTTTCCGTAGTTCCGTTTCTCGAATGATTCGCTGTTGATATGAATTTCATTGTTCAATGTTGTTTTTAGAAGGAATTGTTCACTTGTAGTTTTAATACATGAAGAAACTTGTTCCACTTCTTTATTTCAGAAAGTCGATTCAGATTTTGCATCCACTTCTTTATTTCAGAAGGTCGATTAAGATTTTTGCAGTAAAACCCTGAAATGCGGCAAATGTGGGTTAAGTTTGTTGGCCAAGATATCGTGCCTACCTCTCGAATTTTCCTTCACAAAGTGGCCAAGCTCGCGGCAAAGTAGGGAGGTATGTGATAATGTTTGGGTCAACATACCTCCATGCTCAAGAGAGCATGTTCTATGTAATGATGGTCTTTCTTGTCCCCCTTAATCTCTTCTTGGTAGTACGAGGAGTGACTCTTTTTGCATTAGATGCGGTGTTGTTTGTACCTCCTTGTACTACTTCTCTCTAGTTGCTGTTATTTGCTTTTGCCTCGTGGTAGGCTTCTTTGTATCTTTAGCATATTTGTCCGGATAATATATTATCTCGTTCGCCAAAAAAGAAAAGTGGCCAAGCTTTGACCAGCTTTCGATTCTTACTCAAGGACTTGTAACTCAAATGGTTGAATTTCTAACATGCTTAAATCAAGGGAAATTTTATTTAAACTCATGTAACTTATTTCTACACTCAACTTACTCTTTGCACCCATTTGATTTTTAACTAAACTATTAATATCTCTTTAAACCCTAATTTACTACCTAATATACCCCCATAAACCTAATTCAATATGTGGATTTATTTTTACACCCATTTGATTTTTAACCCCATAAACCCTAATTTACTACCTAATATGCTACTATCTGCAAGTTTGTTTGGTTTTTTGGGGTGCAGTTTTTGTATTAGGACTTTTAGGCAATACTATTTACACCAATAGCTACATTGATGCCATGATTTTGGGGTGTAGTTGAGAAGAAAAAAATAATATAAAATCATAAGAAGCAAATGAAATCCAAGATCCTTGCAATATCTGCAAGTCTTTTTGGTTTTTTTTGGGGTGCAGTCTTTGTATTAGGACTTTTAGGCAATACTATTTGCACCAATAGCTACATTGATGCCATGATTTTGGGGTGTAGTCACACTACACCGATAGAAAAGAAAAAATATATATAAAAACAAAAAAGCAAATGGAATCCAAGGTCTTGCAATATCTGCAAGTCTTTTTGGTTTTTTTGGGTGCAGATGAACAGTGGGAGATCGACTGCAGCAATTTGCTGTTGCAGAAAAATAAACAAACTATGTGGGATTGATTGAAATAAAAAATTAAAACCAACTCATATTCTAAACTCTAAAAAGTTGAAATCAAACAAACAAAAAATTCATAAATTGAGTCATACCTTGGTTAGAGTATTCAAAACTTCAAAATCATCATCCATCACTTATTTTTCTCTGAGACCTATTAGGGGTTTTAGTCAAAATAAACATAGAATAAACAAAGAGTGATCGTAGGGTTTAATTATAGGAGTAATGTTATTCATACCATATTTTTGTACCATTTTTTCATACCATCTTAGATGGTATTTGATGAATATCATTAATCTAATTGTAGTGTTTTTTTTTTTTTTTTTTACGACTAAGTCAAGGGTATCCCAAAGGCTTCCTAGGCCCAAAGGACTAATCCTTCCGCGCATGTGAAATGCTCCAACTGTGCATTGCAGCACAGTGCCTGCCCACTTTGACAGCTTTGGGGTTCGGCTGGGGAGCACACCCAACTACGCAAGAACCAATAGGTCACTCGACAGTGGTTTAATTATAATGTTTGGATTTATTAATAAATTTGAGTTTTATTATTAATTTTATTTTATACTTAATAGTAATTATGCAATCGGGTAAAACAGACAATTAACATTTAAAATTTTAAGTTTGGTGTAAAAAGATGTTACATGGGTTTAATAAAAATTTTCTTAAATCAACGATTCAAGCACATAAATAATGTTCCACATATCTTAAACTTTTGAATCAAAATTGTGGCCATTCAAATGGGAGTATGATTATCTTCCCTCCAAATTTTCCTATCCTTCCTTCTCCGCTTATTTGAATGGTCACGATGAAGTCACGTTAACATCTTGTGTTGATTTCTTTACAAAGAGAAAAAGACATTTGACAACAAACAAAAAAAAAAAAAAGACAAAGAGGAAAGTGAGAGGAAAAGGAATTTGGAGGGGAGAGAATCCTATTATGTTCAAATGAAGGAATCAAAATTAACTTCAGCTTAGCTAAACAAAGAAAGTAGTAAGGTCAAAGAAAAACACAAAGTTAAACATGCGAGAATTCCTAATTAGTGAAACAAAAATGGGAAGAAAATGATAAATTTTTGGAAATAAATAAGTTTGATTTGGATTTAATCAGAAACAAATCTCAGAGTAATTGTTTGCTGCACGATTATATTAACGTCCATAATTAATGGTAATTATTCGATCCCGCCATGAAATTTGCCCGTTACCATTCCTTCATTTTTCTGCATACATTTTCATGAAATATATAAGCATGCTTGATAAATGTAGAGGCTCGGGATCACGATAATCCATTCTTTGCTTCTCACGCATGAGTCCATTGACGAAGATGAAGCTTCCCTGCCGTTTCATCTTCTTCACCATTTGCCTCTGTGCTCTGTCGATGAACACTTGTGCTAGTTCCATTGGCTCCCACTACAAAAACGTGCCTTCACCTGTGCTCGAAAGGTCACTGGACTCAACCATGGAGCTTGTACAAAATGTGGCCTCTGCCATGTCGAACATCCACATGTATGCTGATCCCGATGTCGATGCCGATGCCGGCGAAGATGATGATCGAAATCTGAAAATAGCTATTTTACACTGTGGATATGTTCTTGGTTCAACCTATGAAGCCATGAATTGGTCCCTTTCCACAATTCATCAAGGTCTGCATTCTTAACCATCTCTTAGTTTCTTTCATGAATTAGTGAGTACTTTTCCAAAAACCCAAATTAGAATTCGACACTAAACAAACAATTAATAAATAAATTATACGGGTAATGTTAGGAAGACTAAAATTTTAAATTAAGTTTACAAAAATGTGTCACTAATAAGAAATAAACACATTAATCAACGGAACTGTATCACACTAAACTTAAACAGACAGTAAATCATATATAAACTAGGGTTTATTGCATTTTTTACTCTGATTAGAGAATGCTAATGAGACTCTCTCAAAAGTGGGACTCACAACAATGGACTCTCTTTCACCTCTTGTTTTTTACACAATATTTTATAATATTGACAAAGAAATTAACGTTAAACTAGAAGGAGACATAGAATCTCCTTAGCATTTCTCTTCTGTTTATTGTTCCTCCGATTATATTTTGACAAAAACTTGTAACGGGTTTTATTCACATTTTGTCTAGAACAATAACTAAACTACTCAAAGTCTCATTGATTTACAGATTATAAACAATACAAAGGGAAAGGTGATGTAATTTCCCATGCAAGAACAAGGTTGAATGCAAATCTTGAGAGACAAAAGACATGCGTGGAAGCATTTGATGGTACCAAATACTCCATGATTACACAGAGCTTCAAGCAAGTTAGGTCATCAACCCAGGATCTGCTCAAAATGTTGCAAGCGAAACCTGGTCGTATTGAAGCTAAGGCTGGCCTGGAATTCTGGAAAACTCCGAACGTCACCGTTTCTCAAGATGGGAGTGGGAACTTCAGAACAATTACGGAGGCCCTGGCGGTGGCTCCGAGTCACAACCAGAATTACTTCGTGATTTTTGTTAAGAGAGGAGTGTACAAGGAGAACGTGAACATCGACAGCTCGAAGTGCAATCTGGTCCTAATCGGTGAGGGCATGGACGTTACTACAATTTCCGGCAGTCGAAGCTTTCGTAGTGGTTGGGAAACATTTTATTCTGCAACATTTGGTAAGGCACCAGAATGGACATATATATGGTTTGAGTTATCTAAAAATTCATATCGAATAACAGGCTGACAAGATAACATGTAACTGTGAACTTTCTATTTCAGCGGTTTCTGCAGATGGATTCATTGCGATGGACATAGGGTTTGAGAATACAGCCGGACCAGAAAACTATCAGGCAGTTGCGCTTCTATCCGGAGGCGATCGCGCAGTTTTCTACCGTTGCAAGATCAGCGGATACCAAGACACGTTGCTTGTGCATGCCGGTCGTCAGTTCTTTCGAGAATGCCAAATCAGTGGCAGCCTCGACTTCATCTTTGGCTACGGCGCTGCTGTTTTCCAAAAGTGTTTGCTCACCGTCAAGAAAACTATACCTGGCGTAATCAACACTGTCACCGCTCATGGTCGCTACGCCCCTAACGACCCCACCGGCTTCTCCTTCCAGTTTTGTACCATCTCCGCTGACTCCGACGTAGCCGCCGCGTATTTAGGTCGGCCTTGGGGAAAGTATTCGCGTACAGTTTTCATGCAGTCGTACATTAGCAATGTTATACAGCCACAGGGTTGGATTGAATGGAAAGGGACATCTGCACTCAACACTTTGTACTACGGCGAGTACACGAATAATGGGCCAGGTGCCAGGCTTTCAAGCCGGGTCAATTGGCCGGGTTACCATGTGATTGAGAACCCGGCCGAGGCTGATGAGTTTACAACAGCCAAGTTTATTGAGGGGGACTCATGGCTTACATCTACAAATGTTCCATTCATCCGTGGATTGGAGGACTAATTCGGTTATTAAACATAGATAAATGATTTCCATGCTCTTTTTCTCCTTCTACGTCATGCTTTACTTTTATCTCTTAATTCGTCTCTCATTTATTCAATCCAAAGATTAATAAATAATATGGATGTATAAAATTAGATGACTTCAATTAATATAGTGTTTATATTCTCTTACTCAATATTTGAGCTTCATATGCTTCGAGTTGTACAATGTTACACCTTTAGTAAGAAAGTTTGATTATGTAGCTGGTCACACCATTCAACTTTCTATTAGTATAGTAGAGTGCCCAACCAAGCACTCCATCAAGCTTTTCCTATTGAAGATTTCTCAAACTTTGCTGCAAGCCAGCATTATTAATACAACCAAGTAAAAAATAAAAATATATTAATACAACCAAGTAAAAAATAAAAATATGTTATCTCTCTTATTTTTGTAACGACCCGTCTCTAAATATTACGGTTTTTATAATTTTATAACGTAAAATTACGAAAATGCCAAGGTAAAAAAGTTGACTTTTGTTGACCGCATTGTCGTGTCACGTAATATCTGTTTTCTTGACGTATCCTTGTAGCACTCGTCACTACGAGCGTGCGGTGGCACGTGTGGCAGCGCGTGGGGGAAACCTGAGGCCCCTTCTTAGGGTTTTCGACGTGCCGAATCCAAATCCATTGTCCGTTTTCCCAAATTCGACCGTTTTGGTAGAGTTTTACTAAATGGCCTCTATATGTGTTTAGGTGCATCGGTGGGAAGTGACTCCATCCTCACTAGCTCGAGCGGCTCCTAGGCAACAAAATATATGGGAGTGGACCTCTTCTAAACTTGCATGTTTTTATAAAATATTAGGCTTGCATGCATCGAATATGTTTTATATTATATTTTCCGGATTTTTACATTTATGGTTTACGAGATATTTATGATTTATCAAATTTACATTTTACTAAAGGTTATGAAATATTGGGATTTTCATATATGAAATTCTATGGATTTACGATTGTGATTTATTTGGATTTATGAATATGGGTTATCATGGTTGCGATGAGGCTTTGAGATGTTAAGCTCTGGATTTGATATGAGTTTTGAGGTATGTTTTCGATACTTATCTAGTGAGTTATTATACAGCACATACACACAACCGGGTATGTAGACGTCTATGGCCATAGGACATGGTTGATGATATTGATGACATGCCCCCAGCTTCACTAGCCCGGGGCTAGTGTTGGTGTGATATGTTATATGTATATGTTTCTTCTCTGGCATAACTCGGAGTCGTACAGCTTCACCTTCGGGTGATGGACCACCCTTCTTCTCCGGCGTAACCCGGAGTCGTACAACTTCACCTTCGGATGATGAACCCACTGCATATACATATAATGTTATATCCTCTTCTCCGGCGTAACCCAGAGTCGTACAGCTTCACCTTTAGGTGATAGACCATGGTTTCTTCACTGGCGTAACCTAGTGTCGTATAGCTTCACCTTTAGTGATGGTTATGCCTTCGGGCCACTATGATACCCCTAGAGAGTACATTATTGATGAGATTTACAGATTTGCCTTCGGGTGACGATAGCACCATTATTGAGCACTGGTTTACATGTATTGTTTTACGAATGCATTTCATGGCATGCTAGAGTTTTCAGAAAAACCTATATGTAGTATTATATATACGTTTTCAAAACAAGGGGTTAGTATGTTCAGAAAGAAAATGATTTTCTTATCATTAGTATTATTATTATTATAAACTTTGGTTCACTCATCCTTGTGTTTTGCGCCGCTTTAGGAGTTAAATTCAAGACATACGATCCCGGTGTTAGGGCACTTCTGCTTAGGCATCTTCGAGCCTTCTCTGTATAGGTCCCATTCCTCGATTTGTACATTTCTAAAATAATTCTTTCACATTATTCTTAATTAGTTGTATACTCTGAATACGGTTCTGCATTATTATATTTCTTTCTAATCATATGTTTTAATTCGCATGCCTGTTTAAAATGGTTTCGTCATTCTCGAGTATCGGTCAGCACGTGTCTATCCTGATGTTTGGAGATATCAGGATTGGAACGTGTCGATTTTGATCACGTCCAAGGCGAAAGTTACTATAATCAAAATAGTCCTACTGAAGTCTCTCAAGTTACTATAATCAAAATAGTCCTACTGAAGTCTCTCTTCTAATGTAATTTCAATCATATGTCCATCCGGGATTGTACAACATCTCAATAACACTAAACTTCATGAAAAGTCGTAATAAAACATAATCGTCATAATATTTTTATATTTAACAGAACAAGAATTCGAACGACAATTTTATGTTGCTCCGAAGCATTCACGAAGTATAATATACACCGAATATACTAGAAAATACACCACAAACTGTTACAGAAGTAGTGATGATGAAACTTTACCAACCATTTGATATCAAAAACAAAAAACACAAACAATCAAACACCTTTGCCACTGCAATCGCTACATTTTCTCTCTACAATTTGCATCACAGCCCTCCAAAAACCAAAAAATTCCAATTTTCCAGGTAAAAAATATCCAACCCCCTCAGTAAACTGTAAATCCGAATTATCCCGAAAACCCGATTTTACCGGGTCCAACTCAAATCCGGGTGTAAGAAGTCGGCGGGCGGAGGGTCTGCTGGCTAGAAACAACCGAGACCAACCCATTTTCCGCGGCGGTCTCCTCGTCGAGAAACAAGTCTTCCGTCACGCGAAACGCCGCGTGGAGCCCAATAACCACGACGGCGACGATCAGTGCCACCAGCACGTTTAAACCCACGTGAGTGAATACCAGCCCCACGACAGTTACCAATCCCAGCACGACGGCGACGACCCTGTCGTCGAAGCTCTGATTGAACAGAACAACGGGGGTGGTGCGGAAGAAGTAGAGGGCGAGCCAGGCGACGAGGACGATGAGGAAGACGATCATAGAGATCGGGTGCCAGAGGAGGCTGCAGAAGACGATGAAGAGCGTCGCCATGACGTAGTTGACGCGGAAGTAGGCGGTGTTGCGCTTGATTCGTGCAATTGCGTCGGCGTAGTTGTAGGGTACGGAGAAGGAGGTGAGGGAGAAGATCTCGGGCCATGGGCGACTCGTCGGGTACACGGTTTGGGAGTTGAGAGTTGGGTACAGGGGTTGGGAGGAGGTCTGGGGTACAGGGCTGGAGGTAAAGGTGAGGTATTTGGAGGTTTGCGGGTCGATTTGGGCGGCGGTGACGGTGGTGCCGCCGTAACCCGCCGGTGTTTTTAGCGGCATTGTTGGTGGAAATTGGGGGAATTTTGGTGCGAGATGGGAAAGTTGGGCGGCGGAGGAAGATTCGACCTCGATAAATTGAGAGGAGGAAGTTTTTTTTTTTATATTTTTTTTTTGTTCTTTTTTTTTTTTTTTAAGTGGGAAAAAGCAGTTTGTTGTTGAAACACAACTGGAATTTTGCTTAAAAAATAGTGGTGCCCTTCTGTATCATAACGTCAAGTTTCAGTTTTTATTTGTTACCTGTGATTGTGGCATCCACGTGGACGAAGAGGAAAATGGGCAGGGCATCAAGGTTTCAATTTCCGTTAATGAAGAGTTCGATACTATATTATTGCGACTCGTCTATTGTGCTATTTTAGCCTAATTTCTTCTTTTTAGTGTAAAACTTAGATCAATTGGCGGATGTTATGACGAAATTTGCATCAAACAAAGCATTTTACAAATGATGCACCAAGTCGTTTCAATTCCGGCTCGTACAATCGTTCATTGAAAAAATGCACGACGCCTCGTGACAATGCCGCTGTCAATAGGTCCCGGAAACAGCTCAAGTCCAAACGTAATCGGAATCTCGCCATCGCCACCGTAGTAATGACAATGACATGTAGATAGTAGAGATGCTTTACAGTGACAGATGTAGGGATGAGTTTAGATGGCTCTGTGATCAGCTGATGTTGTATGTTTTTTTTAACCGAAGTGATAGCGTTGTTGTCGTGGCTCTGTGATAGCGTTGTTTGTTGATGGTGTTGTATGTTATTCTCTAATTTAATGTTAGACGTGAGTTAAGTTAGTTGGTCTGTCCGCGATTTAGACGGGAGGAACAATAGGCAAATAAGGAGGGTACAAATTACTCGAAAACACTACCACAAAATCACAAACATTTATCCCAAACAAAATTGAAGAAAGGAAAGCTACCGGAATTACTATAGCAATCTCAGTTTCTAATTGGAACAGCACACCACTATGATGAAAGAAGGGGAAACGATCTCAATCCGGCATAGTAGCCGGTCCGCCTCCTGCTGACTGGTCGTCTTTGGATACAGGCATCCCAGGCATCCGGCAAACTATGGTTTCTGTTTATCAGCGCCATGAAATTTCCGTCCAGCTTCAACCGCTTCTCTGTAAAGGGGCAAGCAGTTAGCACTTGAAAACCAGAGCAGGTGAACCAAGAAACCAAGGAGGAAGGATCCGAGGAGCTTTCGAATACAAACCTGAAAGCATCTACAAGTGCCTTGTTTTCGGGGTCCCGCCTCACGCCCTCATAGAAAGAATTGGCAGCTTCATCAAACTTCTGCAGTAACAAATAATATTTCATGGAGATTGTTCTTTTTTCTTAGACAAATTATATTTGAATACGTGGGAAGATGAGTACATGCCTCCAACAGTCGCAACGCTGCACCTTCTCGGTACCAAGCCTTCCCCCATTCTGGCTTTAATTCCCGGGAGGTCTTTCCGTCAGCTAATGCATGCTCGGCTTGACCAAGACACATCCAACAAAGGCTTCGGTTAGAAAACAAAGTAGCATCGGTTGGGTCCAGATCAATAGCCTGAAAATACAAAGCCACCGAATTTAAGTAGCAGCATTTCGTAAGCAAAGCAGGTCGGTTGTTTTCCCCATTACGCACACTTCACAAAGCAGTCGTCTGAACTATTTTTCAATTGTACATCACAACAATCAAACGTTGCCCTTATACTATTCTATATCGAACAGGACCCACAGTAGTCCAATAAACTTGTCTTAACACAATTAGGAAAATGATTAATACTAGTAGCAGAGAAAGATGTATACTACACCTGTGTATACGCATCAATGGCTGTCTGATAATCCTTTCTTTTGAAAGCATCAGTTCCTCTTGATTTTGCTTCTGCAGCTTTCTTCTTCGCTTCAGGTGACACCTGAAGAAGTTGTTAAGACGTAAACGCAAAACAATTTAAATCTTAATGCTAATCATATTTCAAGAATACACAAAGTATATCTATAAGCCAGTATGGTACGTTAAGTTACAGGGTAAAAGTGAGCACCTCAGGCAGATCTTTCTTCGGTAACGCACAATCTTTCGACACATTAAGTTCCTTAAAATTTCCCACTGCTTCCTGAAAATTTTGACATGCCAGAGGTAGCTTAAATGGGAGCCAAATCTAGAGAATGCTGTTATGTTATGTGTTCATATACAAAACATAGATTATGAGGCAATATTAGGGCAAATCGAAGCAACCTATTATTATGTAGTTTTGTGGATGTATTATATGAAATGTCAAGACCTTGGTACCTGTTGTCTACTTGTTTCAGACTGCATATACTCAAGTATGTCGTCAACTGTCCATTTTGGGATACTTTCAACTTTTGATGTCAAGGGAAAGAGAATCTCAACGGCACTGCGGTTCCCTCTTCCAGCTGCAACCTGTATTGGCTTCAAGCCATCCTGTGGTGAAATAAAAAGTCAACATCAATCTATGTGCCACTAAAAGATCGGACAATCCAAATTATAGAAAGAAGGAAATCACCATTTTCTAATGATAAGAAAAAATAATTCATACGTAGGGATGGTGAACTACCTCATCAGTGATATTGGGATCACCTCCACCTTTTAACAATAATTGCAAAATCTCTGGGCTCCCAATATCGGCAGCAATGTGCAAAGGGGATGCTCCACCAGCACTAATATTTACTTTGGCACCAGCCTATACAATAAAATGGAAAAGTAAATTGCAGGTAGAATGATTATATAAAGATTAATGTGTCCAGAATCCTTACCATCTCTATACAAATAAAAATTGAATTCACATTGACATACAAATTGTTAAAGCATACATAAATTCTCGTATCTGCCCCCGCCCCAAAAACAAAAAGGGTAGAAATCATTTACTTGCCACTTGCAAACTCGTTTTGCTATATTACCGGAATACTAGGACATAAAACCAAACCTGAATCAATAATTCTAAGCATGGCAGTGAACCAGCAGCAACAGAAGACAGCAAAGGCGTAATATTGTCATCATTTTCAGCATTTGGCTGCAAAACAGAAACCAGATAAATGAACAACATACGAAAATCTCACCACATAGTTCAGTGACATTAAGAAAACACTTTGTTATAACACAATTATTAAGGAATTACCAGAATTACAAGTGAACAAAGTGTGAAAACAGAAAATCCACAAAAGCAAGTTGTAGAAATAAATATAATACTATATGATGTATAAAATGAGAACGTTTAGCAGATGAGGGCCCCATTGTTCATATGACAAATATGACGAGAACCGAGAGAGACCCTAAAAGCATGGGCTAGTTTCTGCTATCTTCATGAAGAGGTACCCATATTATAGACACTTCATCAAATAGAACTTCAAAAAAAAAAAAAAAAAAAAAGCACGTATTTAAATATTCAAAAGCTTACATTAGCATTGTGTTCTAGTAGAACTTTCACGGCATCTTGTTGACCATGACCAGCAGCCCAAATTAAAGGACTTCCAGCGTCACTTTGTGAATTAACATCAGCACCTTTGGAAATCAAATACCTCAACAACTCAATGTCTCCTGCAAACAAGCACAAACCATTTATTGATGAAACGCTACTATGAGAGCTTTACATTTACAAAACTAAATTAGAGTTTAGAAAGCTCACCTAATCCAGCAGAATGATGAAGAGCTGTGGCTCCCAATTCACTAGCTATCCCAGGATTGGCACCAGAATCAAGAAGGTATTTTGCAGTTTCGGTATGTCCTTGCCGAGCAGCATGGATAAGTGCAGTTTCACCTGCAGACAGTATAAATTTCTACCAATTAGACTTATGGTATGCCAATAAATGCAAAGCTCTTAGATTAAAAGCATGTGTCCGCTTAAGTTTCTATATCACCCAAAGAGATTCTAAAGTCGCATTCTGGTCTCGTTAAACAAAAACATATACTGTATAACATAAGCACATACCGTCTTCATCCTTTGTATCAACGTCAAGTTTCAGTTCCTCCAGCAAGTACTTGCACACCTCAGTTTTTCCCTCTCTCGCAGCAAAATGAAGGGCCCCTCGCTTGTTGGCATCCTTAATATCAGCCACAGTTTTGGCCAAATCCTTCCCTTCATCAAGCTGCCCGGCCAAATCTACCCGAAACAAAACCCCAATAAAATTTAACAAATCATTGAGAAATTGTGGAACTATTCAATTACAACCACAGCAAATTAAAACAAGCAAAAAAACCCAATTCGTCACAAGAAAGATAAGGCATTGTTACTCACTCTTTAAGAGATCAAGATTCCCAGTAACAGCAGCATTAAGAAATTGTTGAACTTTATCCCTCACTGCAGTAAATCAAAGAATTACTTTTCTATTTTTTATATAAGAGTAAAGGTGCAATCTTGAAATTTACAAAATGATACGAATTCAAAAGAAATTGGGATTATGCATCAATATATACACATACATACGAATTAAAAATCATGGGCAATCATAAATTAGTGAACTTTTTGCCTCAGAAACCAGATTCAAAGAAAAGGGGTGAGTGATAAGAGTTGGAGAAGGAACCTGCAAGGGCAGCAGAAGCGTCAGCGGCCATGGGGAGGGTAGAGAGAAGAAGAAGTAGTTTATGTCGTTGGGTTTTTGAAGGTGCGAGCAGAAAGAGTTCAACTTTCGGTTGGGTTGAGACACAGAGAGACGCAGAGCCGGCGGAGGAGGAGCCAAGTGTTTCTGGGGTTTATGGTTTATGACTGCCACGGCAAATGGGAAACACAAAGAAAAAGGGTCAATTTATGCGGAGGCAAACTTTACTTTTTGCTTAGTTTTTACTTAAGTGTAGTTAATTTTACCCCAAGTTACTCAATTTTATCGGGAAAAAAACTTTGATAATGTTGTCTGACTATGTTATAAGATATTTCTTACAAAATAATAAAACGTTTTATATTTTAATTCTACTTGACTTTTACTGTCTTAGTTAAAGAATTTTTCATAATTTTTGTTTTCGCTCAATATATATATATTTTTTAGGCAATATTTCTCGTTTCGATTTCACTTTAGTAAAAAGAAAAAGTAATCATCCATCTATGAAGTGATCAAGAAGACAATGCTCTTCCCAAAAGAAATGTTTAGGGTTGTTTTTCAAAGGAAAAAGACAAAATCGATGCTACATAGTTGACGAAGCTTTGGATACACTTAGAACATTCTAGGTTTAGAAAGAACGTAATACATAAAATTTTAAAAGTTAAAACTTATCTAGGACTCACATATTCATGTATCAATTATTTTCTAATACTAATAGGATTTTCAGTATATTTTGTACCTTTCTAGTTTAAGGCAAATAACAATTTGGTTTTTATTATTATTTTTAATTGGAAAACAATTTCGTAAAATATTATTGGCCCCTCTTCCAGCTATCTGTATAGTTTTTCTTTTAATGTAACCAGCACAATGTGCGATGCAGATTAACTCTTATGTCATGGATGAAAGTACATCAATTTTAATTAATATGAGTACATCAATGTGATCATCATAGAATTTTCTCCGATCTTCTTGAGTAATAAGCTTGCAGTCCTTGTTGATTGATAGTAAAATTCACAGGTTGACCATAAAGATAAAACCAAAGTAACAAAAGTAATATTTTCGGTGCCAAGAAATGAGTTGAGATACTCGCTCCATTTCTATGTTTGGAGCCAACAAACTAAGAAATCTAGAGCGTTTAAGAGAGAGAGATCTATATGGTTCAAGAGTTTGTTTTGTATGAAATGGGCCAATAATATAAGCTAATAAAGGTCACATGATTTAAATTGAGTGATCATAATATTTTGAACTGTCGACTCTGAACACAAAAATCTGGAGAGGATTTTTAATTCCATAGAAATGAGTCGATGCAATATGTATTGACAATTATCATAATAAAAGTATTAATTTTTCTAAGAATATGAGTCTATTTATTAAAGGCAATTGTTTACATTCCTCCAATTCCACTTTCACATTCATCGATAAGATCGGATGTGCTACTAATGGTGTGGTTGCATGCATGTGAGATGTCCCCAATATTATACATCATCAAATTTCTCTGTGTCCCAAAA
The DNA here is from genome assembly GCF_916048215.2 of Malus sylvestris. Classification (NCBI taxonomy): domain Eukaryota; kingdom Viridiplantae; phylum Streptophyta; class Magnoliopsida; order Rosales; family Rosaceae; genus Malus; species Malus sylvestris. Next base: position 29,363,508 of record NC_062263.1, read on the forward strand.
ATGATATCTTACATGATAAACGTGCTGCGCAGAGCACCAAGAGAAATTTAATTGGATTCAAAACTAATGAGAAAATTAAGCAGATTAATCCTCCAATCAAACCAACCAAATCTGATGATTGTCAATAGATCCTTCTTAATTTGCAGTTTTTTGCATGCATGCATGCCACTAAACATGTTCAATCTCTCTGATATGGTAACTAGTAGCAGAAATTAATCCAGAAGTTGATATCTAAATTAATCATAACCTTATCGATCTTCTTCCTCCTCTCGATCTCCTCTCTCCTCCTTTTCCTGTATAATTCTATGTCTGTCTCTCTCTTTCTCTCTAGAAAGTAGAAATAGTTTCCTCTGTACAAGCAAAGCCATCTCACACTTCAATTTTCTTAATCTGCACCACTCGCTCATGACCAAGAATAAGCTCTTTTTTCATGTTTTGCTTTTGCTTTTGCTTTTTAATCCTCTGTACAAGCAAAGCCATCTGATGATAATTCCACTCTTCAAGAAGATTGGATCACTGAGCAAGCCACAGCTTGTGCCCAATGCCTCAACTTGGTCTTCACCTGTTCAGGATTATCACCTACAAAACCCATAAGATTAAATTAATATGTTTCAACGGATGCTAATCACAATCAAGTTGTATTAGTAATTTTATAAGAAACTATATATATACTACCAACATTTTAGAATAATTACATACAATTAAAATTAATCCAAAATACTAATTAACTACTATGATCATAAATTGTCTACATTATTTCATGCATAGTCGATAAGTGTAATAATATTTAGTAAGAAAATGTTGTATTGTTAGACTTTGGTGATTATAGAAAGTCAGCACATACCTGGACTGCATATCTTCCATGCATCTGTATCGCTCCTAGGGCTTCCAAACGACGAGTAATGTCCACCCATTGACGACGTAGAATGGCGGGCGCTAGCGCTATTCGGCGTGGACGCGGGGCTCGGTGAAAACTGGCGGTTGACGGCGAAGTAAAGGTCAAGAGCGGGCAAGGTAGCGCTCAACCTCTGACCCTCCTCCTCATTGAACCCAAACCCTAGCTCAATGCACCCTTTGAGCTCATGCAAATCCTCGTCGGTCAGATGCATGTCATCGGAGTCTCTGATCCCATTCATCCTCCTCTCCTGGCTGAGAATCTGGCGCTGCCGCCTCTCCCAGGCGATGTCCCTAGGCGTCTCGCACATGGACAACTGCTTGCTCAAGCGCTTCCGGCTTAACGTCTTGGGCGGTGCCAGCGGCATGTGTTGGAGCTCCTCCTCGGAGGACGAAAGGGACAATAACGGCGACGATGATGACATCTTCCGTCGGTGTAAGTTATTGTCCTTCATTTTAAAGTAACTAATTATTAATTAAACAAATTAACGTTGAGTTTGCTTAATTAACCAAATGCATGCACGCGGTGGTGTAGAGTATGAATGTATGGTATGACGTTTATATACGTGCGTGTGTGTATATACTCAATCCCAAGGTGGTGATGGTGGCAGCGGCAGCGGAAGGAAGCCACCGCGCCAACCGGACAAGAAAGTGCTTTCGATCTGAGTGTGGGACGGGGGTTGGGTGGGGGAGGGGGAGGGGGAGGGGTTTTTTTTTTTCTTCCCCAAAAAAGATAATCAGAAGGAGAAAGGATCAGAGAGCAATATTTTAGGGTTTCTGAGGTGCATGATCTCTCACCAGCCCGACCAGCTCAACACAGATGTTGTGTGAAGAGCTTTAATGGGGACAACGAGGGTGGATGGACCTGCGGTTGCCGCGCACATCCGTTGCCATTTCCACCATCCGTTTCAAACTGTCACTAACCAAAATCCTCCCTAATTACTTTGTTAATTTTGGAAGGTACATAGTACGTACATATCTTCTCATATTCTAACAAAGATCTTGTGCATGCATGCTCCCTAAATTTATGTATGTTTTGTCTTTGGATTTTTAGCTAGTGATACTAAAAAAAAGAATGATAACATGATCAATGGTTACCTACCTTTGACAACAGTATCATTCTAGATGTTACACTTTTTAAATATGGGGAATAATTAAGATTTTCGGACTATTTTTCTCATAGTGGACACTTATGCTTAGTTTATATCATGTGATTCTTCTTTAATTTATTCGCTTCAAATATGAAGAAAAAAAAATGTCCAAATCACATTTTTTTTTTTAACATACAAGTGCTACTATTTGGATCAATTGATGACAACCTCTGTAATACACATGTAATTAATAATGTGATAAGTAAATGTAGTGTAAATAACAATTTTTCACAAATAAATGTGTAATTGACAAAAAGAACGTTGTAACACATTTGCATGATCTTTTAGTTTAACGAGTTGTTAGTAGTACTCCACAATAGTCATCGTACACTCTTACATCATTCAAAAAAGGAAAATGTTACGTTGTGTTCCCTGGTTGACCGAAATCTTAAATTGCAACTTTATTGATTTGAATATTTTGATTGAAGGACAAAATATTGAATTTTAGTATTAACTAAAAACTTTAATAACGGAAATTAAAAAATTCTCCTTAAAATCATGCAAAGATTAATACCAAATAGGAATTTTCAATTTTTTTTCTCAAATTTAAATTGTGTGAAATCTAATCAGATCTTTTATTACAAAATAAAATGTTTTATTTTTTAATAAGGGTACATTATATATATAAAGGTACATTTTACATATAGTAAAGTGGTACATTGTACATTATAAACATATGAATGGGTACATTATAAATATGTTATAGGTCAACAAAACATTAAAAAAAATTATGGGTACAAATAACAGTTTAAAATATTGGTTCAAAGAAAATAAATATATAGGTACAACTTAAAACTAAAAAGAAAATTGGTACAAAATAAAAGAATGGTTGCAAAATTAAAAATGTGTACAAATTAAAAATAAAAATATGAGATACAAAATTTAGATATAAATATAAATAAACCAAATGTAACGTTTCTAACACTAAACGAATGTATTTGAAAATGATTTAAAAATTTTAAATATGTTGACATGTAAATATTGAAACAATGACATAGATATATGACCAAACGGCCTTAAACAAAAATTGAAAAAAAAAAAAGGCTTGAATCAATGAAATAAACAAATGAGGGATGAGAACCTAATTTCTTCTTACAAAAAATAAGGGAGTTAATAATATTCATAAATAGTCGTCATACACACCTCCAAAGAGAGGCAACTCATGTAGAGAGCTGTTATTAGTACCAAAAAATGTTACCCTCCAATTTCTTTGTGTTCATTTTCTCTTGTGCATGTGTTTATTCAGGAGAAGTTTTGAATGACCTTTTGGAAGTGTCAATAACATTTAAAAACTTATTATATGTCTTTTAAGAACTGTAAATAACTGCATTCAATCTCTACTTTGTCATAAGAAGTCTTGAGTTCAATCGTATAAACAACATTTGTTGGTAAAATAGTATAATCTTTTCTCAAAATATTCAACTTCTATAGTCACTACGAAACACCATCGATATTTTAGCTTTAGATTGTTGGTTGAGAGTTTTGAGACTTGAGAGAGGTTTCATATTAGTCGTTGTGTTAAAGATATCACTGCAAAAGAGACCTTGCAGGAGGTCGTTAGAGCAATCCTCCAGCTTATGAAACTAAAACATTAAAAAAAAAGGGGGCTAAATTCAGCCTGTTATTTACTACAAATAGGAATTTCAAACGTTGTCACAACCAACCAAAACCTGTACAATCTTCGATTCTTGCTCCCAACCATTGGTTTCCGACTACATTCCCGGTTGTCAAACAACAACGGACGTCTCAGAAACGGAAATCGAAACGAACTAAGCAAACAAAAGTTCCCACGCTTACAGAAAGAAAAAAAAAAGACGACCAAATATTCAACCGTTTGTCTATGTCTTCGTCTTGCCTGGTCGAGTCCTTGAGGTCCAGGTAAGACTGCTAACCGTTTTTGAGTTTGATTAGATATGGCGTAGGTTAACACCATCATCCATAGAAGAAGAATACAAAGAAAACGCAGAAACAAAAAAAAAACGCTTTTCGTTTCTCCGGGCGTACAGGAAAACTTCTAATACTTCTTCATTATTGATCGGAGTCCTCCGTTTTCCTGTACGCCGTTGGCAGAGCTTTCGGCCTCCGTCTCTTTTTTCTTTTTCTTTTTCTTTCCTTTTTATTAGCTAGCAATATGTACATCAAAACACCAATTCTTCTATTTCTCGCCTTTGCATCCGTGTTCTTGAACGGCCTCGATGCTGCAAACCCGGGCTCAGATCCGCTGATCCTTGGCTGTGGCGCTGATAATGAGGCCAAAGATGCAGATGGGAGGAAATGGCAACCGGACAAGAAGTACCTTGCCGATTCATCAAAGACAACCTCGGCACAAGCGCAGTACCAGGACCCTGCGCTTCTTTCCGAGGTTCCATACATGAAAGCCAGGATTTTCACCGCGAATACCACGTACAAGTTGCCTGTGCAACCCAAGCAGCGCTACATGCTTAGACTTTATTTCTACCCGGCTGTGTATGGCAGCAACAACGCTGAGGGGTCCTATTTTTCGGTTGTTGCCAATGGAATCACTCTCTTGCAAAACTTTAGCGCTTCAATCACTTGCAGGGCCCTTACACAAGCTTATATCATGAGAGAGTATATGTTGGCACCCCTCAACAAGGATTCCCTAGATGTCACCTTTTCGCCTTCCTCGGGGTTTGCATTTGTGAATGGGATTGAGCTGATTGGAGCCCCTGACATGTTTGGCGACGCTGCAATAGTCGGGTCTTCAGACCAGACTTTTGACGGCAAGAGTTCAAATTTGCAGACCATGTTTAGAGTGAATATTGGGGGGCAGTTTATTTCCCCAACCAATGACTCCGGCACCCTAACAAGGACATGGTACGATGACTTTGCTTATGTATATGGTGCACAACTTGGGGTCACCAACGAGGCCGCCAAGAACGTAAAAATTGACTACAAAGATATGCCACCGTACATTGCTCCCGTTGATATCTACAGGACCTCGAGATCAATGGGTGAGAAGAAGGACATCAACCTCGGTTATAATCTCACGTGGGTGTTCAACCAAGTCGATGCTAAATTCATGTACCTTGTGAGGTTACACTTTTGTGACTTTTACCTCACAAAAGCCAATCAAATAGTGTTCACAATCTACATTAACAATCAAACCGCCGAGGCTGAAGCAGATGTGATCGGATGGACAGGAGGAAAGGGAGTGACTACATACAGAGATTATGTGGTAGCGGCCAATGAGGGTTTCAATGGTGACCTCTGGCTAGCTTTGCACCCTTCGAAGAAATCAAGTCCTGAGTTCTACGATTCACTCCTCAATGGGGTGGAGATATTCAAGCTCGAACAGGGGAAAAACTTGGCAGGCCCTAATCCCAAGATTTCTGACATGTTGGCGAAGGACGAGCAAGAGAAGAGAAGCTTTCAAAGTCAGCAGCAGCAGGGAGGAAGCGGTACCAACAAAGCTCACGTGATTGGCGGAGCTGCTGGAGGAGCTGCAGCCTTTGGCATAGTTGCTGCATTGTGCATTGCTGTGTACCAACGAAAGAAAAGGGCCCCGGGAAGTGATGCACACACTACTAGCTGGCTACCAATCTACGGAAATTCCCATACCAGTGGCACCAAATCAACAATCTCAGGCAAGAGCAATGCTAGCACCCACTTGTCATCAGCTGCTCAAGGCCGTTGCAGGCGTTTCACCTTCCCTGAGATGAAACATGCTACTAAGAATTTTGACGAGTCTAATGTCATTGGTGTTGGAGGATTCGGAAAGGTGTACAAGGGTGTCATCGATGGAGGAACGAAAGTGGCGATCAAGAGATCTAACCCACAATCAGAGCAAGGAGTTAACGAATTCCAGACCGAAATTGAGATGCTTTCAGAGCTGAGGCACAAACATTTGGTCTCGCTGATTGGTTTCTGTGAAGAAGATAATGAAATGTGCTTGGTGTATGACTACATGTCACGCGGCACAATGCGAGAGCATCTGTACAAGGGCAACAAATCTCAAGGTCAACTGTCATGGAAGAAAAGGCTGGAGATCTGTATTGGAGCAGCAAAGGGACTTCACTACCTTCACACTGGCGCTAGGTGGACCATCATCCACAGGGATGTCAAGACGACAAACATTCTCTTGGACGAGAACTGGGAGGCCAAGGTTTCTGATTTCGGGCTCTCGAAGACTGGTCCCAACATGGATCAAGGCCATGTTAGTACAGTGGTGAAGGGTAGCTTCGGATACTTAGATCCCGAATACTTCAGGAGGCAACAACTGACAGAAAAATCTGATGTCTACTCGTTCGGAGTTGTCCTCTTCGAGGCGTTGTTTGCAAGGCCGGCTCTCAACCCTAGCCTGTCGAAGGAACAGGTCAGTCTAGCAGATTGGGCTCTACATTGTCAAAGAAAAGGAATTGTGGAGGAAAACATTGATCCTCACCTCAAGGGGAAAGTCAACATGGAAAGCGTCAAGAAATTCGCAGACACAGCTGAGAAGTGCTTGTCCGAATCAGGAATCGACCGCCCCACTTTGAACGACATCTTGTGGAACCTCGAGTTTGCGCTCCAGTTGCAAGACGACACAGATGGCTCGAGTCACTCCTCAAGACGCGAGAGAAGTGACTCTGACGACCCCCATCTGAGAAACCAGAACATGATGGCAATACACTACAGCAACCTGAGCCTCGGAAGCGAGAGTGATTTGGTTGAAGAATCCAACACCAATCCCAACAACAACAACAACAACAACACCGCCACAAATGAGAACACCGGCGACACCAGCGCAATCTTCTCACAGATTGTCAAGCCAGAAGGTCGATAAACGATATGCTCTTGATTCCTGATTTGCTGTAAGATAAAGCAATATGGGATTAATCGAAGAAATACAAACCAACTTACAAGATTAATTGTTTTAGTTCCTATATATGATTCTATAGCTATTTGTACTCTACTCAAACAAGTTCATACAGAAGTCAACTTTTTTCTTCCCGGTGTGGTATATGATATAAAGTTATAATTTGTATAAAGTTTAGTCTTTCTTCTAGTATATTAATCTTGTATACACTATATACTATGTACTGTAAAATGTTGAAACCGAAAAGAACGTAGAATGAATCGTTTTGTTAGATTCTTCATTTTTTTTGTTTCAGTGAGTGTGAATTGTTCAGATGTTTTACACTTTTCCCTCTACCTTCTCGAGAAACAAAGAAAGATTTTTGGGTTTCATACAATGTGAGCCTAATTATACTTACTAAACCCTAAACCCCAATTAAAATTTTAAAAAATAAAAAAAACTAGAATGTAGCAATCGGAAGATGGAAACTTTACAAACAGTGGAGCCGGAGCCGGCCACTGATCTAACACCGATACTACCCCAACGACGGTGTATATACGTTGCGCTATTTGGCTGCTACGTCTTGCATGCATGCTGCAGAAAATAAATTGGAAAATATGTCATAGTTGCAAACAAAGTTAAACATGAAAGGCCTCCAAATAGTTCTCCCACGATTTTACCGAGTTGCCCGTAGTATTTGAGGGGAGGAAGATAAATGTCTAGCAGAAAACAGAAGCAAAAGCACTTGAATCAGCAGAAAGTAACAATTCTTTGAGTTTAAAATGACGATTTGCATTTATTGCGGCGGTTTTCAAGATTTAGCGTCGATTTTCTGACTTTTAGTGACCATTTTAATGTGAAAACGATATTAATTTTCTTTTGCGACAATAAAATTCGTCGCTAGTTGTCGCTAAAGATGTTAATATCTTTTGCAACAAATGAATTCGTTGCAAAAGATCACTTTTGTAGCGACTAAAAGGTCGCCACTAAAAGTACAACGGAAATTAAAGACTTCCCCTCTCCTCCCCTTCAGGTAATATTTTTGTTTTTTGGACGGAACCATTCAGGTGATGGTTTTCGTCCAATAACCTAATTTTATAGACCCTTTTGAAGGATCCATCCAAGGATACAATATTAAGCCTTCCAACCATTTTAATGGTTTTCGTCCAATGACCTAATTTTAAGGATCCTTTTGAAGGATCCATCTACGGATACAATATTAAGCCTTACAACCATTTCAAACGAAATTTGGTAACAATTCCCGACTCTTGGCCGTACTTGAGTGATTCTCAGATGATTCGAACTGAGCTGTGATGCCTGGACCATTGAGACTTATAACCTGGACGTTGATCCGTGACGATGATACGTTGAAGCCTGCAAAAACACCAAATCAAAGTTCCATTAAGCGTCTCCCCAAAACAAACCTAAACTCACAAATCAACTTCTATAGAAACCAAATAACAGCTATTTTTTTCCCAAACTAATACTTGTAGTCGGAAAGAAACTACGTAAAAAAATTCAAGGACATTAAATACATCACTTCAGAAACCAACAACAAGATGAGAAAGGAACAATGATAAAAACGAGATGAGAAAGGAATAATGACATGTATTACCAAATATCTCCGATCAAAGGCAGTTAGAATTTATTTTCATGTTAGCATTCTCGAAGGACTAGGGTCCAAACCCACATAAGCATGTAACCAGTTTCCAACTAATTCCACAGAAAGTGAACCAGGTCAAATTCTAAGACTGAGTTCAGAGAAACGTACAGAACTTAGTAGACTACCCGGAAAAAGAATGCTACTCCATAACTGCTCCGACAACAGCCAAAATACAACTAATAAGAAACAGAAATTCAAGTGTTTAACTCACGAATAAACATCAAATTCACTGACACTGCATTAAACAGGAGATTATTGCTTCTATTTTTCTATAAATTATTGCCCAAATACAAGGGATAAAATTTAGTAATTTACGAATAGCTAACTCACTCTGAGTCACACAAAACACTAGGAATCTAGGATACATGACCATCAAAGGGCACCAGACACCAAGTGAACAGAGCCCCAAAAGGTATAAATAAGAAGTCACACCATATGCGACTGATTTCCTTATCTTGCCAAATACAACCAAACTGAATGGAGAAATCTCAATATGCACTTGCAAACAATGAGATGCAAACTCGGACAAAAACTGATGTTTAAGTCCTAAATAAAACATGGATGACATGATGAAGCTCATTTGCCACATAAGAAATAACCAAAAACAAACAGAAAAAGCTCCTGAAATGTAAAGGCTTAAACATCAGCAGAACTTAAAACAGACGCCAAAATCGGGTCACAGGGCCATTACAAACTCGACATTCATGTTTCCCTAGGTACATTATTAGTGCTTTTGTCATTTTAGGATATAGAATTTTCCTCCATTCATACTGATACAGCGATGCTATATACTTTTCACCTCAGACTAGTGAAGGAAAGAAACCAAATACACGAAAAGTACATCTAAAACCAATTACAAAGTATATGAGATACCAATCTTCAAACTGAAGGAATAACTTGTTAGATCAAACACTTTGAAACTGCATCAACATGTGAATATTTTCCTGTAGTGTGTACTTATGGACGAAATTGAAAACGGTGATTCAAACTTTAAAAGAAATGCAGAATTGGGGATGTTTGTACCACATTACATCGACCTCGAAAACACCGAGTACTGGTCAACTAGGAAGCCTCAGTAACCCTCCAAAGGATCCCCGCTTCAGCAAGGGTGCCGAACCCACGATCAACCTCAAAACAAGTGAGAGTCACGATACGTGGTTATTCCCGTGAGTCCTAATGTGAGAATTCTCCCCAACTTGGAGTCAATCACAATGCAACAAGTGCAACACCACATTAATACATTCAAACCCACATTGGCCAAAGTCAAGAAATCTACTCAAACTTTGCCTCTATAAAAAGGTAACTTCTGCTCCATTCAAAGGGTTAATCACATTTACTATCCAACACTATTTACCATAAAACTCACCCACTCAGCACCCTAAACTTACTAGCTAACTTAAGCATCGAAGGCTCTTAGGCTAGTACCACACCCTTCGATACTTACTCTATCTTCCTTGCAGGTTGCTTTGCCCGTCTACCTTTGACCAGAGCGCCCTCACGAACGTCCTCTCATCACTCTTTAGTCTTTACGTTGATTCAAGATCAAATCGATTTTGTGCATCAACAGGAGAGGTCTCAAAAATCAGATAGGGTCTTAGGTGTTTCCCTCTTTTTGACCTGCTCGGAAATTTAGAGCCGCCCAATCACTAGGGACCAACATTTCAATTCGAAGTATTTCTGTTCTAATTTGCAACCCTACCTTGTTGTATCCTGGTATAATTATGTGCAAAAACACAGATAAATTCCACTAAATCATCATCTAATTAGCCATTTATTTGAATTCTGATAAATAATCCCTATCCAGCATGAACTGATTTACAAGAAACAGACACAATTGCATTTGCAATCAATCAAAGTTGAATTTAATTAGCCATTTATATAACTAAATTGAATTAACTACCAACTAATTTGCAATCCAAATTTCACAAATATTGCTAATAAGATTAAGTTTTAGGGTTTTTACCAGGATTATTCCATGCGATTAACGAACGATCAAATCGCTTCCACGCCACGAATCGTTGGGGATGCGATCAATGTGACTAGCCGATGATGATGAGAATCGACTCGGCCACGATCGCAGGGGTCCATTGCACGTCGTCGTTTTGGTCTTCCAAAGCTGTGAAGTGGAAGGGAGAAAGCATGAGGAGGAGAGAAACTGGGTTTTTCCTTCCTTTTTTTGTTTGGGCCGACTGGCGATTCTATTTGCTTATGAGCCCATTTTGTGTTATACACTTTGGACCTACTAGTCTAAATCACTTTCATCTTCTTCTTTTTTTTTTATTTTTTATTTTAATTTTTTATTTTTTTTTAATACAAGCGATAGCAAGGGAGCGAAAATTGATTTCAAGTCTTCAGAATGAAAATGAAAATGGCAATGGCAGAGCCAGAGCTATGTAGGAATCTGGGTGGTCCAGACTAGAAACAGTGACGAAGCTATACGAGAACTAGATTGGTCTTGATTTCCTTGTGAGTTTAGTTTTATTAGTGATTTTTTTTCTTCAGTATATATATTAAATCATCTAGTACTACAGTCTAATAATATTCTTCTTCACTAGTTCGACTCTCTTGGATTGTGAAGGTTGTGTTGAGTTTGATACCCAGCCAATGATTGCCCCTCATATTTTGCGGCCTAGCCTAATTCCTCATCCCCTTGGAATATAATTTTCTCCTGCCCTAGAGTAGAATATCATTGTAAATCAAAGGGAGGAAGGAAGAGTGTGTCTCAGGCAAGAGGGTTTAGTTTGATCTAAAAGCCATGCACTATATTGAACTCTCTAATTTATAGTTGACAAAAAAGATAAGTACAAATGAAAATGCTGAAATGAAAAGGTAAGTGAGAAGACTGTTAATATTCTCCTAAATTCTCTTTCACTTGAAGGACTTTGAACACTTTGAGAGGCCCATTCTAAAACTTTCAATCTTATAGAACTTGAAAAGGGTTGCTAGTGTTAATTAGTACTACAATTTAGTGATTTTTCTCTTTATTTGTAAGGGAGATGTCTCAAGTTAGACCCTAATAAAATACCGTTTTGATATTCATATTTGGTTTATGTGTCTGCAATATTTGATTTCGATCAATTTAGCAATAAATTTTTTATTTTTCATTATTTAGCAAATTTTTCTTTTTTAATTGATTTTATAAAGCCACACCTGAGAACTAATGGCATGTTTACTTTAGTTGAACACTACATATATAATGTTCATGCATGTATCACTTCCATTTATGCTCCATTTTATTAGCTTTAAAGATATCAAAGAGATGGACTAATCGTTTATCATCAATTACACCGATATTGTCATCAACTTGACCACATGTCCAAACCTATAGACAGGAGACTTTATCACAGAACGCGTTGATCCAATTAAAATTGGAACGATGATTTGTTTTAGCTGACATATAGGACTTTTAAAATTATTCAACACAATCATCTTAGAAATTGTTGGGGTTACCATTATAGATTGCAATAGGATCTCCTTATAAAATGTACCTTTGGGTACACTTCCTCCGCCATCAAACTCGAGAATCAACGAGAGTTCAAAGCGAAAATCAACGAAAGAGGAGCTCTATATGGACGCCGGTGTTTTTAGGGCTGTGACTTTGATGGGCATGCTTGTGCTTGCTATAGCTCAAGACTAAAATTAATCATAAGAATAAATTTGATATTATTTGGCTGCAACATCTTGCATTCTGCAGAAAATAAACTGGAAAAAAAATGTCATAATTCACACTAGCATTAGCAAACAAACATACTTCACAAGCTATTTCATTACTTTCTAATTTCATTGCGGATATAACATCAAGAAAATGACACATAAATACTTTTTTCATGGTTTACTCAATTGCCTCTAGTATTTAATTGATGGAAGATAAATATTGAGCAGAAAACTGCAGCAAAAAGACTTGAATCAGTAGAAAGTTGGCGAGTCTGAGGCTAAAATGACGATTTTGAACCTATTGCAGCGGTTTTTTAGTTTTAGCGGCGACTTTACCAGTTTTAGTGACGACTTTTAGGTCTAAAACATGTTGAATGACCTTTTGCGACAATAAATTCGTCACTCGTCGCCGCTAAAACTATATTATATGGCGATTGAAAGGCCGCCACTAAAGGTCCATAAAAAATTAAATTCTTTCCTCCCATCCCCGTTCAGGTAATATTTTGTTTTTTGAACGAAACCATTCATGCGATGGTTTTCGTCCAAATAACCTAATTTTGGGAACCTGTTTGAAGGCTTCATGTGCCTGACTGGTGATTTGGCTTCCTAATTAGTTATCGTACGTTAAGTTTTATTACAAGGTATTTCAAACCAAATTTGGTAACGAATTTCCATGGCAGGTCTTGATCGCTTCGGATGATTAAGCCTGGACGATTGAGACTGGCAAACCGGATATTGATCTGCCATTGCGACACATCGAAGCCTGCATTTTCACCCAACCAAAGTTCCATTAAGCATCACTCCAAATAAAACTTAAGCTCACAAATCAACTTTTATAACAAGAAGATATTCCAAACGCACACTTGCAATCGGAAAGAAGCAACGTAAAACAATTCCAGCACATTACGAAAATCACTGCATAATACGAAAACAAGATGAGAGCAATGATATGCATTACCAAATATCTCCGGTCAAAACCAGTTAAAATTTATTTTCAGCTTAGCATTCTGAAAGGACTAGGGTTCCAACTACTTACTCCACCGAAAGTAGACGACACGAGCAACCAAAAGATACTGCATAACTGCTCCGACAACAGCGAAGATAAAACTAACAATGAACAGAAATTCAAACCTTAACTCACAATTTTTTTGAGAAAAGAAACTATCGCACAATACAAGGGACACAATTTCCGAACAGCAGGAAATAGAAAAGACTAGACTAAATTGTAACGCACTTAACTCTGATTCACAGGGAGCACCGGGAGTCTGGGATACATGAGCATTTGAGGGGACCAGAACACAGGTGAATAGAACCCCACAAGCTATAAATAAGATATGTCACCGAATATTCGACTGATTTCCATACCTTGGCAAATACAACAAAACTGAATGACGAAATCTCAATATGCACCTGCAAACAATGAGATGCAAAACTCACACGGAAATTGATGTTTAAGTCCTAAATAAAACATGGAGACGTGAAGAAGTTCATTTGCCTCATAAGAACCCACCAAAAACAGACAGAATAAGCTCCTAAAATGTAAAGGCTTAAACATCTGCAGAACTTCAAACAGACACCAAATACAGGTCGCCATGACAGTATGAAATTCATGTTTCCCTAGGTGCATTACCAGTGCTTGTGTCATTTTATCATATACTTTTTTACAGCATTCATGATGATACATTGATGTGAAAGAACGAAAGAAACCATATAGACGCAAAATACATGCAAATCGAATAACAAAGTAAATGAGATACCAATCTTCAAACTTTTCGATAAAACACATTGAAACTCCATTAAAATGTGAATATTCTCGTGTAGTACTTATCGATGAACTTGAAAACGATGATCCAAACTTTCAGTTCTAATTTACTATGGTGATGGTCTAGTAGTATTCTTTTTCACTGTAAGTCGTAGGTCTTGGTCCGAATCTTACAGTCGTAGGTCTTGGTCCAAATCTCGTGGATGGAGAGTTCGATACCAATTTATTCCCGCACCTTTAGTGACCCTCTTGTATCCTACCATAATTAGGAGCAAAAAACACAGATAAATTGCATGAAATTATCATCTAATTAGCCATTTATTTGCTTCGCATATAAAATCCCTATCCAGCATGAACTGGCTTCCGAGAAATGAATACAATTGCATTTGCAAATGAATCAAAATTTAATTTAATTAGCGATTTATTTAACGAAATTGAATTAAATTATCAAAATAATTTAGAGAAATCCAAATTTCACAAAATATTGCATTGCTGAAAAGGATTAGGGTTTTACCAGAACGTTTCCGTGTGATTACGAAAGATTTAATCGCTTCCGCGCCACGAATCGTTGTAATCCATGCGATTAAGGGTCGTCGTTGATTTGATTCTTCTGAATCGGTTCGGCCGCGATCGCAGGGATCCGTTGCACGGCGTCGTTTTGGTCGTCAAACGTTCTGGAGCAGAGAGGGAAAAGAACGAGAAGGAGAAGTTGGGTTTTCTTGTGGCCCGACGGACGATGGTATTCGCTTATGGGCCCATCTCATGTTTACAGACCCACTATTCTAAATCACTTTCTCCTTTTACCTCTTATTTTTTATTTTTTAAAAAGAAAGGTTTCGTTAACGACAAGTTCGATACTATTCATTCTCATATTGTTTATTATAAATATATCGTTGTAAAAAAAAGTTGTTTGATTGATTATCAAATTGATTGACACTTCAATCATATTTTGCATAAATATCATATGGGTGATAATACCACCTGAACTTTTAATTTTTTTTTTATCACCTAGACTTTCTTAACTGTTGGAGTCTACCACCTAAAACCATTTATTTTATCGTTAAAACATGTTACATGTAGGGATATTTTCGTCAATTCACTTCATGGGGTTGGCTATAATCAAGTTGGTAATACTGCCTAAGTCAATATGGCGCCAAAATTTGGGGGTTTGTACAGCCCCAATCCTCTATATGAGTTTGAAAAATTAATATTTAAATAAATTAAGGTGAACTATACACCCACTTGTTGAGCTACAAAAAAATATCTTGAAAACTCACTGTAAACGAAGGACTAGATTTTTGTGTAATTTTGACTTCAATTCTTCACACAGCCCTTGCCAAAATCAGACCCCAATCAACTTCTCATTTTCTCTTCATGACCTGACTTAAACGTCGCTACCAAAAAAAAAAGTGTTTTGCTTTTGTACAAATTGACTTTAGCGTGCCCTAGGAAGTGAATTGACAAAAATAGCCCTCCACGAGAGGGCGTGTACATGTTTTAACGGTAGAATGAATAGAAAGTAACGTAGGTAGTAAATTCCAACAATTAAGAGAGTCCAAGTGATAAAAATTGAAAGTTTAGACGATATTGATGCCCATGCTTGCAAGTTCAAACAGTGCTTTTGCAAAATTCCCTATTTTATTTGATAATCTATACATGCGACTTTCAACTATACTCCACTGAGACAAGATGATAAACTTGCTTTTCATCATGAAAGACTTCCTATGGTAATTATTATAATTTATTAACCCATCTTATCAGAGATTAGTGCAAGATGACATAATTCTTCCTCTACTAATGTCGTTTCAAAAACCATCTCCTCAAATATCAACTTAATAATTCAAAAAGGTGTGTGTATTTTGGATGACCAATAATTTACTAGGGAAGTGATCATCTGCCTAACTCATAAATAAAGCATTTCACTTGTATAATTAGAGAAAATTTTCAGGGGTGTGCTATCCACACACCCCTTTTTGCTTCTCACACACCTCTTGTTAATTTTTGTCCGTTGATCTTCTTTAATTCATCCGATCCGATGACCGAAAACTAAAAAGGTGTGGGAGAAGTAAAAAGGGGTGTGTGGATATCACACTTCATTTTTTCATTGTGACAAGAACATGGGTGGTACATTATATGTATTTATGTAAGTAGTGGAAATTTTTTTCTAAAGTTACTAACTTTTTAACACACATATCTCACTATTTATATGGTGATACGTGGTGCACAATCCCGTATGTCGGTCACGATGAAAAATCTCTTGTCCTATTGATTAACAACAACTATTAACTAAGGCAATTAGTCAATGTTTTGTGGTTGTGATTTTCTTAAATATACTAGAACTTACTTGAACAATTATCACAAATTGAACACAAGATCATTACCTAACCCTAACTGGATTTCAATCATTTGGCACTACCTTAAGCACTAAATTGTCACCTATAAGTTTATCAATTAGATATGTGAAATATTGGTTGATGTGACAAATCTCACTAGCTAAAATAATCACTTTTCATAATTTTATTGATATGTCGTTAATATTTGGTCGATAATTTCTTTAATATATGACGTTCTTATAAATTTCCATTCAACGAATTTCCTTGAAAACTAGACAAAAAGTACCCAAAAAAAAAAAAAAAGTGTGGCGAAAAAAGGTCAAAGAATACAAGGAGAAATTTCTAGGTTCGGCGGGTGGTGCCACTGTCTTACATGCAGATGAGTAGAGAAAATCTTGTGTAAGGGCATCCTAATCATGTCATTTGTGGGAGCTCTCTAGTTTAACTTAGTTCGCACTGATCTCTTCTAATGTGAGAGTTGACTTAGTTAAATAATCTTGTCAAAGTTTTCATCTCTTATGGGGATCACAACCAAATAATGAACGTTCCTTACTTTCCGTAGTGGAGAGAGATTCTCTCTTACAACCTGATAATTAAATCTGTGTGTTAAAAACATAAACCACGTGTCCAATAAAGACTTTACCTCATGAATCGTGATAAAATCCGTGTGTTTAAAACATGAACCACGTGTCCAATGAAGACTTTACCTCATGAATCGTGATAAAATAGTTGTAAGAGAGAATCTCTCGTGTCACCGATTTACGGGAGCTCAACAATGGGGGCTTCTACGCACCCCATTCTCGCAAAACGCATCATATGCCACGTCTGTGGACATCGCTGCATGCCTTACACTATGCAGTGGCTACGGTGCACAGTGTAGCAAGCAAGAGAATCAGAGAGGACATCTGGATAGCAGCAGTACTCAGTGGTGTACTTTTGGTAAATTTTTCTGACCTACAGTAAATGTAATACAGTGAAAATCTTGGTCGCGTAGTGGGTCGCACTTTTGTTTACTTCCTCCTCCTCCTCCTCTAATGAGGATCATCTTCGGATTCCATTTGTGAGGATTTCGGAAATCCTCAAATCGTGTTTCTTATTGTATATCGTACAATTAATTTTCGTCAGGTACAATTCATATTTAATTTTAAATGAAAATATTTCAAATAATTTATAATCGCAGTACGATGAACGAACACAATTTAAAAAATTTCAAAATCTCCATAAAGAAAATCATTTTTCTCTCATTCCTCCTCCTCTACCCTTTTGCTAAGAACAGAGCACTCACTCTCTCTCTCTCTCTTGAAATGTTTCTTTAAACATATAGAAGCAAAAGATTATTTTTTTTGTTATAATAGTTTATTATTTGAAAAATTGGTTAAAATAATTAAAAAAAATTGGTTTCGTTTATTTATAAAACATAGGAAGGCATATATTCAAAGGAGATAAACTTGTTTTCTTCTCGTGTTTGAATTTATGTTTCGTTTATTTATAAAGACAAAGCAAAAAGTCTTCTCTTTCACTCGTTTTGATCATTTATTTTTTCTCTGTTCATCTTTCACACTTCTCCTACAGAGAGCCTTGGTTTTTCTTCACATCACATCCCAAATCAATCTCTTCATCCCACTTTTTTCCCGTTTTCCATCTTATTTACTTTTTTAACATGAAAAGGAGTTAGACTTTTGAGCAAGTTGATATATGCAGCAGGTTCATTAGTAGAACGCTGTCTGTCGTCTAATAACCATTTCGTTTTCAGTTTTTAATTAATCCGCAACTATTTCTTTCTCTTGGATACTCCACGATCTGATCTTGACAAGGTTTTTTTAGAGTTTAGGGAGAGAGAGAGAAAGAGAGAGGGAGAGAGAGAATGGAGGAGGTTGAGGCAGCTAACAGAGCAGCAGTTGGGAGCTGCCACAGAGTTCTCAATCTCTTGTGCAAACCAAAACCATGGAAAAACCTGCAGGTGGAGACTGAGGTGGCAGTGTTCAAGTTCAAGAGAGTTCTCTCTCTCCTCAGCCATGGAAGAGGAAGAGTGAGAAAGTTGAAGAAGAACCTAAACCCACCACCTTTCCCTCAAAATATCTTCTCAGATGGCCCTAATTATTCTGATATTTCACCAAAACCCCTCCAGTTACTCCCTCCTATTTTTCCTAAAACCCCCCACACACAAAAAAAATTTCTAGGAAACCCAGTTCCGGATGCTAATCTCAAGCTTCCCCTCCAAATTCCCAAAACAAAAACTATGATGCAGCACCAGGAAGAGAGGGAAAAGTTGCAGTTTCCCCCCCAGCAGGTGAAATATCAGAGTGAAATGGTGTTTTCTGGGATAGACAGTGGCATCAACCTTGCATTTGATAGGTCTAGCTCTAGCTTCAACCCCTCCATGACATCAGCCAGATCGTTCATGTCATGTTTGAGCGTAGGCGACGGCGATGAGGTCAACACCGGCAGAGATTCTTTTCGGTTGATCGATGGCGTGCCTTGGGTTTCCGGTCAGAGTTCGCAGCAGCAAAGGAGGTGCACTGGTGTGGTGGAAAATGGGAGTGTGAATTGCGGCGGCAGTGGTAAATGCCACCATCCCAAGAAGAGGTGAGTTTTATTCTGAAAAAGAAAGAGGTGAGTATTATTCTGAAATTATCGCTTTCAAGATGGGTGTTCTTTTTATCTATTCTGAAACAAACGTTATTCTATCTTAAACTAATCTAAATTGCGGGTTGAGGCTTCAAACTTAGTTGCATAGCGGGAGCAGATCCGCTCTAGCCAAAGCGCTTGAACTAATTTTGTTTTTGTTAACAGGAAACTGAGGGTGAAAAGAACTTTTAAGGTCCCTGCCATCAGTGACAAGACTTCAGACATTCCTCCTGATGAGTTTTCGTGGCGGAAATACGGGCAGAAGCCGATCAAGGGCTCCCCGTACCCAAGGTAACGATTCTGTTTTCGCTACTCAACATGCTTCTGTAGTTCATATGGTTTGTTTCAGTCTGGCTTATGAAGGGTATTGATGTAGGGGATACTACAAATGTAGCAGCATAAGAGGGTGTCCTGCGAGGAAACATGTAGAGAGATGCTTTGAAGACCCTGCTATGCTCATAGTCACCTACGAAGGCGAGCATAAGCATTCCCAATCCGCCCGCTGAGGCATTGGCCTGGAATAACGCCATAGACACCCCGTTGCAGGAAAGTTCTGGCTGTGAAGTGCATCCTTGTACTTGTAGTATTAACATTGAGCTTCAATCGGAACAAACATAGGCTAACTAGTATTTCATGTAAAATGTAAATTGAGTTGATGGAAAGCGTTATTTTTAACGTTCAATTCTTTTGAACCCTCGTTATCAAAACCAAAATTCTACTACGACATGCACCTGATAGATGAAGCGTTGAATGTACAGTCAAGGATCCAACAGCAATTTAAGAATCACAACATGAAACACATTCAGATACTAATAAACTTGATTGAAAGAAAATCTTTATCCGATAAATCCTACAAGCCGGTCGACTTTGACATTGTTTACAGAACGATAAAACATTCAAAAGATATCGATAAAGGAAAATCCAAATCCATAACTTAATTAAAGGGTCTCAACATCTGATATCAGGGAACAAGTGATCAAGGAGGAAGTAGAAACTTCACTTGAGGGGAATGAACCTGGAAGAGTGAGTGGCACCAATACCGGGCCTTCCGTGCTTGACAGGCTTGTAACTTATGGAGAACTCAGCAAGATAATGACTGATCATCTCAGGCTTGATCTCAACCTGGTTGAAGGTCTTGCCGTTGTACACACCAATGATGCTACCAATCATTTCAGGTACGATGATCATGTTCCTGAGGTGAGTTCTAACAGGCTCCGGTTTCTCACCAGGTGGGGCCTCCCTTTTCTATTCCAAAACGCATGGAAAACCAATAATAAATACACAGATACGCTCACAATAAGTTTGCTCTTAAATAAATAAACATGGCAAGGCAATAGAGTTAGAACAAACATTCGTAACGAAAAAAGTAAATGATTGCAGATGTTAAACTTGTTGCAATACGTCCTAGAACATGAATTACTTAAAGACTCTCAAGAAGGCACCGATAGCAAATCAAATAACAATTAGAGATTTTCGTTGGGGCGTCTACATATAATGAATCCTGCATCCATTGATACAAATTAAGTTCATCTACTCTTCACCACTCATACTACAAAAGAGACTAAATTTAAACCAAGATAAAATGAATTTCGATTTCGTTCATTTCTAGCGTAGTTCTATATGAACTTCTCAATCATCGCAAGACACTATTCCGGATTTATAAGCTGAGACAAATAATTCCGGATTTATAAGCTGAGACAACTAATTGATCACAAATTTAAAGCATAATTCTTGATTCGAAACACCACATTAATCGATTAATCCAAACACGAAATTAATGACAAAAGCCAAAAAAAAAAAAAAAAAAACTGAAACAATTGCCGAAAAGATAAGAATTCTTACAGCTTTGCGAAGCTTCTTGATCAAAGCCATTGGCTTTCTCTTCAAACCTCTCTGGAACCTGAACCCATTTCATCACCCCACCGAAACAGTACAGCATTCAGCATAACCAAAACCAAAACCAATTGTACAAACTAACAAGTATAAATAGATATATACATACATCTATACATACAAGTACAGGTATTTATACATATTTATTCGTAGATTCACAATCTGTATGTACCTTCTGCGAGCCCTGGCAGGGAAGAGCTTGACAAGCTCATCAGTCGACATATCGAGAAGCGCATCCAAATCTACGCCTCTGAAGCTGAACTTCTTGAACGTCCTCTTCTTTGGGACTCCTGCCGCCGCAACGTCTGCCTCCACATCCGCCTGGCCAACAAACCACCGCCGCGAGCAGTCAGATTGATTCACGCGAAAAATCGTACACAAAAGTTATAAAATTGGAAAACAGAAATGCTTGATTGAGAAATGTTAAGGGGGTTTGAGCTCACCATGTTTGCTGAAGACGAAGAAAAACCCTAATTCGCAGAGGGAGAGAGGGAGGGAGAGAGAGCGAGAAAGAGAATCGGCGACTGGCGGAGTTGCAGTGGAAGTGGGGAAATTAGGGTTTTTATGGTTGGGTTTATATAGGTCCTCGATTTAACGGGTTTTTTGCTGGAGCTTTGGAGGAGTCGGATCCGCCCCGAATATCCGTATCTCCACGGGTACTAGACTATAGAGTCCGTTCTGGTCCTCTCCCGGGCTTGCCTATCAAGTTTGGGCCTATTGGGATTGTTTAGTTATAATTGGTTGCTTTTTGAAAAGCTTAAAAGCAGAATTTCTACGGGAACTTTAATGAAAAGATCCCGATACTATTTATTTTAATGAAAAATTATATTTTTATATGAAAAAATTAATCATGGTACTATTAATTTTACCCTTTATTTTGTCCTTATCATTAAAAGTCAAAATTTTCAAGTTATTTTCATTACTTTTCGTAATTTCTAACAGTTAAAAGTGTTGTTAACGAGGTTTGATGAAAAAATAGAAATTTCGAGTATAGAAGCACTTCTAGCAAAAGCGCCGATCATCATAAGTGTTATTTATAAAAGCAACCCTAAACAACCTCTCTTTTTTTTCTTTTTCTTTTTTTCTTATTGTTTAGTTTGTCCATGTTTACATGTTTACCTTATACACAAAGTTGTTTCGTCTTCCAACTTGGCTCCTTCGTATTGAGTTGTTGTTGGAGCGTCTAACCAACGATTATTTCCAATCTAAGGCATGACTTGGTAGTTAAGGAAGTTGCCTTAGCTTAACCAATCTCTTGAATAATTGCATTTTTAGAGGCCAAATAAAGCTTCTAGCCCCTAACCCTTGCCCTTTCCACTAGACTTGCTCTTAAATCCACATTCTAATGCCTAGAAAGTAAGGAATCATTTCTACAAGAGGGACTAGCTAGTTGATTCCATACTAACTATACAAAGTAAGTAAATGTGTCATTAGTAGCGGAGTCAGTTTGAGGTCAATGACTGTTCATGACTCCAACAGCTTCCTAATCTCGAACCCAACTAAAGAGAGAGTGAACAATGTTGAAGTACAACTTATTATTGCTTCTTCCTTCTCCATTTTTCTTCTTTATTTACTGTGTCTTTCCTTCTCCTTTTTCTTCTATGCAACCCAATGGTGCATTCTCAATGTAATGCTTCACTTAAAAAGTCTTGGCAAGTAGGTCTTGACAATCTGCTAGCATGGATACATCTTGACAGAAGCAAATGCCAGAAGAACACAACAACTATCAATAGATGTTGTCACAAGCTTTCGACAATGCTGGTAGATTTTGATAGGTGTCGACAAAATGCTCGACAGAATTGTGCAATGAATTTTGTTTTTTTCGAACTTTTGATCCCTTCTTGTAAACTCTGCCACTACATGTCATAAAGAGTGTTCACGCTTCTTATCTTAAAATTGGTAAATAATTTTTCCTATAATATTATAAGAAAACAACATTGGTGGATCAATTAAATCTAGTGTATGCCATCGTTGCTTTATAAGAAATTTCTCAATGTTCATTTTGATGTTCTCCTTGAGTGACATGGCACGACGCCTGAAAGCTAAAAAAAAAACCAAGGCAGGGTGGGAAGCCAAATGGCTGGTTTGGTATTGTTGTGCTTTAAAAAAAAAGTTAATGTGTGAATAAGCGGCTGTGTTGTGAGAATAAGCGGCTGTGAAATAAAGCAGCAGAGTATTTGGTAAACTTTTTTGTAAAAGTGCTTTTGAAAAAAAAAAGTGTTTGGTAAACTTTTATGTAAAACAGCTGTGACTGTGTGAAATGACCAAAAAGGGTATAATACTATATGTGCTATTAATTTAATTTTCTTAACAAATAAAAGTGAATTATTAAATATACTTTATTTTTAAAAAATAAATACTTATAAACTTTATCTTAAATATTAATTAGTATGACAAACTACTTCAATTGAAATATTTTAGACTGAATAGCTAGGATTCATTAGTACAATATTGTTAATGTACTTGAAAGTAGTCTAATTAGATGCATTCATGAAACTTGCTGCTATTCTATTTCTTAATGCTTTTATCTCATGGGATCCTTCAACTTGATAATTTTGGTATTCTTCATCATCATCATCACTACTATCGCTCTCTTCACAATAGTCCATGGGGTCATCAAAATGACGATCACCTTCAGAATATCTCCGTTTGTAGTTATGAAGAGCCATTGTAGCAATGACAATCTTGACTTGCTTATTGAACGGGTAATTAAGCATATCCCTTAAAATTGCCCATCTTTTCTTCCATACCCCAAAAGTTCATTCAATGATGCTCCTTAGAGAAGAATGCATGTGGTTGAATACCTCTTTATGACCCGTTGGTTTAGGACCCCTACGAAAATCCGGGCGATGATATCTTTCACCTTTATATGGTCCCAAATAACCTCTCATTTGTGGGTACCCCACATTTACCAAATAATATTTTCCTGAAAATTGAAAATTTTGTTTTGTATTGTAATAATTATACAAGGTGAGTATGTAAATTGTTATAAATAAGTATGAAGATTACCATTTGGAGGCTTTGGAAAGTTTAAATTTGGATTCCGTAACACGATCAAAAAAACCCTTGTATCATGTGCAGTGCCTTCTCATCTGGCACAAGCAAATGTGAATTGCATGTCAAAATTACATGCAGCCATAACATTTTGTGTCGATATTCCTTTCCTACTGATGTATGGAACTTGGTCCGGAGGTGGTATTGGAGCCTCAACATGTACTCCATCTATGGCACCAATACAATCCTAAAAATAATAACATAGAATAAAATCGTCAACCTACACTTATAGTTTGCAAACACTTATAGTTTACAAATAAGTTAGAAGACGAGTCAAACTTTACCTTAAAATGAGGCATGTATCTTGTATCTCTCCTTATTTCTTGGGGAATGCCACGAAACTCAAAATCCATCGGTTTGATAATATATATTGCCATCTTACATACAATATCTAACATAACACCAAAATATCTACTAACAATCTCCCAGAATGTTGAAATATCTCTTGCGCTAATCTATTTTTCACACCATGTCCCAACATATGCAAGAACATTCATAATATTTCAATTGCATTCATTTTCCTTGAACCCTTCAATTCATAATTAGTTTGCAAGTCATTGGATAATCTATAAAAGACATCTTTGTTCATCCTAAACATTCTATAGCATCGCACATGATTTACTTGTAGTACTTCCATTAACCAAATATTACTTGTTTGGGAAGAATTCATACACAGACTTTTGTGGACATATTTTAAATAATATGTTTCAACAGCTCTCGCTACAGCGCATATAATTACACCATCCTCTAAATCCTGAACATCGTCATCAGAGGTATTCATATTGAATATACACCTGTAACCTAACACATAATTCAACATTCCACAAGTCATAATCCAACAATCACTAAGAAGTCATATTCCGACATTCAAGAACAAGTCATTGTTCAACATTTAACAAGAAATCATAATTCAACATTCAACATATAATCCAACATTCAATAAACATGTAGCAACATTCAATACATAATTTTAATGCAAAGTACAAACCACACATATAGTCCTAATTCATAGTTTTAGGCTTTTAGTTCCCTATTGTTCTTTGTTGAACATATATTTCAACCAAGTTAGC
The DNA here is from genome assembly GCF_916048215.2 of Malus sylvestris. Classification (NCBI taxonomy): domain Eukaryota; kingdom Viridiplantae; phylum Streptophyta; class Magnoliopsida; order Rosales; family Rosaceae; genus Malus; species Malus sylvestris. Next base: position 29,388,405 of record NC_062263.1, read on the forward strand.
TGGACTTCAGGATCTTTCATCGTGCCAAACACCTATCGCTTCTCTGCGCTTCAAAATAAACATGCAGCAAAGTTTTGCAGCACCTCCAATTTTTTTCCCTTTCTTGTTTTGCAATTCTCCTTGGTTAGCCGTTCTTTTTTTCCCTTCCTACTAGCTTGCCTTATATCCTGCATGGTCTCAATTTCATTCTCATCATCTGAATTAATTTGTCCTATAGATTCATTTCTTGTATCTGGTGGTAGTACTCCAGAGGAAGGTGCCCAGGCATGTTCACCGATAGCAACTGTGTTCGGGAACATCTTATCTAACTCGTCCTCCATCTCAGGACTAATGCTCTTTTTTTGGAATTTTCCATATTCTTTGTTTATCTACAAGTAAGAAAGAATATGGTTAAGACATATTGCATGATATCATAATGCATATTAAAAGATAAATACACAAACCTGAATTTTATTATTCCACCTCTCATCAGAGGCATCAACGGTACCCTTGCTCGAATTCCACCCTAGGCCAGTTTCTTTACCAACTAGCTATTTCCACAACTTCCACTCATTTTTAAGTGCATCCCACTTATTTTTCAGTTGCTTTCTTTCATAATCATGCCCGGTCTCTGCCTTGAAGTTAGCTCTAATATTTGCATATCCTTCTTTGTCAAAGTGAGTGCCTGGACGATGTCCGGCCTCAACCTCCTTGATGCAAATATCACAAAATATAGATATATTGTGGGCATTCCATATAGCAATAGGATTTGACGAAGATACCCCCTTCTTTGCCATCGATACCAATTACTGATTTGTAATATAACCAAGAAATAACCAATAAACGATCCAACTACAAAAGATTACATCACAGTTTGGGAAAAAAACTGGACCATTAATCACAAGATTAAATTTCAGAACCGGTTATAACTCATTAAAAGATCAATGTTTATTGGAATACAAACACATGCTTATATGGATACCCCACAAGTTTACCAAATGTAATTTTAGTCCATGTGATTTTCCATACAACCATTTGTTATACAAGACTACTCGGACACAACAATTTACGACCATTAAAGCATTCTAGACTAAATAAACATTTCATCACACTAATTCATTAAGTGGAAGTTAGTTTGAACAGAAGAGAAAACTTATAATAAAAAGGACCACATTATTGAAAGAAAAAAAAATGTTAATTAACATATAAGTTTGAAAAGTGGTTCGATTATTCTTTGGAATTTCAGAATGTAATGTCAACTATCCTTGAAGAATTCACACGATGAACCATAAAAATACATGAAACTTCATTAACACATAGATCAACCATAAAAATACATGAAAATTCACATGATGAATAAGATAAAAATATTCACTTGACTATTATTATTTTTTTAGTAGACAAGAAGACTGAGAAATGATCTAATCATAATCTCTGAAAAACCTTGTTTCAAGTAAGAGCTGAAAGCCAAACCAACAAACACCAAAAAACCTAAAAGAAAAGAAGATGAACACACCAGAACATATAAACACCATAAAAGTGAAGCCCACTGTAGCATGGATCCAGCCAGAGAACAAACAAGCTAAACAGTTCAAACATTCACAAGAGGTACAATCAATAATAATGGGGACACCCTCTTGACTTCTATAACCAAGAAGTATTATTTGTCTGTTACACCATTTTCTTCAAAAACATTAGGCATGTGTGTGTGTGTGTGTGTGTGTGTGTGTGTGTATTTTCATCGAGTGGTTACAAGTTCATCTGCAAGATCGAAATCTAATCTTGGCTCCTAATCTCCAAAGAATGACAAGTCATTAATCCTCCCTTGTTCTAGGCTAGACCAGAAAAGCTCAATATAAGTGGTTTCTTTCTTCTCACCTGCAAACACTCCATGCTCAAATTTAACAGAAATCAGCTACCCTAATTTCATTCTTTCAAGTTTTGGTCTTCTACTTTAATCCTTAGGTTTCATGAGAGGATATGTACCACTAAATTCAAACACAAATTACACAATCGAATATGATCACGAAAATTACAAAATGCTTGAAAGAAAACTCATTTCAAGTGCAAACTAATACGTAAACACATAAACCAAATACCATTTAAATGCAATCATAAAATAGATTTATCAAAAACATGAAATCCGAATTTTGTACCAAGACAAAAATAACCCACCTGTTCGAGTACAGCCTCAGCGATGTCCTCAGAAACCCACTTCCTTCCAGAGAGATAAGATACGAACACTGACAAAGGGATGACAAATCAGAAACACAGTTCACATATCAAAACCAAAGCAAAGCTTTATAAAAAATTATCATTTACCTAAACCCAAATCAGAAGCAGACCTTCTCAATTTTTCTTGTTTCCTCCGCAAACCCTAATTTTTTCCCCAATTAATTTTTTCCCAATTAATTTTTTTCCACAAACCATATCACCTCCCACAATTAATTTTCCCCCACCCTCCATCCCCAATTGTTTTTCCCGACACCCATACCCTCATCCCTTTGCTCTTCCCACCCATTTTTCCCTCTCCCATCCCCAAAGTTAAAAATCCAAACAAATAAATAAATAAAATTTACAAGATAAGCTTACCAAACTAACCTGGAGAACGAGAGAACAAGGGAGAACACTGGTTTTGGAATGAGAGAACGAAAGAGATCTGGTTTCCTGGTTCGGGTATGGGAGAAGAGAGTAGACGAAAAAGCAAATTTGCATTACTGAAGGCGAGAGAGGCGGAGAGCTGCGACTGTAAGGAATGAGGGCAATTTTGGATTATTGAAAAATTCATTAAACCTACACTGTTCACTCGTGTTTTTGGTTTGGGAAGCTGCAAATAGCAGCTTCAGGTTTTAGGCTTCTTTTCACCTTAAACTTAAAAAAAAAGCTGCTTTTGGAAAATTTACCAAACACCTAAAATCCTTCTAGCTTTTTTTCACCCTAGCTTTTTTTTTAAGCACCTCACTCCCAAACTGCACCAATGACAAGTAAATGCGAGCTTATCTTGCCATGTGAAGAAAAGTTTATGAATCTTCCACTAAGTGCCCTTAAAAGAAAGGATTTCCATTTTTTTTTAAATGGAATTGTGACGCTCACACTAGATCGAACTTCAATGATTTAAACCGTCTATTTTTTAAGTTGCACCTTATAGATCATCCTTGCAAAATATTAGTCAATTCGAAAATATTTGAGACATCTAATTAAGTTCAAAGAAATTGACGAACACTTTGTTTTTTTTTTTTTTTGTTACAAACACTTTTTTTTAATACATCGATATTTTTACATTAAGAAAAATAGAAGTTCGGCTAAGCCACACAATGGGTAACCTAATTTGGTATCGAATTCGCCATCCACGAAATTCGAACCCAAAACCTCTCACTTCCAAGTGAAGAGGAATACCACTAGACCTTAGTACTAAGTGGCCGAACACTTTGTTCTGTAAGAAACAAGTAAATAGGCAAATGTTTCGGATGGAAATGAATTTTTGCAAGGATAATCTATGAATCAAGATTAACAAAAAAGAACGTTCGAATCGTTGAAGTTCGATGTGAAGTGGGTCCCACAACTAATTCCTTTAAAGAAAAAAAAAAAATCTCTTCCCTTAAAAGGATCTAATACACTTAAGCATTTGGGATATATACTTATTAAGCCGTGAAAACTCCTCACCTACCCAAAATTAAAAAGTGAATTTTTCGGTCTGCGTTGTGCCAACACACACGTCTTGGTGAATTTATCAACCCTGACCTCTCGGCAGAGTTACATTTGTGCCTTCCCTATTTTCTTACATTTTCCATTTGTATAGGTTACTAGATTTCTTGAAAACGAAACAATGAGTGAACAATCAAAATTGAACAAGCACCTTTTGTCTAATGCAGTTGTAATTAGTGAATTTTCATCGTACATATGCCGTTATTGAAATCATTAATTTTTAAAAACATCGCTTAGAGATCATCTCTGTATTAAATCAATCAAATTTGCAATCCTTTACTATCTCATATGTACTGAACAAATCGACAATTTTTGTAACAATTAAGATTTTTATACAATGAGCAGCTGATTTAGAAGAAAATGTCATATGCGCTTAATGAAAGGTAACTATGGAAGGACAATACTTCTCTCATATCCCACTAATGTGCATGTCATCATTTCACCGTACAATAAGAAAAATCAGAATCGTTTATTATCTTTATCATCATCCACATAGCATCTCTAGAAAGCTCTATTTCATTCTGATACCATTTAGTCATCCATACTGTAATATGTGATGAATCGTCAATTTCTTTTATTCAAATGGATGACTAAATAATTTTCAAATCAAATGAATTTGTATAGAAGTGGTTTTTAGATGATAGTAATTAGAGAATGAACAATTTTGATAATAATATTTGTATGATGAAATGACGTCATGTTAGTAAAAAAAGAGGAAAATCATCAAGAAAGATATGTATTATACAATATGGAATGGCTACATTGTTTTGTGTGGTTCCTCAAAGAACACCTCAAACATGAGTCAACTCGTGCTGGATGAATTAAATCATAACAAATTATACACATGCTTGTGTTCATATGAGAATTAGGTATCACAAACTATCACACTATTCAAAATATGTTCAACTTCATCGTCCTTCTGATCGACATTTCGTGACTCATTCGTTGTCGGAATTTCACGATTCTTGAACCAATTCACTCCTCTAACGATCCAAGACCAAAAAATAGAAAATGTATTTAAAACATTCTCGTAAAATCTAATCAAACTCAAACAAACTCCAAAGAAACCCTAGTTTTGACCAATCCATCTTCAAATCCAAATTTCTCCCAATCCAAAATTCCAAATCCACCAACCAAACACTCATTAGAAAGCTCACGTTCTAACCTTCACAAACATCAAAATCTCACTAAAATCCATCAACTACCCAAAAAATTACACCCATTACAAATCAACTCAGAAACACAACCTAAAATCCCCTTTCAAATATTTGACAACCCAAACAAAATGTAGCCTTCAAACAAAAGCATAAGCGGTCAATCCTATCCGAGTCACGCCCAAAACTCTCATCCCAACCGCAGATAACCCCTCGATCTGACGACCCGAATTTAAACACTTGCAGATTTCTCGATCCGGATAGCACTGCTCTCGACCAATCAGCGCTCAGCACCTACCTTTCACCTCCTCCCCATATAAACCACCTTCGCCCCAAACTTGTATTTCACATTTCCCGTTTTCTGTTTCTCTCCATCCAAAATCCGTAAAAACCGTTCCGATTCCGCTTCCGAGTTAATCGTGTCAAACCGCCGAGTCAACGACCATGACTGGAACTGACGTCTCCGCCGCCAAGGCCAAGAAGGCGAGGTCTCCGCCCGCACACCCGCCGTTCGTCGAGGTACGTGATCGGAAAATGGGTATTCTGGTTTAGTTTACGATGTTGCCGTCTGTTTTGTGTTTTCGGAGGCTGATTGCGATGTCGTTTTTTGTGGTTTTCAGATGATCACGGTGGCGATTGTGGCGCTGAAGGAGAGGACGGGGTCGAGCCAGTACGCGATCACCAAGTTCGTGGAGGAGAAGCACAAGAATCTGCCGCCGACCTTCAGGAAGCTTCTGCTCTACCATTTGAAGAAGCTCGTGGCTGCCGGAAAGCTCGTCAAGGTGAAGAACTCGTTCAAGCTGCCTCCGGTTCGCGGCGCCGCTCCGGTGAAAGAGAAGACGGCCGCTGCACCGAAGCCTAAGAAGGCGGCGGTGGTCGCCAAGCCGAAGACCAAAGCGGCTGCGAAGCCCAAGGCGAAGGTTGCGTCCAAGCCCAAGTCGAAAGCGGTTGCTGCTAAACCCAAGTCGAAAGCGGCTGCTGCTAAACCCAAGTCGGCAGCTGCGAAGCCAAAGGTGAAGAAGGCGGCGGCGCCGGCCAAGCCTGCTGCCAAGGCGGCGAGAACATCGACGAGGACGTCGCCGGGGAAGAAGGTGGACGTGAAGTCTAAGGCTAAGGCGAAGAAGCCGGTGGCTCCGGCGAGAGCTGTGAGGAAGCCGAAGAGTGTGAAGTCTCCGGTGAAGAGGAAGGCTCCGGCGAGGAAGGCGAAGAAGTGAGATAGTCTTAGAGATGGTGGTCCGTGACGTTTCTCGAGAGGGGTAGTTTGTGTAAATTTGTTCAGGGAGTGAGGGTAGTTTGGGAATGGAAAAGAAACAGCGTGTGTGACACAGAATTTGTAGGGTTTTATTATCTGATTTGTTTGTTAATTTTCCAACAACTTTGGCGGTTGTTATTTGCCAACTTTTTTTCTGTAGTATGAATGACATGATGAATGAGATGCTTATTGTTGATAACAAAAATGACTTGCAATTTATATCAAATTATGTCTACATGGATATGATGTTGGGTTACTACTACGCATGCCTTCCAGTTACCACCTATCAAATTACGCGTTAGTTACTATTTACACGTTTTAAATGTATTTATATATGTAAATTGACATGCCTTCGAGTTACCACCTATCAAATTACGCGTTAGTTACGATTTACACGTTTTAAATGTATTTATATATGTAAATTGACAAAAAGAAAGTTAAATATTTGAAATAAATGAATAATCTTAGATCATGTTAAAAGAAATTTCTTATAAATCAATTAAAGTAGCTGAATCTGCATAATAAAATTAGTCTTTATTGAATTTACATTAAAAATAGATAAAATAATATTTAATAAATAAATCAGGATGCAACTTGGATTTGGCCAATCCAAACCTATCTATGTCCAATCCGACTTTAAATCCGAACAAATGAGTTTTTTTTTTTTAATTATAACTCGTCCAAATCCAACCCAATTTCAACTCGTTCATTGATTTGATTGAGTTGGGTTGATCATTTGCTCGTCCATCTCCAACAAACCCAACCTGACTAACCAAACTCAATCTAACCAAATTGTAACCCATATCAATTAATGCTCATACTACACCCAAGCGAGCCAAGTCCAAAAACCAACGCCCTTTCTAATATTTATGAAATTAAAGTAAGTTAGCTTTGATTAGTTAGCACATATTCGTAGTTTCTAAATCCTAAAGTTTTATAGTATATTGATTTATGAAATTAAAGTTAACTAGCTTTGATGCTACTTGGCTTAATTGTTTTAGAAATTATTGGAAACTAAGTTGTTACAAGATTAAACTTAAAAAAGTTGGGCAATCCGAACCCAACCCAAGTAAATCCTATCCCAATTAAACCTGAGTCCAAATGAACCCGAATGAAATCCAACCTGAACCCGAGTCTGAATTGTAAAAGTTGGGTTAGGATTGAGTTGACCTTCCAACCTGTCCAATCTGCCTGAGTTGCATCCCTATAAACAACTGATTGAATCACATTATTACTTGCTCATTGTGAGGCTAAACCCACTCATTTTCCCTTAGTGTAAATAATATCGTTTGTTAAAAAAAAATCATTTGACTACTAATTTAATCACATTATTATCTGCGTGCGAAAGACTTTTTTTTATAATCGGCATAACACGTCTCTAAAGATGTTTTGAATGTGTTTAAAAATAGAGAAAATAATATTTAATGAATAACGGATTGATCATATTATTGCTAGTCTATTGTGAGGTACTAATTATTTAAAAAAAACTGAACAAAAAAATTAATTATTAAAAAAAATACTATTAAAATGATGAAAATACCCCTGCCACATTTTATGCATTATTTTGGATTGTCTTTGAAGTTTTTTGTTTGAGAGGGCAATTCTACCTTTTTATTTTGTGAAGTTAGTGACCACAAAAAAAAACTGTTCATTGGGCCCTTGGCTTTGTATATAAAAATTAGAATGGATAAGTTTTTATATATTTCTACAATTTTGGCAATTTTAGGGGCGATTAGAATGGATAAGTTTTTTAGGGTCATCTATTTCAATTCTTGCATGCAAAATGAGTGATTGGTTTTCTACCTATTATTCGGTAGTCTGATTTAGAGAAAATCAGGAGTCTGATTCCTCATTTTAGGTGGGTTTCACATATGTTTTCATTCCATAAATGTTGGCATAACACTTTAATCAGTGTAATTCCATTACTTCATTCTATTCCGCGTATGTATTTCCCCAAGTGTTGGTAAACACTTTGAATCACTGTTTTCCAAAAAAAAAAAAAAAAACACTTTGAATCACTTGGAATGAGTGCAATTGCCACTCCTACCATTCTATTCCACTTACGTAAACACGCCATAATTTGCTGCTAGAATGTTATTTATTGATAAAACTTGAGTGCAGAAAAACAGGCGGTGCCTTGATCATCTAATCTAATCCATATTTATTATTATGGTAAGGAACGGGTTGTCCCTTACAAGGCACAAAATTGGATAATTAGAGTTCAATAGACATTCACAAAACTGGATAATTAGAGTTTGATACACATTCACAGGCATCAGATACACGTGTTATAACATGAACACATAGAACGCAATATAACACGAAAACATGAACATGGAAATAAGGCAACCAGCCCCCTAATCTGCATCCTTGACATGGGCCACCTTTTACATACATAGAGGATGCGAAACTTGATCCTCTTTGTCTTGCTTCACATTTTGGTGTGAACCATGTGTTATGGAAAGCTCAATGGCATACAAAATCTCTAACTTTCTTCATGGGATGACGCGGTTTAAGTGGTAAGTTCGTATGCTTGTTCTGTAGCCGTCTGCGTTTCAGACTCCATCCCGGGAAATTGTCCGATATCATGTCCTTTAAGATTTTGAAACTCGTTGCGTAAACCAACAGCAAACTCTTCAGGACGGTCTCCGCTGCTTTGGAAATAGTCTGCAATCTGTATTAAGAAAACCAATTCGCATTCATGGAACTCTTGCTTGCAACTTTCTTTGTATTACTTAGTCTTTTGGCGAAGAAAAAAGAGAAATTCGAAGAGACTTACATGGTTGGCAAGAGCAATTCCACTTAAGGCGGCTGACTCGACATTTGAACCCAGTAGCCAATCACCGCATATACCAGCCCTTCCGAGAGGATCAAAGATGCAGGGGACGCCGGGTGTATTAGTTGGAAGTGCCGCACCCCTGCATATCCCACATTATCAAAATATTATTAATCCTCTGAATTACAAGAGCATTTCATTCAAGTAAGCATCATAATCGCTTAGTGCAGCTTCTCACCATAACTGGATTCGAGTGTAAAAGGGGCTCTGAAGTGATCCTTTAGGTAATCCGAGAGCATCTTCAACACCCGAAAGCATGCCAGCCTTCACCTTCTCTGCCGTGGCAGTTGGTATATTCTCCTGCACATTGACAGTTAGCGCAACGTCATATCTACTAGTCTTCTAACGAAGTATGATGCATGGCAATTGTGTGTCTAAATTGGAAATCCTCATAACTCTCATTTGTTTCATTTCAAGTAATGATCAAGGGCCTTTCATCTATGCTTTTGTAAACATGCTTGCTCTTGTGTGAACATATGGCTGTGTTTGCGTTGAAATATACCTGTGGAACCTTGTTCCGCTTCCCATAAGCTGCAGTACTAAGAAAGGTCCAACAGTGAGGACCTTTACTTTGGGAACCCTGGAGTTTTGTGGTATTATTTGCCATCCAAGAGATGGAATCAACCCCTTTTACAAAAGCTCCTTCGAAAGGAATTTGAAGTGGATCCTCAAATGCTGCGAGGAGGGCCCATATCGAGCTCAATTCCAGCCTCTACCAGCATCAAACAGACAGGCATTAGAAGAATAGTAGAATACAGTTCAAGACAATTCAATCATGACCGCAAGGGTAATTGACGTAGATATGTGACATCAAATCCATTGAACCCATGGATTTTAGATGTACCTTCATTTGTCCATAAACTAGTGGTAAACCCGATGATGCAAGTAGGCGGTTTGCACATTTACCTATTGGAAAATTAAATAAAAGACAAGAGTGAGAACACACATTCAAGAACATATACAAGGGAATTGCAAATATCAGATGCATACACGAACATTTAGAAGAGCCCCTATACAATGAATTATGCAACGCGCTATCCAAAACTAAAAGAAAAAAGGCAAACAGCATTTAAGGTTTCTGTATGATGTGAAGATGCCACAGCAACAGAAAATTACACTTGAAAAGCAATATGGAGGCACTATGTTACCATTATGCGCGATAACAATTGCATCAAACTTCCCATGCGGTTTTCCATTCTCACTCAAATGCCACATCCCATTGAAGGGCTCGAGTTTACTTATCCAGCAAGGTCTCTCCACATTAATCATACGAGCCTGCACCACGTATCAACATTCTACTTAGCCATGACATGGTATGTTAAAAACGTCAGACCATTTTAGATTGAAATCAACACATCTGAACAAGGACAACCATACCATATCGTAACAAGTCTAACCATGCTATCGAACCAACTAAATCTTACATTTATAATTCATAAATATGGTTCTAGAAGCAAGGTTACGTTACCTGAGAAAGTAATGAGTCAGCAACGGGGCGCATTCCATTAACACCTATATACCTTGGAGAAGAAGAAGGAAGCGGAACAAAATTACCACCCACTTCAAGCTCTCCTACCGCACCCTGCCATTCTCGAACCAGACCTTGCTCCAACCACCCTTGAACCAACCCAACAAACTGAGGATCACTGGCTGTAAAGAACTGAGCTGCATGATCAAATATCAGAGGCTGAGGATCCACTACTCTGGTTCCCAATCTTCCTCCCAAACCATGAATACCCTATGATAGCAAATCATTGTCATGGGGCACAAGAAACATTTGGAGCACAAATCCAACTTTCAAATTTATAACTTGGTAAGCATAACTATATATGCATCCCGTTCGGGTTCCTTCCATAGTTTCATTAAGGGCATGCTCGGGATTGCTTCTAAAAGAGCTAAAACTGCTTTCTGACAACCAAAGGCATATTATACTATGTATGATAGAAAAAATTAAAAGAACTTCTGGGTCCTAGAAGCGCTTTCTAGAGAAGCACTCGCTCGGTTCTGCTTTAGGAAGCACTTCTACGCGCTATTCCATGAACCGCTTGATATTTAGCTAAAATTTGACATGTTTATGATAACAGCACTTCTAGCAGAAGCACTTTCAAAGGATGCACTTACTAGGTTCTTCTTAAGGAAACACCTCCAAGTGAATTTAAAGAAGCACTCGATTTTTTTTTTTTTTTTTAAGTTCGACATGTTTACATATAAGCACTTTCAGTGAAAGCACTTTTGAGCAAAAATGCTTCTTACAAAAGCAATCTCAAACGAGCTTAAATAGTGGCATAGTAAAGGTGCAAGCTTTTTGCAATGTCTTATCCACAAATGAAAATTCAGAGCAATAACAAAAGTAAATAATCCACACAAACTAAACAGATAAAATTAAAAACACACACACATCAAAACAAACATTACCAATTACAAAAAGCTAAAAACTTGAAGGAAACAAGCAACAAACCGTGTCGAAAACGGTGGAGCGGACGCCGCGTTTCTCCAGAAAGAGAGCACAGGCGAGGCCCGCCATGCCTCCGCCGATGATACCAACAATGGGGTCATCGGAAATTGGAGTGGTGAAGCTCACCTGCTCCTGCTTGAACGTTTTCTTCAGAACCGACCTTCTCGAGGCGCCGTGCTTTTTACCGAACCTGGGGGAGGGTCTTCGGCCGTCCGCGGCGGCTCGTTTCTTGGGTGGTGGTGGTGGTTTGGGCTGGGAGGAGCAGATTATGGTTAGGGGCTTGTGGGTTTTGAGGGGGTGGAGGCGGAGAGAGGAGTGGAAGGAGCAAAGCATGGTTGTGGAGGTTTTGGAGGGAGAGAGATTATACGACAGAAATTGTTAGAGACTGGAGGGAGAGTAATTTATGTGGTTAAAATGTTAATGTTGTCTGATTACGATGTTGTCTTTGTGGAATGATCTCCCCATAATGTTGTCTGATTTTCTGACAAGTGACAAGATGTGGTAAACATTTATCCTATCCTAATAAAAAAGGTTAGACTTTATTTCATTAATAATGTTGTTTAGAAACATATAAAGACACGATGCGTTGAGTAAACATTTGAGTTTACGAGATGATTTTGGTTGAGGACAAATTCTAAGTTCGTATTTCATACAACACATCTTGGGTTCGATTTCTGGCACTCGTGAATCACACGATGGTAGCTAGCGAGAGACTGAAATGCCTCTGTAAGTCTTTCAACTCCTAGAAAGTGGGCTGCAGTGACGAAGCCATCAATTGGTCCCCTAACATTAGAGTATGTGTACAATTATTATTTAGAGATCAAACAATAGGTTTTTAGTCTAGATTGGTTACTAGTTTCGATTTTAGATTTTAGGCCTAATGGTTTTAGACGTTTTTTTAATATATGACCAACCGAAACAGATCTTCAAGTTCATCATAGTATGTTTACTTACCAAGAACGAGGGAAGCAAGATAATAGAGAAATAATGAAAATTGGATCAACTACTCCCCTGGTTGATCCAATTTCTGATCCTAAATTACAGATTTAAGGCGAGATCAACATATTTTTTTATTCCTCATGCATTAGTGAACATGGAAAAAGTCGGAAATTTCTTTTACCCTCGTACTCATTCTTCGTAAGTAAACATGTTGATAGTTTCACGTGAAACAGAAAGCCTAAACCTTTTATATATAACAAGATGAGATGAGATATGTACCAGTTACCGTTTTAACTTACAAAACCATATACAATTCACAATTAACACAAACCCAAGTAAACAAGTCATTTGAGGAGGAAAGTAAAACAAAAGCTATTTCTCTTCAGTTCATCCAAATGTTAAACCCACCAAATTCAAGACCCTTTTTTTCGCACTTGATGTTAAAGGAAGCTTTGGTGTCCATCGTCATTCGAATCCGATGTCTGCTCGGCGGTCTTTCGAGATGTTTCCGTTGTTTCCCTTTCGTGTTTCGAATGGTCTTTGGTCTTGCAACCGCCAAGGCTGTTTCGCCTTCCGGACTGAGCCTTACTTTTGGGAGGCGTGGATTCTTCCTTATGAGTGCCAAGGCTGTGACGTTGTGCCCGAGAACAGCCTTTCTTTTTTTCCTCTGCGGATGAGTTGGTGATTGCATCGCCATAGCTCTTCCTCCGGCTTAGACTGTTTAGTTTTGGTGACTTGGGCCGAGTGAGCGGAAGCTGAAATCATATACAAGCACACACAAAAGTTCATCTCGCAACAAAAGGTGCAGCTAGTATAAGGAATCGCTACATTACTCGGACTAGGATTACCACAATGATACAATATATCTAGTCCTAAAAAACAGATTAATCGCTTAATCAAACACTTAATCAAGTTCCAAGTCCATGTTCTTTGGTTTTATTTTCAGTTGACGTGTGTATCGAGATTTATGTTCTTTCTCTTTTGGGTCAATTTCAATATGTTCTGGAACTCACAAGGAGTCGAACACAACTGACAAGATTTGAAATAGCTACCTTCTTGCGTTCAGCCTTAGGAGGAGGGGGCTCGTAAATGAAACTAGGTATTGGATTTGCTTTGAAGACCATGCTCTTCCTCAGTGCCTTGATGGCTGCTTCTTGCTCTTCCTGAAAGTGTAACGAAGGAAAATGTAAAATATGACTTTTCAAACGGATCTCATCACGTACGGAAGAATTAACATCCAAAAGAAAACGTTGACCCGTATGGCACCCATGATTAATGCACGGGAAAATAATAGATACTACAGGGATGTGGCATACCTTGGCCCTTGCTTCCCACTGGCTTCTCTCTGCCTCCATAGCTTGATGCTTTTCCTCCAACTTCGAGTAGAACTAGACAAAGGGAATCACATCAGTTACACGATAGATTGTGCGGATAAAAAGTAGTCCTCAAGATATACAGTCACTTGTTTTATTAGAGAAAGTACCTCTTTCCTTTTCTCTATACGTTCGTAGATCCTAAACGTGGGAGCTTGTCCAACTGTAACCTTGAATTTAGGTGTTCTTGATGCAGCAGTTCTATTCTTTGTTAAGGATAATGCTAATGCAATAAACAGTTTCTAATATATGTAGAAAACAAAGAAATTCAAAGCTTCAAATGTCAACCAAGGATACGAGGAAGTCAGAGACCAAATATCTTCTTCATTAGCATGCTTCTTGGTATCATGTTCCGCGCCCTCTCCTGATGACTGAGGTGAAGTTGGCTGAAATGAAATGAGGGGAAAAAAATTGAAATTAGAACCATCTCAAATCTACAATAACGATGCAGTAGTGTTTACAAGCAAAAGTTCATAATTCTTCTCAGTTTCATGATGCTTTTCGAGCCAATGAAACTCATTTTAATTGAGGCGGCATTCTTCGTGAGATCATATAAACATGTAATTGAAAACTTCTAAAGAGGGGCATGGTTTCACGCTAGAACAAGCACAAAATCTTACACATTTGCAATACCAAATTACAGCATCAATATTCAGCGACCTCAACACAAGTTCCATATATAATAGACTGACTTGAACCAGCGGATGAATCCTTTAGAGCTGTGAAAGAAAAATATAGTATTTTTACGGTTTTACCTGTGAACTCTTGGGAGGCTCTGCATTTGGAGACTCTGGATTCTTAGTGGCAAGAGGAGACTCTGAGCTCTTATTAGCATCAGGAGACTCAGAATTGCTGGATTTTTTGGCAGTGGCAGTTTCAGCCCCAACAGTCTGATTTGAATGCCCATTTTCAGCAGCAGTGGATTTTAAGTTCAACTTTTTAATGTCACTCGGCTTCGGAAATTCAGGTTTCTCATTTTTGGCATCAGTCGAGTCATCATCAAGATTTGTACTCTTAACAGCCAGCACATTTTGCTTCTCCTCAGATTCCACAGCAACTTTGTTTTCTTCAACAGGGTTCTTCACCTTAAAATCCTTTGATTCAATGCTTTCTTCTGAAACTTTGGGAGCAACGTGGACCTTACCACGAGAAAAACCAATTGAAGTCACCACGACACCATTAATCTTCTTCTCCACCACCTTCCTCTCCATTTCCCCGTTCCCCACCTTTATACCAGTACCTTCCCTCCCCATGACACTGCATGAGAAAAATCAAACACGCTCGTTTGATAAGCTAAGATAATATACTAACAAAGCCTTACTTATTTACAAGTAAATTATTCCATCTTCAAATAGATTTCAAATTCTTCGAATTGACCAAAAAACTTATGAAGCTTTATCTGTTGAAAAACATGTCAAATTAAACCGAGACAATTTCGAGGTACATTCGATCTCCCAATCCATATTACAATGCCAAATACATCTTTTCCAATGACAGTTTGAAGAAACACACGCAAGCGGGCACACGCGCAAAGGAGAAATTCTTGTATAGAATTCCGGTGGTCTTATTTGTTTGCCGGTCACCGGAAACTCCTCAATTTGCTTCTTCTTCTTTTATTTTTTTATCAAACTCAATTATGCAAAGCATTTATACAATTATAATCACATTAAATAAGACATAACAGGAGATAAATTAGGTAAAATTTAAAAAATTCAAGGAACAAGACATCTAAAAAAATGAATTGAACCCAACAAATAAAAAAAATTAATAAAATTAAAGTAACAACTACAAAAGCTAAAGTAAAAGAGGGTAGTTTCAATTTTAAGGTAAAAAAATAAAAATCAAGAGGGAAATTAGAAACTTGATTCAACAACAACAACCACCGAGCCCTATCCCATGAAGTGGGGTTCGCGGTATGAATCTTACAACGCCACTGCCCTCGGTTTTGCGTCAAATTAGAAATTTGATTGACCAAACAAATCTGAGTAAACCCCATAACCAACAATAAAAAAACCATTGACAAAAACATAAAAAGTTCCCATCTTTTACATTTCTGAGCTAAAATTAACCTTAAAATCACCAAAAGAAAAAGAAAAAAAAGAAGCCAGCTGAGAAAAATCTCTCATTTCGGAGCAAAAAATTCACCAAAAAGATTAAAAACTCAAGTTTGCAGCCAACAATGACAAAAACAGAGAAGCACCCATTAAAGATAGAACCTCAAAGCTCAAAACTTTGCAGAAAAAAGCACAAATTGAAAGACAAAACCACATTTGAGAAATCCCATGAAACACAAACACACGAAAGACAGACAATACCAGAAAGAAATGAATGCTAAGAGAGAGAGAGATTTCTTCTTACATTTTTTTGGTCCCGATCTGACAAGATCTTTGAACCCCTTCAAATGGATTTTTTTTTTTTCTTTCCTTCTTATGTTCTTCTCTTTTTCTCTCAGGCTGCTGAGAGAAAGGGTCTCAAATTCTCATGTGGTATTATTGTTTTCTTTTGGTTTTATGTGCTGCGCTGTTTGGCTATATATAGACCGGTCTTTTTCTTCCTTCTAAATTTCTGAACGCCGTGATGGTAATTTTTCGGTCTACTCGGAACATCTAATTGATAGTTATCTCTAATTAGATAAGGAAGGTTGAAACATATCAACTATATCTATATAGTAGTATGTTCATAAAACGTAAAATATTAACATTACGTAACTGTATTCTAAAAACTCAAGAAATTTTCTTTGTTTTCTGGTCTTTGGGTTTTGTAATTATAAGTTTTCAATACAATCTATAAGTGGAACATATCAAATAAATATGTCGTTCATTCATTTTATAATATGTAGAATAATAACATCATGTGATTGTATTTCGAGAACACAAAAATTAAAAACAAATCTGTGGTTTTTAAATTTTAACGGAGTTTGGAAAAAAGGGTAGGGAAATTTTGGGTGTGACATTTAAATGGGATGTTCTAATTTTGGTGTTTGGAACAACAGAAAGTACTGTTTGTTGGGAATTCAAAGCCATCCACCATTTTTAACCACTCCATTTTAAATGGTGTTGAGAATGAAAGATCTAATCTTTAAGATGCTCAAACAGGAAGTTTCCCAAATAAGGTGAAATTTATGGGGTGGTGGTGGATGTGGTAAATAGGGGTGTAGTCAGATAAGGATTTAAAACAATTTTAAAAGACTTCTTAATGTGATAGGTTTGATTAGACGTATAATTCTTACAACATTCAAATGAAATTTTAAGAATTCTTATAGATTTTGATTAAAAATTTAAATGAATTTTGATAAACTTTCTTGTCATTTAAACAATTATTTTTTAAATAGAAAATAAGATTAAAATAAAAAAACTTGTAAAAAAATAATGAAGAACTTTGCTCAGTCCTCCCAACCCAAAGGTGATGTCGGGACGAGAGGGATTGGAGGGGGTCGGTCGGATAAAGTTGACGTGGAGAGAGGGCAGCTGCTTGAAATGAAATCTTAATGAAAGCCTGTGGTTGGAGGTGAGATTTTTTATAGCTTATTTTTATGCATATTAATATTTTTAAATTCTACAAAATCTCATATTCTATAAAATCCTTTAAAAGCTATGACTTTTGTAATACATACATATTTATGTGAACTCCTTAAAAGTTTTTTAAAATTCTAGTCGACTACACATGGATTTCGATGCATTCTTTTAAGGGAACTTTAACGAAAAGCTCTCGATACTGTTCACTTTAACGAAAAACCACATTTTTTATACTAAAAAGTCAATCATAGTATTGTTTACTTTACCCTTTATTTTGTCATTATCGTTAAAACTCAGTTTTCAAGTCATTTTCATTAGTTTTCCTCTTACTTTGACCACACCATGATTTCAAAGTCTTTTAAAATTCTAGTTAACTACCTCATGATTCTAAAGCCTTTTAAATCCTTCCAAATCTTAATTTGACTACATTCCCTAATTTATCAACTTACCTACTTCATTTGAAATACGGGATTGGTTATAACATTTACATATAGTTAAAACAATTATCATTTGATGATCAATTATATCCATGTGAACAATGTACTTAATATAATTATCACCTAACCGTCGAGATAATGATGATATTAAATTCATATAAGTATTGTAATTGAATCCCAAAACACAATCCAATTGACTAAAGGATGGTACCTATAAACTGAAAATTATATAAAATAAAATAAAAAGACGAAAAAGAAGAAATTGATATTTTTTTTATTTTTTATTTTTAAGAATCTACATGATATAAAGGAGCTTAACCAGTTAATCAATACAATCATTCATTATGATACGTCCTGAATAATATTAGGGATGTCTAAAACTATTCAAACAAACTTACGCAAGATAAAGCAAATCAAGCTAGCTTATGTGCTTCACGGCTTGTTTACGAAAAAAATATGCTTACTAGATCGTAATGAATTGAATGCAAAGCTTCGACTGAAGTAACTACTTGAATCACAAATTTCTTTTTCTCGAAAGGAATTGTTTTATTGAGCAAGGAAAAATAATCTTTACAAATAATTTTCATGTGTTGAGTTTATAACGGTCGTTGTGGGCACAAATACCGACGGGGAGGGAACGTGGAGGCCGTAATGTGTGCGGCAAAGGACCTACTTTTTCAAACGTTGAAGTTCAACGTTCCAAAGTTCAACGTTTTATGCGGTTCAACTTGGAACCTTGGTTGAAACAAAATTTCATTTCATTTCATTTCATTTCAGTTTTATTTTGTGTTTTTGTAATTGTGTTTATTTACTAAATTTTGAAATTTCCGACTGTAGTGTTCAGAGCTTAAGAACTAAAAATTTTGGATTCTTAGTTTTTGTGGAAGATAAATTAGAGTTTTTTATTTGTGTGAGGTGAGTCAGCAAAATCAATTAATTATGAATGTTAAATTCAATTTAAGTCGTCTAAATTGCCTCATTTTTAAGTTCAAAATAGCAAAATCGGGAGTGATCTATGCCGTAAGTTTTGTAGGGTTATCGCTTTCTCATCAAAGTCAGACTCTCAGTCGTGTTACATTGACCTCGTCCTCTTTTTTATCATAAGGCCAATTCTTGGAGATTCCACAAAAGCGACAATTTCTCTAACCCAAATATCGCCCTTATGAGCACCTTTCATTTTGTTTGTCTCATGATTACTAGTATTTTAATTAATATTTTTGTTTTTTAAATAAGCGTACTAAAATGCAAAAGTAAATTGATAATGAGTTTCAGGAATTTTTGTTATTTCTGTCCGCTTTATGAAGTAGTTTAATGATGAAATAAAGAGAATTTAATTAGTTCTTTCTAACCGTTTTAGCATGCAAAGAGTAAGACAACAAAAGTAATTTAATGGATAAGCTTTTTAATTATACCAGCTTCTTGCACAAGTTCACACGTGTGACAATTTACTCTTTTGTATATAATATCGTTTTAGTTCAATAAAAAAATTCAAACAGTTTTAGAGGTGAAAAGTCGAATATAATACATATAAGTTTTTCTTGTTTCATTTTTGGTAGAAACCCAATAAGATAAGAGGTTTATGGAGTATGGTATTTGGACCTACCCTCTCAGTAAATACATATTACTACTCTGCCAATAAATCTAGATGGGTCTCCCCAAATTTTGCATGGAATTGAATGTCCGTACACATGAGGTTTAACTCCTCAGTACTACTACATACCAAGAAAGTCTGATTTTTTTCTCTCGAGCACATAAATATACAAATATAGGAACCCCGTGAAATATTAATTGCAAGAGCGTTATATATTTCACATGAATTTTCTGAAATCTTAGACGTGTTTTGATGGCTTACATATTAGCTAGTATGCATTATGGTCTCTTATTTTCTTTTCACGAAAATTTTACACACTCCGATATATGACATACACCAAATGAATGAAGCGTTGAATATGCAACCAAAACTCTATACACTAGTGCATACTAAAACACTCCTTTGTGTTTCAATTTTTTTTTTTTTTTTTTTGGCAAACCCTTCGTGTTTCAATTTTTGTGATAATATAGTTGTATGAAAAGCTGTGAACTGCAGTTTCAACAAGAACTGGGTATTCTGGTACCGTCATGCAGAAGCATTGGGCGATCGTGTCCACTTTAAGCAAAAAGAAATGAGATGGCCTGATATCTTTCTCTCTCCATTGTCATCATATTTCCCCACAGTATGAGTTGTATGGAACTTACCAATTTATCAACTTTCCTTTCTTTCTCAACCGCCCTTTCCATTTGAATTTCAAGTAGGGTTTGTTGGTCAAGGTGGTCCGAGAGTTTTTCAGGTCACTGTCTGGTTGGGTACCCTAGATTTTGGAGATTGAAGAATAGGATAATGTTATTCATACACTCATTTTTACTTCCTATACACCCTTGTTATGTTATATTTATTGATCTTCGTTCTTCAATTCATTCGTTTCGACGACCAGAAATTAAGAAGAGTGTGAAATTAAGGTAAAAGTGTGTATGTGGATAGCACCACCCTAAGAATAAGAATCTAAGTAGCGATTTATGGTTTATTACACTTCAAAGATATTTCTCTGCATTTCTATGGGGAGGTCTTGAATTTGACCTAGCCAAAATATTCATCATTTTAAATATTGTATTAAAAAAATAAGAATCTGAGTAAAATTTGACAAATATTACTATAAAAATACAAAATTAACTTGTTTATTTAAAATATCTAGAAGAACTGTTGGATAAATTGCAGGCAGTGTGTGAAGTTTTTTTGGGGTCAAGCCTTGCCCATTGGAAGGCTCTTCAAAGAGTCTCTTGTTTTTGGTCAAGTCTTTTGAAAGATATAGCAACGACTTGGATCAGGGTTTTATTGTACTTTATTTGCTTGCTCCAGTAGAAACCAAAAAATTGCAAACAAAATTCTACAGTGCATGCAGTTCCGATATATTCAGCTATTAATTTTAATTATTTCTGATCATGGATAGTATGGAATTGTTTCCCGAAACACTTTTCTACCTGGCTTTTCACTGCTTTTGCATAAATATTTACCACTGAGAAGCATAATATTTAGGGTTTATAGTACCAAAATCTGCTAGATAAATTCGAGGGTTTTTATACGTGTATGCATGCCAGAATGACACCCCGACAATTACGAGTTTAACCGATTAGTTCGGCATGTATAAAGGTTTTAGGCTTTACAGGTCTGGTGCCTGGTGGGATGAATTTTAGGGTTCTTCTTGTAAGGGCAACCACAAATATTTTAGCCCCAACCAGCTTGAAACCAAAGGGAATGGACCCAATATATATATAACATGGAAGGTAGGAATTCAATTTATTCAAATAAAAGTAGAAATAATATAGCATTTCATGCTTATTGTGGGGTGAAAGGGACATTTTGTGGACCCTTCATGGTTGATTTGACATCAATAACTTACTTCTAAGAGTATCTCAAAAAGAAGTTCTAAATTTTTTTGTTAAACATGCAAGTGAAGAGTGTCAAAAAATTATTTTATCTACTTGGTTTAATTTTTCGTCTGCAACAACATTATCTGTTTTAAGTTTTAACAACTTTGAATATTTATTATTAAGAATTCAAACTCAACCCACTCATTTTCTGAATGATGGTGTTATCCACACACCTCTTTGTACATTTCTCATACTCTTTTCAAATTTTGACCGTCAAATTAAATGAATTGAATAAGATCAAATTACATAAATTAACAAGAGTATATGGAAAAAATGTGTGTATCTAGATAACACCACCTTTTTAGAGAGTCTTTTACAACATTTTTTAGAAATGGAATTTTTGAATTTTTGAAATTGACTATCAAAAATAGAATTTTGGGTTAGGCCGGTACTGTTTAGGTTTTAGGGAGGGTAACACAATTTAAATATATTGAGCTTTCCTTTCAATTGCCCACTTTTCAAAGGCTCGATAAAGTCAAAAAGCTCATTTGTTTATCTGTTCCATTCGAATTTGTCTACTATTCTATTTTAATTAAAAGCAGTATTTGACCTACTAAACGTCATTAAAACGCTATTTTAATTAAAAGCAGTATTTGACCTACTAAACGTCATTACTACGCTAAATTTATCTAGGTATTAAAATTATCTCGTCGTTTTTTTTGTTTTTGAAAATGTATTTTTAACAGAATCATTATTAATGTCAGAATTCGCTTTTTTAATCTACTTTTTTAATTCTACGTGATAATATGATGTATTGTATATATACAACCATTTAATATATAAATTTAGGATTCTCAACTTGAATTGATCAAATTTTCACACGAAAATACATACTCACTCAAATCTCATTTTACATGGTTATAATTTTAAAGTTCGAATATGTAAATATTAAAAAAGCAAGCTGCAAGAACACAAATCCATCGTATTCTCAACAGCTAGAGAGGACATGCATGCATGCTCTGCAATTTTATACTTTAAGCACATTACATGCCGATCACAATTATTTAACTAATGATTAGTAAGGTACTAGAGAGGATTACAGGGATAATGCAGAATATTAAATCAACTTTACAGTACAGAAATGAACATTAGAATATTGATTAACTATTAATTATTAATTACACTAATGAGCACATACAGGAATGAGGGGTTAATCGGTCCCATGGTACGTGTTGTATAGTCTTCGTTTCATATATAGATTGGGGAGGGAGGGGGTGGCGAGGACCTCTTGGCTCTATACTTTCATTAATAGCTAATCTCCGAGAATTTATCAAAAATAGCCAAAAATTAACCCTTAGTTTAAAAAATATCACTTTTTATAAAATCTTTCAAATATATCCAAAATTTCATCTAAATAAACACAAATACCCTCAAATTTAACAATCAAATAAATTAAAGACTTTTTAGCCAAAATGATTCGTGACATTGACATAACTCTTTAATTTAAAAAATGTCTTTAACAATTAATGATAATCAATAGTAGTGTTCTTAAATTTGTCTATCATGAATCATTTTAGTCTTTCTTTGAATTTTTCCATTGTGATCATTTTAGTTTTTTCGTGAAAAATCTGTCAATTGCTCTGTTAGTGTGATGATGTGGTGCCACATGGGTCTCACAAATACAATCATATAACAACATGTGGATTAACTTTAAAAACTATTTTTATATTTAAAACTAAAAATGATATTAGTAAGAAAAAAGGCGTTGAAGGCATGATTGAAGTTCTGTTGCTCCCACTTGCGGTAACCGCGGCGGCGTTCAATGTCGATGATGAGGAGGTCGAAGGGGATAGGGTTGTGGTGGTGGAGTGTAGTAGCAAATGTGAAATGATGATGAGGAGGCAACAATAGCTAAAAAGCCTTTAATTTATTTAATTGTTAAATTTGAGGATATTTGTGTCTATTTAAGTAAATTTTTTGATATATTTGAAGGTTTTTATAAAAAGTGACATTTTTGAAATTAAGAGTTAATTTTTTGCTATATTTGACAAATACTCCTCATACCAGAAGCCAGTGCTGCACCTAGTTCATGGAAATAAATGTGAAGCCATTTGTAAATTTGTTTATTTTCTTATATATTTTTGCTAATTTACAGACATTGTTTTATTGAGAAATAGATTATTTGAGTTTAGCCACACAACATATAGGCAGTCATAATTAGATATCAAATTCGCCACTCATGAAAGTCGAATATGAGAGATCCTCACACTTTTATATTAAAACAAGATACTATTAAACTGTAGTATTAGTAGCTATATATTTTGCAGACATATGAAATCGAAAAGGATAACTGGGTCTCAATGGGGCATAGCTACCATATGTACTTAGGAAGGGAATTAACAGGATCTCATCAACTGACGTGTTTATTTGGTCAGCTTAATATAACTAGTCTTTATTTGGTAGCTGAAATTACTAACCTTAATCTACTGCTATTCTATAATCTATATCTATCAATCTAGCTGCCGTCTGCACCTACCCTTTTTTGGTCCGAAGCTTCTTAGTTCAGTTGGAACCAGCTAATTGACTTTAACGAACCAGCTTATTTAACTTCAACTAATTTCCTTGGATATGATCACTTTACTGTCAGTGGGGTGGGGGTGGGGGGTGGGGGTGGCCAGAGAGAATCTTCGTCAGATTCTTTTTTTGAGGATCTCAAGAATCCTCTAATCACATTCGTTTCTTGTATATCGTGAGGTCAGTTTTCATCAGGAATTGTTTATATTCAGTTTTAAATAAAAAAATTATAATAATTTATGACCGTACGATATACGATAAACGGATATGATTGGATCCTCACAAAGAGAATCCGATCAGATCCGCTCTTGGGGTGGCCATTTCTCATGCTTACAAGTAAATTTTGTGGGGTTAGCTTAGCACCCAATAAAAAGGCCCCTAATTGCGGCATAATTAGCTTGACTTTCCTACTTCATGTGCAAATTGACTTGCCGTTCTTTATCAGGTGGTTTCTTTTACCTACAATTTACTATTTTTAAGGGGGGAGTTAGTCTTTAGTCTTTTAGATTCACTTTCAGAGTCTGCACATGCGAATCGTGGTGAATGCTGTCTTTAGGCAAAATGATAGACTTTCCTACTTCCGGTGCTAATTTGTCAAAATAATAAGAGAAATGCTAAGGCTACTTTCTTAAAATAAGATTAGATTTTTTGTCATTTCACAGTTTAACGTCAATACTCGTGCCAACATTATAAACCAATGTGCAAAAAACATGAGGTGCCAAATAGTCATAGAGAGTCCCACTTTTAGATCAACTTTTTAAACTAAAATTGTAAACTATGTGATATGTCACCAATAGAAAATAAACACGCTAATCAATACTTAAGTAATAATTCAATTACCAACAATAACGTCATATGGTTTACAAATTTTTTATTTAAATAGACAATCTCCCTAACATTATTCTTGTCAAAACCCAATCATATGAGAGATTTTTTAACGTGCCGGGAACACTGCTCGATACATTAAGTGTCATAATACAAGTAGTTAGATACTTGGAAGAAAAAAAATTCAACCACTTATATTATAACACTTTGCGTCCAAACCGTGTTCTCGACACCTTGAAAATTTTCTTCTACCTTACAATTTCGATCTCCCTCTTCAGTAACTACCTACACAGAGGTTAGAATTTATAAACATTGGTGTTTTTTTCTTCAGAATTTTGGATAAGATTGAAGAAAGAGGATCCTGGACAATGGATATTGGCATTATATGTTTGAACTTTGAAGCACTCCAACTCCTAGTAGATGGGAACACAATCATGAATAGATATGAAAGAAGGTGAAACATTAACATCTCATGAACAATATCTTACTCTCGAATTATGGTTGCTCTACAGACTTGTTTAATAAATCATCTAATATATATCTAGCAATGGAGCAGCACGCTTTTTATAGCTTCTTTTTGTATAGAAGCAAGGTAAGTCGTTCTCCTTGTTGGGACAGCTTGACTCATTCTGTAACTTTTTTTTTAATAGAACGATATTATATACATTAAAAGAATATAAAATTAAATTAAGTCGCATAATGAGAGATTTCACATTTGACAAAAATTAAATCAAGACCTCTTCTTAAACTTTTTAATGTATTAACTTTTAATGTGAACATTTTGTTTATGTCTTTGAATAAAATCCCTTGACAGAAAAATAAAGTAAAAAAAATCATTGAAAATATTGAACGCGGGCCATGCTACTGCATGCTTTGTCTATCTTATTAAAGTCTTAACCACCAAATACGTGGGACAATTAAGTTTAACCACCAAATAAGTGGGACAATTATGCTTAACCACAATTATGTTCAATTAATCTCTCTCAGAAGTCTTCCTCAAATCGATTGTCCTAGAAGATGATGAACCAACATTTTGTCAACATTGTCGGTTCTTTGACAATTTCTAGGGCAAGTTTTGATATTTCATACATAGATTGGGGACCATAATTGCAATCCATAGTCCCTTTCCCTAGCAAGGAAAGCTTCGTATACATCTCACTTATACAATGTTAAGCATGCATGCATCAAAATTAGAAATCCCGCTACAATGCTACATTTTATTTAGTAGTACAAGTTTTGTGTAAGATCCAACCGTTATAAAAAAAAAAAAATTAGATTTTCAAATACAAGATTTAACCATTGATTTTTCGAGTTACTCAGTAATACCATAGAAGTAAAATTAGAAAACTAGTATATAAGTACATTTTCGTGTACCCCTCACAAGGCAACCCTATATCTTCTGCACGATAAATTTTCAGTGTGCTGGAAATACGGCTCGATACACCAATGTCATAATACAATTGGTTGGAAATTTTTTTTTTTTTTTTTCAAATTTCCAACTAATTGTATAATTACATTTGAGGTACTAAGACGTGTTCCTAACACATTGAACAATCCACATCGAAATTGACCAATCACAATAAATTGTTGTCACATTTTTGTTTGGTATCATAACTTAATTATTTGTGCACGTGTAAGTAACCCTTATAAAAATATTAATATGTCCCACGGAAACGAAGCAAAGTTTGGGACAACTTCTCTTTGTTAGTTCCTACAAATATTGTGTGTTTGGGGTCTCTAATTTGGACCACGGCGCTTCACCAACGTTGTGTCAATTCACCAACGTTCCTCTGTCGATTTTCTTGATGAGTTTTGATTGTTTTACCTTTAAATCACGGGAACAAAATTGGATCAAGTTTGTCCATGATCATTTGGTGTAGGCTCCAATTCCAATCTTCCAATTCCTTCCAAAAAGTTTCGTACTTTCTAAGTTCATTCCAATTTTGGAAACTTTGAAATTTCATTCTTTTCAAATTATTGGCATATTCAACATTTCTTTCGACCAAAATGTTGAATATGCCAACATTTTGAAAGGTCGACAATGAAAACTCGTATTGAAAATCTTAAGAAACCATCATATACGGGATGACTCATTAGTTGGGGACGAATTCTAGAATCGTATTTTACATGGCACTTCTTGGGTTCGATTCCTAACGCTGGTGAATCATACGATGGTGCCATGGGGAGATTGAAATGTCTATGTGAGTATTTCCGGCCCCTAGAAGTGTAAATTGTCGTGACGAAGCCACTAGCTGTAATTCATACAGTATGAAGTCAATCATTCTAGTTAATTTAAGCTTGAAAAGCTAATGTTTTCGGGCTTTAAGATGTATTGGAATATTTTTAGTTACATTCAATTTTGTTTCTTCGAATTTCGAAACTACTAAATAAAAACTAGCCAGAATAAAAATTATCTATCAAACTTGTATATTTAATTGTTATTGACGCACCAAAATAGTTCAAAATAGTCATCCTGCACTCTTGCGTAATAATAAAATTTACATGATGACTACTTTGAGTACGAACAACAATTCCCAAGGAACCATGGAAAGACAATTGGACCTTTTGGTTGTGAAAATCATTGTTTTTGGGCTAAACCCCACATCACAGAAGCCCATTATGATAAAATGTCCTAAGCCCAGGCCCACCTCATACTACAACATAACGGCCTTTGCTCCTTCGGATCCTAACTGCCAAACAGACTGCCTCCGTCCGCCACCCACTCCCACACCACCGCGTGTACTCTTCCAATTGGCCCCCTCACCAATACTCCCGCCATTATAAATTTTCCTCCCATGACCGCACTCCGCTAACGTTTCCGATCAAATTCATGAGTCTCTCCGATCCCGAAAGCGAGAGATCGAAAGTCGGAGAAAATAGCAAAAATGGCGGCAGCTCAAATGCAGAGAGTCGCATCTCCACCGCCACAATCGGTTGAGGCGCCGAAGAAGAACAGAATTCAGGTCTCCAACACCAAGAAACCGCTCTTCTTCTACGTCAATCTTGCTAAGGTATATATATTGTTATATAGTTTTTCCTTATTATATTCTTGCTCGTTCGTTCAGACAGTTTCGTAACGTAATTATATGTATCTGATTACAAGAGAAAGTATGATAATTTTTTCAATAACATCGAGAGATTAATTGTCTTTCGGGGTTTGATTGTGTTTTTTTAGAAAAAAATTTGAGTATGATGATCACACGTCATATATGAGCGGTTTGGTAATAACACTTGTATGCAGTGGTGGAGCCAGAATTCTGAATAAGGAAGGGCCTTTCACAAATATGTATATATGTGTGTGTGTGTGTGTGTAAAAAGTTGAATTCATAACATGTTGACATATGCAATTTGTGTAATCCTCACAAAACTGAAAAAATTCTCTTAAATTCAATACTAAAAAGAAAAAAATGTAAAAACCCAGACAACCAAGTAAGATGTAGGTTGTGGAAGGCTAAAGAAAATACAAAGAAGTAGAAAAAGAAGGAAAAGGGGGAGAGGTATGCAAAAAAAGAAGGTGGGTTGCTTTAGAAAATTATAGGGTGTATATTACTGTTAGGTGAGAGAATTGAACCAGAAGTGGGGTTGCTTTTTCCATTTAAAATTGCACATCTCTTTTAAAACTCCCCTGCCAAACTTATCGTTTCATTAGACAGCCGAAAAGATTTAAAATCAAAACAGCTTAACGACGTCGTTTGCTTCATTTTCTTCCATGAGGTTCACACCTCAGATGAAGTTAGGATGGGCCAGGGACTACCCTAGTCCCTTGGTGGCTCCGCCCCTGGCTGTATGATAATCACAATGAAATGCTTTTCGTGTTTTTTGAGAATTTTTTTTAGTAAGATGGTCACACCGTCATCTATTGCCTATTCATTTGTTGCTAATATGAGCGGATTGGGAATTCACACCGTCATTTGTTGGTAATACAAGCAGATTGATAATGCCAGGTGGTTTCTCGTGTCTTCTATTCTTGTGGAGGAAATGCAGGAAATTTGGAAAAGGGAACTGAAATTTAGTACAAAAATAAGGAAGCTCAATTGTAGGGATGATTTTTGTTGATACTTGGTGAAGAGAACATCTATGTGGTCTTACTGTGTAGAGCTTTTCAAGCATTTGTTGATTTCTTGAATACTAATTAGATGAATTTCGGTAAGAACTGCATTTCGTGTTTACGTTGTGTTTTCTTTGACGCAGAGGTACATAGAGCAGTACAACGAGGTTGAGCTCTCTTCGCTGGGGATGGGTAAATCTTTTCGGAATCATTTCTCAGTATCTATGTTCTTGTTCAGTTTCCGAAATAGTAATAGCATGAAGAAGGAGAACACCTTATATAACTCAGCATGATTAACCTAAAACTAGTTGAATTACCAGACCTACGTGATTACTTTGATGAATTCAATGTATTTTCACGCAAGTAGGCTGGAGATTTCATGATTCTGTAGCAGGCTCCAAGTGAAATTTGTATTACTGTGAACTTTGATGTGAAGCCTGTGATTATGTCCTGCACTTATGTTATTACAGCAATCACTACGGTTATCACCATTGCTGAGATTTTGAAGAACAACGGCTTGGCTATCGAAAAGAGTAAGAAATCTGCACTCTTAATTCAAAAAAACTTGCAAAAAAGTTATAAAGGTAGTTGATTTGGTTATCTTTGTTTGTGGGATTGCACAGAGGTGTCTACATCTACCGTTGGAATGAAAGACGAGAGTAAGGGTCGCCTCGTGCAGAAGGCTAAGGTTGGTTTCTTTAGTCGAGCGTCTTTAAGTTGTTGAAACATTTTATACGAAGTTTCCACCAAGCTTCTGATACCGTTTCTGTTTTTTCTCCTTTTCGTTTAAACTTCAGATCGAGATTGTGCTGGGGAAGTCTGAAAAATTCGACGCCATAATGCAAATGAATGCTGATGTACTTGCTGCGGACTCAGCTGCGACCGAGGGAATAACAAAATGATATAACAAAGCAGTTCCGTTGTTGCACATTCTTCCTTCACTCTCTGCAGAATTGTAAAGATCTTCTCTTTTTGTACCGTTTCCTTCTCGAATCTGTAAATTTTTCATCTTTTTCGTGCATAATGTCGATCGTTAAATGAAAAATTGGAAAGAAATTTTAGGTACCCTTCGTTACTCTACTTGAATCTAATTTTTTAAACTAAAAACATTTTTCAAGTTTTAGGCCTTAAAAACTTGTTTGGTATGACTATTTTCAAAAACTGAACTCAAGACTAATTCAAAAATATAGTCTATTCTTTAAAACCATACAAAGTAAGTTTTTAAACTTAAACTCATTTTTTTTTTCTCTCCCTCCTCCCCTCTCACTCCAAATCTATACCTCTCTCTTTTCTTCTCTCTCTCCTCTTTTTTTTCTTTTATTTTTTATCTTTTTTGGTCTCTCTTCTAATCCGCTCTTTTCATTCTTTCAATTATTTCTCTCACTTCTCTTCCTCTTTATCTGGTCCGATCTTCTCTCTTTTTTTTCTTTTTTTTTCAATCATCTCTTACTTTCTTTCCTTCTCTCTCTTCTTTCTCACTCTCCTGCGATCGCCTCTTTTTAGATCTTTTTGTCTAGTTTAAATTGTAAGATTTAAACATTTTAAATCGCAAACCAATCAAGTTTTTTAGTCTTAAAGAAAATTGTTTTCAAGAAATGTTCTTAAAAAATATTTTGAGAAATGATAAAAAATTTCAAATAGAATACTAAACAGGCTGACTTGTTTGATATCACGCGCAATCTTATTATTCGTGTACATACAAGAGACATACACATATGAATATATTATATAGCAGCACATGGAAGACCCTCTGCGTATTTCGTTACATCGATAAAGAAATTACTACGAATGCACATAATTTAGACAAATTAAAATTGCAGAACAAACTTTTTTGGTAAGTTCTTTACACGTAAGGCACAACGAAGCTTTCAAAAGTGGACTCATAAATGCATATAACTTAGCAATTAAGTATTTTCCATTGTCTCGTTTGAAGAAATTAGATGCAATTTGTATTTTTGAGGTTATGAGTAGAAATTGTCTAAATTTTCTCTTCGAAAACTGCTTGGCTGCCATTAGTGATTTCGAAGGTTTTATCGAAGCCTTCTTCTTCTTCCATCGCTATATACATCGGAAGTTTGACAATGTCTTCGTATAACGATCTTATTAGGTATGTTTAAATCTTTGATTTTTGACTCTTCTTGTAATATTTTGCTTGAGTTTCGGATCGATTTGTTTATTTTCAGGCTCATGTTAGACTTTTTGCAATTTGAAAATGATTTCCGCCTTGCTTTTTTTATTTTTGTACACAATTATGTTTATTTACGTCTATTGATTCATTTGTCATTTCATTAATTTGAAAGCAGAAACAAACGAGGTGTGTGGAAGGACAAAAATGTAGTGTAGAAAATTACATCACTTTGTTTCCGTCTCTTTTCAATTTCTTCTTTTCAATGCGCCCTCTCTTTTAAATTTGCGCCTAGTATTTCTAATATGAAAACCTTTAAGGAAAGGGATCCTTATTTTTTATTTTTTTATAAAAATGAGAATTAGTTGTGGGGTCAACATCATATCGAATTTTAATGATTTGAATCGTTTATTTTTCAAGTTGTACCTCATAGATCATCCTTGCAAAACATTAGCCAAATCAGAAATATTTAAGACATCTAATTGTGTTCCAAGAAATGAATGAATACTTTGTTATATAAAAAACAATGAAATTTGATCTTGATAATTAAATAAGCAAATGATTTCAGATTGAATTGAATTTTTGCAATGATGATCTATGAATCGAGATTGAATTTTTGCAATGATGATCTATGAATCGAGATTAAGAAAATAAACGATTCGGATCGTTGAAATTCGATATGGAATGGGTCTCACATCTAATCCCTATTTTTTTTCTTTCAAAATCATGGGGATTCCTTTGCAGAAAAAGCCTGTTCTAATAGAAGCATAAACAACCATACCTTTATATTTTTCATTATTATTTTATTTTATTTTCCAAAATAAACAGCCCATTCCTAATTTGGGAATATTTGTTGATAATGCATGAGCCGTCGCTCTGTTTGTTGAT
Source organism: Malus sylvestris (assembly GCF_916048215.2). Taxonomy (NCBI): domain Eukaryota; kingdom Viridiplantae; phylum Streptophyta; class Magnoliopsida; order Rosales; family Rosaceae; genus Malus; species Malus sylvestris. The sequence continues at coordinate 29,419,915 of NC_062263.1, forward strand.
AATGCATGAGCCGTCGCTCTGTCTTCTTACCTATGGTAAGCCACAGTTGTTCATTTTTTTCTGGACTAGAGAGGTTATGGGAAATTTAACCCTGCTGATGGCCACAATCAAGCAGACTTACTAGAACGGAGTATCGAATCTGGAACCACTAACAATTTTTTATTTATTGGAGAGTTACAATCTACGTCCTTATCATTTGACCACCTGCTGTAATTTTTAAATAGCTTGGAGGAATTACTTTTGGTTATAAGTGTTTCTACGGAAAAGTGCTTATATCATAGCTATTTTTTTTCTTTTGAAAATCTTAAAATGTACCCTTTTTACTCAAAAATATTTTTAAGTATTTCCTCTAGATGAAAAAATGTTTTAAATTGTTTAAAAGTGTTTTTAGCGAATTTAACCATTAGCTATAGGTTTTATTTATAGGAAAACTAATGAAAATGACTTCAAATATTTACATTTAATAAAAAACCGTACACTAAATTTTATTTAATGATAAAGACAAAAAATAAAAATAAACAAAAAACTTAAAAAAATCCAAGTGCGCTGAGCGCATGTCCCTTCCCCCCCTCCCCACTCGCCCTCCTCCGTAAACCCCATCCCAATCCCCTCTCCCGCAATACCTATAGTCTATACCTCATTCACTAATACCACTAATTCTGATGTGAGATCACCTTCATCCTCCACTCCCGTCGCTCGTTACTCTTTGCCATCGTCAATTTTCGATCCCCCAGCCTTTACAGAAAGTTTCGCCTACGATCCACCCGGCAAACACTTCATCGTTAGCTCCATCCACAAATGCACCATCCTTTCTGTCCCCGCGCCTCCTTCCACGACAAAGCCTAGCAAACCTATACCCTAATTGCCTAACCTTCAAATCAAACCCAGTTTCCTCCGTGCCTCATTTTCTGGAAAGCCATAGCTTGATGGTACAAGGTTGCATAAGGGAAGGTTTGCCAATAATAAAAGGGAACAATATCAAATCAAATCAAGTCCATTAACTGCCTTTTTTCAATACAAAGTGAATTGTTTGAGAAAATTGCAAATTCTGATTGGTATGGCATGTTCTAGTTGGTTGCTAACTCTGACTGTATTTTCATAAACAGTGTAGTAAGTTTCATAAACAGTGTCGTAAGTTTTCATAAATAGTGTAGTAAGTTTCATAAATGTGTTGTAAGTTTCATACACAATGTAGAAAGTTTCATAAACAGTTTGTGCACATGTCAGATTTTTTTAATATTTAAATTATGTATTTTTCATTAAAATTTAAGTTCTTTTGTTATTTTTATTAAAATTTAAGGGTTTTTCATTAAATTTTAAGTTTTTTTAATTAAATAAAGTTATAGCATAGTTTTTTTTATTAAAATAAATTTTGCCTAAGCCATTTTTATGAAAGTTCCATTTATTTATTTATGTAACATGTTAAGCTTACCAAATGGATAGAACTTGGCTGCTGAAAAAATCAGCAGCAACCCTGTTGATGAAATAACTTGGACATTTGTTCGGCTATGATTGGTCATCAGCAAGGACTGTTGCTGATTTTTCAGCAACCAAGTCCCGTTCTCACCAAATTTACCAAATTATGTGACAATGGATGTATCAATATTTGACTGTTTGAAAATAAAAAGATGAGATGAGTATACTTGGCAAATTCGTGGGGTATAAATATAATCATATTTCCAGAACCACAGAAATCGAACCTCAGAACCCAACTCTCTCTCTCTCTCTCTCTCAAATCAAGATAAATCACTCTCTCCCTCTCTCTCTCTCTCTCTATTTTCTTCAACTCTGAATCTCTCTCTCAAACCCCTTGGAAGCCTAATCCAACTCTCGTCGTCCTCTCCGGCGATTCGCCCCTTTCAGTTTCAGGCTACTAGGTTTCGCGCTGCCACCACCAGTTCTCCTCGCTACCCATGTAATTTTTCTTGATTTTTTATTTTATTTTATTTTATAGTTTTGTGTGTATTTCTTTTCAAATTTCTGCAATTTTCTATGGTTTTAGTGTAGTATTTGCTTGATGCATTTCTGTATACGAATTGTCGATGTTGGTTCGTCATTGGGTGTTCTTTGTTTTGTGATTCTTTTACTCTAGGGCTGTTTTTTTTTTTTTTTTTTTATTGAAAGAAGGGTTTTTGTTCTTGTATCGTGAAATATGTTTACTAATTCATGGTTCCCAGACAGGTTTTCGATTCGGAGTATTTTTCTTCATTTGGGTTTGTTCATATTTTTCATGGTTTATGTTTGATATAATGCAGACAATTTATGGCTGAAGCTGATAAACTCTATGGGGAACTTGATGGAGGTGAAGTACCTGTGACCGTGGCTGAAATCGATGGTGAGATTGAGAATGCACAGCCACTGGTAGAAGACCAGGCTACGGCTCTAGACCCAGCTCCGGAGCTGACGGAGGCCAATGTACAGGGGTATGAACAAGAACATGGAGTGACATTTGCACAAGAACAAGAAGATGCATTTGCACAGTTCCAGGCACAGCAGCAGGAAGACGCACTTGCTCAGTTCCAGGCACAGAAGCAGGAAGACGCACTGGCTCAGTTCCAGGCACAGGAGCAGGAAGAGGCACTGGCCCAGTTCCAGGCGCAGGAACAAATAGAGTTATCAGTAGAAGTACAAGAGGAGGAGGCGCAATTACCTGAACAGAACCAAGAGCGTCATGAAGATGCTGCTGTGGCTGGTGGAGGTGAGAAGAAGTGGCCTGGATGGCCAGGAGAGAGTGTTTTCCGGATGCTGGTTCCTGCGCAAAAGGTTGGCAGTATAATTGGACGCAAAGGGGAGTTCATTAAGAAAATAGTTGAGGAGACAAGAGCTCGCATTAAAATTCTTGATGGTCCCCCAGGAACAACTGAAAGAGCTGTAAGTTTCTACTAATAACCTGTGTGAATGAGATGTAGTATTATCTTTCAAGTTTCAACGAATTTTACGTAGTTATCTGCTTTTGGTCACTTGGTTTATGTCATTCTCTATATTATGCGTTCGCTTTGAAATGTATTTGAGCATTTGTAGTTCCTATCATTTAGTTGCTGGGCTAAGTTTTCCGTGAGGGTAAATTTGCTTTATTTCGTAGTTGAGGAAACCTTCCTTAGTCGCTATAAATATCTGATTGTTGTTGAGATTGCTTAATGTTTATAGTTTGATGGTTTGACTTTGACCTCTACATGACTATTACAGAGTGTTGCATGCACCAAGTATAACAGTCATATGGTGATATACCATTGTTGAAATGACCTAGGGAAAGATGAAAATGAAGTTCTTGACTTTTGACTCTAATTGTTACTATGAAGATCAATCACCAATATGATCAGTTGATCAATATGAAGGACTTCACCTTGTTGAGTTTAAAAGCTATAGGTTGATAATGTCAATTGATTTAATAATTACAGGAAAAAATATACAATAATTGTCATCCTAGATGGGGCAAAATAGTTATGAGGCACAATGCAATATGTTAGATTAACGTACACATTAAACGAAATCTTGATTAGTTTGACTAGAAATATAATTTTTGTTTCATAGAAAAAAAAAAATTAGGTTCTAGTGTATCAATTTGTGTTCTAAAGTAGTGATGTTCTCATAGTTTAAATGTGTACTTTGGTATAGATCTTTTAGGAGAAGAAAGTGCTATCCAAATGAAAAGGAGTTACCATATAAGCTTTTAGTAATATCTAGCCCTGTTCTCTCAAAGAGTCTGAAAATCAATGAAATTATTGAAAGTGTGAGGCAAATAATAACAAATGTGATTCAACTCTAGAATTCCTTTTCTAAAAATGTTTAATCAAAAGAAGACATAAAAGAAGCGGCATCACAAGAATCTATAAAATATGAATACATCCATTTATTGTAATAACAACAATGAATGTGTGCAGGTTTTTCATGCAAACATTAAGGCAACGACTCAATCATCAATAAGATCCCAAACTTGAAGAACCAAAGGTCCAGATGGAAGGGATCAGCATTGAGCATTACAATTTGCTGAAAAGTTGATCTGAATAAACACATACACTATTCGAACATTTGTTCCACAAAGCTCTGCATTATCTCTGGTAACTTCAGAACCTGGATGATTGATGTGTTGCCGCAGATGATGTACACCATAAAAGAAATCAATAATCCTTAATAACGTGATTCTTAAGACTAATGATAAATTTTAAGTGACTTATAAACTATCCTACATATCTTTGAAACAAAAAAGCAGTATAACTAACCACAGTCAATTGTCAGAATGAATCAGTTAGTTATACATAAAAGCTTGTGCATAACGCTAAGGTGTTGTTTTTCCCTACTAATTTGTCAAAATTGATCTCTTGTAGGCCAATTATGACCATATATAGAAGATTTATATTTGGTTGGAAGATCCTACATAGATATGTTCGATGCATACCTTTTGGTTTATAAAATGGTTTGATGTATCTGAACTCTGTGTACGATTTTGGCTATCCTTGTTACCATTCACCTGGTCCAGGTTTTTCCGTGTTCAGTTTTTACATTTTTGCCAAAGAATTGTTGATTTGTTTGTTTGTTTGTTTTTTTTTTTTTTTAAATATTTTTTATGAAGAAGAGTATTTTCATATAGAGGTCGCACTTGGTGCGATGGCAAGTGCCTTCGCCCATGAGCGGTAGGTCTCGGGTTCGAGACTTGGGAGCAGCCTCTCCATAAATGGGGGTAAGGCTAGCCGACATTCACCTCTCCCAGACCCTGCGTAAAGCGGGAGCCTTGTGCACTGGGTACGACCTTAAAGAGTATTTTCATATGTTTGTGTATATGTCGGAGGCACTATGTTATGGTAACGGCCAGTGTTTATTCTATGCTGATGGTGCTTTTTATTGCGTTGATTAGGTAATGGTTTCTGGCAAGGAGGAGCCAGATTCTTCTCTGCCCCCAGCAATGGATGGCCTTTTGAGGGTTCACAAGCGTATTATTGATGGTTTGGATGGTGATTCTTCTCATGCTCCACCGGGCATGGGTGGCAAAGTATCCACAAAGCTGCTGGTCGCAGCTTCACAGGCAGGAAGCTTGATAGGGAAACAGGGAGGAACTGTTAAATCCATTCAAGAAGCATCTAACTGCATAGTTAGAGTTCTTGGATCAGGTAATCTTCGTTGTATATTGAATCTCTCATGATTTACAATTTTCCGATGTACTTTGAAACATACACAGATATCTGATCTTAGTGTAAGTTCTGAAAAATTCAGTATAACCAAATAAGGCTTAAAAGTTCATCTAATGGATATAAGATTAAATATTTAGTGGCAGTATTTGCTGAGGGCGGCATTCACTGTTGCATTTATGGGATACAACCCATCACATGATACATGGTTCACAAATAGTAAAAGCTGAAGCTTTTTCTTCTTTCTTTACTGTTTACTTTCTTTAGTTTTGCATCTCTATTTTCAGCTGGACATTGGTATATGTGTCCTCTGCTCGATTGCCTGACCTTTTGTTGAACGATTTGGCGCAGAAGACCTACCGATTTTTGCTCTTCAAGATGACAGAGTGGTTGAAGTAGTGGGTGAGGGTGTTGGTGTGCACAAAGCAATTGAACTAATTGCAGCTCATCTTAGGAAGTTTTTAGTTGACCGCAGTATAATTCCAATATTTGAAATGCATGTAAGTCTGCCTTGTACTCTCAATTGCAATAAGTCAAACCAACTCTCAACACTTGTGTTTGATGAAACACGTGGTGCTCCTTATTTTTTATCAGATGCAAATGGCAAATCCTCAGATGGATCATGGGCCACCTCATCAAAATTGGGGTCCACCTCAAGGTCATCCCCACAATGCTGGTCATGGGGGTCCTGGATATGGGCCGCCTAATCCCCAATACATGCCACCTCCTCGGCAGCTTGACAATTACTATCCACCGGCTGACATGCCTCCACCTATGGAGAAACAGCCTCATCATGGTATATCGGCTTATGGAAGAGAAGCTCCAATGGGTTCCCACCAATCATCAAATGCTCAGTCCGCACCAGGAATGGTCACACAGGTTATACTCATGTTTCTTTAATTCATTGAAAACTATATTGGTGTTATCAAGTTCTTTCTTGTAGTCCAAATATGTTCTTGATGATGATTTTTCTTATTTTTGCAGATCACCAAGCAATTGCAAATTCCGCTGTCATATGCGGATGCTGTAATTGGCACAGCTGGTGCAAGTATAAGCTATATTCGACGTGCTAGTGGGGCAACTGTTACGATACAAGAGACTAGGGGTGTACCTGGGGAGATGACTGTTGAAATCAGTGGAAGTGCTCCCGAAGTTCAAGCAGCTCAGCAACTGATACAGGCAATGCTCGTTGTCCTGGCATTTGATTCTTCTATCTTGATCATGCTTTCTGGCTTATTAGATTTTTGTGAGGTCATAATAGGAGTACGGGCAAACGTAACGTGTTTTATTGGGTGTTCTGTTATATAGTTATTTCGTGCATTAGCGCTGTTAGAAAGCTTCTGTCGGTAGTAGTTGATACACGAGCACATTTCTGTTAATACATGCATTCTAATTTTCTGTTAGAACAGAGACCTTGACAGTCCTTTGTTGGTTGTTTTACAGAATTTCATGGCTGATGCTGGGGCACCGCAGCCGACCCCAACTCCTGGCTCTGTGGACCAAGGTTATAACAACTATGCAACTCATGGTTCGGTGTATGCATCTCCCCCATCTAATCAAGGACATGCAGGACAACATGGGGGCTATGGCTCAGCCTACGGCTCGCATTATGGGTACTAGACGGGAACTTCTACTAGGGTTTTTTTCGTAAGAGTGAGACAAATCGTATCGGTGTGACTTAGTCGATCACATGGTAATTCTGTAGGGCAGTTGTATTGTTATACTGTGAATTCCCTTCTGAAACTTTGATTTTGAACTAGTTAATGTCAGATTTTCGGTGTTAATTAGGCCGGCGAACCGTAGCGTTGAGCCGATTTACTCTGAATTAATGGACATGCTCTTATTAGTAGCTTGGCACATTGTTTTCCGGTTGATGCATTCAGGAGAAGCCGTCGTAGTTTTAGCATGTAGCAGGGAAGAAAAACTACTAAAAATAATGTGGCTGGAAAATGACATAAATATGTTTTATGTTGTAATACAACGTTGACTCTTTTGCATAATGTTGTTAAAAATACGATTTTTTTTACCATTTATCAAGTCTACTTAAGTGTTATTTAGGATTTTTTTTTGAAATGTTATATGAACTTGTACCTATTTTTTAATTTGTCATATACACTAAAATTTTAAGCAATTTGGCATACCAACTTTTCGAAATCATCATTTTGTCATCTCATCCTACCTCTGTTAAGTTTTCCATCCAAAATAAGTCATGTGTTGTGTTCAAAAGTATTTCTGTCATTTTAACACCCCACTTCCTTCTATTAAGTTGCATTCGATCAAAACAATTCTAGAGTGTTTAGTTTAGCATGTCATGAAATCAAATTTTATATGGGCTTTTTAATATAAGAAATGAGTTGAAGTTTGGTGCCAGAAAATAGATTTGTAGATGCATATACACTGCTTGAACACAACGATCCGGATGAAAAACCCCGAACACAGAATTTAAGAGTTTTATTAAAGAAAAGTAAAGAACTTGTAAAAAGATCTTAAATGACAAATAATCTTGAACACAAGTCATGTGCCTCGCACATGACTTATTTTTGATGAAAAACTTAAAGGAGTTAGGGTGAGATGACAAATTGATGATTTCAGAAAGTTGGTATGATAAATTGCTTAAAATTTTAATTTATATGACAAATTGAAAAATGTGTACAAGTTTATATGATATTTAATTTTTTTTTCCTTTTTTTTAATATAAAAAAAATCTAGTAAGTCCCCAAAACATAGTCAAAATGCCACAAAATTACAATGGTGTATGCAAAACTTCGGGAAACCGATTGGAAACACTCTGATTTTGAGAAAAATGAAAGTTGTTCAGTTTTTGCATAATCTTTTGCATGCACAAAAAATGTAACCACAGAGGAATTCCGTCTGCTTGAGCATCTAGAATTTTGCAAAACTGAGTTAAAAACTTTTGACTATTTTTTTTACAGATTTTGTGGAAGGTAGAAAATACACTATAAAGTTTTGGCATCTCTTTTTAGTAAAATCAAGTTGGAGAATTCCCATTTTCCTTTGACAATTTTTCTTGGTTGTTTCCCACCAGAAATCCATGATGCTTTGTTTCAGACGTTGCACTACAAACACATGGATTATTTAATTATAATTACTGTTCAGAATTATTTTTTACGGTTGCCAATTTGGAAGAGCTAGGGTTTCTGTCTGTGTCAAAGTTTCAATCTTCAACCCTGATTATTCCAAGTACCGACCCAGATTCTTTATGTTTTCTGCCTAAACTTTTCATTGCTTTTGGAAACTAATTGATTAATTAAGCTTTGATACGTTGTTAATAAATAGCTGGCCAACGTATTACATAATCCTTTCAATTAGAGGTGTTAAATTAACCTATTTAGTTGTTAATAAGTATCTGTTAAGACACCTTTAATTTGACATCATTATCATATACAAGTGAGATTGGTAGTGTTGGTCATGTAAGATGAAATCAAACTAAACAGGTCTTAATGGGTATTCATTAACAATCCAAGGAGTTGATTTAACACCTCTATTTTCAATTGCTAGTGGCTTAGTGCTGTATTAGTTGTGCTTAAAGTAGGATTTTAATTTCAAAAACCGAAGAAAATTGGAGCTGAAATAACGTGGGAATCTTATTAAAACATCACTATACCCTTTTTGGAAAAATATTGAGAAAGTTCTTTCTTCATTAGGAATCTAAAACCATACTTTTTTCTTCATGTCTGCAGGAATCTAAAAGCAAACTCCTCCCTTCATTTCTCTTTAAATTTTAGTGCATGCAGACTATAAATATCGCTCTCTCCATCTTTCAATTACAACATAACTTTCGAAATTGTCTTCAGTCACCACATCTTTTCCGTCACTAATCCGCTGTGTTTCCGTCACTCATATTTCCAAAACTTGCTCCGTTTTCGAATTTCTCACATATATCAATGGGAAATAGACAAGCAAAACAGCAAGCATGCTGCAATCAATACGAATTTCCGGCCTATACTGCTCCAAACGTTTCACTTCCGAGTCATAATCATACTCGCAATTCGAATAGTAACCAGGTCAAACTACCCAATCTGTATGGAGCTGAAGCTGCACAGACTGGAATGGCACGAGTGCACAAGGTAGAGATGAGAATGGAAGACAATGATGGTGCATTTTCTGACTACATTAACCGCACGAAATTCAAGATCAGTGCTACGACCTCCAATGCTGGTATCGAGAAGGCTGCATCCGCAGCAGATGGTGTTTATGAAACAAAGCAAGAAGATGATGAATATCATATGTTTACGGATTTTGTTAATCGCTCTAAGTCTAAGATTAAAAAGACCTTCAGCATCGGAAGCAGAAACAACATCTCCTTTAAGAAGTAGGAGACTCAAATTCTACAACCATATGCGCGGCGTGGTGATTGCCGGCATGTTCACGGATTGTGTTCTTTCTCTGTATCTCCCTTTTTAATTATTTCTCATATTTTACATGTTATGTGATGTTGTCCAATTGTCCTGTATGTTTTATGAGTCAATAATGTTAAATTATTCATGTGTTTCTAAAGCCAATGTGCTATTATAAATCTGCTATTTTCGAGCAATCTTAGAGAATGTATGTAACGATGATGTTTGAATGAAGAAATATCTTATCGATTTACGCACATAATTAGGGATCTTTAATATGCATATAAATCATGTGATTCAGGAAAATGTGACTTCCTAAAAAGTGTGGCTTCTATGCATTGCAGCAAGCTTCAGACACGTAGTTTTTCTCCAAATTCTGGACAATTGGCATATAATCTTCACCTCTTCAAGGATAACTTTTTCATTGTGATTGGAACAATCTCTTGAGATAGAGGCTACAATTTAAAAGGCGAGACTCCTCTGCATCTCTATTTTGGATATGGATTGTCTGCTCCCCTTCCTATACCCTCCCATGCCCTCATATTTCTGTAGTCACAGTTAAGCCACGTCAACATTTTATATTCTAATTGCTTTTTGTATTATTATTTTTATAAAAAAATCAATATAAAATGTTGACGTGACTTAACCGTGACCACATAATATAGGAGGACATGAGAAGGGTATGAGATGAGGAGGAGAGATCCAAATCCCTCTATTTTTGTACGCGCAAATTGGACCGAGATAATAGAAACTAAATCTAACCTAAACTACATATAGAGGGTTGATTCCATCGAGGCAATAAAACATCTAAATAATATTCTACTTTATACGCAGTTGCTGGATATCCCACTTTTATGAAGAATTTATGGGCTAGGAATATGATTCCCATACATCAGTTCATATGTATTTTTCAGTTTTCGAGCAAGGATCGCAAGGACATGCTCTCGAGATTTCTCATTAGTTCATCTCCTAACCTTATTAGTAGTTTGGCATTGTTAACAGCGCTGGTCCAGAAATTTTTGAGGTCCGGAACGACATAAAAAAAAGTGCCATAACTTTATGTAAGAAAATTATACTTAGAAAAATATTTCAAACTCAATAATTTAGAAACACAGAAAGACTAATTTATTTTGCATTGAGAGAGGGAAACAAAAAAACTTCGGGCTTACAAGTAGATAGATGATGAATTTTGTTTTCCATTTGAACCTTGAATGTGTTTTTGAATAAATCGTGAGATGTTTTTTTCTTATTTACTAACCTTGTCAATATGAGACTAAAAAATAATGATGTTTTCGAGTCTTTAATTGATATGTATTATTAATGAATGGGCATTAAATTAAATATTTTGATGACATGTCATATAATTTGTAAATTTGGTCTACGTATTATTCTTTGTTGAAGATTAGACTTGAATTAAAACGAATAATTAAAAATAACAACCCACATAGCTACTAGATAGTAACTAAAAATAAATTAACAACCAAACAAAATTTGTAAAAATTGAAAAAAATAAACATGCACATAGCATTTCAAACTTAGGACCTCTTGTTAATTTTAAACAACAAAAATCATTGTTTCTAATTAAACTTCTTGATCCTTTAACCAAATTTTATAAATTTATACTCTTATAAAAAGAAATTTGTAAAAAATGGAAAGTAAATAAGCACACATGGTGTTTTAAACCCAAGACCTCCTCATTATTTTCAAATGACAAACCACCACTTCTAGTTAAATTTCTATGTCTTTGAACCAAATTTTATAAATTTATACTCTTATAAAAATATATATAAATATACCACCCTAATAATTTTGGTGCCCCTAATTTTTTTGGGCCCTGGACGGTCGCCCTGCCTGCACTGGGCTTGGGCCGGCTCTGATTGTTAATTACATTGCAATGTTTGAGAATTGAAAGGAAAATCAAGAAGAAATGATGAACAGAAGGATGACCACATAGATATTAGAGATAGAGAGAGTTTTAGAGAGAGAAATAAGATTTGTATTAACTGACCAAGGAAGATTACACAATTCTGTTTTTATAAAAGAAAGTCTAACAACTCTAACCAAATATTAACAAACTTACTAACTGTATTGTTGACTTGTACCCTTAATAGGTATATTGTTTTCCTGCTGATGCATTCGGGAGAAGCCGTTAGAGTTTTAGCATGTAGCAACTAGCATGGAAGAAAAAGTTCAAAAAAAAATAAAGAATTTTACTGGAGAATGATGTATAAATAGGTTTTATGATGATTTTGTTAGAGACTTGCAAAACAACTGGAAGTTGTGAGTGTTAGCTCACATATTTTCAAAATATGATGATTGAGTTTTTGCAAAAGTTTAGTGTTGCGAAAATGCCACGAAAATTACAATGGTGTATGCAGAATTTCGCTAAATCAATTAGAAACACTTACTGATTTTGAGAAAAATGAAACTTGTTGAACTTTTGCATGCATGAAAAATGTAACAAACCATGTGATTAATGAAATAACCCAAAAGGAAAATCAAATAAAAATAATAGCGGGGCCCTTTACAAGCCACAGAGGAATTCCGTCAGCTTTAGCATCTAGAATTTCAAAAAAGTAATTAAAAATCTGACTATTTTTATGCATATTTTGTGAAGAATGTTGCTGTGGTTACTCCATCGTCTTATTTCCTCACCAACTTCGTTTTTCACCCACCAGAAAAAAGTTGAAAGAAGAACACTATTTTCACACCTACCATCATACCTAAAATACCCTAATGTGATACCAGCGCTTGACACCTCAACTCCGCTGCAGTGCTGCACCGATTCCCAACGCCCAACCCAAGCCCACAACAATCATAGCACCACCATGGCAACAAAACTCCTCACCTCCACCCATTTTCATGTTCCCTGCATAGTCTGGGTGTTTGAATTTTCTCTGGATTTCAAGGATTGCAATGGAATTCAATGAGTGGATTATGTATCTTAAAAATTTAGAAAGAGGGGAAATGAGAGAGAAGGGAGATGAAGCTAAAGATGAGGTTGGGGTCGGGATCAGAGGCAAATAAGGGGATAACTTGGCGAAGCTAGAGATGAGGTTTTTAAGGTCCTTTTAAGCCATTTTGCAACAGGATAACTTGGTAAATAAAAATATTATTTAACAGTGGGTGGGGAGATAAGATAGATGGGTGGGAATAACAACACTTTTTGCGAAAGGTAGAAATAACGTTATGAAGTTTTGAAATCTTTTCGAAGAAATGTTTTTAGTAAAATCAAGTTGGAGAATGCCTATTTTCATTTGACAATTTTTCTTGTGTTATTTTGCGGATGAATACATTGAATAGGTTGGTTGTTTCCCACAGAAATCCATGATGCTTGTTTTAGATTTTGAACTATAAAAACAATGGATTATTATTGTTTGTGTTAGGAATATTTTTTAAGGTGTCGCCAATTTGGAAGAGCTAGGGTTTCTGTCTGTGCCCAAGTTTCACTCTTCAACCTGATTATTCCAAGTACCATCCTAGATTCTTTATGTTTTCTGCCTAAACTTTTCATTGCGTTTGGAAGCTAATTAATTAATTAAGCTTTGATATGATGTTAATAAATAGCTGGCCAGCAGATTACATAATCCTTTCAATTTCTAGTGGTTTAGTGCTGTATTAGTTGTGTTTAAAGCACTATTTAATTTCAAAACCGAAGAAAATTGGAGCTGATAACGTGGGAATATTTTCCCAACATCACACCCTTTAGAAAAAAATTTGAGAAAGTTCCTTCATTAGGAATCTAGACCAAACTGGCCTCTCCCTTCATTTCTGCAGAAAAAAACAATTACTTGCCACACAAGGAACTTTGTCCTTAAATTTTCGTTCACGCAGACTATAAATATCGACCACTCTATCTTTCAGTTACAACGTAGCCTTAGAAATTGTCTTAGTCACCACATCTTTTTCTTCAGTAATCCGTTGTTTTTCTGTAGTTCCGTCACTCATATTTCCAAAATTTGCTTCCTTTTCTAATTTCTTACATATATCAATGGGAAATTGTCAATCAAAATGGCAAGCACGCCGCAAGCAATACGAATTTCCGGCCTCTACTGCTCCAAATGCTTCACTTCCGAGCCATGATCATACTCGCAATTCGAATAGCAACCAGGTCAAACTACCCAATGTGTCTGGAGCTGAAGCTGCAGAGACTGGAATGGCACGAGGGCACAAGGTACAGATGAGAATGGAAGACAATGATGATGCATTTTCTGACTTCATTAACCGCACAAAATTGAAGAACAGAGCTACAACCTCGAATGCTGGTATTGAAAAGGCTGCATCCGCAGCAGATGGTGTTTATGAAACAAAGCAAGAAGATAATGCATATGATATGTTTACGGATTTTGTTAATCGCTCTAAGTCTAAGATTAGAAAGACGTTCAGCATCAGAAGCAACACCTCCTTTAAGAAGTAGGAGACTCAAAGTCTACAACCATATGCATGGTGGTGATTGCTGGCATGTTCACGCGGGGATTGTGTGCTTTCTCTCTATCTCCCTTTTTAATTCTTTCTCATATTTACGTCCTGGATACACAGGTTATATGATGTTGTCGAATTGTCCTGTATGCATTTCTGAGTCAATAATAAATTATATCATTCTTCTTTCATGTGTTTCTAATGTTAAAAACTGTCCCACATCGGTGGGGTGAAGAAAACCAAAGGGGTTTAAATAGTATTACCCCATTCTAACTAACACCGAGACTTTTTGTAGTAAAACCCTACACCTGACGGATTGGGCAGGTGGTTAAGTTGGGGACAATATCGGTGTCGTTAGAGTGGGGTGGGCCCGGCGATCCAAAAATTCCAACATGGTATTAGAGCTCACGGTTGCAGGCCCGTGCAAACCAACAAGCTTGTGCTCAAGCCAATGAGCTTGTCGATCCAAAAATTCCAACATGGTATCAGAGCCCACGGTTGCGGGTCCGTGCAAACCAACAAGCTTGTGTGCAAGCCAGGGGAGTGTTAAAAACTGTCCCACATCGGTGGGGTGAAGAAAACCAAAGGGGTTTAAAAGAAGAAAGATCCCATCCCACATATTTAGGGATCTTTATTGTGCATATAAATCATGTGATCCTGGAAAGTGTGAATTCCTAAAACTGCGACGTCTATATGCATTGCAGCAAGCTTCAGACAGTTTTTGTCCCAAATCCTTGACAGTTGGCATATATTTCTTCACCTCTTCTAGAGGCTACAATTTAAAAGGCCAGACTCCTATGCATCTATATTTTTGTATGCGCAAATTGGACCGAGATAATAGAAACTAAATCTAACCTAAGCAACGCAGTTGCTGGATCCCATTTTTGTGAAGAAATTATGCGCTAAGAAGCTGGGCATATGATTCCCATCCATCACTTCAATTGTAGAATATTTCTCCTTTATAACAATTTTTTACTATTCAGCCAACGTGGTTTTGCCTTCGTTTCTGTTTCTATTTTTCAGTTTTCGAGCAAGGACAGCAAGGACATGCTCTCGAGATTTCTCATTAATTCATATCTAAACTTATTACAAGCTTGCTCAATTAACTTCTTACATACCAATGGGAAAGAGTTAGCATATAGCTCAAACTCAAAGCATTGTTGTGCAAGAAAATCTTCAGTTCTCCCAACCCAATTTATAGATTGGCAACAGTACCAACTCAGGTTTCAGTGCTGGAGACAAGCAAGACTGAGGCAAAGATGACTTCACCAACAAGGTTCGAGTTGAGAAGCTATCAACAGTCCAAACTAGAGCCACAACTTACAGAACTGTAAGTTTGACATACAACGATGCATTATCTGACGACATTCATCGCGCATAAATTAAGATCCGAGCTATCTGCAATGTCGGCATGTAAAAGATTGCCTCCAGACCAAGAGATGATGGATATTGGATATGATAGAAAGAAAGAAGACAGTGCCTGAGTGCCAAAGATACATTTTTAAGATTATATAAATCGTGCAAAGATGAGGATCAGAAAGACATCAAGTCTTGGAAGCAGAAAGATTATCTTCTTAAACGAGAGTAAGAGAGTGAAAATTAACGAGGGAGCTCTAATGATTGCTGACAGGATCTTCATTTACAATGACAGCATCCGTAATGACTATGGTTAGTCTTGATGGATAACTTAGTAGGAAAAGACTTGAACAAGTCCAATTCCTGGGCTTAATTCTGTGTTTACTAGTATTGGGATTATTCCGATTCTTTACTTCCTCTACATTTACTAACACGTACTGCAGGCAAAAAAACATATGGCTATCACACTACGTACAATTCTTAATTAATCCAGTTCTTGATTATTGAATTATATTGATTAGGGGTTGATATTATTTCCACTCCTTATTTTTCTATTACTGACTTTCCCGATTCATGACTTTCTCTACTCCAAAACAATATGCCATCAATGAAGCTTGGCCATATTATGGACAAGAAAAAAAATCAATGGAAAGAATGACGGGAATATTTTGGTTGCAAAGTTAACTACTTAGTGATGGTAACCTATGAGCATGCACTAGGTTGACAGTGATGAGTAGAATCCATCCATGCGAGGTGACAATATTGTTGTATGAGATGGTAATTTGTATGTTTCATCTTAGGGTTGCTAAATGCTAATGTGAAATTTCTAAGGAGTAAGGACATATTGATTTTGGCATTAGGGTACTTGGGAAACATCTTTCTAGAAAGGAAATCTTCTCTGTAAAATCAAGTTAAAATGCCTTTTCCCTTTCAGAATTTCCCTTGCGTTCTAGATCTCAAAATGTACTCATTTAGCGTATATTATTTGTTGAGAACAACAAATTTTAAACTATGTACTCTAAACCACGGGTGGACACACTAATAGACTGCCATGGCGAATTGGTCTAACTCACAAATGTACCCATTTATAGTAAATGAATAGGGGTTGGTGGTTTCCCAACCGAAACCCACTATGATTCTTTCGGCTGGACTTACAACAAATTAAAGTCGTGCGCGTTATTCAACATAGAAGAGCTAGGGTTTTCTGGATATATCGACTTTCGTTATTCAACCTGATTCCACATACGTACCCACCTAGATTCTATCTGTCTTCTGTGTTGAAATGTAATCTTGTCTTGGCCCAAGACAATTGATTCGGTCCATACACAAAGAAAGATCCATGCACATGCTAGAGAATTCTAGCAAAGTTCAAGTTGGTGGAAGAGTCTAGAAGAATGGTGAGGATTTCACCAACATACAAGATTAGTGTAGATAATTCTAGCTTAGGAAGGTAGTGGAATTATCTAGATATCTCTAGCATGATGCTTCCATGCTTCTCCAAGGTTCCATCCATGCCTATAAAAGGAGAAGGCAATCCACACCATTTGAAACAACCAAGAGAGCAAGTAGTGGGAAGTGAGAAGAAGCAACAAAACTTCTAAAAGTGTTTGAGTGTTTCCTCTTGTACTAAGTTTGTGAGTGAATAAAAATCTTGTGTAATACATTGAGTGTTCTTTCTTTCTCTTGCTTATCAATTCCGCTGCATTACATTCTTCTTTGTGAGATAAACGTCTCCAAAGTAGTGAAGTCTTTTTAAGCCCCAACATAGTGGTATCAGAGCTATGACTAGCAACACTATGGCAGCCTTCCAAGTTCCAGTGCTCGACAACAACAACTTCGATAATTGGAGTATCAAAATGAAGGCCTTTTTGGGAGCACACGATGTATGGGAAGTCGTGGAGAAAAGCTACACTGAGCTAGAAGATGAAGCTACTATGTCCCAACCCCAGAAGGAGAGTTTGAAAGATTCAAGAAAGAGAGACAAGAAGGCTCTCTACCAAGCATTAGATGACAATGGCTTTGAGAATGTCTTGAGTGCAACCTCTGCCAAGCAAGCATGGGAGAAGCTTCAAAGCTCTTACAAATGAGCCGAACAAGTGAAAAAGGTTCGTCTTCAAGTATTAAGAGGTGAGTTCGAATCTCTACAAATGAAAGGGTCTGAATCAATCTCTGATTATTTCTCAAGAGTCCTGGCCGTTTCCAATCAATTAAAAAGAAACGGAGAAAAGTTAGAAGATGTTAGAATTATGGAGAAGATACTACGCTCGTTGGACCCCAAGTTCGAGCACATTGTTGTGACGATTGAAGAAACTAAAAACTTGGAAGAAATTAGTATAGAGCAATTAATGGGTTCGCTACAAGCATATGAAGAGAAACATAAGAAAAGGCAAGGGAATGATGAGCAGCTCCTCAAGACGCATGTCCAGTCAAAGAAGAAAGAAGAAAGCTTGGACAACGAGGGAAACCAGTACGAAAGAAGTCATGGTCGAGGTCGCGGATGTGGACATGGACGTGGACGTGGTTGGAACTTCAAGAATCATAACAACTACGAAAGAGGAGGAAGCTCAACAAATTGTCGTGGAAGAGGACGCTCAAACTTGAGGTATGAAAAATCTCAAGTTCAATGCTACAGTTGTAAAAAGTTTAGGCATTATGCTTGGGAATGTAGAGCTTTAAGCAACAGGCCTGATGAGAAGGTCAATTATGTGAAAGAAGAGAAAGAAGATAATGGTGTTGTGCTACTAGCATGCAAGAACAATGATGGAGACCATGATTATCCATAGTGCCTTGACACCGGCGCTAGCAACCATATGTGCGGAAGAAGAAGCATGTTCGTAGAGCTTAATGAATTGGTGAGTGGCAACATTTCTTTTGGAGACGAATCCAAAGTACCCATCAAAGGAAAAGGTAACATCCTAATTCCCCTGAAAATGGCGGTCACTAATTAATTTCAAATGTCTATTACGTGCCCAATATGAAAAGCAACATTTTGAGCTTGGTTCAACTCTTAGAAAAAGGTTATGATATTCACATGAAAACTTATAGCCTTTTTTCTTAGAGATGAAAAAGGAAGATTAATTGCCAAGGTGAAAATGTCAAAGAATAGGATGTTTCCTATGAATATTCAAAATGATGTTGCAAAGTGCCTCAAAACATGTTACAAAGACACATCCTGGCTTTGGCATCTTCGTTTTGGGCATCTTAACTTTGGGGGACTGAAGTTATTATCTAAGAAGGAGATGGTGAGAGGCTTACTGTGCATCAGTCGCCTTGATCAAGCTTGCGAAGGATCTTTACTTGGGAAACAGTTCAGGAAAAGCTTTCCAAAGGAGTCGACCACAAGAGCCCAAAAGCCACTCGAGCTCATTCACACCGATGTGTGCGGTCCAATAAAACCAAGCTCTTTGGGTAAAAATAATTATTTCCTTATCTTCATTGATGATTTTTCAAGAAAAACTTGGGTATATTTCTTGAAACAGAAATCAGAAGTCTTTGGAGCATTCAAGAAGTTCAAAGCCGTTGTAGAAAAAGAAAGTGGTTGCAAGATCAAAGCCATGAGATCTGATCGAGGAGGAGAATTCACTTCAAAGGAATTTCAAGAATTCTGTGAAGCTAATGGAATTTGTCGACCTTTGATAGTTCCAAGATCCCCTCAACAAAATGGTGTGGCGGAAAGAAAAAATCGAACCATCCTCGACATGGCTTGAAGCATGCTCAAAAGCAAGAGATTGCCTAAGGAGTTATGGGCAGAAGTTGTAGCATGTGTTGTCTACCTATCCAATCGGTCTCCAACAAGAAGTGTGTGGGGAAAGACTCCGCAAGAAGCATGGAGCGGAAGAAAGCCGGGTATCTCCCATCTAAGAGTTTTTGGAAGATAACCCATGTACATGTACCAGACGAGAGGAGGACGAAACTCGACGCCAAAAGTGAGAAGTTCATCTTCATCGGTTATGACTCAAATTCAAAAGGCTATAAGTTGTATAATCCAAACAATAGGAAGACGGTGATCAGTCGAGACGTGACGTTCGATGAAGAAGGAGAATGGGATTTTGGCCCTCATGCAGGTGATCTTCACTTCTTTCCTCAGTTTGAAGAAGAGAATGAACAAGGGATGATGGAGCAAGCAAGAGAGGTTCAACAAAAATCCACTACTCCACCTGTTTCACCAACATAAACCAATCATGGTAATTCACCAGCATCAGCATCATCAAGTGGGAGTTTAAATGAAAGAGAAGTACCACGCACAAGAAGTCTATGAGATCTCTATGAGGTAGCTGAAAGACTTGATAATCCTACACTTTTCTATCTCTTTGCTGATTGTGAACCAGTTGACTTCCAAGAAGCAGTGCAAGATACTAAGTAGAGGAAAACAATGGATGAAGAAATTGAAGCAATCCAGAAGAACGATACATGGGAACTCGCTATTCTTCCGAAAGGATACAAAGCCATCAGAGTCAAATGGGTGTATAAGACAAAGAAGAATGCCAACGGAGAGGTCGAAAGATACAAGGTGAGATTAGTGGCGAAGGGCTATAGTCAAATAGTCGGAATCGACTATGATGAGGTATTTGCACCTGTTGCTCGGTTGGAAACTATACGATTACTAATTTCTTTGGCAGCTCAAAACAAATGGAAGATTCAACAAATGGATGTGAAGTCCGCTTTCCTAAATGGAGTTCTTGAAGAAGAAGTCTACATTTAGCAACCGTTAAGCTATGAAATCAAAGGGCATGAAGATAAAGTTCTGAAGCTGAAAAAAGCCCTCTATGGGTTAAAACAAGCGCCACGAGCATGGAATAGTCGCATCGACAAGTACTTTCAAGAGAACAACTTCATCAAGTGCCCTCATGAACATGCTCTCTACGTCAGAGTCAAAGATGGAGATATTCTAATTGTATGCTTATATGTGGATGATCTAATCTTCACTGGAAGTAATCCAATCATGTATGAAGAGTTCAAGAGAGTGATGACCAAAGAATTCGAGATGATCGACATCGGGTTGATGACATACTACCTAGGCATTGAAGTCAAGCAGAACAAAGAAGGCATTTTCATCTCCCAAGAAAGCTACACAAAGGAGATATTGAAAAAGTTCAAAATGGAAGATTGCTAGCCCATAAGCACGCCAATGGAGTGCGGAGTCAAACTAACCAAGCATGACGAAGGAGAAAGTGTAGATCCAACATTTTTCAAGAGCTTAGTTGGAAGCTTGTGCTACTTGACTTGCACAAGACCAGATATTCTCTATGTCGTCGGATTAGTCAGTCGCTACATGGAGAATCCCACAACTACACATTTGAAGATCGCCAAAAGAATTCTTCGATACCTTAAAGGTACTGTTAACTTTGGCTTGTTCTATTCAAGCTCTAATAACTACAAACTTGTTGGATATAGTGACAGTGATTGGGCAGGAGATTCCGACGATAGAAAAAACACTACTGGATTTGTGTTCTTCATGAGAGACACTGCATTCACATCAATGTTGAAGAAGCAACCGATTGTCACTCTCTCTACCTGCGAAGCTGAATACGTAGTTGCTACCTCATGTGTCTGTCATGCAATCTGGCTGAGAAACTTGCTAAAAGAATTAAGCATGTCACAAGAAGAGTCAACAGAGATCTATGTCGACAACAAGTCTGCAATAGCTCTAGCAAAGAATCCAGTATTCCATGACAGGAGCAAACACATAGATACCCGCTATCATTACATAAGAGAGTGTATTGCAAGAAAGGATGTGCAAGTGGAATACATGAAGTCTCAAGACCAAGTCGCCGACATATTCACCAAGCCACTCAAACAAGAAGACTTTGTTACATTAAGGAAATCAATCGGCGTCACAAGACAAAATTAAGGGGGGATGTTGAAATGTAATCTTGTCTTGGCCCAAGACAATTGATTCGGCCCATACACAAAGAAAGATCCAAGCACATGCTAGAGAATTCTAGCAAAGTTCAAGTTGGTGAAGAGTCTAGAAGAATGGTGAGGATTCCACCAACATACAAGATTAGTGTAGATAATTCTAGCTTAGGAAGGTAGTGGAATTATCTAGATATCTCTAGCATGATACTTCCATGCTTCTCCAAGGTTCCATCCATGCCTATGAAAGGAGAAGGCATCCATACCATTTGAAACAACCAAGAGAGCAAGTAGTGAGAAGTGAGAAGAAGCAACAAAGCTTCTAAGAGTGTTTGAGTGTTTCCTCTTGTACTAAGTTTGTGAGTGAATAAAAATCTTGTGTAATACATTGAGTGTTCTTTCTTCTTCTTGCTTATCAATTCCGCTGCATTACATTATTCTTTGTGAGATAAACGTCTCCAAAGTAGTGAAGTCTTTTTAAGCCCCAACATTCTGCGCGCCTATATACTTTTCATGCTTTTGGAAACTCATGAAGCTTCGTATAGTGTAAACTAGCGGGAGAACGTCATAACCCTTTCAATTGCTAGTGCTGTATTAGGTGTATGTATGTGTTAAAGCAAGACGTTATTTTCCAAACATAAGAAAATCGGAGCTGAATAGCGTGGGAATATTACCAAACAACACATCCTTTAGAAAGAAAAAAGAAAAGTTTTTCCTTCATTATTTGGAATCTAGACCAAATTCTCCCTTCATTTTTTGCAAAGGAAATTACTTTCCGTGCAAACAATCACTCCTAATTACACATGCAGACTATAAATGATGATTTGTGAGCTATCCATCTCTCACAACTTAACCCCTTAAACTGTTAAGAAGTTTTCAGCAACAGTCTAGTCACAACACCTTTTTCTTCACTAACCCATTTAGTCCGACAGTTTATACTTTTCGTCACACTTTGATTGTGACTAAAAGGCTTCTAGCGTCTGTACCCTCGTATTTTCAGAACTTGCGCGGTTTTGAGCTTCTCTAAGATAGCAATGGGAAATAGACAGAGTCAAGATGGATCCAACTCCAAGGGTGTTTGTGAGAAGATCTTCAGCTCTCTCTGCCCAAATCTTCAGACAAACCAGCACGCACACCACAAACAATATGCAGTTCCGGCCTCTTCTGCTCCAAACACCTCACTGCCAACTCATGACCAAACTAGCTTTTCGAATAGTATCCAGATCAAACTGACCAATTCGTCTGGAGCTGAAGCTTCGTCAACTGGACTGGCACGAATGCCCAAGGCAGATATGAGAATGGAAGACAATGATGCATTTTCTGACTACATTAACCGCACAAGGTTTAAGATCAAAGCTATGTCCTCCAATGTCAGCATTGAGAGGGTTGCCTCCATAGCAGATGATGCTTATGAAACAAAGCAAGAAGGTGATGAAGGAGACATGTTTATGGATTTTATTAAGCGCACTAAGTTTAAGATTAGAAAGACACACAGCATTGGAAGCAGAATGAACATCTCCTTTAAAAAGTAGGAGACTTGCAAGGTCATGTTGAATAATGGTGTGGTGATTGCCAGCATATTCTCTCTCTCTCTCTCTCTCTCTCTCTCTCTCTCTCTCTCTCTCTCATATTTCTGCCCTGATACATGTATTGTATGTGTGTATACAGCTTTTGTGATGTTATGAATTGTCCTGTATGTTCTTCCTGAGTTAATAATATTAAATAATTTGTCTTCATGTGTTTCAAGAAACCTTAGTGAACATACTAAGTAATCACGTTAAAATGACGAAGAACTAGTCAGCTTTACTCACTTAGGGATCTTTAATATGCATAGAAATCATGTGATGCAGGAAAATGTAACTGAAGTTAAAGAGTTCCTAAAGGTCATCACTTTTAACTTCAAAAAGGAAGGAATCAGATAATAAGTAGGGTTTAGGGTTTAGGAATGACAGTAACTGAGCTAGTGTTTAAACAAATTTATCTCTAAAGTGCGTATTCATCTCCATTTTCGTGCACGCTTATTGAACGAAAGAATATAAAGTAAATCCAAACTCAGCTGCAGACTTTATCTGATTCCATTCAGACAATGAAACATATATATATTCTAGTTTGTTTCTATAATAATGATAGAGAGTTTGGAAACCAGTAGCAATAGGGTGAGCTTCCACTTTACTAAGAAATTAGGGGCAAAATAAACTGGGAATACGATCCCATGCATCACTAATTCATTTCCAAAAATCAGAAAGTTCTCCTTTATGAAGAGTTTTTTTACTATTTTAGCCAAAGTTTCCCTTCATTTCTACATATATTTTTAGTTTGAGCAAGCATTGCAAGAACATGCTCTCAAGATACCTAACTTCTCCACCAATCTTATAAATAAGTTTAAGGTCTCTCTTCTTTCTATTAAAGCCAGCGAAAAACACTTCTCCAGCCATTCTTCATTAAGCTATCAAATTATTTCATCTCCTAAAAACCAAATGGGAAAGAGTCAGCATAGCTCAAACTCCAAGTGTTTGTGCAAGAAAGTCTTCAGTTCTCCCTGCCCCATTTGTAAATTGGCAGCAGCACCAAATCATGTTTCAGTTCCGGGGAAAAGAGAGCATAAAGCAAATATGATTCCAACAACAAAGGTTCCTGCTGAGCCGAGTCATGCCAAGGCTAGTTCAAAAGTTGAGAAGCAAAAGTCCAAACTAGTGCCACAACTTACGAAAACAAATAGGACAGTAAGTCTGGGTTACAATGATGCGTTTTCCAACTACATTAATCGCGCAAGACTTAGGATCCAAGCTATGTCCAATGTTGGAATGGAGAAGATTGCCTCCAGATCAACAGATGATGAATATGATGCAAGGAAAGAAGACAACACAAAAGATGCATTTTCAGATTATATAAATCGTGCAAAGATGAGAATCAGAAAGACATCAAGCATTGGAAGCAGAAAGATTTTCTCCTTCAAACGAGAGTAATTAAGGAGAGTGCAAATAAACAATGGAGATTTGATGTATGTGTAAAATAATGATTATGCTTAAAGTCTTGATGTGAAAAACTTAATAAGGTTGTGTTGGTGATTTGTAGTGATTATCTTCCCAGTTTGTTTTCAAGCTTAATTACCGTATCATTACTTGTAATTTATGTATTCCTCTGAATAATATGGTGGTTCATTTTGTTTGTTATTTGAGATTTCACTTTGTGGTTATAGATTTCAGCCTCGGGCGTTAAATCAACATCTTCAGGTTGATTTTATTTAGAACAAAGCTAATGTCTTCTGAATAATATAATGCCTAGAGAAATTTGGAACATGTAATATGGTGTGCTTGGTGGATTCCACTTCATTTAGAAATTAGGGGTAGAGAAAGCTGGGAATATTATCCAATCCCACACATCACTTCATTTGAAGAAATCAGAAAGTTCTCCTTTATGAGGAATTTTACTATTTCAGCCAAGGTTTTCCCATCCATTTCTGCATATATTTTTAGTTTTCGAACAAGGATCAGAAGGACATTTGCGCGCATGCTCTTTAGTTTTTCATTACTTCATCTCCTAAACTTACAAAAAGCTTGTTCATTTCGATTTCTTGAAAACCAATGGCAAAGAGTCAGCATAGCTCAAAATCCAAGTATTTCGGCAAGAAAATCTTCAGTTCTCCTTGCTCAATTTGAAAAATGGCGGCAACAGCTCATGTATCAGCCGCACAGGAGGAAAGGAAGACCAAGGAAAAGATGCCTCCGCCAACAAAGGTTCTTGCTGAGCCGAGTCACACTAATGCTATTTCAGAAGTTGAAAAGCAAATCCCAAAGTAGAGGCACAACTTACAAAAGAAAATGGGACAGAAATCTGGATGACAGTGATGCATTTTCCAACAACATTAATCGCGCAAGAATTAAGATCAGAGCTGTATCCAATGTTGGCATGGAAAATATTGCCGCTGGATCAACAGATGATGGAAATGATACAAAGAAGGAAGACATGGCGAAAGATACGTTTTCAGATTATATAAATCGTGCAAAGATGAGGATCAGAAAGACATCAAATTTTGGAAGCCGAGAGGTTATCTCCTTCAAATGAGAGTACGAAGGGTGAAAATATACAGGGGAGCTTTACAGTTAGCTTAGAGGATCTCAATCTACAATGACAGTTTCCATATTTATGTCTATGGTTCTGCTAAGGTCTTGATTAATAAGGGTTGTATTGGTGATTCCACTGATTATCTTCGTAAAATTAATTATAATCCATTAAAAAGTAGGTATTCGAGATTTAACTTTGCGGTTATAGATTTTAGCCTCAGTTGTTAATTCAAGATCTTTGTTAGCCAGCAATTTGGTATTAGATTTTTTTTTTTGGCAGCCATGAGAAAAGTGAGTTGATTACAATAGCTGTGATTTTCAGACTTACATGATCGAGCATGAAGAACTTGTACGTAGAACATGCATATGGTTTGAAATTAAAGAACAAAATTCAGCAAAGGAGGATCATGTTCTACAACCAAGTGTTTCATTCACAAGCTGGTTTGGTGTCCAAGCTGCTTAAGCGGATTGCAAACGCTTGGAAGGAGGACAGCAGGTAGCGATCGATAGTCCAAGGTGAAGATGTCTTTTTCAATCTTTCGATTCTTTCCACACTGTAGGATTCTCTCTTGCTCTTCAGCCAAAACATTGTGGGACGGATCAACAGCTGCCACAAGTTGGATTTTTTTAACAGAAGCCAGTGTAACACGTCCTCTAAAGTTAAGGTACCAGCGTTGTAGCGCTGCTCATGCCACCTAGGAGGCTTAATTATTTTTCAACACCGCTGATTTTGCACCCGGGTAGCATCACCAAAAAAGAATCATGACTTCAAGGAAGAAAGTGAATTCTTCTTGACTATAAGCTAGTTCAAGGTTCTCCCAGAATAATTTTCCTCCAGAAAGAATTATTATTTCGAACTTTCAATTATTTATAATTAGTGGAATCACTATGTTTTCGCGCATTTGTAAGCATCACGAAATTAACAGATTCGTGCACATGTTATGTTGTGTAAAACTGCTGGAGAGCATCTAAAATCTCGTCAAGTCTTTGTGTTGTTGAAGTGTGCTTGCTAGATTCGTGAAGATAAGGACGCATTGGGTGGGAATATGATCCCAAACATCATATCACTTGGAAAAAAAAGAAAAAGTCTACTTTATGGAGAATCTTAGCCTAATATGTTTCTCTATGGTTTCCTTCGTCCAACCCTTTAATTATTTTACCCAACAAAAGCTTTCTTACTTATATCTCTTCTCTTCCAAACATACAACAAAGTCTCCCGTTTTTTATCTAGCAAAGAGAAAAAAAGTTCAGACTCCCATGGCGGGGCGTGAAAATATTTTCAGCTCATTTATCTGCTGTTCTACTTGTCAAGAACATGATCATCGCAATCATCGCTTCTCATATCGCCAACAAGACCCTGTCCCTGCTTCTCATACTCCAAAACCTTCACTATTATCCCACGATCAGAAAGCTAAGAAAGCTAATGATCATAAAAAACCTATGTCAGAGGTTCAGAAACTGGCTACCAACGATGGATTTTCTGATTACATTAAACGCACAAAGATGAAAATCAGAACTCGGACGAATTTTGGCGGTTGGAATAGGAGTGCCTCTAACTCCAATTTAGATGATGTACATGTACATGTTGCAAAGAATGAGGATCATACCAGGGACATATTTTCAGAGTACATCAATCGTGTCAAGATTAAGATCAGAAAGACGACGACTGGTATTGGAAGCAGCAGAAAGAGTTTCAAAGGAGAGCACGTACGAGAAACTGGGTAGCCTTGATCAGTAGAAAATGTTGATGTTGGTATTCCCCCAGTAATTTGTTGTGAATTTGGTTTGTCAAAGTCGAGAATAAAAAAGTTATTCCTGGGAAATAGCTGCTTCAGCTCAGTTGTCTTGTACTATATACATATACACACTATAGTTTGTGTTCATTAGGGTTAATTTCATGTCAGTCAACTAATCAAAATAATTGGTCAAGTTTAAAAATATTTTTCTCTTTAATTTGCATGCTTAATTTCATCTCATGCAACTAATCAAAATAATCAAATACAAAGTAATTTAAAGACTTTGACACGAGTACTTAGTACGTAGCAACTTAATTGAAAAAAAAAAAAAAAAAACCTCTTTAACTGATTCACAAGGAAGAAATAGCTAATGAACCTAATAATTACACAGAATTGATGTGCTAGCAAATCATAGAGAAGCTAGCTAGCCAGGATTTTGAAATCAATGGTCACAGAACCTCATGAGCGTTTTTGAAGTACTTGTTGGTCTGTTGGGACTTCATGAACTGAGGAGCGCCTGGTGTTTGTAGAGGGTACAATTTGTAAAGCCTCATATTTTCAAGTGTGCATTCAACTTCCTCGCTCATCCCTTCCACTTTTCGCCTGTGGAATTCCTCTTCCTCCTGCATGCATCTCTCCTTTTTGCCTACTTCCTCCTTGACAAACTCCACGAAGCCATCCTTTCGACCTGCAGATAACTCCTCATATTCAATCATCTCATCCGCCATCCTTTCGGACAATGCCAGTAAATTCTAAAGCTCTGATTGGAACTCGGCCGTTCGATTGCTGACATAGGCTTATGAAGTTGTGAACCGTTTGATGACTTAGGAGATGAACGGTTCTGATTTCAA
Source organism: Malus sylvestris (assembly GCF_916048215.2). NCBI lineage: Eukaryota > Viridiplantae > Streptophyta > Magnoliopsida > Rosales > Rosaceae > Malus > Malus sylvestris. The sequence goes on from NC_062263.1 coordinate 29,447,678, forward strand.
CTTGGAAGAAAGTAGCTAACTAGTATTTCCATTTCTATATACGATTGGGACTAATTTTCATGGTTTGTTGCATCCACTACGATCTTCTCATATTGGTAGGTGCAGCAAATTTTGATTGGAAAATTGAAGTTCTTTAATCTTTGAGTACGTACGTAGAATACCAACCTTAGACGGCCATATATCCATGTGTAACTACCAGACTTTAATACATATATTTTCATCATATATAATAGGCATAAAATAATAGGGTATATGGCTAGAGATTTTATATTTAAACGCTTACATATTTATAAATATAAAGGCTTGAAATCGAAGAATTTTTTTGAGAAATTGTCATATATTTTAGTAGGTAATCCAAGAAAAGTATTGTATAGAGCATAAGCAACATTAATACAGGTGATCCATGAAAATCCATGTTGATTTCTACATAGATGCACAGGTGATCCATGACAATCCATGTTGATTTCTCTATAGATTTAGCCATCAATGCAAATCTACCACCTTTTACTTCAAGGCTTTGTGTACAGTGTACTCACGTTTATATTGCCTGTATATTTGCAAGCAATCTCATCGCACATCTTCTTCCTCTCTCTCTCTTTCTCTCTCTCTCTCATGGCACCTATGAGTTATTCCACCTTTGGTGCAGTGACTATTCTTTTCGCTTCTCTTGTATTCCAATCATCATCAGCAAATATCAATGGAGGGTTCAGCGTCAAACTTATACACCGAGACTCACCGAGTTCACCCTTCTACAAAACTCATCCAAAGAGCTTAAACAAAGTCTTTCGACGTTCCATGAGACAGACATTCTATCCAAACAGCGCACAATCACAAATAACTGCTGACAATGGGCACTACCTTTTTAAGCTCTCCATCGGAAACCCACCATTGGATGTTTATGGCATTGCTGATACAGGCAGTGACCTAATATGGACACAATGCGCACCATGTCCCGGCTGCTACAAGCAGATTAATCCGTTATTCGACCCGACAAAGTCCTCAACATACAAAGACCTTTCTTGTTATGCACAAGAATGTCAAACAATTGGCACTATTACATGTTCACTTCGACACGCTTGCAATTACACTTATGCGTACGGAAGTGCTGCTGTTACCCAAGGGGTCCTCTCGAAAGAGACGATTACCATAACATCCACCTCAGGGAATGCTACTTCTCTGGAAAATATTGTGTTTGGTTGCGGACATAACAATACTGGGACTTTTAACGAAAACGAAATGGGAATCATCGGCCTTGGAGGAGGGGACCTATCCCTTGTTTCCCAATTGAGTCCCCTTGTTGGAGGCAAAAAATTCTCATTCTGTTTGGTGCCATTTCACACTGATCCTAGTATTGAAAGTAAGATCAGTTTTGGGGAGGGTAGTGAAGTATCTGGAGACGGTGTGGTTTCGACGCCCTTGGTCACCAAAGAAGACAAGACTCCATATTTTGTAACCCTAAAAGGGATTAGTGTTGGAAATAAGTTTGTGCCTTTTAATTCATCGGGCGAAGTTTCAAAAGGCAACATGTTCATGGACACCGGCACGCCTCCAACCCTAATTCCGCAAGATTTTTACGACCGTTTAGTGGCGGAAGTAAGGAGTCAGATTCCGATGACGCCAATTGGAGATGATCCAAGTTTGGGAACTCAGCTTTGCTACAAGAGCAAGACTAATCTGCAAGGGCCAATATTGACTGTGCACTTTGAGGGTGCTGATGTGAAGGTAACACCAATACAAACATTCGTTCCACCAAAAGATGAGGTTTTCTGCTTTGCAATGCAAACTGTTCCTTGGGATGTCGGTATTTATGGTGGCTTTGCTCAGTCAAATTTCTTGATTGGTTATGACCTGGAAACAATGGTGGCATTTTTCAAGCCAACTGACTGTACGAAACATCAATAGATAAGTTAAATTACATAATAATAGGTGGTTCTTTGATCATGATCGTAATCTAGTATTTCATGTTTCGTTTAGTTCTCGTTTTAAGTTGGGTGTAGTCAACGAGAAATTCTTGGGTTCGGCCACTTGTGCCACATCACCCGTTCGGCCATTCTCACAAAAGAGAAAAATCTTTGTATTTGATCTCACCCAACTCCACATTTCTCCCACTTGTTCATCAATAGATAAGTTAAATTACATAATAATAGGTGGTTCTTTGATCATGATCGTAATTAGTATTTCATGTTTCGTTTAGTTCTCGTTTTAAGTTGGGTGTAGTCAAGGAGAAATTCTTGGGTTCGGCCACTTGTGCCACATCACCCGTTCGGCCATTCTCACAAAAGAGAAAAATCTTTGTATTTGATCTCACCCAACTCCACATTTCTCCCACTTGTTTCGAGTCTTCTGCTCTATACGGGCATCTGCTCACAAGAATATCTCTTATTAACTGCCCTGCAAAAAGAACGGAGATACGAGCCAACATGTACAACAACAATCAAACCTTATCCTACTAAGGTCAGTTGTATGAATCTTAGAACGCCATTGTGCTAGATTTTGCACCAATCTTCCGTTAGCTCCAAGTACTCCAACATGTGTTAACAATATTTAACACTGCAAGACTTTCGACCCAAAGAAAAGCACTGCAAGACTTGTGTGTTGCTCCCATTGACACGGCAAAATCTCAAGTGTAACCAGTGATATAAACATCACAATCTCACAATCAACATTGAAAATTATTGGCGCTAATAACATTCATATTATGACAGCAGATAATAAGCCTTGAGGCACATAATCTTGTACGAAATACAGCATCAACTAGCAAAGACTACATAACTAATTACCGATCTAACTAGCAAATACAACATAAATAATCACAAAGCGAAAATTCCTTTTTGAACAAACGAGGGACGGACTCAGATTGCACACTAATATCCAAGTAGTGATACTGATCTATATGGGAGCCGCACAAGTCGTCCTAAAGTGGCCGGTTTGATTGCACCGACTACAATGCACAACTCGCTTCACACGGCCACGGTCTTCTGCTCTAACACGCTTCTTTCGCGGTCGTCCTGGTGGGCGGAGTGACTTAGGTGGGTTGATTAGAACATCAGCAACCATGCTCGCATTTGGATCTCCCTCGGATAACTCCTTCCAGAGGGACTTGTCTGGAATGGGATGTATTGTCTGTGAGTATGTCTTCCGATAGGTTGTGACTGTGAAGCAGCTCTCGGTAAACCGATTGACTTGCTGCCTGCACGATTTAAGTGCTGCAACAGCATGTGCACATGGCAAACCATAAAGCTGCCAGCCCCGACAAAGGCAGCAACGGTTTCGAATGTCCACTATGTTCGTCCCTTCATGGGATATAACTTCAAATTCAGCCTCATTAGCACGAAGGACCTGATAAGTACGTGCACGCTCTTCAGCCTCCGCGACACGACTCTCTGCACTGGGCACAAGAATCGATGTCCACTGCATACTGACCTCTCGACGCTCATTGAACCAAGTCATCAGCTGCCTTCTGATAAATTCCATCATCTGAATGATTGGAAGCCCCGACGCCTCCAATATCCAAGTATTTAGAGATTCAACTATGTTAGCTGTCAAATGCCCAAACCTTGTTCCCTCAAAATAAGCAGTAGCCCACAAGCGAGGTGGAATTCGCCTAATCCAATATGCAGCATCTTGTGATATCTCTTCAATCTCCAAAATTTTTGCTTCAAATTCTATAACAGTGAGTACCTGAGCAGCCTCCCATAAAAGATTAACAAGCATTGTATTGTTAAACTCTTTGCGGAAGCTATCAATCAAGTGGCGCATGCAAAATCCATGAAAAGCAGTAGGAAAGTTTGCTTCAACTCCATCTACAATGCCCTTCTGCCTGTCTGATAAAATTGTAAGCCTAGGCATGTTTTCTGTATTAATCTCAAGCAGATTATGAAGTTCAGAAAGAAACCACATCCAGTTATCATCATTCTCTTCATCAACAACCCCAAACGCCAAAGGAAAGAGAGCACCATCACCATCAAAACCGGTCGCAAGAAGCAAAGTTCCCAGATACTTACTTTTTAAATATGTCCTATCAAGTCCAAGTAGGGGCCGACAAGCATTCAGGAAACCATAAATTGATGCCTGAAATGATATGAAGAGGCGCTGGAAGCTGTTATCATTCGGGCATGCATAAACAGATGCAATACTCCCTGGGTTTGTCCGCTTCAGCTGTTCACAATATTGTGGAAGCAAGCGATACCCTTCTTCAAAGGATCCACGCATTGCAGCCATGATACGCTCCTTGCCTCGCCAAGCTTGCTTGTATGATAAGGTGATACCGTGAACTCGGTGAATCTCCTCCAGTATCTCCTTTGGCTTGTAATTAGGGTTCTCTCTAAGCCGTTGCTCCACAGAATTTGCAACCCATTGAACTGAGGCTTGCTGATGGCCAAGATGGGAAATTCCTCCACATGTATGATTCTCATGGATGGTCCTGATTGTGAAAGTTGGAACTCCGGGAAGCTTTGCAGCATGGATACGCCATGGGCATCCCTCAGTGGCACATTTAGCAGTGAAGCGAGTCTTGTCAGATTTAATAGTCTGCATTTCAAAGTGTAAGGCAATAGCTGTATCCCTCAATGCTCTCCGGCAGCTCTTGACATCAGGGAACTCTTGCCCCACTGACAATTCATAATTGGGATTTACAAGCGCCATACGGGCCTGAATCACAGGACTGGGGCTTAGTGCAACTGCAAAATCAGATTCCTGGATACTCAAACCATGGGCAGATTCTATCCCCATTTCATTATTTTGATCCATAGACAGTTCCATATTTTCATCAAGTTCTTGGTTCTCTGAGACAGCCAATTCATTGTTCTCTAAGACCATATTATGGTTCTGAGTAGAAAGAGGCAATTCATGGTCATCATGATTAGGTTTCCGATCCACACCTAACTCATTATCATGCCCATAGCTGTGATCATCGTCCCCTTCTGGGTCATGGCTCTGTCCTAAACCCAATTCATGGTCGTGGGCCTGTCCCAATTCAAAATCATGATTTTGCCCAAGGCCTACGTTATGATTGTGGCCTAGTACTTGCTGATTCTGCCCAAGTGCTAAATTGTGACTTTGCCCAAGCATCAAATCGTGGTTAGCCATTGAAGAAGTCAATCACACTGTATTAAGTATAACAAAGACAGCAACAGCTTCGCAGCCTCCCAAGGATACAACCAATTTATAATTGGAAGCACTGCCTTTCAAACTGTACTAAAGCATGCCTACAAAGCACTATAACTACGGTCAGTAATGAATCACATACCTCTATCGCATCAAACATCTACTCTAAACCCGTACACATCTCCATCACAAGAAGATAATACAATAAATTTGGAAAATATAAATACACACTTAGCAAGACAAACACTCAGCAATTTCTATAAATGCTTTCACTTCTAAAATCTGCATGCCTCCAAAGCAGTAACAAGCTAAAACCGTGACCAGAAACAAGGCAATTGAAAAGACAAAGATGCCAAGAGAAACGAGAGGGGGAAGAGAAAGAGTGCAAGAGAGGAAAGCAAGTAGAAGAAACTTATATATTTGTGCGCCAATTTTCGTATAATACCACAAAATACACACACACACACAACCCAAGCTATATTCTAAAAATTGCAAAATAGTACATCCACAACTTTGAAACAAAAAAGTGCCACGACATTTTACTTTGAAACATTTAAAACATCAACTGTGGCTATTGGAGATCTAAACCAATCAAATAAAACAAGTATCTAATCTGCTTGTGCTGAGAAAAAGTATGAAAACAAAGGAAATCGAAAAGTCTAACCAATCCCTGCACATTCATATCTCTTACAGCATAAGCATCACTCAGGTGGTTCACATACCATGGCCATTAACTAAACCGAGCTTGCATTCTTTAAAACCAAAACATAATTTCAGCTAAAAAAAAACCATACTTTTTACTCACCTCTTCTTCGAAAAAATTTCCGATCCACTGAAAATAAGTAAAAACCACAGAATGAACACATTTATTTTGTTCAATCATCATGGACATCAAAGCCAAAGCAATAATCTTTCAACCAAAAAACAATCGTTAACCCCAAATTAACAGCAAAACAAGCTAAATTAACACAACCCATTAAAGAGCCACTCAAGAAATACACGATCATATTCATTAAACTTTCAAAAATCAATTAACTTTCAAAATTGAAATAACTCCAAACAACACAGACCCAATTAACTAAAAGCTCTCAACAGTGAAAGATCAAACAAAAGGGTACCTGAAATTTTCGAAAACCCTAGCTCCAGACCCGATTAAATCCTACAAATTCATCATCAAAATCGTCCCAATCAACAAAACCACGAACTGGGTGCTGCTGAAAACACCAAGAATCAAAGTCCCGAAGCGACGGAAGACGGATAGAGCTCGAAAGTCGAGGTCTTGGAATTGCAGGAATAAGAGGGACGGAGAGTGCAGAAAAAAAGGGGCAAAAAACAGCGACAGTTTGAAAAGATGGAGTGGAAGGAAATTGGCGGGTAAATTGCGAAGAAAATCGTGAAGGGCAAGAAGGAGAGGAAGAGAGATTGGGAATTACAGGGGCAGAAGAGGCAGTATATGTTTAGGGTTGAGAAGGGAAATACAGGTATGATGGAATTGAGAAAAAAAGAGGGTATTTAGGTCAAAGAAATTGGGAATGGTTTTTTGGAATTACTGTTTTGCCCTAATTGGTTTATATAGGATTTTGCCTTTCTTGGAAAGGCAAAGCACTCCCACAAGTCAAATAAAGTAATTGTAACCGTATGAACCCGTATTCAATATAAACACTTGAAAACATTGTTAACATGATATATCGAATTACATGTATGATTTAATAATTTGTACACGCAATTTATTAAGTGGTGTGAAAGCACTTAAGGAGCTTATTGTAATATTTGATTTGTATAAATACGACAATTGATATGTCATTTGTTATTCGTCTTTAATATGTGATGATTACAGAAAAAACTATGACAAAATATCTTATTAATATGAAATTAAAATGGTGAATTGCTTTGATGATTCGGGTCTTTTAGTTCAAATTATTCATTGTTTATTTAGTGAAAGATTAAAATAATTTACCGTAGATAAACTCAGAGATAACTTCTATCGATTTTTATTGTCAAAAACAAAAAGTTACGTTAATCTTAATGACCATTTTAGCTAAAAAACCAAATAAAAATTTACTTGTTTCATTGATAAATTTGAGAAAAACAAAATTTCCTCGGGAATCTTTGCTGTTCATCTTTTTTTTTGGTGGGAAAATCCTTGCCGTTTATTCAAGTCCAACTGAACAGCCTATTTAATCTTTTTTTTTTTTTTGAGTTTTAATGAAACACTTTTGGTACTGTTCATTTTAACGAACAATCATATTTTTACTTTAAAAAGTCAATCTTGATACTATTCACCTACAACACATTTTTGTTATTTTTGTTAAAACTTAAAGTTTTCAAACATTTTTTATTAGTTTTAATTTTTTTCTTTTTATAGAGGGACCTTTGCGTACGGTGTCGTTTTGTCCTGGTGATCTGAAATTTCCCAAGTTATATATGGTGATCTGAAATTTTTGTTGCTAATTGAATTGGGTTTTGGTTGAATTTGAATCAGGCCATTAAAGGTTAAACCTTCTGATGGGTATTGGTATTTCAAGTGATTAAATTTAATTTCGAAATTAATTTTTTGGTTTGTTTCTTTGAATTAATCTTTGTGGTTGGTGAAATTGTATTTGGAATTTTTCGATATGGGTTGTCTCAGGGTTTTCGTTTGATCTTCTGAGATGAATTGGTTAGTGCTTGCTGCTATGAATTTGTGCTTTTCAGGCGTTGACCCTCAAAAGTTTCTGCTTTTAATGGAAATGTAAGCTTTTGATCATGTGGGTTTTGATCCTGTTGAGAAATAAGATTTGGGGCATTAGCAATTGGTTCGATCTTCATGTTATCGATTCTTTTGATTTCGGTTTTTCTACGAGAAATGTGGTGTGTGTTCTTAAGAATGTTCTGTTTATGCATGTCACTTGCTTCCTTTTTTTTTTTAGGAAAATTAAGGAAAATGGCTTGAAAACTTTGAGTCTTAACGATAAGGACAAAATAAAGGGTAAAGTGAATAGTACCAAGATTGACTTTTTAATGCAAAAATGTGGTTTTTCGTTAAAGTAAACAGTACTAGGGGCTTTTCGATAAAGTTCTTTTTTTTTTTTTTTTCGGGTCAAGATGTTTCCTTTTCAGAATTCTTTTCGTTCAATGTAAATTTCGGGTTCATTTTGTTATGTTTAGATTGCTCCTTGCTGCCCTCTCAGCTAACAGAAGTTGGAATGCAGGCCTAAATTCCGGTGCTAAACTAGCTGTTTTGGTGATTGGTCTGAATATCCCGAATCTCCCTTGTCCGTTGAGGGAAATGTTGCTGGATTTCACCTTGGATTACTGATTCACATTTGAAGGACTAGTGTTTCCTACTCTGAGCACATGGCTGCCTCGGGGACTTCATCTGCATTGACGCAGAAAGCCCCCCAGGATTGGTCTAAAGCTTTGGTACACGCTCTTTTTGAATGGCTGCTGATTTCTATGCTGTTTGTTTACGCCATATTCTCATATGTTATTACGAAGTTTGCTTATTACTGTGGATTGCAAGCGCCTTGTCTGCTGTGTTCAAGAATTGATGATGTTTTGGGAAAGGAAAAACTTGGTTATTATTGGGACCTTTTCTGTGGAAATCATAAGTCAGAGATTTCTTCGTTGGTTCTTTGCCGTACTCACAATAAGCTTGTAGATGTTCATGGAATGTGTGAAAGTTGCCTCTTCTCATTTGCAACATTTAATAGATCCAATGCCGAGTCTTACAGATTACTGGTGGGTAAGTTGGGGGATGATCCTAAATTTGATTTCGATCAGGACCCTTTACTCGTGGGTCATAATACTTGCTCTTCAAGCAGAACGTTGTGTTCTTGTTGCAATCAGCCATGGATTTCTCGGGGGCATTCTCAAAAGTTGATTCAGATAAAAATATTTGGCGCTGATGCTGAACTCGATATGCCCCTATCTCGTTCTATTGAACATAATCAGAAAGAACCGAGGAAGGCACAAGATGAATCATATATGTCAGCAAGAACCACTCTTATGAGAGAGAATGGGATTCACCCTATATCTCATGTCCAATACGCAGAACTCAAGGTTAATTCTGATACTGAATCGGAAGTTCATTGTTCTGACAATGAAGATGCAAGTGCTTTGATTCATGAAAGAGACAATCCCAAGGAAGATAAATCAGCTCCGAGAGATCCAGCATCTGTTCCCAAGCCTTCAATTTTGGTCTCACAGACACAAGTTGATTCTAAGTCCCATGGTAGTACATCTGTAGCATCTACTGTTGCTATCGGCCATGGACTGGAGGAACTTAACTGGCAACAAGTTGGAAGCAAGGCTGATCTCCCTCCGTCAACTGCACCCATCGTTGACAATCACCCTCCATCATCAAATGCAATGAAACCCCCAATTGAAGTATCAAAACAAAGAAGTGAGTTCGGAACTTTTTTCAGTTTCCTCTTTTCTACATTGTCTTGATTTCGCTATTTTTTTTCTCTTTGAATTCAACATATTATTGATTTTTGTATGAAATGCTTCTGCATTAAGCACCCATTGTTTACTGCAGTAAATTAACTTTACAATGATCATTCTTGTCTGTGGTGGTTTCTCTCAGTTGATATTACTGGAAATCATGAAATTGATCAAACATCTGTGGCGGAATCTGGGGAATTGTACAAGGGAGAAGTCAAGCCACTTGCAACATCTGAAACAGGTTTGGAAACAAACCTTGTTTCAAGCAACGCTAATGAGCAAGTAACCAATGTTCTAGACCTTGGTGATGCTTATAAACTTGTTGTTGTTAGTAAAGGAAGGCATTTGTCTGGTGTGGTTGCAGAACAATGGATTGGGAAGGACTCTTCTAAAGTTACTGAAGATTTGAAGGTCTTGCTGTCACAGTTGTCTACCACTAGAGGGCTTGAGCAATCAACAAGCGCAACGAGTCCGAGATTGTCTGCAAATAGTGGAAGTGCAATGAGTCCGAGATTGTCTGCAAATAGTGGAAGCGTAATGAGTCCAAGATTGTCTGCAAATAGTGGTGATTTGAAAGCTTCGGATACTTCCAGTTATTTTGGAATGCAGATACATAACAAGAGGATCTCACTTGAAAGAAATGAGTCTGGGCTGTCCGTGGATGGGAGCATTGTCAGTGAAATTGAGGGTGAGAGTATGGTTGATCGATTAAAGCGTCAGGTTGAGCATGATAAGAAAATTATGAGCGGTTTGTATAAGGAGTTGGAGGAAGAAAGAAATGCTTCTTCAATCGCTTCAGATCAAGCAATGGCCATGATTACAAGACTGCAAGAGGAGAAGGCAGCGCTCCGTATGGAAGCACTCCAGCAACTAAGAATGATGGAAGAGCAAGCCGAATATGATAATGAAGCTCTGCAAAAGACAGACGACCTTCTTGTTGAGAAGGAGAAGGAAGTACAAGATCTGGAAGCGGAGCTGGAATTTTATAGGAATAAGTATCCCAATGAATCGATGCTAGATAATCTGGCAGAGACAACCGGTGATGTTCATGCAAGGGATATTGGGGTTGTTCATTCCGAATCAAGCAGCATGGAACATAGTTCAAGTGTACATAAACATGTGGATAATGGAAAGCCTCATACACACAGCAAAGTTGAAGGAGCCGCTACAACTTTTGGTGACAAGGATCGTAGTAGTGTAAAAGCTACACTTTTGGATTTCGAAGATGAGAAGATACAAATCTTACAGTATTTAGAGAAGTTAGAGAAGTCACTTTCTTTGCTCTCTGCCAATGGGGTAAACTCAGATTCGTCCAAAGGTGATTGTTCAAAAAATGGAGGTTCCCAAGAAAACCCTCTGTCAGTGCAACATGAAGTGTCTGTATCATCATCGGGACATACTGAATCACTTAAAAGCCCTCAGTCAAATGACAAGGGACAGTGTGATATTCGTTGCAGTGGGCCAAACTCTGCAGATCTCTGTCAAGTAACAGATTTAGCTTCTCTCCGGATCCTGAGTTCCAATGTGATCAAGAGGTTGAAGGCACTCGAGGCAGACCGAGAGTTTCTTGAACATGCGATTAACTCACTTAAACACGGTGAGGAGGGACTGACGTTTATTCAAGATATAGCTTCTTACCTGGGAGAACTACGACAAATCGGGATAAGAAGAGATCAAATATCAGCTTGAGTATGTAACGCCGTACATCGTAGTCTTGCCAGCATATCTTATATCTCTTCCGAGTACGTGGCTAGGATAGTAGAAGCTTTTTCCCTTTCACTAATATGTAAATTGTTCTATGTCAGGTGGCATGCTTACATGACATGATCTTCGAGAAGTCAGAAGGCGGGTACCTGTTTATCGAGTCTTTGGATTGAATAAATCGAAGAAGAATCAAAGGACAAAAGGAACGGAAGGACCAGAAAATGAGAGAACGGGAGTTTGAAAATCACTACCCTCGAAGATTTGGCGTATCATTTGTACAGTAATACTTGCTTCTTTTTTTTTTTAACCTCAACAGTCAACAAAAAGAAAATAATAGGATTCGAGTCCCCTCCCTTATACTATACAGTTGGTCGTTTTTTCTCCCTTCGCCCGCCTTTTTTGGGGTCTGAGACCGTCTGACATATTTCACATTTTACTTTGGAAATATGTAGATTTGGTGAGCTTTTTATTTTTATTTTTATTTCTTTTACTAATTGAGTTTGAGTGGGAGTTTATTTGTTTGGTTTAATATTCTTCTTTTTTTTTCACCATTTTTGGTTTTTAATTTTTAATGGAGTGGATGAGTGATTGAAATGTAAAACGGGTGAATATTGTGTGTAAACTGTCAAGTATCAATAAGAAGATTGATGTCATTCCATTTTGTGCAACCTCATCGCTTGTTCTTTTTCGATATTTAAAAGTTTAGGATGAGGGGAACCTACCTGTCCAGGGCAAGAGCATGCCTGATACCACAAGTCTCTTTAAGGACTTACAAATGGGGTCTTTGCTTTTTTTTTATTTTTTATTTTTTAAAAAAATAACCCACCAAGATGGAACTAGAACGTAGACATTAGTCTAGCGAAGAGAATGATTTTTACCAACTCAACTAGCCCTCTTTTATATAAGTCAATTTAAACCAATAAAATTCACATTGAGAAACAATTAAATCCCAATTGAACACTCAATTTTTTTTTTTGGACAAAACTAAATTTTTTATTAAATTCCAGAAAAAAGATTAACAAATGAGTTTGTTCAAGAAAAAAAAAAGAGAAATTAGGTTCTCATCCCTCTTTTTTTAATTCTATTTATTGAAACCTTATTTCTTTTCAAATTTTAATCAAGGTCCCTTGGTTTTAATAAACATCATTAATTATTTCAATAATAAAATATTTTACATATCAAGATAATTAAATTTTATTTCTAAATTATTCATTTGGTGTTATAAACGTTACATTTGATATATTTATATTTATGGCTAAATTTTGTATCATATATTTTTATTTTTAGTTTGTACTCATTTTAATTTGTAACCTTTTTTTTAAATTGTGCCAATTTTCTATTAGTTTTAGTTTGTACACATATATTAATTTCTTTTTGTGTCCATATTTTTCAAACTTTTATTTGTACTCATATTTTTTCGACCTTTTATTTGTACCCATAATTTATTAATAATATACCCATTTGTCTTTAAAATGGTACCACTTTGTTATATGTAAAATGTACCCATTGGTTTTTTTGTATGAAATGTACCCATTATATACAACATATCACCTCTTTTTGTATAAAATGTACCAATTTTTTGTATGTATTAATAACCTATATAGAAATGTATTATTGCATTAATTTCAGAGATTTCAATAAAAAATTGAAAATCAATAAGGCTTCAATCAAATAACGTAGATAAATAAAGACAGCATCCAAAGTTACCGAAAAATAAAAATTAACCAACGAGTAAAGTATGAACGTGAGGGTCACGTGATTTAAGGAAAAGTCCGAGAGGTGGGGTCGCACTATTCTACCTAGCGTTATTCATCCCGTCGAAGGGAGCAAGAACGAGGAAGACAGAGAGAGAGTGAGGAGAGAGAAACAGAGAGCGCCGCCGTGAGGTTTCGGTTCTCTCTATACAATGTTCCAACAGAGCTCTGGCTGCTGCGACTCGCTCTTCGCTTCGCAGGAGTTTGGGTTTAGGCCGTGTTTGGCTGCGCCGAAAACGAAAAACGCATTCTCCTGCTCCATGGAAAAGCAGAAGCTTTTCACTGGTTCTTCTTCTTCTCTCTCGCTCAAGGAGCAACCCCAAACGAAGCGCAATCCAGTCCTGGCCTGCCGAGCATCACGTGACCCTCACGTGATTACTGGGTAAATGTTCCTTTCCCGAAATTCGTTTCAGTTTATGTAAAGCAACGATTTTTAACTAATTAGCGTTTGAGCGCTCGTGTATTGTATTTGAATAAGTGCGTAGAAAATTTGAATATTTTGTTGTGCAGGAAAGATGATGCAGCTGTTCATGGAGTTGCTGATGTAATTGTTGGTGTTCTTGGAGGAGGCCAACTGGGTCGGATGTTCTGCCAAGCAGCTTCGCGAATGGCGATTAAAGTGATGGTCTTGGACCCACAAGAGAACTGCCCAGCTAGTGAGCTTGCCCATTATCATATGGTTGGCAGCTTCGATGATAGCGCGACGGTCCAAGAGTTCGCAAAGAGGTGAAGATTCTATGTTCTTGTAATCCAATTTTGTGTTGTGTTGTGTTTTTTTGTGTAGTTGGAAATGGTATGTATGGAGTGTAAATGTATTCGTGTGGTAGTTAGATGTGGAGTGCTGACTGTGGAAATTGAGCATGTGGATGTGGAGACGTTAGAGAAGCTTGAGCAGCAAGGAGTGGACTGCCAACCCAAAGCCTCTACAATCAGAATAATTCAGGTTTGTCTATTCGTTTCGATGTTGCTTTTTATTTTTCATCACCGCGTTAATGCGTATGAAAGTTAGTTTGCTACAAACAGTAATCCATTTGGACAGATTGGTTTATGACTTTATGTACAGAGTTTCGTTTTTCTCGAAGGAACATTCACATTTTAGTCATAAAATTTAATCCTTGTATGGACATGTTGCACTAGTTGGAATCTAAAGGTCTTCGCCTAAGCCGATCAAAGACAGAATATATGGAGTGCAAGTTCAGTGCAAATGGAGGCCAAAACGAGTTAGGGGTGAGGATCGGAGATCAAGAAATACCAAAGAGCGACCGTTTTCGTTACCTAGGATCTATCTTGCAAAAGAACGGAGAATTAGATGGAGATCTCAACCATAGAATACAAGCTGGATGGATGAAGTGGAAGAGTGCATCCGGCGTGTTATGTGACCGCCGTATGCCACTGAAGCTCAAGGGAAAATTTTATAGGACGGCAATAAGGCCGGCGATGCTGTATGGCACAGAATGTTGGGCGGTGAAACATCAACACGTACACAAAATGGGTGTAGCGGAGATGAGGATGCTTCGTTGGATGTGTGGGCACACAAGAAAGGATAAGATTAGGAATGAGGATATCCGGGGTAAAGTAGGAGTAGCCGAAATTGAAGGAAAGATGAGAGAAAATCGGTTACGGTGGTTTGGACATGTGCAAAGAAGGCCTACTGACGCTCCGATTAGAAGATGCGACGATGGGACAGAGGTTCAGGGCCGAAGGGGTAGAGGAAGACCTAGGAAAACTTTGGAAGAGACTCTAAGAAAAGACTTAGAGTACTTGGATCTAACGAAGGACATGACACAGGATCGAGCACAATGGCGTTCTAAGATTCATATAGCCGATCCCACTCAGTGACTTGGATTTTCCAAGTCTCCAACCGAGAAGTTTTCCTCACTCGGAAAATTAAGGGAACACTACCCCAACCTACATGCTCCACTCAGAAAGCTTCAACATACAAGCTTCAACAAAAGAAAATTCAAAGAACTTAGCGAAGAAGGCTTTGGTGTATTTAACACAATACGTTGAAATGAAGGAAAGCTTATTTATTGATATCCCCGATAAGCTACAAATATGTACATATACAAGAGTCAAAATAAACACACAAGAGGGAGCCTTCACAAAGGTTGCTTAGGAGAAGTCTTAGCAGTCGGTAGAGCCCCAGAAAGAGAAGGCACCGGAGGGGGATCATTTGGAGCCTCAGTACTGGACAGAACCCTAGAAGGAGGAGGCATCAGAGGTTGATCATTTGGAGCTTCATTACGCGGTACAGCCCCAGAAGACGAAGGCAATAAATGCCTTTGGAACAAACCTACAAATCTCTGATGATCAAGTAAAACCTGACCATCAGTTTCCTTCATCTGGTCAAGCTTCCTCTTCATGTTTGTAGCATAGTCATGTGCGAGCCGGTGCAACTGTTTATTCTCATGCTTGAGCCCTCTAATCTCCTGTTTGAGACTCATCACTTCAGCCGCCAATGATTCAACTTGGCGGGTTCGAGCAAATAGGCGTTGGGCCATATTAGACACAGAACCTGCACACTGAACACTGAGAGCCAGCGAATCCTTAACAGCTAACTCATCAGACCGTTTGGAAAGTAGTCTGTTATCTTTGGGAGTGAGAAGGTTCCTGGCCACCACCGCAGCGGTCATATCATTCTTCATCACGGAATCCCCAACGGTAAGAGGACCAGTAGGGGAGACGAAGGATGGGCGCCATATGTTGTCTGGAGAAGGCGGGGCTGCCTCTTCAACAAGGTTCAAGTCAAAACGACGGTCGGAGGGGCCAGACATTTTCAAAGGTGTTGAAGAGAGAAGAGGTCGGACAAATCAAGATCTTAGAAGTGCAAGAATGAAGCTTCTACTGGTGGAGATTCAAGTGTGCTTTGGAACTTAATGCCAGCCCTTATAAGAGATCACGAGGGTTGATCTCAGAAATCTAAGAGGCGTTTGCTTTCTCAAAAGTTGGGCTGCTCAAAGACCACGAAGGCTGGTCTCAGAAATTGAAGAGGCGCTCGCTTTCTCAAAAGCTGGGCTCCCCAGAGACCACGAGGGTCGATCTCAGAAATCGAAGAGGCACCTACTTTTCCAGCCTTGTCAGCACCTGTCACACGCACACTCAGCTTTGCGGAAATTATGGGCATTCTGTCGAAGACTTCTGGGGAAGTAGAAAACACATGAATCTTACTGTTCAATCACCCACTTCCCACACGCAACAATAGCTCATGGGTACCACAGAAAACTTTGCCAAAGTTCTCTGCCAAAGTTGAGCACGTGAAGCTTGCAGCTCCCACTACATCGCTCTGACCAAGAAGGGTAAAAGAATAGCAAAGAAACAGCACTAACAAAGTTTAGACCCATAAATTTTGAAGGTCTAGCTACCATATTATTACCCACAAGGGTAAAGGAACAGTACCACTGCTGGATAATTGGACAGTCCCTGTGTGTCAACCTCTGTGCTTCGTGGCAAGGTAGACTAGCAAACATGCCCAACCTTTACTCACATTCGAGAAAACACTCCCAATAAGATTGCTTGCTCCAAAATCGAAGAGGCACCGTCCTCCGAATCTCGAGAGCCAGACTCCCAACATGACTACTTTCTTAAAAATCGAAGAGAGGGTAAAGGAACAGTACCATTGCTGGATAATTGGAAAGTCCCTGTGTGTCAACCTCTGTGCTTCGTGGCAAGGTAGACTAGCAAACATGCCTAACCTTTACTCACATTCGAGAAAACACTCCCAACAAGATTGCTTGCTCCAAAATCGAAGAGGCACCGCCCTCCGAATCTCGAGAGCCAGACTCCCAACATGATTACTTTCTCAAAAATCGAAGAGACACTGCTCCCCGAATCTTCGAGAGCCAGACCCCCAGCGTGACTGCTTTCTCAAAAATCGATGAGGCATCGTTCTTCGAATCAATCGAAGAGGCGCTCGCTTTCTCAAAAGCTGGGCTGCTCAGAGACCACGAGGGCCGATCTCAGAAATCGAAGAGGCACCAACTTTTCTAGCCTTGTCAGCACCTGTCACACGCACACTCAGCTTTGCAGAAATTATGGGCATTCTGTCGAAGACTTCTGGTGAAGTAGAAAGCACATGAATCTTACTGTTCAATCACCCACTTCCCACACGCAACAATAGCTCATGGGTACCACAGATAACTTTGCCAAAGTTCTCTGCCAAAGTTGAGCACGTGAAGCTTGCAGCTCCCACTACATCGCTCTGACCAAGAAAGGTAAAAGAATAGCAAAGAAACAACACTAACAAAGTTTAGACACATAAATTTTGAAGGTCTAGCTACCATATTATTACCCACAAGGGTAAAGGAACAGTACCACTGCTGGATAATTGGAAACTCCCTGTGTGTCAACCTCTGTGCTTCGTGGCAAGGTAGACTAGCAAACATGCCCAACCTTTACTCACATTCGAGAAAACACTCCCAACAAGATTGCTTGCTCCAAAATCGAAGAGGCACCGTCCTCCGAATCTCGAGAGCCAGACTCCCAACATGACTACTTTCTCAAAATCGAAGAGAGGGTAAAGGAACAGTACCATTGCTGGATAATTGGAAAGTCCCTGTGTATCAACCTTTGTGCTTCGTGGCAAGGTAGACTAGCAAACATGCCCAACCTTTACTCACATTCGAGACAACACTCCCAACAAGATTGCTTGCTCCAAAATCGAAGAGGCACCGCCCTCCGAATCTCGAGAGCCAGACTCCCAACATGATTACTTCCTCAAAAATCGAAGAGACACTGCTCTCCGAATCTCGAGAGCCAGACCCCCAGCATGATTGCTTTCTCAAAAATCGAAGAGGCATCGTTCTCCGAATCTCGAGAGCCAGATACCACAGACCACTTTTTCAAAGTGCTCTGACAGAGTTAAAACATGTGAAACTGACAGCTCCCACTACCGTGCTATGACCAAGCAGGGTAAAGGAATAGCATTACTACTTGTTAGGGAGACTCCTATATATGTCAACCTCCATCCCCAACGGACAGGCAGACCTGCAAAAATGCTCAACCCTTCATCATATCTGAGAGGGCACTCCCAACGAAGCCTTTCGAAATATTCAGCTTTCTTTCCCCCCGATAATACCTCTGCAAACAAGCTATACTAGAGCAAGAATATCTCATATCATCAGGGTTAAAAGCAAGAGTATCCCATATCATGCTTTTTCCCTGTCTTTTCCTTTGGCCTTGTTTTTACCTGCAAGACAAGGAGAAAGAGAGCAATCAGTCAGCACTTGGAATCAAGCTTCCAGCCAAGAACTGACTGCCTGGAACCCCTTACCTGATTACTTACCTGGCATTGCTCTCGAGTACTCATCTTCAACATCTTATGTTTCCAGGGAAGATTCCGCATCTGCTTGAGGAACAGATAGGGCAAGTGCGAAGGATACAAGGAAGCATGTGGAGACAAGCGTAACAGCACACGTGCCGATACATCCATTACTCTGTCAAAAGCAAAAGTATCCCATATCAGCAGGGTGGAACGTACTCTAGATTTGATGGACTTGTTTTGACCCTCAAATTCTTCAGTCGGCCTTATACTCTGGAGGAAACCAGAAAACCCTCCAGCTCAGTTCAAGAATAAGCCTGTGGAAAGTTACTTCTTCAAAAGCAAAAGTATCTCATATCATCTCTTCTCATTTTTCTTCTCTTTATCCTTCATGCTGCTGCAAGATGGGGAGAAGGTGAACAATCAGTCGGAGCTCTGATTGCTTACCTTGTCTGTCACCTCTTTCAACAGACCCCCTAGCTCGGCGACTTGGGGGACTCCTACTACATGGTTTGTATCGCGCTTGACCAAGCCTGAAACTACAAGTAAGCTTCAAGTGAAATTGATACATTACCTTGTGCATCTCCACCAGTTAAAGATACCACCCCTGGATGGAGGAAGAGTACTTCCAGAGAAGATGCCACATCTACCTATGAGACAGATAAGGCAAGTCAAGACGACTCCACACTCCGATACTTAGAAGTTTCGTGATTACGAGATCATTCTCCCACAATATTTCTTAATGTCATTTGTACTAAATCATTCACTTGTACTCACTAAAGGAGAGCTTGAACCTATGTACTTGTGTAAACCCTTCACAATTAATGAGAACTCTTCTATTCCGTGGACGTAGCCAATATGGGTGAACCACGTACATCTTGTGTTTGCTTTCCTATCTCTATCCATTTATATACTTATCCACACTAATGACCGGAGCAATCTAGCGAAGATCACAAAAAGCGACCGTTTTCGCTACCTAGGATCTATCTTGTAAGAGAACGGAGAATTAGATGGAGATCTCAACCATAGAATACGAGCTGGATGGATGAAGTGTTAGAATGCATCCGGCGTGTTGTGTGACCGTCGTAGGCCACTGAAGCTCAAGGGAAAATTTTATAGGACGGCAATAAGGCCAGCGATGTTGTATGGCACAGAATGTTGGGCGGTGAAGCATCAACACGTACACAAAATGGGTGTAGCGGAGATGAGGATGCTTCGTGGGATGTGTGGGCACACGAGAAAGGATAAGATTGGGAATGAGGATATCCGAGGTAAAGTAGGAGTAGCCGAAATTGTAGGAAAGATGAGAGAAAATCGGCTCCGGTGATTTGGACATGTGCAAAGAAGGCCGAATGACGCTCCGGTTCGAAGATGTGACTACGGGACAGAGGTTCAGGGCCGAAGGGGTAGAGGAAGACCTAGGAAAACTTTGGAAGAGACTCTAAGAAAAGACTTAGAGTACTTGGATCTAACGGAGGACATGACACAAAACCGAGCGCAATGGCGTTCTAGGATTCATATAGCCGACCCCACTTAGTGGGAAAAGGCTTTGTTGTTGTTGTTGTTGTTGTATGGACATGTTGCACTAACCCGACATTCCACTTATCGCTGCATTGTTATTTTGTAGTGTGCTAAGCATTGGCTCATGTTTTGAATGTAACAGGATAAGTATCTCCAAAAGGTTCATTTTTCGAAGCATGATATTCCGCTTCCTGAATTCATGCAGGTTTGTTACCCCGTTATCTATCTGATTGAAGTATTAGCATAAGTGATTTTGTAAATTTGCTTTCTATTTGAGAGTGCAAGATTATATACCATTTACTGTAAAATGTGGCTAAGGCAGATAGATGATCTTGAAGGTGCCAAGAGAGCAGGGGACCTCTTTGGCTATCCTCTTATGATTAAAAGTAAAAGGTTAGCTTACGATGGACGTGGAAATGCTGTTGCTAAGAGTGAGGATGAGCTTTCTTCTGCTGTGGCTGGTAATATGTTCATTAAAATATCTTCTCAAAAAAAAAAAATATGTTCATCAAAATGGATTGTGATTGGCCTTGATTCAACTAGTTGAGGCTATATGGTTTTTATAGTTCTAACTTTGTTCCAGCTCTTGGGGGGTTTGATCGTGGCTTATATGTTGAGAAATGGGCCCCATTTGTAAAGGTTGGTTTCTAAAAGTTACTATGAGACTATAAGCATTGTTTGATGATTTACATTGCCACACATTAATCCCCAACAAAACACAATGCTTCTGAGTGAGTTCATAAGAAAAAAACTTCCCTTACTTTTTGGCAATATAACTGCAGGAGCTGGCTGTTATTGTCGCAAGAGGAAGAGACAATTCTATCGTGTGCTACCCTGTTGTTGAAACAATACACAAGTAAGCTGCAGATTAAGTTTTGAATTATGTGTCAGCAGCCAATCTTTGATCTTAATTTGCTCATATCTGTTTATTTAGACGATAATTTTCACATAAAGCCGGATGAGTTCATGCATGGTTGGGGATCTATTTTGCAGGGAAAACATTTGTCACATTGTAAAGGCACCTGCTAACATGTCTTGGAAGATCAGAAAGCTGGCCACTGATATTGCATCCAGAGCTGTTCGTTCATTAGAAGGTGCTGGTGTCTTTGCAGTTGAGTTGTTCTTGACAAAGGATGACCAGGTAGCAATGGACCTCTTTTAACAACTTTCCATTATGGTTATTTCTTCATGATCAATTAAGTTATGCATGTATTTATTTCTTGTCAGATTTTGCTAAATGAAGTAGCTCCTAGACCTCACAATAGCGGTCATCACACAATAGAGTCTTGCTACACTTCTCAATATGAACAACATTTGAGGGCTGTTGTTGGTCTTCCACTTGGTGATCCATCAATGAAAACTCCAGCTGCGATTATGTACAATTTACTTGGCGAAGATGAGGTGAGGTTCTATTCAGTTCTGTGGAGTTTAGATCACCATCTGTCAGCGCATATTTTCTGATTTTAGTTCTAAACAATGTATAGTCATCACTGTGCTTGTGGAAGATAAATTAATTGATCAATTGCTGATGGCTGTCATGCGTCTCTTATGCTTTCAGGGGGAACCAGGTTTCCTTCTAGCTCAGCAATTGATTGGAAGAGCGTTGTGTATTCCAGGGGCCACTGTTCATTGGTATGATAAGCCAGGTAAGATTCTGCTTATGTTCATATTACAACGTCTTGCTTATTTCAGAGTCATACTCAAGAATCACCTATGTTTCTATGTTGTGGCAGAAATGCGGAAGCAACGGAAGATGGGTCATATCACCATTGTTGGACCTTCCCTGGGAAATGTCGAAAAACTTCTAGAGTTGATGCTAAATGAAGAAAAATCAGATAGTCAGTCTGCAGGTAGTTGTAGACTTGTAGTAGAGTGGTTTGATATGATTATTCCATGGTTGCAGGTCCTGTGCGGTTATATGTATTAACCTTAGGTGGCTTCATTATTACATCTACTAGTAAATTTCATAAAATCACAAATCATTATCGTGGAAAATTTACCGTAAAATTGGAAGGGTACACAGGGAATGAAAATGGTTGAACTTTATAAAGAAGTCTGGGCAAAAAAGGCAAGGCAACCACACTATCTGCAACATTAATCTTGTATATTTTGTGGTGATTCCCTTCCTTTCCTTGTGCCTGTAGCTGCACCCCTTAGAAAACCAAACTGTATAGATTCCATTTTGATTTCATTGTACTTTAATAGTCTTGGTTATTTCTGAAGACTTTGTTATCTTCAAATTGCATTCATGTTGCTTTCTTTTTACTGGATGCAGTCACACCGCGTGTTGGTATCGTAATGGGCTCTGATTCAGATCTTCCTGTTATGAAAGATGCTGCAAAGATTTTGAATATGTTTGGAGTACCTAATGAGGTTTGCTTCTCACATGTTACTGTTTGATGTCAAATGATCACCCATTAGATGCGAGCTACACATTTTAGTACCATATGATGTTAATGCGATATAATTTACAGGTGAGAATAGTTTCAGCACATCGAACTCCTGAATTGATGTATTCGTATGCCTTGTCTGCTCGGGAGAGAGGCATTCAGGTCATCATTGCTGGTGCTGGTGGTGCTGCTCACTTGCCAGGCAAGTCACAAACTGTGCTTCAAACAAATTCGTCTAGTGCATTATACATTCTCTGGGGTTAATTGAACTAACGCGTGAGTTTTGCAGGCATGGTAGCTGCCCTCACTCCTTTGCCAGTTATTGGTGTCCCTGTGCGTGCTTCTACATTGGATGGAATCGATTCTCTTCTATCCATTGTGCAGGTACATATTATTTCAGACTGTTCTGCTTTTTCCCTATAAATTTATGCTTTGTTTCATTTTTACATATTATTTCAGACTGTTCTGCTTTTTCCCTATAAATTTATGCTTTGTTTCATTTTTCTTTTCATTGCTGCAATTTTCTATTGTCTGTTCGACAAGAATAGTATGTGGGTTCAATTCTATTGTTGGTACGATTGAGTTTGTGTTGATTATGCAGATGCCGAGAGGGGTCCCAGTTGCAACAGTAGCTGTAAACAACGCCACCAACGCTGGTTTGCTCGCAGTCAGGATATTGGGTGTTTGTGATGCCGATCTAGTATCAAGGTTGGGTTCTGTCACTTGATAACGTCTGGAGATTAAATTTTTATGTTCGGTTGCCTGCATTTTCTAACGAGGTAGTTAACTCGAGTGCAGAATGACCCAGTATCAAGAAGACACAAGGGACGAAGTTTTGACAAAGGCGGAGAAACTACAGAAAGATGGATGGGAGTCGTATTTGAATCCTTGAAGTCGAAGAGACTACGAACATCTGTTCAGTTTTTGGAGTTTCACTTTCTCTTGAAGTCGAGAGTTTCCTGAATATGCTATCCAACGAAGATGTGCAGAAAAGAAGTATCTGACAGCTTATCGACGCGCAGTAGAATGAATAGATGGATGTTGTTGAGAAAATGCGGAATGTTTTTGCCTACGAAAATCAATCAACGTTATTCGGATTGATGTCAAACCGGGCAAGAAGAAAGAGGAACAGACGGACTCCGGCAGGGGGGCAGAAGAAGCTTTCTATTTAAGTTTGTGTCAGCATAAGATATGTAAAACCGTGAAACATTCAAACTAATTAATTTGGGGAATCTTAATGAAACATTTCAAGTACTGTTCACTTCTAATGAAAATGATATTTTTACCTTGAAAAGTCACTTCTGGTACTATTTACTTTCACCTTTATTTTGTCATTTTCGTTAAAACCTGAAGTTTTTTAGGACTTTTCGTTAGTTTTTCTATTAATTTGTATCTTTAATTGCCAAAATCACCTCTAATTAAAATGGAGCATCCCACAGCTAAAAAATCACCATTTCATTAAAAACAGAGACCTACATGACAACAGAGATATTAAGGACTACACGCTTAAACAGAACACGTTAATTGCATCCGATGCACCAAAACCTTCACCAAGATAACAACGTGGGAAGTAGCAACAACGGAAGCATTACTAACAAGCCGTACTGCACGAAGGAATCGATATCTTCAATTTTATCAACTCGGTCATTTATAGTTTTCCACAATTGTCCGAAAGCGCCTTCTTGATCCTGCAGCATTCATTGCTTGTCATCGTAACAGTGTAATCAAAATGCGAGGACAGAGGTTTCTAGATAATCATAACGGGAATATAAAAGGGCACCTCATTTTTCAGGTCACTGATATGATCCCGTCTGTCTGAATCGGCCAAGACTCTTCTTTCGTTGTCATTGACTGATGGATCAAAGGGCATCTTGATTTCAGCTCTGCTTGAACTTGTTCTCGAAAGGGCTTTGTAAGCTGAATCAGTATGTATTGTCTCCATGACTGAACCGAAGAAGTTTGTCACAGCCACCTAGAGAGAGAGAGAGAGAGAGAGAGAGAGACATTTATAAAACACGTTTAGCCCTCTCTTTCATATTGCTTAGGAAGAAACATTTATAAAACACGTTTTGATCCATGAAAAAGTCACTGAAAGTTTCCATTAAGAATAAAACAAAAACATTTTATTTTTGTCTTACGATAAGAGACACACCGAACAGTATTATATTGGTACCAGTTGCAGGTGTATAAGTGCTTAAATTCATAACAAGAGGAATTAGTAAAGAAAGGAAATTTATCCGGGTGTTGCCAACTGAAAAAAAAGTAATGCAAGCAACTTCAATAGCTTCAGATTGAGAAGATAAGTCTAAAACTTCAATACCTCTTCCAGGTGTTGCTGGTATAGATCTGTTCGGTAATATGCAGTTGACATCAACAAGCTTGGGTTATAGGAAGTGAAAAGACTGCAAATTGACAATCAAGGCCACAATGAATTTTGATTTTTGAAAAAAAGTTACTTGCACTACAAAAGTTCTGTAAAATTTAAAAGACACAAAATTTCTTCAATGAGAAGAAATATACCTGCTCAATGAAGCATTATCATACATATTTAGCCTCTCAAAGAACGCAAGTGTGTAAAATGTAAAACGATCCACAACTGAAACACCGACCTGTATCAAGCAAACAATGTGATCATAATTAGATGAAAGTCAATAAGTGGTATCTAATACGTAGATCGAATATGAATCAAGAACATGGTATAGCATTCTCAGCCAAATGAACTTTAAGGTTTAAACAATGCTTTATGTCAAAAACTACAGCATACATCTGAGTCCAAGTGATGCGAGTATGAGTTCTCTCCTTTCATGCTACTTCCAATTGCCAAAACTCCAGGTGATTGAAGCTGCAAAACTCAAGAAATCAAATTTGATTTAGTATAGAAGCATGTAAATAGAACAATTTCATCACAGATTTTAAATATTAGGATTTTAAGTTCCAAAACAAATGCAATAGAATATAGCTAAAAAATTAGATACGCTTTTCTCTGCGAACTTCCTAAGAGGCAGATCACAAACCTGATTAAAGAGAGTGGCAGCTTGGCAAGTGTCCACCATTATCAGCAGCTCCTTGAATCTAAAATTTTGAAAGCTTATTATTCAGATGAATTCAGCAGTGCCCAGTAGGAACATTCACCAAAACGGATACCACAATACGTACAACAGAAAAAAGTGTCCCAAACTACCTCAAATAGATAGTTTCATAAGAAATGTAAACTATTGTATAAAATGGACGAACTAGATGCAATTTTTGCCTCTTATAATCATCTTCTCACTGTTGCTAAAATTGGAATGCAGAGAAATTCTTCTACAAATGTTCAAAGGAAACAGAGGTAGAGGCAACAGCTTCTAACCTATGCTTTTCTTTCATCTGTTTAACTGCATCTGCTAAATCAGGACTCTGGAGCTCTTCTGAGTCTTGAAATTTTAAAAACTCATCTCCTCCATGTCCTGTCATATACAAAAGGATGTGGCTTCCTTCATCACTCAAAAGACGCTTAGATCTTGGAACAGCATTCTCATGACGCCCAGTCAATACACGTAAAAAGTTTTCAACCGTCACTTCATAACCTCGATAATCCACCTAATACATTCCGATTGGTAAGTTAATCATATTTGGAAAAACCATTTATTCAAACTAAATTAAAAGACCTAACCAGGATAAAGAAATCTTGCCTCAACATTATCTCCATACAAGTTGAGTCTGTGGTTCTCGTTGTTAAAAACTTGAGCAGGGTACTTGTTTCTAGCATTACAGGCCATGTCATCAGCCAGCATGAGTATTATCCTCTCATCAGGTATTCCAAGTCGCTTAACCGTCCTGTAAATCAAAAGAAAAAGGGGCTAAAGTAACTATGACAGAAACGAAAAAAAATGACAGGCAATATGATCTAGGAGGAAAAGACCTGTGTTCTTACCGATACAGGGATAAAGTGTTGGCCATGTGTCGATAATTAAACCTGAAGAAAAACATTGGGATAGATAAATCAAACTGGCATTGTGTAGAACTAAGAAAGCCTGGAATAGGTTACAGCTCAAGACTCATCACGATGATTAAGAGAATTTAGCGGCATATATTGATCCTTTCAAATAAAACCCTTAAGATGAAAATAGGAAACACTTCAGCTTTCTTACTGCCCCTTAATGTAGCCAAGACAAATAATCGCATATCTCTTGTTTCTTTCAAAAATAACACTGAATAGGTGAATAGCAACAACTCAATTCAGATTGAAAATATGAAATGCTGAAACATTATGTGGGTTTTATACAAGTTTAAACCTATAGTGAACTCGAATGAATTCGAATAAGGTGCATTTATACATCTACAACCTGAAAATAGCTATGTTTCACCTAGAACATAAACTCATCCGAAAACGAAAACTTTAAACGAAATGGTTATCGGAGGGGCTTTATTTTTCTGCATGATGGTACAAATAGAGCAATTAAACTGGAAAATATATAAACAAGCATGTCCAAAAAACAAAAATTTATCAAAAAAATTAAGTTGCGAGAATAGAAAGTAAACAAATTTCGAAAAAGGGTATCGTTAATCACCAAAAACTATGAAATGGGCACGATTTATTTTACACAATATATCAAAATTCAAGCTGAAAACAGCAAATTTGAATGATTTACCAGAAACGAGAGGTGCAGACCAGAACAGCCCAATTGTTAGTGTGCATAGTGGTCTCGGAAGAAGAAGAAGCAAATGCCATGGACTTGCCGACGGTGCTCGGAACCAGAAGCAAAAACGCCGCCACCGCCACTGCCGCCGCCGCCATGGAGTTGAAGAAAGTGCGCATCTTGCAGCTCGTGCTGGAAATGGAATTCTTATGAATTTTGGGTTAAAAAGGAAAAAAGAATAAATCTTTGCCTTGAGCTCGTATGTAATCAGAGACCCAAATCTGCCAATTGCAAAAAAGCCTTGCCGTCTGAGTAATTATGTTTTTGCCCCCCGGAGATCAGCGGTCTGCATCTCACTCTTTCTTCTTCATCCTCTCCTTTTTCCTTTTTCTTTCTCGGCCGGTAGACAAGTTAAAAACTTGACCCGCCAAACCGAAACGCAACAAAACCCGGTCTGAGGATAAAAATGGCCGGTCCGCAAAAAAGCCAAATTAAATTTTTCGGACAATTACATCTTACTCTTCAATTTGGAAATTGATCTTCCCGAATCTCTTCCTCCTAATGAATTCAAGTCTGGAATTCAGGCTATTAAGATTTAATCTAACAACTAAAGTTATTATAACTTTTAAAGTGGACCATTGTTTATAACCGTTGAATCAAATTTCAATAGTCTGGATATTTGAACTTGATGTATTAAGAGAAAAGAATCCGAAGATGATCCCTTTCCCTCTAATTTTTATCGCACCACACATTGAGATTTTAAAATCATTTTAAATCATGCCTTTTGTTGTTTTTTTTTTTTTTTGGTAAACTGAAAATTCCATTCCAGGGCAAAAATGTCAGAACATACGAAGAAATTTCATTCCAAGGCAAAGATGCCAAAACATACAAAAAAAGCCTACAATGAGGCAAACACAGAGCTAGACAAGCAATAACTAAACAGTGCAGAAGGGTACAACAAAGAAGATGCTGCAATCATGTGAAGGCGTTGCCCTTTACACTACCAAAACAAAATTACTGAGAACAAGGCGTCGCCTTTTGTTGTTTGCTTGACTTGTAAGGCACACTAATACCACAAAGACATTATTGGAGCATTGGCTTCTCTTCAGCTGAGGTTTCATTTCCTAAGAGACGGATTTGGATCCTCTCCTGAACAGAGGGTCTGAATCCTGTTGACCAAGAAACACGGACCGTTGGATTTAATCCAACGGCTACTACAAACAAGGGGTCCTCTAAAAGTTATAATCATTATAGCCGTTGGATTTTGATCCAGCGGTCTGTGTTGATTGGTCAACAGGATTCGGACCCTCTGCTCATGAGAGGATCCAAATCCCTAAACGACAACTACAACTGGGTTTTCAGGCAATGTGAAAAATATTTTTTTCATCCATCGACACAAGCAATGTGTAATCACAGGAAAAGTGGAATTTGAGCTACAAACTAGGTTTCAAGGCAATGTAGAAACAGAACCAGATCATGGAAAGCATTCGAAACGGGCTAAACCTACGATGCACGGACATGGTCGTTCACCTCGTATCTTACACACAAGATACGATAGTAACGATAGGCAATGGATATGCACGTATACACATTAGATACATATCAGAGTTTACATATACGTATTTGACTGTCAAGATACGAGTATCCGACTTTTTGAATAAGAAGTAGAAGAAGAAGATATCTTGGTCGTGACTCTTCGATTCAACGGGATGACTCTCTTCTTAGTCTATGGCTCGCTGAATTATCATTTCTGACAAGAAAAATGTTTGAAAATCTATGTCATATGATCCCTGACAATGAGTTGAGTTTCATTTAGATTTTTCTTTTTACGGTTTTAAGGAGATGTTTGTGTATGTGTCGGACAATGATTTTGTATTAAAGAGTGTGCTAATTTATGTATGATTGTGAACTTGTGATCAAAGTCATGTTATTGAGTAATTTTATGAAAAACAAACTTGTGCTTATGTTTCTTTTGTTTTACATGAAAAAATTAAGATGAACAAACTTGAATTTTTTGTGCCGACGTTAATCAACTGATAGAAACAAACACAGTGTACAACATGTACGCAAAAGAGAAAATGAGTTTGCGAAAATCATCTTCCAAACAAAAAACATATTGGACGAGAAAGAAAATCCAATCCCTCAATTTTGATCGAACGGCACAAACGAAGAGTAACAAATTCTTACAATAGATCCGGACGCACAAGATTTGGACGCCCTTGGACATGAAAGAAGAAATGTGACCGTTAAGGAAAGAGAGAGAAGACTTGGTTAGCAGCCACTAATTGGCGCGAAAACAGCGGAAAGCGAAGCGAAACCAGAGGTCCTTGTGAAGAATGTCCACTCCCTCAATCCACTCGATCCACATTCACTTCCCACACACACAAAACACACAACAATCACACAAACAAAACTTTCCCACCTTTCAAATCGATCAATCTCCGTCCCCCATTTCGGTTTTCCTTCACTTTCTTGCCAATTTCCCGGGAAAATGGAGCTTTCTGCGCGTTGATCCGACATCCCTGACCCCCATTAGGCTTGATTCGTGTTTCGTTGCGAAAGTTTGATGCTTTCGAGAAAAAGGGTCTCTTTTTCTTATGGTGCCTGGTGGAGAGGAACACTTATCAGCTGGAGTTGGGAGCTGATGGTTGTTTTTTGTCACGCGGCTCAAATGCTTGATGGAAGTGCTTAATGAATTGATGAGCTTTGGATTGGCAGCTTAAAAGGATAAAATGGTATGTGGGGTTTCGGTTGAATTTTCGTAAACTTGTAAAAGTTTTTTTTTTCTTGCTTTAATTTGTAGACTAGATTAGGTTCCTCAAATTCAGGTTGAAATGTACATGCGGCCCGAAAACTCGTTCCAGGGTATGAATGATTGTTACAGTTTAAGGAACTTCACTTTGGAGTTTTGCTGTATATCGAAATTGGGTTTGTTAATTACAAATGACTAAGTTTTGTTTTTCGGTCAAAGATATGATTTAGTGCTTGCAATACAAAGCGGAACAATCGTTTAGTGTGTGGGTAAGTGCTAGATTGTGGACAGACTGGGAATCTGTTGCTTCTTCTCGAGTGAAAGAAACTCGAATGACACAATTTATGAGACAACTCTGAGTGAAGCATTGAGCAAGAGAGACAAGTGCGCTTACCATCACACTGTGCTTTTGGTTGTGGGGATAGCTAACATAGTCCTCATAGATAAGCAACAGAAATAGGACAAAGGCGTTGGCCACATAATAATTTTCCCATTTAGTTTTTGCCAGAATCCATATAAAAACGATTCAAATTAGTCTTCGGAAATGGTTATCGGTGAAATTTGTGTTTGTGATGGCACTTCATCTGCATGACTAATACTATTCATTCTCTTATATCTTTCGATAGGGAACGCCAGTGAATATCATTGTAGGTTCTCATGTCTGGGTTGAAGACCCAGAATTGGCTTGGATCGACGGACAGGTGTCAAAGATTACTGGACAGGAAGCTGAGATCCAGGGTAGCAATGGGAAGAAGGTGTAAATCCTATTACTAATACATCAAAAACTAATTTTATCACAACTGCAGATCAACCATTTCATCAGAAATTATTTTTATGTTTTGGTCTTCGAAATTTTCTTA
Source organism: Malus sylvestris (assembly GCF_916048215.2). Lineage (NCBI taxonomy): Eukaryota > Viridiplantae > Streptophyta > Magnoliopsida > Rosales > Rosaceae > Malus > Malus sylvestris. The sequence goes on from NC_062263.1 coordinate 29,478,066, forward strand.
TTTTACAAAACTTTCTAGTATTACATTATTGTACTCTAATGAGATTCCCGTTCACTTTTTTGGTGCTATTAAGATGGTTGTCAAATTGGCAAAAATATATCCAAAAGATATGGAAGCTCCTGCTGCCGGAGTTGACGACATGACAAAGTTATCTTATCTGCATGAGCCTGGAGTTCTGCAGAATTTAAAAACCAGATACGAACTTAATGAAATCTATGTACGTATTCCTCCCTTCATTTTAAAATACTTACAGAGTTTTTATTCAAATCGGGAATTCTTACTCTCTGTAATCCTGCAATGATATATGTCTCCATTGCTATCATGATAGACATATACTGGAAATATCCTTATTGCCATTAACCCATTCCAAAGACTTCCCCATCTTTACGATGGTCACATGATGCAACAATACAAAGGAGCACCACTTGGAGAATTGAGCCCTCATGTTTTTGCAGTTGCAGATGTTGCATATAGGTTACCTTCAATCCTATTATATATGCTATATAGTGCTCCGTATATCAATAAACCAAATATTTAAAGTTAATACTTTGAACAAATCAGGGCAATGATCAATGAGGGAAAAAGCAATTCAATTCTGGTCAGTGGTGAAAGTGGAGCAGGTAAAACTGAGACCACAAAAATGCTTATGCGGTACCTTGCATTTCTTGGTGGCCGGGCTGCAACTGAAGGACGGACAGTTGAACAGCAAGTTCTTGAAGTATGATTGTTATCATACCTTTGATTAGCGTTGATGTTAAGCTTCACTCACTCGATATTATCTTCTTTATATCAAGCTCTATAAGTTTCTGATGCAATTCTTATGGAGCTTATTTCTTTTGTGAGTGCAGTCCAATCCAGTTCTTGAAGCATTTGGCAATGCCAAAACTGTTAGAAATAACAACTCTAGGTAATACAATTTCAAGTTATTACATATTAGTGTCAATTTTGTCTTAATTTCAGCAATTATTTTACTGGCATAAATTACTTTTCCCGAATTATTATCATGTTCTGATAAATTCACATCGGTATTCTCCTTGTTTGGTACGGGTGCAGTCGTTTTGGTAAATTTGTTGAAATCCAATTTGATAAGCAAGGAAGAATCTCAGGAGCAGCCATTAGAACTTACCTTCTGGAACGGTCTCGTGTTTGCCAAATCTCTGATCCTGAACGGAACTACCATTGCTTCTACCTTCTTTGTGCTGCACCACAGGAGGTAAGGTCCTGTAGGAACAGTAATTTCGATTAAGACAAACAAAGTGTTGCTGAAAATTTCTGTTCTTGTAACTTCTTGCTAATATTTGTTGATCCTGACAGGAAATTGATAAATACAAGTTGGCAAATCCTAAATCATTTCGCTATCTTAACCAGTCGCGCTGCTACGAACTGGTTGGTGTTAGTGATGCCCATGAATATCTTGCCACAAGGAGAGCTATGGATATTGTTGGAATAAGTGCAAAGGAGCAGGTACACCCTCTTCTTAATATCATTTAAACATGGAACCTAGAAAGTCCGTCATCTCACATCCCCTTTTTTCTCTTTTTCTCTCTTAGGAAGCAATTTTTAGAGTAGTTGCTGCAATTCTTCATGTCGGAAATATTGAGTTTACCAAGGGCTCGGAAGTTGATTCATCAGTTCCAAAAGATGATAAAGCGAAGTTCCATCTCAAAATGACTGCAGAGCTTCTCATGTATTTATTCCTTCGTGCTATTGCCCCCGTAGTTTGTTTTCATATTGTCATAATAGTGATGATAACATTATCTCAGGTGCGACCCTGATGCACTGGAAGATGCATTATGTAAGCGTGTGATGATCACACCTGAAGAAGTTATCAAGAGAAGTCTTGATCCTCAAAGTGCAGCAATTAGCCGTGATGGTTTAGCAAAGACAATATATTCTCGATTGTTTGATTGGTTAGTCAAAATCATCAAATTAACATCTGGTTTACGAAAAGCATAACATAGAGTAAGGATTAAATGCTGATGTGATGCTAAGCTATTTCTATCTACGCAGGTTGGTGGACAAAATCAACGTCTCAATTGGGCAAGATGCTAGCTCGAAATCGCTGATTGGGGTCCTTGATATCTATGGTTTTGAAAGTTTTAAGACCAATAGGTAACAACTATTAAGTATAATACCATACTTCGAGTACTCACATATCTGTGTGTATGTGCATGCTGTGTCTTTTTGAGTAAAAGAGAAACTGAAAATGCACTAATGAAGACATTTCATATCCCTTATGCATTGATGGTATTCCGCAACTTAATTTTAGCTTATCATCCTGTGCAGTTTTGAGCAGTTCTGTATTAATTTCACAAACGAGAAACTACAGCAACATTTCAATCAGGTAAAGCCTGAGATCATGTTGAATTCTTCAGGTTTCTCTACTTTTATCTTTTAGGTTATTATTATAACTAGTATTATTTTGTAAATTAAGTTTTTCCTGTATATTTTCAGCATGTCTTCAAGATGGAACAAGAAGAATACACAAAAGAGCAGATTGATTGGAGCTACATTGAGTTTGTCGATAATCAAGACGTTTTGGATCTTATTGAAAAGGTTATTCCTATTCCTTCATATGCATCTACCTGCACAATCACCCACCTATGACAATGACTTTTGGAATATTCATTGTATTCTGTAATATTAGTCTACAATCAGCGTTTTGCTTACAAGCTTTCACATATGATGTTTCCCTTCACAGAAACCTGGTGGAATAGTTGCTCTCCTTGATGAAGCTTGGTAAGCTAGTATTCCTCTGCTGTGAAAGTTTTGTTGTTCTGCCTTAAATGCAAGGCCGTCGATGTTTTCTTGAAGTTCATTCCTCCAGTGTTAAGAAAATATTTCAGAAACAAAAATAAAAAGTTTCAGCTGACAGCAGATTGGACTTGTTTTCTTTCTTTTTTCTTCATTCTTGCTAACTGCTTTTCTTTTATTTTTCCAGCATGTTTCCAAAGTCGACCCACGAAACATTTGCAAATAAGATTTACCAGACATTCAAAACTCATAAGCGCTTTATAAAGCCAAAATTGTCTCGCACGGATTTTACCATCGCTCATTATGCTGGAGAGGTAAATTAATTACGAAAGCAACTATTTCTGAAAGTATGATACTTATACATTTTGGATTTTAACTTGTAAACACTTGCAGGTCCTGTATCAGTCTGACCAATTTTTGGATAAAAACAAGGACTACGTGGTTCCTGAACATCAAGACTTGTTGGGAGCTTCCAAATGTTCCTTTGTGGCAGGCCTTTTCCCTCCACTTCCAGAGGAGACAGCCAAATCTTCCAAGTTTTCTTCGATTGGCTCTCGTTTTAAGGTACTTTCATATTATTTTGGTGAGCACGAAGGTCAATTTAACCCTAGATAATCAACTATCAACCTAAAGCTACATGCAAGCTCTTGTGTGGTTTCTTTTATATTCTGCAATGTCAATTATGCAGCAAGGAATTGAAACTTAAATTTTCTCTGTTTTAAATGGTGCAGCTTCAATTACAATCGTTAATGGAGACCCTAAACTCTACAGAACCTCACTATATTAGATGTGTAAAGCCAAACAATCTTCTAAAACCAGCCGTATTTGAGAACGTCAACATTATGCAGCAACTGCGCTGTGGTGTAAGTAAAAAGTGTTCCTTTTCCCTTCTACCTTCTTAAGAAAATTAATTTTAATTTTTTTTATGTTTTTCTTCCAGCTGCTGCTGACAGTTTCCCCTTGTAGGGTGTTTTAGAGGCAATCCGAATTAGTTGTGCTGGCTACCCTACTAGAAAACCATTTTTCGAATTCATAAACAGATTTGGACTTCTTGCACCAGAGGTCTTGGAAGGAAAGTAAGTATTATCTCCTAGGATTTTCCATTATAGGTTTACTTAACATCTCAACTTTCTGATTAAACTTAGTGGATCTGCATTATGAGCTTGTTTTACTTGTGTGCAGCTATGATGAAAAAGTTGCGTGCACGAAGATACTTGAAAAGAAGGGTCTTAAAGGGTTTCAGGTAAAGTGAGGTGTTCCTTGCAGATTTGGAGGCCTCTGGTAATGTATATAATCGCTGTTTCACCTAGTATTTCCTCCAAACTTTATCACATGGACATAATCTGCAGTAGGACTGACGCTTATGCATATGGACGATATAGGAGTAAATATAGCTAATGGTCTTCATCCATTCACATACTGATCGTAGAGACTTGTTTTTTGCAGATAGGTAAAACAAAGGTATTCCTAAGAGCTGGTCAGATGGCCGAGTTAGATGCACGAAGAGCCGAAGTACTCAGTACTGCAGCTAAAACTATACAGCAGCGTGTACGAACCCATTATGCTAGGAAACGGTTTATTGCACTGCGACAGGCAACCGTAGTTCTGCAATCAATATGCAGAGGTGAGCCACATAAAAAATGTATTAGAACCAATACAGTGCTACTGAATTCTTAGCGAGTATCCAGAAGGATGCAGCTAATTTGTTTCTATGTTTGTTTGGTATTAACTTGTAGGAAGCCTGGCTTGCAAAGTCTTCCACGGCATGCAAAAAGAGGCAGCTGCAGTGAAAATTCAGAAGCACCTACGTAAACACCAAGCCAGAACAACTTACAACAAACTCCATGTCTCAGTTCTAGTTGTGCAAACAGGTTTAAGAGCAATGGCCGCTCGTAAAGAATTCAGATTTAAAAGGCAAAGCAAAGCAGCAATTATTATTCAGGTTGCATACAAAATATCCTTCAACTTGCATGATTCATTTTATTATTTAACGACATGAAACTTTACTGATTTTCTATTGCCATTGCCAAAAAAAAATGTACATGAAAACTGCAGGCGGTGTGGCGTTGTCATAGAGCTGCCAAATACTTTAAGAGACTCAAGAGGGGTTCAATAGCTGCACAGACCCAAATGAGGGGGAAAATTGCAAGGCGGGAACTTAGGAAGCTCAAAATGGTAAGCAAACACTCTCTGGTTTTCGTGAAACAATCATCAATCAATTTATAGGGTAGTGATTAAGATGAAGGGGAGTACATAAAATTTACTGTATAGAGGACATAGCATATTTTCTTCCAAATACTGCAAATTATTGCCATAAATAGTATTATGTACACGTACCCCTTTCTAGCTGACATTTTAAAATCTTCTTCTTACGTATGTTTCTCTTTTTTCTTCATCTCCAATTTTCTGCAGGCTGCTAGGGAAACAGGAGCACTTAAAGAAGCAAAAGATGCGCTGGAAAAACGAGTGGAGGAACTAAATTGGCGACTACAGTTGGAAAAACGTTTAAGGGTAATTTCTATAACTTGCAGAGTAATTCTGTTTGGGAGAGAAAATGCTATGTGGACATCTGATGAATACTTTCTTCATTTCATGTCCGACTGCCAAAAACTACTATGCTAATGCATTGATGTACTTTCCACGAATGCAGTGAAGTTCGTAGATTATAATTTAGGTATTTTATGCATAAAAAATTCATGCTAAATATTCGTGTCATGTTTGCAGACTGACCTAGAAGAAGCTAAAGCACAAGAGATAACGAAATTGCAGAATTCATTGCAAGAAATGCAGACCAAACTTGATGAATCAAATGCATTGATTGTGAAGGAACGAGAGGCTGCAAAGAAAGCTCTTGAAGAGGCACCTCCTGTGGTTCAGGAAACCCAAGTTATGGTTGAGGACACTGCAAAAGTTGAATCTCTAACTGCAGAAGTTGACAGTTTAAAGGTAAGAAGGTTCTGTCCAATAAACAGCACCTATAACACTATGTCTTGCATAAGTCTGTGGTTGCAAGACTTTAACATGTTTCGGACTGTTCTATCATGTGTCATCATCATTTATTTGTTCATATATGCAATGACAGATTTTGATCTTTTAATTTAGTTCTTGACCTTGGATTTTCTCTACCTGACACGTTCCCGCCTCACCAGGCCTCTTTGGAGTCAGAGAAACAAAGAGCAGGAGAAAATGAAACTAAATATAATGAAGCTCAAACATCAGGCGAAGAACGACGCAAGAAATTAGAAGAAACAGAGAAAAAAGTTAGTCAGCTCCAGGAAAATTTGACCAGGTAATATGACACTTAAAGCATGAGTTTTCTGATGCAGAGCATCAAAATGCACGGCGTCTTATGTGCATTTGAGACGTTAATACAACATTGTTCTTAGGTTTTAATTGTTCACCAAAAAAAAAAAATTGTTTTAAACTCGTATGGTATTTAAATTCAAACCGATAAGTTATATTGGAGAGACATGAATTACCAACTCTAATTTTTGCGATGTGGTTTACTGAAAATTTAGACTTTCTTGATTAGGCTAGAAGAGAAGCTTACCAATTTAGAATCAGAAAACCAAGTATTACGCCAACAAGCTGTGTCCATGACGCCTAATAAATTCCTTTCTGGACGGTCCAGGTCAATTATTCAGGTAATTTTCAATGCAAAATATGGATTCTATAATGTTCAAACGCTTAAGATTTTCTTATTGTTTGATAATTGGCAGAGGGCAGCTGAAAGTGGCCACATTCCAGGGGATGCAAAGACACCTCTGGTAAGTTTCCGTTGAGCTTCTAGTATTAACCTACAAAAAAGGCAATGTGATGCAGTATTTTCTTACCTTTTCACTTAAGCTAATGTCCCGATAAAATGGATCAGGATCTGCATAGTCCTTCAGTAAACCACAGGGAGTCGGAATTGGAGGATAAGCCGCAGAAATCATTGAATGAAAAACAGCAAGAGAACCAGGAGTTGCTCATTCGATGTATCGCACAACATCTTGGCTTTGCAGGGAACAGGCCTATTGCTGCCTGCATCATATACAAATGCCTTCTGCAGTGGAGATCATTTGAAGTTGAGCGGACTAGCATTTTCGATAGGATTATTCAGACCATAGGGAATGCCATTGAGGTTTGGAAATGCCATCCTTAACCCTTTTGGTATTTTGGTTTTCCATTTATTCATTACTCAAAACGAACCTATTTTAACATGAATTTTAACATGAATACTACTACTTTGAATTCAGACCCAGGACAGCAACGATATCTTGGCCTATTGGTTATCCAATGCCTCAACACTTCTATTACTCCTCCAGCGAACACTGAAAGCAAGTGGTGCTGCTGGAATGGCACCCCAACGACGTCGATCATCATCAGCTACTTTGTTTGGAAGGATGACACAAGTAATTCAACGTCTCTTGTCAATGTTGAATATTTCAGTTCATAAATCTTCATTTCCTCAATTGCTTCACATTTTTGCAATTGTTTTCCTCTAGAGTTTCCGTGGAGCCCCGCAAGGTGTCAATCTCTCCTTAATAAATGGTGGAATGAGTGGCGGAGTGGATACTTTACGGCAAGTTGAAGCCAAGTACCCAGCTTTGCTTTTCAAACAGCAACTTACGGCATATGTAGAAAAGATTTATGGGATGATTCGAGATAATTTGAAGAAAGAGATTTCTCCATTGCTTGGATTGTGCATTCAGGTCCATTACATTGTTCATCTACAAACAAGAAAACAATTTACTGATAAAACAAAATTGTGATTCCATGATTTTTCAAGAACTAGTACTAAATTTGTAACTTTAACAGGCACCAAGAACATCCCGGGCAAGCTTGGTCAAAGGATCGTCGCGATCAGTTGGCAACACTGAGGCCCAGAGAGCTTTGATTGCTCACTGGCAAGGAATCGTTAAGAGCCTCGGAAACTTCTTAAATACTTTAAAAGCAAATTATGTTAGTACTCTTCTACTTCTCAATATATCGATCTTTGCAGACCACTCCCTCTGTTGGTTAAGTAATCTTCAAGACAAGTTGATTGTTACCACAGATAATGATCATACTCGCTTGATTTTGCAACGATCTCCCTCTTTCTCATACGCACATTGTTCCTTTCTACAGGTACCACCATTTTTAGTTCGTAAGGTGTTCACGCAAATATTCTCCTTCATCAATGTTCAACTATTCAACAGGTATAAAGTCTACGCTCAAATTTGAGGTTTCCTTGTTTGCATGCTATTTAGCACTAAACTTTTTCCTAATGTCTTCCATGTATATTTTTCTATCTCCGCAGTCTTCTATTAAGACGAGAATGCTGTTCGTTTAGCAATGGTGAATATGTTAAAGCTGGATTGGCTGAACTGGAGCATTGGTGCTATAAGGCAACAGATGAGGTACCTTTAATCTAATCCCTCTTTTAGCTGTGCGATAACTGTTATACCAACTGACTTACTAAATAATCGAAAATGCAGTATGCAGGATCAGCTTGGGATGAACTCAAGCATATTCGGCAGGCTATTGGATTCCTGGTATCGTTCCTTTATCATATTCCATTTCTACTGCCAGAGATTACCTTTGAAAATGATGAAACGCAACGAATGAACAATTAGTGAAGTTGTCCTGAAATTTTATGCTTTCTATTCAGGTCATACATCAAAAACCGAAAAAGACACTTGATGAAATAAGCCATGATCTATGCCCGGTAAGTGATGTGTATCTAAGGATACAATAAACATCTTTAAGTCTATTAACCTATCCCTTGAATCTCAGTTGACAAAACTTATACTTCAACAGGTCCTCAGTATACAGCAGCTATATCGTATCAGTACAATGTACTGGGATGACAAATATGGCACGCACAGCGTGTCCTCGGATGTAAGTTTTTATGGATGCCATTACTCAACTAGGTTCGAGTCATCTTCATCACAAGACAGTAAAATAAATTAGAAACATAATATCAAACATGCATCTACCAACTCACTCACACTTTTTTTTTCAACGGTTCATCTAGGTTATATCGAATATGAGAGTGCTAATGACAGAAGATTCCAACAACGCTGTCAGTAATTCTTTCCTGCTGGATGATGATTCCAGGTTATGACAACATTTAAACATGTCTTGGCCGTTATTCATCCTTTCTTGACTCCTCTTTACATCCCGTTTCACTAATTTTTCCTGTCAAACTGATATGTTCGTGCTCTTCTAAGATCTCGATTACTTGTTAATTCAGTATGCGTAAAATGAGACGTGCATCAAGCATGCATTGTTTCACAGTGCTTGTTATCATTCCTAAACATATTTGTTTCCATTTTTACTTATAAATCCTAGCCATTCGACTGACGCTAGCATTTACACTGTAGCATTCCATTTTCCGTTGATGACATATCAAAGTCGATGAAGCAAATAGACATCTCCGACATTGAACCACCGCCTCTCATCCACGAGAACTCAGGCTTTAGTTTCTTGTTGCCGCGCGCAGATTGAGTCTCGTTCTCTCTACGATGAGCCTGTAGCTGTTACTGTCAAGAGTAGTAGATTTCTTCACTCATGGGATACATTATGGGGTTGTGCATTGTTCATGAATAATCACTTCTTTGCCCCACAGATTTTCTTTTGGATCCCCTCCAATTGTAAGTTGAATATGACAGACGTTTCTCCGACCCTAGCAATATATTTTAACAGGGATGTATCCGTGATACTATTTTTTTTTACTCATATTTAACAGGGATCCCTGTTAAATTAATATATTATTATTATGATACAGTAAGTTGTTGCCATGCTGGGAATAGTCTGAGACTCTGAGTGGTAATATATTTTTATTTTATTTAAGTTATTTATTTAACAGGGATGTATCCGTGATACTATTTTTTTTTACTCATATTTTTGTGCGGCCTCATTCTGTAATATATTTTAACAATCTGAACCGCTTATCTTTTAGAACATCATTCATAAATCATCCTTGCAAAAAATTAGATAAATCCAAAACAATTCAAATATTAATTTGTACTGAAGAAAATGGACGAACACGATTCTACAAAGAAACCTTTAATCCAAAGGTCATCTAGTTTCATATTTGAGTGATTTCTAGTCGACATGATCTTTGAAAGTGGATATAAAAGATAAACGGTTTGGATTATTGAAATATATTACAAAGTTGACCCTGTAAAACGTGTGTTAAAAATTGCATAAAGAAAGTGATGTCACGAATCCGATCTTATATTTAATTTATTCATATATTTAATTTTTTTGCTACAACGATTGTTGCTAATTAGAGACAAAGTCAAAGATGGAAATGTATAATTTTGTCAGCGTGACTAGAAGGGGTTGTGCTGTGACAAGGACTGCAAATTGTAGATTTACCGCAATATATTATTTGGCACGTGGTCAAATACTAAGAAAAAATCACCTCTAAAGTCCACATTTTATCCAAAGTGACAAAATTGCTTCGCTATTTTTATTTGTTTTATGACTATGCGTTGTTCTATTTTAAATTTTGATATAGGAGAAAGAGATTTGAATCTGAATGTATAAGAGAGCAAATATACTTCCTTGATGAATTGGTTGAATCCTAATATGTAATTTTTTTTCTATACCTTTTAGTGTGTTTTGTTAAAAAGGAGTTGCGGGGATTGAAAAGGAAAATGAATGACTATTTTTAAATTTTATCCAAGTTGAAGGTGGAAAGTAGAGTTGCGAGGATTGGACAACGACAAACTTTTCTTAATAAGTAATCAATTTTTTGTAATGGTATGTGGCACTTAGTGTACGAAAAATGAATAGTTAGAATTTAAAACAAAAGATCTAACACTCATAAAAATAAAATAGAAACGTTCGTAGCAAAGAGTGCTACGTAATATTGGAGCCACACCGACGAGTAACGCATATTTTACAAAAAAATTGACAAAAAGTTAAATAAAACTAATTTCCTCTTAAGATAATCTGGTTCTTTGGTCTCTCATTTTTGTAGAAATTATGTTTGTATTATATATGAGAGTAGCTTATTAGAAATCATTGTTTGCATTACATGTCAAAGAAGCTTCTTAGGATAGACTTCGTTTTATTGTAACAAAATTAAGATAAGTATATGACGATAGTGGGCTTTATTGTATCATTGCTTCAGTAAGAGTCTTACATAATAAATACATATTTTGTACGGAACTCTCGTATTTTGTTTTTGCTATATTAGAATGAGATTTCTCCTAAAAAACCACTCCCTATATGTATATTATATATATTTATATACACAAATATATAATATATATTTGATATGATTCTACAAAATTGGAATTAGACAAAAATATTAAGCAGCCATTTTGGATCTTGTTGACCATAAAATATCTTCTGCTGCATGAGTCTTTAAATCAACTTTTTTCTGTCTTACCTCACTTTTCCACATTTGCTTTTGTCCCATAGGTTCCTTCTTCGTTGCTTCCTCCCTTCAAGAAGCTCCACATACTTCCCCTCCCTCTCTCTCTCTATCTATTCATATATACATACATATATATACATGTATGCATATGTGTATATATATACTAGCATATGATTAAGTAAACATAAACCATAGTCCTCTCTCTCTCTCTCTCTCTCTCTCTCTCCCCCCCCTCTTTTTCTGTCTGCAGAAAAAATGGAACAACTCAAAAATCATCAGCAACAATCTCAGCCTGAGCAGAGCAAAAAACCCACCAAATCAAAAGCACCTATGATCAAGTATATCTCCAGCCCTATGATGGTCCAAGCCAGAAGTGCTTCTGAGTTCAGAGCAATTGTTCAACAATTCACAGGCCAAAATTCCAACACCGCCTTTGATGAAGATTGCACTGCTACTCATGAAAAAGAACAAGCTAGATGGGTTACTTCTTCTAAATTCCAAGCTTCGAAACCCGGTACGATGATCAGGTTTTCCGACCACCCTCCGCCGGCGGCTGTTCTCGATCAGATGGATGAAAACAACTTATGGGAAGCAGTTGCGGAAAACTTGAGCAGTTACCAACCTCCATGTGTTTATGTGTGATGAAATAGAACAGAGGACTCTTTTTTTTTTCTTTGGGAGAGTTTTATATGATTGTGATTTTCTAGTGCTCCTAGCATTTTTTGCATAGTGTTGTAAACTTATATTGTACCTACTACTTTAGTGAAGTAAAATAAAACATCATTGTATTTCGGGTTTAATTCACAAGCACCTACACATTTGAAGTGATCGCGACGTTGAAGAAAGTAAAAAGCTTCACATCGAAAAATTGACACACTTTATTACGATCTCCTATCTGTAACAAAACTTGTGTTGTGGTAAACCCCGACAACTGATGTGTCGCACATGTGATAATATGCAAGCTGACTACAACATCAGATTATCGGTATTAATTAGTAGTGGACTTCCATCATCTTGAAATCCTGACACGACCCAACGACCGGTTTTTTGTTCATAAGGCCACCATATACATGGCCAAGAGGATCTCAGACTGATTGATTCAAAATAACCAACGAATCGAGCACGAAAATTTCGACATAAAAATTAAAGCGCATCAAGAAGATAGCCTACAAAATTTTACATGATATGCTACCATAACTGCATTGTCTCTCTAAAAAAAACCATAGTTCCAAGTTTCGAGGATAAACGCTCAAAAGATAAAACACTAGTCCCTTAAGCAGCAAGTCTTTTTTCCCCTCTCTAATTTCATTTCCTCACCTAATTCCCTAAGTTCGGATGTTAACAGACCAAAATGTCCATCATTTTCACCTCTTAATTCCCGTCATCGGTCGATTTCAGGTAAAGAGTCTCACCCCCATCTCCGGCGTGGCTTCCAGAGCTCCCGCCTCTCCCATCCATATCTTGCTTACTCCCGCCAGCCATCCTCCTATGCATGTCTTCTCCAGGAGAGCTGCGTCCGTAATCACCAAACCCTCCAGCCCCAAGTTGCCCGCTGCCTCCAGCATTATTTCCCTCATTCCCGAGCATGTGAAGTCCCGCGCTTCCTCCAGCACTCATGGCAAATTGGCTGTGCAGGGCTTGTTGCTGTAGAGCTGAAAACTGCTGCTGGGAGTACATCATGGAAGAGCGCGCAGCCATGAGCGATTGTGGTGTCATCTGTTGAGCCGCTTGTTGCTGCATGTAATGTGCTCCCGGTTGCATCATACCGGTGGAAGAGTACTACAAAGCATTTCATGAAAACAATCAGGAAACGTACAATTTTGGGACACTGAATTACGCGGTGATATGCCCTTCAAGTTTTTAAGTTTTTTTTGCAAATGAGGTTTTGTACCTGAGGATGCATGGTGGGAGGCTGGGGTTGAGAATCAGCAATGGCAGCCAGGTACATCAGATTCCGCTGTAGCTTTGCTTGGTTCCTGCAACAGTTGCAAAAGAATTACCAACCTGTCTAGCAGTTTAAACATAACAAATCTGCATATTGACACAAGCTTAAGAGCTTATCATAAGATTGAACCATCGTACAGAAGCCAGGCATGTGACAAGCTTATATCGGACTTTTACTATGCTAACAGGAAGAAGATGCTACGCCATCAGAAGCAACCATGCTGTATCACAGAGGCGTATATTGTTACCTATGTTCGTGCAAGTTCAACTAAAAGAACTTTTCTGTAACCCTTTCTGCACTCAAAAGTGGTTAAAAAGGGCATCCATCACTTGCAGTAATTTAGTGGCATTCTTCAAAAAGAGACTTAATTTACGCTGCGATGAGAACTTACGACATGCTTCCTACAATAGTACATACTCACATAGAAGTTTGCCAAACTGAATGGATTCGTTAAAATCGACAGTATCCACTAAACTAAATGACGTGTGCTCATATTTCCAATATTCTACACAAGACGGTGTCAATTTACAACATTCAGCTACAAAATAGCACTGAGTGACAACATAAGATATGCAAAGCAGCAGTTGAGTAAGAAATAAATGCTCACTCTGCACATTCACTCAGTTTCCCAGAATTTTGGCTCTCAACAATCTTCAGGATCAACGACTTGTTCTCGTCCAAGTACTGCAGTAAATTTAATGAAAGTAGTTAACAATAGGATAACGAGAAGATAATACAGACCACAAGTGCTGTAAAACCAAATAGTTCTAAAATTTCCAGAGTAAGAAATGCACAATAATGCTAACAAACGGAGCCACAATACGGTTATTACTATTGGAACGGAACCAACGGTGCTACTCAAATTTATGAGAAAGACGAAGTAAGGAACTGGGGCAAGTCACACAGTCCAAAAGACACTTGAAGTAAAAACAGACTTCATTGCTGTACAAAAGAAAGATTATTGGTCATTAGTTCCTATTACTAGGCAAACTCTTGTAGAATCGACAAAAGAGCCGCACACTCACGGGATTCAGAACTGAAAACCGACACTGGAAACAGGCTCGATCGCAAGATGAAGACGTGACTTGTGTTAGAAAACATTCAAGGGAACAAATTCCTGTGGAATTCGCTGTTTTGGTGCCAACTCAAAGAGAAGAACATGCCAAAAGAGTACTTTAAGCAGATTTTCTTAGTTTTAAACCAATCCATAGTTTCCATTTCGGTGAAACTACAAATAATTTATCTTTGAGTATGCTTACATTCCCTTTCTTTCTCAATTTCAATGCCCTTCCCGGACTAATTTTGCATTTGTAACGATTTTTTCGGTGCAACTCAGAAATCTAACTTGTTCAGCTCAGTGTATTCTAGAAGGAGAACGATGTAAAGGAACTATCAAAATCTTCAACTTATGCCCTACAAAGTTGGTGGCACAGTAATTAGATTTTTGTTTAAAAATAAAACAAAAACTGAGATCTAACGGTTAAAAAGTTCAGAGTATCCTATAATTCGGAGCACCGTAGGATTTCTGCCAAAACAGATTCACATAAATAAATGCAATCAGTAAGAATAAAGCTAAAATGTTCATACTACTAGGGATGCTACCATAGATTTTTCGAGATACCGACTCGCATATGAAAGAACAAAATCGTAGTTCACTAGTTACAACTAATCAAAATAGAACCAAATCACCATTCTTTCACTCAGATTGCAGCCAGAAGGCCCCTAAATAAACTCATGATATTGATTAAGCATACAAAAATGCTCGATGATGTGAGCTTTTACTATTTCCACCAGATAGAATATGGAAGAAACAATCTAAAGAGAAGAGATCCTCGGCTACCGGATGAAGTGATCCGGGCCTTTCAAATTTTATCCATTGGCAAAATATTTCAGCTTTTAAGGGGTCAAAACAGGTGGACCGTTGAATGAAATTTGAAAGGCCCGAATCACTTGATCTCGTGATCTTGGTGGAAGAGGTCCGGTCCAATATAAATAACATAAGAGCAAAACAAGATAACCAACATAAAAGAAGCAAGATTGGGAGGGGAAGTCGAACTCGGGACCTCGGGAATGCTCTTAACCATCTAAGCTGCAAGCGCCTTGTATTCTCAACACCCATTTAAACATCACAAACGTAACAGAACAGAAATTTGGTAACAGAAAATTAGCTTGAGGAGATTATGAATTGTAATGTGTAGGAAAATCAAACAACAAAAGCCCATGAACGTTCTGAAGCAAATATTAATCTGCATGAAAAAATGGGATAAAAGAAAGTGCTTGGATAAACGATATTTAAAAGCAGAAGAAACAAGCATTCATACAAGTACATACAAACCAAAAAACAAAGAAAAATCAAGCAAGAAATCATTAGCCTATCAAAAATCCATTAGAGCTCAGAGGAAAAGGGTAAGATGCAGAAAGTGGCAGGAGAAACCAAAAACCAAATGGAAATGCAGAAGCAAAGCAGCTGAAGAAAAAAGAACCCAGCAAAAAGAAGAAGAAGAAGAAGGAGGAGGACCTGCTGAATGTGATCAGTAGTGACGTTGTTAGGATAATAGGCTGCCATCATGGGCTGCATCTGCATCAGGTGCTGCTGCATCTCTCTTTTATATATGTCTACTACCTCTCTGCTCTGCTCCTCTACCATAAACAGTAAGACACTTCTCTGTTTCTCTCTCTCTCTCTCTCCCCAAGTATGAACAGGGCTTGTTTTACAGAGTTGAGAGGCCACACTCACTGCGAAGGGTGCAAGCAAATAGAGAGACAGTTTTTGATAGAGGGATGCCTCTGCCGTTTCTTTTCTTCTATTTTTTATTTTTTTCTCTCTGTTCTTTCACTCTCTCTCCCTTACATACAATGACACCACCACCGCACAGAGATATAGGCACAGAGAGAGAGAGCTAGTGGATTATATAGGATGGAAAAGCGTGCCCTTTTGGGGTTTTGCTTGGTTTGGGTTTTCTGGGTCAGTTTCTTTCTCTCTCTCCTCTCTCTCTTGTACATGTCGAGGAGAGATATTTACAACCACCGCTAAGCATATAGCTCAAGTCCATTAGTTTACAGTGTTTTAAATTTTGCACACGTTACTGGCTGGATGAACTGTTTTAGTGACATGTTCAGTGTAGGTGAGCTGAACTTAACCATGCATGATTAAATTTAAAAATGACTACAATGGCAACTCGTTAGAAGTATGCAAGTTAAATTTAATTTTGTGTGATTGACTTAGAAAATTATCACAAATACGTATGATTGCAACGCACAAATTCTTTTCAGTTGGACATTTTGTCAACCATGTGGTCCTCTATTGATCGACCCAACTGAGTCCTCTGAAGACCTCATGCCAAGTGCTATTAGATGTGAACAACATTTCATTGATATTAGATGAGCACAAAAGGGTCTCGTACAAGGCATTCGAATGATCCTTGAAGGACCTACTCAAGCGGTTTCTCTAACCTCCGACGGGTCCTGGGGCCACCCAAGTCCCTTTATGAATATGCCCCTATATATCGATTTAAAATATCGGCACAATAATATCTAAGTTGAATAAGTTAGCCTTTTGAAAAAATATTGATGCTATCATCACATTTACGTATCATTGATTATAACGTCTCAGTTATATTTCCGTTTCAACTATATTGTACTTTCACATTTAACATGTAACTAACTTACGCTATCGTCACAGCAACATGCTCGTTACAAAATAACTAGGGTAACGTGACCTACTATAAAAGACAAAATGGATCAAACATGAAAATATGTTAATAGGATTTTCAATAGGTGACAGGTCACAACAATGTCTGTTGAGTTATTTGGAATCACAGCTCGAATCCAAACTCTTGCGGTCTCTCTTATTAATGTTGATGACGTATTGGCTTTGTCAAGAGATTCCATGAAGGCTCCTTCCCTTTGCATGAATGCCCACGCTCTCTTCTCCAGATGACAGGCACGTGATCTCACTTGCTTGCCTCCCTACTTTTCTCTGCAACCGCAAGTTCTGCAAGCAGCAGCAAACCATTGTTCTTTGGATATTTAGCTGCACATTAATTTGGAGTGTGGTGCTTCGCCAAAACTGGTAAAACAATATGTTTACTGGACTGGCAGTGATTAATTGGGCTTGTTAAACAGCTTTAGATGGACAGTTCTGTGGTAAACTCATCTGTAATCAAGTACAAATACTGAGATTTAGCTTATTTGGTAGGATTTTATGGCATTTAAGAAGATATTCTACCCTGTAACCAGTGATATATCTCGGTCTTCTAATTTTTTTTATGTATATGATTCCAACTCTCATATTATTATAACTGATATTCGATTTGTTCGGAAAATACTTTTAAATAACTGAAAAGGTTTTTAGATAAAACATTTTTAAATTTAAAAAACGTCTAAAATATTTCGTGCAAAAAAAATACGAGTTATTTAAAAATACTTCACCAACGAACATAAACATAGTCATATGTATCATAGAATAGGTTTTCCCCTAAAAACAAAGTTACTGCATTGATTGACCATGGAATTTGTGCAAGTGTTTTAATCATTTCGATTTAGCTAGGTAAGAAAATTTAAAGGAAAATTAATAAAATAGTTTAAAAATTTTAAGTTTTAATGATAAAGATAAAATAAAAAGTAAAATAAATAGTACTATAATTAATTTTTTAATATAAAAATATGATTTTTATTTAAAATGAGACATCTTTTAGTTAAAGTTGCCAAAATTTAATGCAAAATATCACAGCTAGCTGACCTGACAGCACCACCATCAAATGCACAATAATTGAAGTGTAGATATTTGCTGAACTACTCGACCAGTAACTTGAATACCTCAAAGGAAGATATTTATTTGCTTTTATCTCATATCTCAGTTTTTTTTTTGGAAGCAGGGATACATTACCCGGGCATTTTCTGTTTGCTTGCCTTGTTGTGGGCTTTCTCTGTTTTCTCATATCTCAGTTAGGCCAACTCCAATCCATAAACTAAAAACTATACTTTCCTTTTTATTCTCCTCCAATTCATTCCAACTCAAGTACTAATTTGGACCTAAAACCTAAAACCTAAAAAAAGAAGAAGCTAGAAATCGGCCTAGATTTAGCCTAGAAAATGGTGTGGGCCCCACCAGCGCAAGTGAAACTCGATGCTTAAGCGCTAGAAGCCCCAAGAGAAGTGCGCACACGGGCAACGTGCCAAGGCTGAGACCGGCATGGCCCCACCCACGTGGGCATGTTGGCCACTTGTGCCAGAGAGTCAACGGCTCTTTTTAATCCAACGGTTGAGATAAATAGGCCGTTAACCAACGTCCTACATTCAATTTATTTATTTATATATTTATTGAATTCAACGATTGAGATTTAATATAATCAAATCTAATAGTAAAAAATAGATTTAACGGCCCAAATTTAAATCCAATGACTAAAATAATTAAAATATATATATTTAAATATTTATCGAAATTTAAATATTTTTAGGTTAAAATGTTCATAAAACTAATTTAGAATAGTCTACATAATTTTTTTTTAAAGTTAATTTTTAAAAAATTAGCCTAAATTCATTCTTTAATAATCTAAAGTTAAAATTTTAAACCAAAATGGTTGAAGCAGAAAAATTATTTTCGAATTAAAACCTAAATTTTCTGAGCTAAAAAATTTAAGTTTTAAGCTAAGGGTTGAAGATGATCATAGTAACTTGTCGAATATCTGGAAGAAATATTTTGACATCTACATTCTGCATGCGTGGTTCATCGTATAAATTCATTAAATCCTGGAAATTATAATCTGGCTAGGATAGGGACCCCAAAGAGTTCACATGCCCCCTGTACTCTGGTGTCCTCCCCTCCTTTCCAACCGTCCTATCTCTCCCTCATTAGGCCCCTCAATGATTAGCAATGTTAAACCTACTTTCAATAGTTATCCCTCTAGCTATACACCTCCAAAGGGAGAGCATCTAACTATCTTAAAAACTTTACAAGGGTCAGCTGGGCAAGTGTTTTTTTGAGGTTGTTGAGAAGAGTTAAAACATGATAGTACGAAAGGAGAGCATTGTGCCATCTAACTATCTTGAAAGGGACATACTAGGCAGTTTCATTTTGTGGGTCTGGGACGAGATTCTAAAGTTGCATTATTTCAAGCTAATCGTGTAGTCATGTGAATAAATTAAAAGGACATTTTATACAGTTCAAGAGGGGACTTTCTTGGTCGCCTCATTCAAAGAGGCGATAAAAAAGAAATGACTCATATCCTCCACTTTTTGTTCATTTGTGCATAGGCATATTTTTCTCCTTAATAATTTTACATTTTTTTTTTTTGAAAAGCGTAGAATCGTGAAAAAGAGGAGTTCATTCTCATCAATTCACTAAGTGACTGATTTATGAAACTTTATACTAATGTTCAGAATTGTTCATTTATGAAGCATTTTGTAAATAACATTTCTGCAAAAAAAAAAAAATTAGACTATTTAGTCAACGAATTGTTAAAAAAAATGTACGAATTCGGTAAAAGTATTAAAAACCGTCTATATATTCGGTACAATTGATTAACTAAACACCATTTGTTTTAATTTATTTTTAATATAGATAATCTTTACAATTGATTAACTAAACACCATTAAGTGAATTAGGAGTAGCTCCCTCGTCATCCCTTAGAAGCCAAGCATTGATCAAGTTAAAAAAAAAAAAAAAAGTAAACTGTCATTTAACCCCCTAAACTATCACGTGAGTGCCAATTTTCCCCTTGAACTATTTTTTCAACCAATTGACCCCAGAACTATGTTTAAGTGGTCAATTTGCCCCCTACTGTTAAGTTTTTCGAGTTCCATCCAAATTGCCTTCAAAATTATAGGCAAATATGTCAGTTCAAAGGGTAGGATAACTACCCATCATCAAATCTCATCACAGTTCGCCTACACTTCCATCGCCCTCCGTCCATCATCAAATCTCATCAAATTTTTAATGTAAAAAGTTGGTCATGTGCCAAGTACATGACACTTTCTAATAGAAAATTAAATGGAGTTAAAGATACTTAACGGTAGAGGGTGAATTGGCCACTTTAACATAGTTTAGGAGGTCAATTGGCTGAAAAAATAGTTCAGAAGGGAAATTAACACTCACATGATAGTTTAGGGGGTTAAATGCTCAAAAAAAAAAAAAAACACCATCATAAAGGGTTAGTTGTGCACCTTCGTTTTGTGGTTGTGGGATAGAAAGTCACTGAACCATCATGATGCTGTCCTTATAACAGTAACAAGTTGCCTTACTTTCTCCAGCACGTGGAGAAAAACCTACCTAATAGACTAAATTAGATGTTGAGTAAAAATATTTCAAAGCAATCACATAATGTTGAATCGTGAAATCCGAATACTTGTCATATCATGTGTCTTTACACTTTAATTTACTTATCTTTTTTTATTGTTAGACCATCTCCAATTGTGGCTTATAACCTAAATTTTCCCCTCCCCCCCCCAAATCCACTCCAACCCAAAACCTAAACCAAACCTAAAACCTAAAACTTAAAATGAAGGCAAATATAGGTCACAAATTTAGCCCACAAAAGCTGCTGTGACCCACGGATGAGAGTGAAAAGTGGGCATTGTCCCGTAGCCAACGACTACTTTTATTCACCGGGTGGTGGTGGTAATTGGACCGTTGGTTATTCTAACGGTCCACATTCAATTTTTTTTTTGTTTTATATTGATATATTTATATATTTATTGAATCCAACGGCTTAAATCGAATATAATTAAATCTAACGGTAAAAAAAAGATCTAACGGTCCAAATTTAAATCCAATGGCTAGAATAATCTTAAAATTTATTGGAATTTAAATATTTTTTTCCAACGGCTAGAATAATTTTTGTTTTTTAAGTTTATGTGGTTTATCATGATTTTCATGTATTGATTTAGTGATATTTCAAAATTTATCGGAATTTAAATATTTTTAGGTTAAAATGTTTATAAAATTAATTTAGGATAGTCTACATAATTTTTTTTTTTAAAGTTAATTTTAAAAAAAATTAGCCTTAATTCATTTTTTGATAATCTGGGGCTAAAATTTTAGGCCAAAAGGGTTGGAGTAGAAAAGTTGTTTTTGGGCTAAAACCTAAATTTTATGGGCTAAATATTTTTAGGTTTTAGGTCAGGATTGGAGATGGTCTTAAGAATTAAGGTTATAATTTTCGTTATGATAAAAAGTTAGGTCATATGAATTACAGTGCTTTACTTAAAGAGGGATCCCAGAGTCCCCTATGGTGTTGGAAACTTGGAAAGAATAGGAACATGTTATTGGGTGAATAAATAGTGAAGTCAAATCATGAAGGAGATGGATAGATAGATAAGGTTGGTGGTGCTCCCAACTTAGCTAACATAATTTTCGTTATGATAAAAAGCTAGGTCATATGAATTACAGTGCTTTACTTAAAGAGGGATCCCAAAGTCCCCTATGGTGTTGGAAACTTGGAAAGAATAGGAACATGTTATTGGGTGATTAAATAGTGAAGTCAAATCATGAAGGAGATGGATAGATAGGTAAGGTTGGTGGTGCTCCCAACTTAGCTAACATGATGGGTGGTTGGGGTGTCTCAATTGATTTGTGTACTCATATTCCAATCCTGTCTTTTCCCTTAGTCCTTAGCTTCTTTTTTTCTTTTCACTTTCAGGCTTTTGCCACCTTTGTATATAGGCTCTGGGGCTTGTCCCGGACCCTTCCTCCCACTCTTCGACCCGTGATTTTAAGTCTGACTAGGGTTGACCATTACAACAATGCACCAATGACGAATGCTGGTTTTGATTTGTTCATGCTTTCGGAATCACAGAATTATGAATGGTTTGAATAAGCTCACGTCGAATCGATTAATCTAGCATTTTTCTTGCATGATACTTGGTTTGTTTATTGCTATTGTACCAAAACTATGATAACCACAAGGGGATTAGGCATTTTGAATCTTGCGAGGCTATATCTCATAACCAATGATATATTCTTTGTATTTATCTAGTCCTCAATATTATCATGTAATTGTTCCAAGAGATATAGACAGTAATAAATCAAAATAAAAATGTTAAATTGGCAATATTCATATTAATTGCACATTATCCTGTATTATAATTTTCTAACAGATAATACGGTGATTAATTTGAAATAGTGGAACTCTCATATTCTCATTGTAATACTGGACCTCTGATATTCTCATTGTATAAAAGTAAGTCATAACCCTAGGGACTAACAAAAACCCTAGCCTATAAACGATTGGTCGTTTGCTGCATTTGAGCAAAGATATCAACCAAATCAGAAACCCTAATTTTACTCCATAATTTGATCTCGTTTTTGTTGTTTTTTACTGACGACTGAGGAGGAGTCAGAGAGGAAAAGTTGTGGAGGAGGATTAGCCTTTGCCTTTGGACTTGTACATAGGTGGAATTTTACTGGGCTGGCATACTGCTACAGGAGACTCCCACAGTTCAAACTTGAAACCATATATACATACTTTGACTCTGTACTTTATTTTCTCAGGATTCCACTCGGCCTTTCTGGTGATAAAAATTATTTTGTCTACTGTCAGGATCCCACAAAGTATGTTTCCTCGATAACAGCCACAATGCCGTATCTCATCTTATTATATTAGGGTTTCGCCAGATTAGGGTTTGCTAATATATATTTTATTAGCCCAGTAATCGCCAATGACGTGATGGAATTACACCAGAATTTATATATTTATACAACGTACAACTTACGAAGCACAAGATCATTATCCTAATCAAGAATATCTGGTCTGGTTCCATCTGCAAATACGAATTAAATAAAACTTAAAGTAATTAATTCAACACAGTTTTTTTTTTTTTTTTTTGTCGAAATAAAACACAGTATTTAAGAATAAGATTCGTGCACAGTTGTGTAAGGTTAAGACTCTTAAGAGTACGTAAACAGACCAAAAGTCCAAAAACCTCGTCGTTTTATGAGTATCTGCAAAATTGTTTCTTTAAAGATATAAAAGAGTATATTTACAGAAAAATAAAAAGAAAGAAGAAAATTGAAAGAGTATCCAATTCAAAGGAGAGTAGTACTGCTGTTTGTTACTGCAAATATTGATTGCTTTATATCAACCCTAGATAAAAGCTGTCATTGATATTTTCCTCATCTTAATTTACTTTGAAGAGAATCATCAAATTCTTTTTTTTTTTTTGAATAAAATTGAGGTTTCATCATAAAACCAATTAATAATATAGAAAGTAGTACAAGTTTTTATAAGCTCATACAAGGTCCCTTCTTCCATCAATGTGGGACTCATTCTTGAATCTCAAGACATCCCCTCACGTGTGGTAAATTTTCAAGTCTAACACGTGGATAACATAAAAGGGTGACGTGCTTTGCTTCACATGTGGGACAATTTGCTCTGATACCATGAAGAAAGTTGAGGTTCCACCATAAAACCAATTGGAAATATGGGGACTAATCCAACCTTTTATAAGCCCATGCAAGATCCCTTCTCCCATTAACGTGGAACTCATTCTCAACATTCTTTTCGTTTTTCATTTTCTTTACTGTAAATATTGATTCCTTTATATCAAACCCTAGCTAAAAGACAGACCAGGTGCATAGAAGCATTCAAGCATCAAAATTGACTTCCCATGCAATGTTCAAGGCAATCTGTACTGGGATGAATTTTTTTTTTTTTTTCATAAAGAGTATTATGAATTTAGGATGAATATGGATGCTTACTTGAACACTAGTAAGTGCCATATTTATGGGGTGCGACACACAATAACACTTCATACCAACACACACATTTGACATGTTAGAACTCAACTACTTAATTTAAGTCGTTAGATATATTTGTCAACACTAACCTGTAGGTGTCAAACACATGTGGCTGGTTTTGCAAAATGAAGAATGATGGTTGTCATGACATGACTCAAATACGAGTCCGAGTTTGTAATAAGAGTAATGCTAGACCTATTTTTATACCAAACTTGCAAATCATGTGATGTGTTACTAATATGAAATAAACGTTAATTTATACTTAAGTAGTAATTCAATCGTCAACAACCACATATATAATTTACTAAATATGTTTAAAAAGATAAGTCTCCTTAGCATTACTCTTATAATAAAAGTTGAATTTGAGTTTTGATCAGTTTATGTTGCAATGGAAAAACCCTAATTTTATATTTTTACGTAATTTAAGATTTGAGTCTTTTAATATTAGAGAACGTTTAACTCATAAAGATCACATAAATTTCTAGTATTAGCATTGGAAACGGCAAGTATAACAACTCATATAATCACATGATCTTAGTCATTGATATTGATCCTCTATTATTTTATTTTTGTTCATACATTATCTATATATGCACATTCACTCGTTCTAAATCGCATGCGATCGTTTTAAACAATTTCGATGATACTCTCGTTGCATTGTTCTCCTCCCCATAGCCTTGAGTGGCCGAGGATCCTTAAATGTTCAGTTGTTTACTAAAGTAATAATTTAACCAAGTCACCAACCATTTGTTTAGAATTGAAGTGGTGGGAGATGGGATTGTGGGAGTCGAAGCACATAGAAGAGGGTGCCAAATTATATGACTAGGTTTTGCAGTCAAAACGACAGCTAAGCTGCTGCAGAGTACTGTTCAATATGACATGCACAGTTCCACATGTCTGTAATTTTTTGGCTTGAAATGTCACACCACATTCCCATTTTCGCACAGCAATCCCATGGCCATTGGGCCCTAGCCCAGGGATAGATTTTTTTAACGGCATTTTGTTACATGTTAATATTTTACGTGTTATAATATAAATAGATATCATAATCGTAATAAGGGTAAAGTAATTGTATTAGAAAAAAGTCGAATAACAGTTAATATGCCATGAAACTAAAATATTAATAAAATGACGTAACAGTCGAACTACATAAAGCGTCGGTTGAGTCCATCGGATGCTTCTATTGCAGGTTGACTTTTGTCAAAAGGTTCGGGATTTGTGGTTGGGACTGTATGTGGTTCTTTAACTTGCGACTAACTGTTTTTTAATGCATCGTCGTTCTTTCCTTTGACTTGGCTTTTGTTGATGTTGAAGACTTCATGGCGATATCCAACGTCCTATGAATATCCCTTTGACACTCATCGGTCCTCACCAGCAATATATCGACAATCAGAAATCATATAATCAAAGTATAATGTTAATAGTTAAATGCACCATGATATGATATAATTCTACATCAAAGGATCATTTATGTCGATATGATAGTCACACTGAAATTATTTTATACTTGTGGGTCCTATGGCGGGGGCAGGGCCCTTGCCGAACAAAACTTTTAATTATATGGTACTTCGTTTTTTTCCCTGTGCTGCACTAACCATGTGATTGGCCACAGAAACATGTCCCATATGTTTGACACACTGTTTTTGGTAGGACACACACAACACAAACTTGCCTTTCTCGCACATAAAAATAAAAATAAGGTTTTCAGAGGGGAGGACTTGTTGTACAACTGCAAAATAAAGCTTTGAAGTTTCATTTCTCATGGCTTCGAATAAAAAGAGAGAAAAAAAGAGCCAGTTTTTTCATTTTTTGGATGCTTTTTTCGTGAATGAAGGGAGTCTCCTACTACCTGCACCAATGAGTCGATATGAAAAATGGCAGGGGGAATCTGCAACTACAGGCAACAGGGTCCTTAATTTGGTATCGGATATGAGAAAGTGAGATTGTTGTCTATGGGAAGGAGGCACAGACTGTGAAGCATCTCCATTCTCAAAGGACTAACAAAATGGAACATATGTGAAATGGGGCAGCCAAAAATGTTTATTAGGGAGAAAAGAAGTTTCTTTTGAAATAATTTCTTGATTTTTTTTTTATTTTTTGATTAAGTTAAGCTAATTAGTTGGGTAAGAAACTTATAATGAAGAAACTAACAAATATATTCTATACTGAGAGGAAGATATTCTAATCAATTACCTACATCATTGAAGACGTCATTTTTGGCTCAATTAAACATCAGTCCACCATATAAAAGAAAAGAAAAAAGCCCTGAATTCCTCAATCGAACAATGTCGCTCAAAAATTTCTATAGAGAGGTACCAACCATTGTCACTACGACACTGTCAATGATTTTATCCACCGCTTATGCAAGCAAAAATACCTCTTTGGAAGTTTTGGTGAGCTCTTGGGAATTTGTGTCAGAATTGTCGACAAGCCATCCATGTGATCTTCGATGGTATCTTTGCTCTGGGTATTGTTGCTTGCTTGCAGTGGAGCAAGTCCTTAACAATGTCGTAGTGACAATGGTTGGTACCTTTCTTTTGAAATTTCTAAGTGACATTGTTCGAATGATAATTTATTTTCTTTTCTTTTCCACGTGTGATGAGATAAGCGGGAAGGTAGGAAAAATAAAAAGGCAAATTATTATGATAAAGAGAATCAACATTTCAAAGTATAACATTTGTACATAACTAAATACCAAAAAATGTGCAAATGGCCTTTTATCACAGTGGTGGAAAGGAGTTGAGCCATTGTATGACGGTATGAGTTCAAATTCCGTTGATGACTAATCTAAAATCTAATCTAACAAAATCTATTGTTTGATAAAAAAAAAACAAAAAATGTACTACAGAAAATAAAGTGCGAAAAACACTTCCCGAAAATAAGAAGAAATTCAATCAATTAACATGACGAAAACTGTGGTTTGACCCACTGATCCTCTTTGGACCGTTAGCAGCAGCAACAAGGAAGGCTCATTTCCAACCATTAGAGCTTCCACTCAAATCGAAACAAACAAGCCCAGAAAAATACCCCCCATCCCACCTCAGCATTCAGGAAGTACTTAGAATCCAGTGGAGTTCTTGATGTCCTCACCAAAGGTTTGTTAAAGTTTGAGACTTTTCCTGGTTATTTTGTGGGTTGTGTTCTTTTTATTGACTAATTTGATGCACATTTTCTTTTTCTGTTTTATTTTTCATATAATTTTGTGATTTTTTATGTGGGGAAGTCCTGGTTGCATTGTATGAGCAGAATGAGAAGCCTTCCTCTGCACTTGAGTGAGTTCATTTCTTTGACCTAAAATTTGTTTGAGCCTATATTCAAGTTTTAGCTTTTTTGCTAGCTCAACTCAATTAGGCTAAATTCATATGGATTTATTGAATATTGCTCAAGAATTCAGATGTTCTTATTAGCTACATATTCTTCCACATCAAAAGTTAGATGTTAGCCTTTTCGGTTTGCATTTTCGTTTTAAATCTCATTGTCATTGCACACATTTTTTTCTCGTATTGTCAACCCTTACGATCACTAGTAAAAAAAACACTTTGCGCGACGCAGGTCCTTCGTCGCACAAAGTCAAAAAACGTCGCGCAAAACTTTGCTCAACGAACCTTCGTCGCGCGCAAACCGTCGCGGCAAGGCAGTGACAGAAGGCTTTGCGCGACGAAGGGGTTACATGCGTCGCGCAAAGTAACTTTGCGCGACGCAGTTCTAGGTCGCGCAAAGTGACTTTGCGCGACGCATTCCTACGTCGCGCAAAGTCACTTTGTGCGACCTAGGATTGGGTCGTGCAAAGTGGCATAGGTGTCTTTGCGCGACGTAGTCATGCGTTGTGCAAAGTGACTTCGTGGCTTTGCACGACGTAGGACATGCGTCGCGCAAAGTGGCTTATTATCTTTGCGCGACGTAGGCATGCGTCGCGCAAATCCCTTTTTTTTGTTTTCGTCAAAAATATTTTTTTTCAATTTTTAATAAATATTGTAATTAAATTCTAAACAATAATGAATTAACCAAGCAAAAGTATTTAATTATAAAATATATGAAAATGTACGTACAAGATGTTCGAACAAAAAAGAAAAAACTACAAGTAGTCTTCTAGGTTTGATATGTCAAGCTACTGGGTATCGACAAGGCGAGGTGGCTCTGAGGTCGAAGGTGGAGCAAAATTAAGTGCTAGTAGTGAGATTTGGAGGCTAGACATGGCTCGTACAAAGTCTCTCACCGTCCTGGTATAGGTCCTCATCTCCTCGCCCTGGACCTACATAGTCAAATGAATACAACAGTCTAGGAGATGAAGAATCATCAAATTCAGAACATAGTCAACTAAATTTGGTCCAGTCGCAGACGTGATAGAAACAAGAGGCGCATCAACATCTTTTATGACTTCACTTTGTAATATCGTCGCTTGAGGGACCCTGTAAAATAAGAGAGGCTTTCAAGAATTTAAAAAGCAACGTGATCGAAAATCGCCAACCTTAACAGTATTCAAATGAATCTATACCTGGTGGAGTTCATGTAGGACTTGACCACATTTAGCTCTTCTGTGATTAAATTCACCCCAGGAAATGGGAGAACTTGAGAAAAAGTTTCGTTCATAAAATTAACAAAAATTATCCCAACTGCCCCAGATCTGTAAGCCCCAGGAAATCTAGCGTTCTTCTCACATACAACTATCTTTCCCTTAACTAAATCAGGGTCCAGGCAACCTTCCCAACATATACTAAAATGCAACAAGAAGTCAGTACTATAGTTTCATTTTTATTCCTTTAAATTGTATGCAGTAAAAGTGAAACAGGGACAAGAATTACCAAGCTAGCATTTGAGAGCATTTTGTTCTTGAAGCATCTTTTCCATATATGAGAGGAAAATTTGTTCCATTTAATGTGAACGTGTTCGTAGAGTGCCCCTGTTTGTGATAAGAACATTAAAAAGTATTGAAAGGAAAACAATCTGAGCCACAGTATATACAAGTATTCATAAAATGTTTTTATTTTGTTGAAAAAGGAAGTGGATGAGACATACGACTAGTTTCTTTCCGTTTGCAAGAACAATGCTGTCAATAATCCGGCGATCTGTGGTACTAGCTGCAACTGTGAATATCCATGGTGCTACACTTGACACAGGACCAACCTTATAACTATTAAATATGGTTCCGGCAGACTGTGAAGTTAGTATCCCTTTCTTCATGGCATGAAAGGCACCAATTGCAATCGGGTCAATATAAAAATGAGGCTCAGAACGAAAAAATCCATTAAGTGAAATTGAAATGATGTCAACTTCATCAGCAATTGCATCGTCAAAAGCAGCCATGATACTGTCTGAACTACACCCGAAATCAAGATCACAGACTTTATATGCTGTGATTCTCGCAGCAGGTACACCTCCTCTTGCAGTACCACTTGCTAGTCCGTAAAAGCTTACATCCTTTACAGGACTCCTGGCTACAATTGATGCACAGTGAGTTCCATGACCCCAGAAATCCCTTGCAGAGTCTGTTAAGTAATATCGAGCACCAACGATCTTTCTGCAAAACAAACATTTCTTGATGTTGACTAAATGTTGCAAAGTACAAAGGCAAAACCATTACAAAAGTAGTTTAGTTATGAAATTTTGAAATGAATAAACTCAACCAAAAGTTTTAATTCGTATAATTGATAACTTTATGCATGTAAATATTGAGAGACATACTTGTTGCTGGTGAAATTTTTGCCGCCATCACAAACACCTTTCCGCTTCTTAGGAGGATGACCAAAACCTTCCTCTTTAAAGCTCTCAGCTTCAGGCCAAATTCCAGTGTCCATCACACCAACAATGAAATCACTTTCAGTTGTGGCATTTCGACTGACTTTCACACCAACAATGATATCACTCTCAGTTGCAGCATATAAAGCAGATTCAGAACTAACAATCATCCAATTCAATCAATTATCCGCTACACGACCTACATAGTCATAAGAATACAACAGCCTAGGAGATGAAGAATCAAGAGCATTCACTAACATGGAAAAACAATATAGAACTTGCTGAGGTCCTGAAATTCCCAGTAGCATTATAACTACCTTTACTATTTGACCAACAGTAGGTAACAACCAGTCTAAAATGCCTTTGGTTATGGAAATCTCAACTCGGTTCAAAAGTCATAGGATGTAGTTAACTATGATTTACGGCTACTAAGTCAAGTTCATTAGTTTTTGACTTTAAATATTTCTTAGATTCATACAACTCATAACTCAAATGCAGAAAAATGAAACGATGGTTGGACGGTATCAACCGTATCATTTCATTTAAAATAGCAGCAAAGAAAAGAAAAGGCTCGGATGGAAATTGTGGAATTGAAATCATGATGTTGACAAATGAAATTGGGCTAAACGACAAATGGAAAAATGATCGCATGAAATTTCAACCAATCATCTATAAACATACATAACACCAGCCATCAATCATCAATCTACAAATGCAATTCAAATTTTAGGAAAACCCTAAATGGTGGCAACAGAACAATCATCAATCTATAAATTCTAAATTAAAAACCCTAAAATCCCTACACCAGAAATTCACATTAATAACAAAACCTTAAATCAAAATTACCTAAATTTTAGAGGGATGACGGCGGGGGTGTTGTCGAAGAGGAGAGAATCGACGGCGGGGGTGATGGCCTGGGTTCTCTGGGATGTCGTCGAGAAGGATGATGGGTGGTGCCGTTGTGTTGGTCGACGGCGGTGATGGCTGGTGAGCACTACGAGGAGGAGGACGATTGAGAGTTGGAGAGTCGAGGGAAGGGAGTCGAGGGACTGAGAGTCTAAGAGTGATTCTGGTACTCGGGTGGAATTGGCTGAGGAGGATAGTCGGCTGGAGTTAGGAGAAAGATTTGGGTTTGGTTTGGGAAAAGAGACCAAGTGAGAGAGATGAGAGAGCGGAAGGCTTTTGGTTTGGAAAATTTGGGAAATTTTTTTAAAAAATGCCTATTTTTTACAATTGCCCCGCCAAAATAATGACAAATGGCGCGACGCAGGTATACATTTCGACGTCGCGCAAGGTTTTTTTATTTTTTTTTATTTTTTAAATATAAATTTTACTGAAAATTTACTTAATAAATATATATACCTTTGAACTTGATGGAATACGCATTGTATGAAATTAATTTCAACGATCCAACCGTCAAAATTGTTTGTATATATTCCGAGATCGCATACGCCAAAAATTGGAAAAAATAAACATCCAAATATCAAGTAACGGGACAAAACCTTTCGACGGTTATAAACGAAAAATCACGATTTAACGGTTATTTTAACTCCAATTTGATTACTTTTTACAACTACACTCCTTGAGCCTATATGAATACAACGAACCAATTCGATTGTCAATTTAAAATATTTACACAAGCGGATACCACAAAATGTTATGTTAAACTTAATGATAGTATAAATAAACTCCAAGTGTTAGGAAATCTATCGTTCTGATGAAATACGCATTCTACGAAACTAATTTCAACGATCCAACCATCAAACTTGTTTGTATATATTCCGAGATCGCATACGCCAAAAATTGGAAAAAAATAAACATCCAGAGATCAAGTAACAAGACAAAACCTTTCGACGGTTATAAACGAAAAAATCACGATTTAACGGTTATTGTAACTCCGATTTTGATGATTTTTTACAGCTACACTCCTTAAGCCTATATGAATACAATGAACCGATTCGATCCTCAATTTAAAATATTTACACAAGTGGATACCACAAAGTGTTATGTTAAACTTAATGATAGTATAAATAAACTATAAGTGTTAGGGAATCTATCGTTTTGATGGGATATGCATTGTACGAAACTAATTTCAACGATCCAACCGTCAAACTTGTTTGTATATATTCCGAGATCTCATACGCCAAAAATTGAGAAAAACAAACATTCAGATATCAAGTAACGGGACAAACCTTTTCGACGGTTATAAACAAAAACGCACGATTTAACGGTAGTTTTAACTCCGATTTTGATGATTTTTTATAGCTACACTCCTTGATCCTATATGAATACAATGAACTAATTCGATCTTCAATTTTAAAATATTTACACTAGTGGATACCACAAAATCTTATGTTATACTTGATGAAAATATAAATAAACTCTAAGTGATAGTGAATGTAATGTTTTGATGGGAAATGTATTGTATGAAACTAGTTTCAACGATCCAACC
Source organism: Malus sylvestris (assembly GCF_916048215.2). Classification (NCBI taxonomy): domain Eukaryota; kingdom Viridiplantae; phylum Streptophyta; class Magnoliopsida; order Rosales; family Rosaceae; genus Malus; species Malus sylvestris. Next base: position 29,510,044 of record NC_062263.1, read on the forward strand.
GTCACACGTATTTGTACATGCTTCGAGATTGCGTACGCCAAAAATCGCAAAAAACAAACATTCAGAGATCAAGTGACGGGACAAAACTTTTAGACGATTATAAATGAAAAAACATGATTTAACGGTAGTTTTAACTCCGATTTTGATGATTTTTTAGAGCTACACTCCTTAATCCTATATAAATACAATGAAGTAATTTGATCGTCAATTTAAAACATTTACACAAGTGGATACCACAAAAGAAAAAGGCATTATAAGAACCCCAAAAGAAAAGCAAAAGAAAAAAAAAACCACTTTGCGCAACGTAGGTCCACCTGCGTTGCGCAAAGCTGTTTTGCGCGACGCATGTGTACATACGTCGCGCAAAGTGTTTTTTTTTTTTTTTCCTTTTGCTTTTCTTTTGCCCTTTTCCTTATGAGTACAAAATAAATTAATTAAAATGTACTTACTAAATATATATACCATTGAACTTGATGGGAAACGCATTATACGAAATTAGTTTCAACGAGCCAACCGTTAAACTTGCTCGTATATGCTTCGAGATCACGTACGCCAAAAAGCACGATTCAAACTTGTTCGTATATATATACATTTAGAGATCAAGTAACGGGACAAACCTTTTCGACGGTTATAAACGAAAAAGCACGATTTAACGGTAGTTTTAACTCCGATTTTGATGATTTTTTAGAGCTACACTCCTTGACCCTATATGAATACAATGAACTAATTCGATCTTCAATTTAAAATATTTACACTAGTGGATACCACAAAATCTTATGTTATACTTGATGAAAGTATAAATAAACTCTAAGTGATAGTGAATGTATTGTTTTGATGGGAAATGCATTGTACGAAACTAGTTTCAACGATCCAACCGTCAAACTTATTTGTACATGCTTCGAGATAGCGTACACCAAAAATCGGAAAAAACAAACATTCAGAGATCAAGTAACGGGACAAAACTTTTCGACGGTTATAAATGAAAAAACACGATTTAACGGTAGTTTTAACTCCGATTTTGATGATTTTTTAGAGATACACTCCTTAACCCTATATGAATACAATGAACTAATTTGATCGTCAATTTAAAACATTTACATAAGTGGATATCACAAAAGAAAAAGGCAATGCAAGAACCCCAAAAGAAAAGCAAAAGGAAAAAAAAAAAAAAACAATTTGCGCGACGTAGTCAATGTCGCGCAAATTATCTTTGCGCGACGGTACTTTGCACGACGAAGTAATGCGTCACGCAAAGCTGATTTGCGCGACGTAAGTGCACCTTCGTCGCGCAAAACATCTTTGCGCGACGCATTCCTTCGTCGCGCAAAGTTCCGTTGCGCAAAGCTACTTCGCGCGACGTTTGGTATTTAGCGTTGCGCAAACATACTTTGCGCGACGAAATTTCCTACGTCGCGCAAAGTTCTGTCGCGCAAACATGTTTTTGTACTAGTGGATATTGTTTCTGACCAGTTTATATTACACCTAGAGTAAGTGTGAACCGTGTTGAGAATTTTGAGAGCTTTGAACATATGATCGTTGGTATGCAACTAAGTGGTCAGTGTTCACGGGGTTCAGTCGAAATGCTACTTCATTTGTGTATCAATTCTTTTGGAAATGGTACTTTAAATTGTCGATATGCTCTTTGCTTGCTTGGTGGTGATTTTTCACATTGTTGAGGACCTTGAGGAATCAATAGATCATCATAGTACTTGTTTAAGCTATTTCCCTGGAACCGAGTGATGTAAATCGTCCATGAACAGAGAGATATGTTGTAATCAGAGTATTCCATTTCCATCTACTATTGCAGTCTTGCAGATGTTGGGTAGTACGTAGTGCTTAATTGTGTTTTGATGCTTGTTCTGGTTTGCATTAACAAATGTATGCCGCGTGCATCGATAATAACTAGACTTTTTTTTCAGTCACTAGTACATCTTAAACTTGTATCCTTTCATTAACTAATGATGTATATTACTTGACAAATATGAATTTTTAACTGTCGCTGCTGCTTAGAATCATTAATTTTTATTTTTTTTAATTATTATTTTTTATTTTTAAAAATGGATCGAAAAGGGTTACTCACGTGTAAATTCATTACTAACAGGTTCATAACGGATGACCCGATTAATATTAACCCAACACCCGTTATTTTCGTGTCGTGTTAATAGGTCGTATAAGAAAATGTCAGATTTAGTGTCACATCATAGGTTAATGGCTGTTTAAACAGTAAGCTTAACGAATATATGAAAGTGTCTCACAATTATTACTTTAGGTACTAGATTGGAATAAAAAAAGTTAATGTATAAAATGTTGAAAACGAAGAAACTTCACGGTAGTAAACTGAAAATTACAATACGATTTGCATGATAAATATACGTGATTTGTATTGTCACATCCCGACCCGGGCCACCGCCACATCCGAGGCTTGACTCCGCCATAGCACGATATTGTCTGCTTTGGGCCCTGACCAAGCCCTCACAGTTTTGTTTCTGAGAAAACACACGAGAACTTCCCAGTGGGTCACCTATCATGAGATTGCTCTCGCGCGAACTCGCTTAACTTCGAAGTTCCGATGGAACCCGAAGCCAATGAACTCCCAAAAGGCCTCGTGCTAGGTAGAGATGGGAATATACATATAAGGCTTACAAGATCCATTCCCCTGGACGATGTGGGATGTAACATGTATAGGCTTGGCGTCTAATAAGCCATTATTTTATTGGTGTGGTAGGATCATAAATTTGCATACTCTTCATTTCGAACTTTATGCATGAATTTAAGCTCAGCTTGTGACCCTTCCACAACGATTTGACTTTGAGACGGGATTAGGCTTGTGAGTGACATTTTTGGGCCCAACATTAAACATGGGTGTAAATAGAGTTTTGAATATGGGCTATATAATGGGCTTTTGCACTTCCTTGGAAATTCGCCCAGGCTAAACCCTAGTTACCAACGCTGGTTTTGGGGATCAGAGAATCAAGATAGAGAGAGGCGAAAATGGTGAGGAGGAATTTCAGGGGGGGAGGGGTTTTGACGTGGCAGTTGGTCAGGGGAAATTGCAACAAGCACTAGCTCTGCGCACGTCTCATTTCTAATGCTATCCAAACCCTAAATTTCTCTAGACCATTAAAAACTTCACCACCACAACCACCACAGACGGCAATTAATTGGAAATTAGCCGCTGCCCCTGCTGCTACCACCTTCTCCATCTACTACCCGTATTCGCTCCTTCACTACCACCCAAACCGAAATCTTCATTTTGTGTGACACAAGTACTCGGTTCCACTTCCAGATTAAAAGGGAATCTCCTAAAAACATGGATTGTTTGTCCATTCCTCTTCCCTAGTTTAAGGGTTGTGTTGTCCATTCTTTTTCCCTAGTTTAAGGGTTGTGTTTAACTTTCCTCCTTTTCCCTAGTTTAGGGTTGTTGCTTGTGCATTGGCTTCTATAAAAGCCCTCACTTGTAAATGAATGAAACACACAAGAATATACATTCCATATTCACTCTAATTTGGTATCAGAGCCAAACATCCACTTCCCTCTCCCATTGAACCAACATGTGGTACTTGGGAGCTTGTTCCTCCTCAACCCACACATAATCTTATTGAGTGTAAATGGGTATTCCGCATAAAAAGGCATTCTGATGGCAGTATTGATAGGTACAAAGCATGCCTTGTTGCTAAAGTCTTTCACCATCGTCATGGAGTGGATTTCTCGGACACCTTCAGTCCGATTGTCAAACCCACCACAATCCGTATTGTTCTTTATTTACCTCTCACTCGTGGTTGGCCTTTTCATCAATTAGATGTGAACAATGCTTTTCTACATGGCTCACTCTCTGAGGATATGTCGCAACCTCTCGGGTTCGGTGACTCTACTTTTCCACATTATGTTTGTAAACTCCACAAAGCTTTATATGGCCTCAAGCAGGCACCTTAATCATGGTATAAGGAGTTGAGCGCTGACTGCGTCTCATTGCCAAGCCCTAAAACATCTCATCCGCTATCTGAAATGCACTATCTTTCATGGTCTTCTCCTTCGCCATAGTGCCTCATCCCGTCTCTATGTTTTCTCAGATGTTAACTATGATGGTGATCATGATGATCGTAAGTTCACCTAGTTATGTTATTTACTTTCGTGGTAACTTAATCTCCTAGGGTTCTCGCAAACAACGTTCCGTCGCTCGATCATCCACGGAAGCAGAATACCACGCCATAGCCTCTACTACTTGTGAACTAGCTTGGATTCAATCCCTCATCCATGAGCTTGGTGTCTTTTTAATGGATAAACCAACCATTTCTTGTGACAATATTGGGGCTACTTTCTACTGTGTCAATCTCATCCTTCATTCTCGCATGAAGCACATTGAACTTGATTTTCAGTTTGTTCATGATCGGGTCAATTGTGGCCTTCTTCAGGTGTCACATGTTTCTACTCAGGATCAGCTTGCAGATGTCCTCACAAAAGCTCTTCCTCATCTGCGCTTCAAATTGTTACGATCCAAGATCGGTGTCTCTGATGAGAACACCGTCTTGTGGGGGCGTAAAAGGGAATCTCCTAAAAACATGGATTGTTTGTCCATTCCTCTTCCCTAGTTTAAGGGTTGTGTTGTCCATTCCTTTTCCCTAGTTTAAGGGTTGTGTTTAACTTTCCTCCTTTTCCCTAGTTTAACGGTTGTGTTTAGCTTTCATTCTTAGTAGGCTAGTATAAGGTTGTTGTTTGTGCATTGGCTTCTATAAAAGCCCTCACTTGTAAATGAATGAAACACACAAGAAGATACATTCCATATTCACTCTAATTCAGACGGAGATGGAGATCCGCCTCCTTGTCATGCTCCCAATGTTGTCTTCTTGAATGTCGGACCCCAATATCACAATGCACTCAAACAAGTTGAAGGTGTGCATGCTATTATCTTACTTGTAATTTCTTTTGGAAAATGTTTAGTTTTAGGGTATAATTTTGTTTTATGGTAATTTATTGGTACAGATGAATGTCTTTCAGCGGTTTTCTACTTCACCAAACGTTCGGGACCAGGTTTTGGTAAGTTGTAATGATCGAATTCCCTTTCATTTTTTTTATGCAATTTACTGTGATCAATTAAGTAAACCATAAACCCTAAACCCAATAATAATCGGTATTTCTTCTTGTGTAGTCTCTTACTCGAGTGGTGATCCAATCTTGAATTACATGTGTGTGTTTTACCCACACATAACAAAATTTGGGGTTTGCTTTTTTAAGGTGTGCTAATAGCTAAATAGTCTAGATCCCTAGTCCTCAAGATGCCCCTCACAAAGTGGGTTCTACACCCAGGGATGATTGTCTAGCAAGAACTTGATTATGTTGTCCAATTAAAGAGAAAACACATTATTTTCAGTTACATTAATCAATTTGAAATTAATGTCTTATAATTTAAAATATTTAGGATACTCACACCTTTCCAGAAACGACACACATTTCTAAGTCTTGCAGCTTTGAAGAAATTTTATCCTTGAATTAGTAATTGATCAAATACTTGGAGATGAAATTTTATCCTTGAAATAGTAATTGATCAAATATTTGAAGATTCCATTTAGTCTCACAACTTGTAGACTCTAGCATATGTGAGAGCATAGCTCTAAATTGCTCGCCAAGAAACACTAAAAATATCTTGTCAAGATTAATGATCCCTCTTTGTCTGGAGCTAGGCATTTCTCATAGCACACAAGATATCCTAACACGATATAACAACAACATAAGATACAACAACGACATAACATGATACAACAACAACAAAGAAAGTCTTATCCCACTAAGTATGCTAAGTCTCGACATTTACCTCACTAATAGTAGCAAGTTCGGAAAAGATAGGGATATCTCGCATTAAAGCAGGGTTACACTTAACTCTTGATTTTAACCAATTGTTTACTCTGTTTGTTAATAAGAATACGCAAGATAAGTGTAAACCCTGATAAATGACGAAAAGGGTCGCGTCTTATTGACAACCAGAGTAGACGATTAGTTAAAATCATGGGTTAAGTGTAACCCCTGCTTTAATGCAAGAGATACCCCAACTTCCATTTCCGAACTTGCTACTGTTAGTGAGGTAAATTTTGAGACTTAACATACTCGCATATGCTAGAATCTAGAAGTTGTGACGCTAAATGGGATCTCAAGCATTTGATCAATTACTGACTGATATTTTTAAGGATAAAATTTCTTCGGAGCTGCAAAACTTGGGAACGTGTGCCGTCTTTGGAAGGTTGTGAGTATCCCAAATATTTTAAATTATAAGACATTAATTAGTGTAATTCAAAATAATGTGTTTTCTCTTTAATTTGGCAACACAATCCAGTTCTTTCTGGAAACACATGGATGATGGTCTTGCAATACATCAGTGTATAGCCCACTTTGTGAGGGGCCGAATACATGGGTGAAAGCGGTTATGGTAAAAATGAAGGGAGATGTAGTGAGGGGCCGAATCAATTGAAGGGAGATGCGGTGCTTGTTTGGAAGTTTTTTTTCAAAATGACTGAAAGCATTTATGGTAAAAATGTTTTTGATTAAAGGTTTCATGTAAGAAGCACATATCTAATGCTTATTTCAAAAAATACTTAAAAAAAAACTACTTTTGCTGTGCAAAATAAAGTTGTGAAGTGTTTGGTAATTTTTTTTGTAAAGATGATTTGAGCCAAAAAAAAAAAAAACTATTGTTAATATAAAACTTTAGTGAATATGTTAAATGTTTAAAAAATATATAATATTTAAAAAAAAAGACAATTTTTTATTTTTACAAAACACATTCATAGTTCTATATTTTTTAATGAGCTTTTTAGATTCACAAAAATCCCAAACCAACCCCAAACGCCCACCCCTCACCCCTCACAACCAAAAAACTAGATTCTTGAAAAGTACTAAAACAATGAGAAAAATGAAAAGAATATTTTATATTTCAAACATTTGTTTTCCTACTTTAACTCATTATTTATAAGGGTGAAGCGCCGATTTAATCCCTAAATTATCACCTCAGTGAAAATGAGGTCTATCAATTATTTTTTGGGTAAAATAAGTCCCTAAATTCATTAAAAATTGTTAATTTAATATTAATTCAAAGCTATTTTATCTAATTTTTCATAAACTTAAGTCACTTGACACATTTTATAGTCTAATACCGTCATTTTCTCGCCTATAAAGCCCTGAACATTTTATATACGTTACCAATCTCACGTCTAATTTACCCTCCAAAGTTAAATCCATACACCATTTCTTTATGAAAAATTTCTAATCTGCCCTCTAATGTGTGTCAAGTAACCTGACTTAAATTGAAAGAAAATTGAATGTAGTAGCTTCAAATATGATATTGGGAATGTAATTAAACTAGTATTCGATATTGGTAACCAATATTTTTATGTCATGGCACACAAATATAATGACGTGCATACATACGTATACATTAGACAATCTTGTACGCCTTACTGAGGGCAATAAGTAATTAAATTAGTATTCAATATTAGAATGATACGAGCATGTGTACAATTGACAATCTTGTATGCCTTATTGAGAGAAACAAGTAATTAAACTACTACTTTTTATCTGAATCACTATAAACATTTCCTACAAGAATATTGGGGGTATGCTATTGCCGCAACATGGAATGTGTATCATGTGGTCAAGATATAATTCACACAACAATGCATCAATACCTGCTTCTGTCAATCCCTAAACCAAAATTAATAAAAATATTACTCATAAAAACTCAAATAAAAAATAAGAGAACAAAATCCAAATTTCATACCCTTGCTCTATGCTCCAAGTTCCTTGTAAATTCTATGAAGTCAAGCAAGGAGTCTTCCTTGCTGTGATAAAATCCTGAATCGAATAATGTCTCAGACCTTTCTTCTACTTTAGAAATACAAATGTCTCATGAATAGTATTTTCATAACTAATCCATGCCGCTTCCAGTTTTGCTCTAGCCGCCCTCACTCATGTATTCGACCCATTACAAAGTGGGCTCTACACTAATGTCTTGCAAGACCATCATCCATGAATGATGGATGTTTGTCCGGTAAGAACTGGATTGTGTTGCTCAATTAAAGAGAAAACACACATTATTTTCAGTTACACTAATCAATGTGAAATTAATGTCTTATAATTTAAGATATTTAGGATACTCACAATTTTTCAGAGACGACACATGTTCCCATGTCGTGCAGCTCCGAAGAAATTTTGTCCTTAAAAATATCAGTCAGTAATTGATCAAATGCTTAAGATCTCATTTAACGTCACCACTTGTAGGTTCTAGCATATGCAAAGAGCATAGCTCTATATCGCCCGTCAAAAACACTAAAAGTATCGTGTCAAGATTAATATTTAAATGATCCCTCTTTGTCTGGTACTGGACATCTTTCATACTACACAAGATATCTCTAACATCATATAACTACAACAACAACAAAGAAGGCCTTATCCCGCTAAGTATGTTAAGTCTCGACATTTACATTACTAACAGTAGCAAGTTTGGAAATAGAAGATGGGGTTATCTCGCATTAAAGTAGGGTTACACTTAACCCATGATTTTAACTAATCGTCTACTTTGGTGGTCAATAAGAATACGCAAATAAGTGTAACCCTTGATAAAGGACGAAAATGGTCGCATGTCCTTATTGACAATCAAAGTAGACGATTGGTTAAAATCATATGTTAAGTGTAACATCCCACATCAACCAACGGAGAGGGGGTGATGTGCTTTATATGTACATGCCCACCTCCATATAACACGAGACCTTTTGGGAACTCACTAGCTTCGGATTCCATCGGAACTCTGAAGTTTAACGAGTTCGGGCGAGAGCAATCTTAGAATGCGTGGCCGAGGCCGAAACGGACAATATCGTGCTATGGTGAAGTCGAGACTGGGATGTGACATAATGGTATCAGAGCCACTTTGCCATGTGGTGCAAGTGTGCCAATGAGGACGTCGGGCCCCAAATGGGGGTGAATTGTAACATTCCACATGAACCAACGGAGAGGGGGTGATGTGCCTTATATGTACATGTCCACCTCCATATAACATGAGGCCTTTTGGGAACTCACTGGCTTCAGATTCCATCGAAACTCCGAAGTTAAGCGAGTTCGGGTGAGAGCAATCCTAGGATGGATGACCCACCGAGAAGTTCTCGTCTGAGTTCCCAAAAACAAAATCGTGAGGGTGTGGCCGGAGCCTAAAGCGGACAATATCGTGCTACGGTAAAATCGAGACTGGGATGTGACATTAAATGTAACCCCTGCTTTAATGCGAGATATCCTCATCTTCTATTTTCGAACTTGGTACTGTTAGTTAGGTAAATTTCGAGACTTAACATACTTAGGGGGTAAGGCTTTCTTTATTGTTGTTGTATCTTATATTGTTGTTGTATCTTGTTAAGGATATCTTGTGTGGTATGATGGATATCCAACTCCAGACAAAGAGTGATCATTTAAATATTAATGTTGTGACAATATTTTTAGTGTTTTTTTGCGGGCAATATAGAGCGCGTATGCTAGAATCTACAAGTCATGACGCTAAATAGGATCCCAAGCATTTGATCAATTACTGACTAATATTTTTAAGGACAAAATTACTTCGGAGCTGCACGACATGAGAACGTGTGTCATCTCTGGAAAGTTGTGAGTATCCCAAATATTTTAAATTATAAGACGTTAATTTCACATTGATTAGTATAATTGAAAATAATGTGTGTTTTCTCTTTAATTAAACAACACAATCCAGTTCTTATTGGACAAACATCGATCATTGATGGATGATGGTTTTGCAAGACATCAGTGTAGAGCCCACTTTGTGAGGGGCCAAATACATAAGTGAATACGGTTAGAGCAAAACTGGAGGCGGCATGGATTAGTTATGAAAAGACTATTCATGAGCCATTTGTATTTCCAGAGTGGAAGAAAGGCCTAAGACGTTATTCGTTTCAGGGATTTGATCGCAACAGGTAAGACTCCTTGCTTGACTTCATAGAAGTTGCAAGAAACTTGGGGGAGCATAGATCAAGGGTTTGGATTTTGTTCTCTTATTTTTTTATTTGAGTTTTTATGAGTGATATTTTTATTAATTTTGGTTTAAGGATTGACAAAAGCATGTATTGGTGTGTTGTTGTGTGGATTATATTCTGACCACATGATACACATGTTTCATGTTGCGGCAATAGCATACCTCCAGTATTCTTGTAGGAAATGTTTCTAGTGATTCAGATAAAAAGTAGTATTTTAATTGCTTGTTTCCTCAGTAAGGCATACAAGATTTTCAAGTGTACACATATCATTCTAATATCGAATACTTGTTTCCCTCATTAAGGTGTACAAGATTGTCTAATGTACACATATGTACGCACGTCATTATATTCGTGTGCCACCATTGGCATAAAAATATCGATTACCAATATCGAATACTAGTTTAATTATATCCCTAATATCATATTTGCTATTTTCAATTTTCTGTTAACTTAAGTCACATTACTTGGATGTGACACACATTATAACGATAGATTAATAATTTTTCACAAAGAAATAGTGTTTGAATTTGACTTTAGAGGGTAAATTAGATGTGAGATTCACAACCTATATAAAATGTTTAGGGCTTTATAGGCGAGAAAATGACGGTATTAAACTCTAAACTGTGTCAAGTGGCTTAAGTTTATGAAAAATTAGATAAAATAACTTTGAATATAATATTAGGAATGAAATTAGCAATTTTTAATAAATTTAGGGACTTATTTTATCGAAAAAAATAATTAAGAGACCTAATTTTCACTGAGAAGATATTTTAAGGATTAAATTAGCACTTCATCCTTATAAATAATGGGTTAAAGTAGGAAAACAAATGTTTGAAATATAAAATATTTTTTTTCTTTTTTCTCATCATATTTGTTTTAGTAGTTTTCAAGAATTAGTTTTTTTTAATTTTTGTTGTGAGGGTTGGGGGTGGGTGTTGTTTCAACTTTTAAGAAACTAGTTTATACATAGGGGTGTACTATCCACACACCCCATTTTACTTCTCACACAGTCCTTAATAATTTATGTATGTTAATCTTCTTCAATTCATCCGATCCGACGGTTGAAAATTAAAAATGTGTGTGAAAAGTAAAATGGGGTGTGTGGATATCACATCCCTATACATATCTCAGTGTTGGTTTGAGAATGTTGTGAATCTAAAAAAAACAGAGGAAAATTAATGAAAATTGTTTGAAAACTTTGAGTTTCAACACAAAATAAAGGGTAAAGTGAATAATACTATGAATAACTTTTTAGTGTAAAAATGTGGTTTTTCGTTAAAATGAAAAGTACTGGAAGCTTTTCGTTAAAGTTCCCAAAAAGCATCTCATTAAAAAATCTGAACACCGAATGCGTTTTGTAAAACAAATAAATTAAAAATTAAAAATTAAAAAAAAAAAAAAAAAAAAAAAACTCGTCAATTACAGTACAAAAGTATACCCTCACATATTTTACGAAATTACAATCTTTGCCCCTGATTTATTCTCTTTTTGTGATTATTTTATCACATTTAATATCATATCATTTAACATATTGACAATAGTTTTATATAAAATTTAGGAGGGGAAATCGAACACGGAACCTCGGAATACTTTTAACCAACTAAACTACATATCCCTTGTATTCTCAACACCCATAAAGAACAGAAAACTAGCTTGAGGAGATTACGAAAGGTAACGTGTACAGGAAAATGAAACAACAAAAGCCCATGAACGTTCTGAAGCAAATATTAATCTTCATGAAAAAACGGGGATAAAAGAAAGTGCTTGGATAAACCATATAAAAAGCAGAAGAAACAAGCATTCATACAAGTATATACAAACCAAAAAACAAATAAAAATCAAACATGAAAATTATTAGCCTCTCAAAAATCCATTAGAGCTCAGAGGAAAAGGGTAAGTTTAATTCTTGTAAAATAAATAAAAGTGGATACCGAAAGTGGCTGGAGAAACCAAAAACCAAATGGAAATGCAGAAGCAAAACAGCTTAAGAAAAAAAGAACCCAGCAAAAAGCAGAGAAGAAGAAGAAGAAGAAGAAGGACCTGATGAATGTGATCAGTAGTGACATTGTTAGGATATTAGGCTGCCATCATGGGTTGCATCTGCATCAGGTGCTGCTGCATCTCTGTTTTCTATGTGTCTACTACCTCTCTTCTCTGCTCCTCTACCACAAACAGAAAGACACTCTCTTTGTTTCCCTCTCTCTCTCTCTCTCTCTCTCTCTCTCTCTATAACTTTCTCACTCCTAAAGTATGAACATGGCTTTTTTTACAGAGTTGAGAGGCCATCCTCACTGCGAAGGGTGCAAGCAAATAGAGAGACAGAGTTTTTGATAGAGGGATGCCTTTGCCGTTTCTTTTCTTTTAATTTTTTTTTCTCTGTTCTTTCACTCTCTCTCCCCTTACATACAACGACACCACCCCCGCACAGAGATATAGGCACAGAGAGAGAGAGCTAGTGGATTATATATGATGGAAAAGAGTGCCCTTTTGGGGTTTTGCTTGGTTTTGATTTTCTGGGTCAGTTTCTTTCTCTCTCTTGCTCTCTTATACATGTCAAGGAGAGAAATTAATTTACAACCACCGCTAAGCATAGCTCAAGAAAATTTACTGCAAAATATCACAGCTAAGGGCTGGTTTGGTATTGTTGTGCTTTGAAAAAAAACTGCTATAAGAATAAGCGGTTGTGCTGTGAGAATAAGCGGTTGTGAAATAAATCAGCAGAGTATTTGGTAAATTTTTTTGTAAAAGTGCTTTTGGAAAGAAAAAAAAACAGTCTGATAGTGGATCTTTTCATTAAAGGAGCACTGTAGTTCTGTTTGCTTTGAAAAAAAACCAGTTTTTCAAAACTGCAAATAGCAGCTTCAGTTTTTTCCTTTGATTTCAGCTTATTCTCACAGCAGCTTCCAAAATAAGCCATTTTTTTTTTAGTTTACCAAACACCTAAAATCCTCACAGTTTTTTTTCATGGATGCTTTTTTTTAAGCACCTCACTCCCAAACCACCCTTAACTGACCTGACAGCACTACCATCAAATGCACAATAATTGAAGTGTAGACATTTGCTCAACTACTTGACCAGTTACTTGAATACCTCGAAGAAAGATATTTATTTGCTTTTATCTCATATCTCAGTTAGTAACCTGTCGAATATCTGGAAGAAATATATTGGCATCTGCATGCATGATTCATCGTATAAATTCATTAAATCCTGGAAATTATAATCTTGCTAGTAGGGACCCCAAAGAGTTCACATGCCCCCTGTACTCTGGTGTCCTCCACTCCTTTCCAACTGTCCTATCTCTCCCTCATTAGGCCCCTCAATAGTTTAGCAATGTTAAAGATACTTTCAATAGTTATCCCTCTAGCTATACACCTTAAACTTTAAAAGGGTCAGCTGGGCAAGTTTTTTTGAGGTTGTTGAGAAGAGCACATGACATGCTATTTCAATATAATCATGCACTATTATGCGGAACAATTAAACATGATAGTACATAAGGAGAGCATTGTGCCATCTAACTATCTTGAAAGAGACATGTTGGCCAGCTTCATTTTGTGGTTCTGGGACGAGATGCTATAGTTGCATTATTTCAAGCTAATCGTGCAGTCATGTGAACAAATTAAAAGGACATTTTATCCAGTCCAAAGGGCAGACTACTTGATCGCCTCATTCAAAGATCTAAAAAGAGGACTCACATCATTAACGTTTCGTTCATTTGTGGAGACATATTTTCTCCTTAATGATTTTAGATTTTTTTTTTCCGGAAAGCATAGAATCATGATAAGGAGGAGTTCATCCTCATCAATTCACTACGTGACCAATTTTTGAAACTTTATACTTATGATCAGAATTGCTCATATTATGAAGCATTTTGTAAAGATCATTTCTGCAAAAAAAAAAAAATCAATAAAATTTGAGACAATTTAGTAAATGAACTATTTAACAAAAAAGGATAGATTCGGTAGAAATATTAAAAACCGTCTATTTATTTGGTATAATTGATTAACTAAACAACATTTGTTTTATTAATTGACTTTTTATAAAGATAATCTTTACAAAAAAATTATAATATGAACAATTCTAATTATAAATACAAAATTTTATAAATCAGCTATTAATGAAATTGAGGAGGATCATCCCTGAGAAGCCAATTATTGATCAAGTTAAAAATACACCATCTTAAAAGGGTTAGTTGTGCAGCTTCGTTTTGTGGTTGTGGGATAGAAGGTCACTGAACCATCAACCATATGATGCTTTCCTTATAACAGTTACAAGTTGCCTTACTTTCTCCAGCACATGGAGAAAAACTTGCCTAAAAGACTAAATTAGATGTCAAGAGTAACAATATTTCAAAACAGTCACGCATTGTTGGATCGTGAAATCCAAATACTTGCCATATCATGTGTCTCTACACTTTACTTATCTTTTTTTATTGTTAAGAATTAAGGTTATAATTTTCGTTATGATAAAAAGCTAGGTCATATGAATTACAGTGCTTTACTTAAAGAGGGATCCCAGAGTCCCCAATGGTGTTGGAAACTTGGAAAGAATAGGAACATGTTATTAGGTGAATAAATAGTGAATTCAAATCATGAAGGAGATGGGTAGATAGGTAAGGTTGGTTGTGCTCCCAACTTAGCTAACATGATGGGTGGTTGGGGTGTCTCAATTGATTTGTGTACTCATATTCCAATCCTGTCTTTTCCTTTAGTCCTTAGCTTCTTTTTTTTCTTTTCACTTTCATGCTTTTGCCACCTTTGTCTATAGGCTCTGGGGCTTGTCCCTGACCCTTCCTCCCACTCTTCGACCCGTGATTTTAAGTCTGACTAGGGTTGACCATTACAACAATGCACCAATGACGAGTGCTGGTTTTGATTTGTTTATGCTTTCGGAATCACATAAATATGAATGGTGTGGATAAGCTCACTTCAAAACGACTGATTTAGCATTTCTCTTGCATGATACTTGGTTTGTTTATTGTTATTGTACCGAAACTATGATAATCACAAGGGGATTAGGCAATTTGACTCTTGCGAGGCTATATCTCATAACCAGAGATATATCCTTTGTATTTATTTAGTCCTCAATATTATCATGTAATTGTCCCAAGAGATATAGAGACAGTAATAAATCAAAATAAAAATGTTAATTTGGCAATATTCATATTAATTGCATATTATCCTGTATTATAATTTTGTAACACGATAATACAGTGATTAGTTTGAAATAGTGAAACTCTAATATTCTCATTGTAATACTGGACCTCTGATATTCTCATTGTGTAAATGTCATAACCCTAGGGACTGACAAAAACCGTAGCCTATAAACAATTGGCTGTTTGCTGCATTTGAACAGAGATATCAACCAAATTAGAAACCCTAATTTTACTCCATAATTTGATCTCGTTTTTGTTATATTTTACAGACGACTGAGGAGTCGTCAAAATGGAAAAGTTGTGGAGGAGGATTAGCCTTTGCCTTTGGACTTGTAAATAGGTGGAATTTTGCTGGGCTGGCATACTGCTACAGTAGCTCCCACAGTAAAAACTTCAAACAATTTATACATACTTTGACTCTGACTCTGTACTTTATTTTCTCGGGATTCCACTTGGCCTTTTTGGTGATAAATATTATTTTGTCTCATGTCAGTATCCCAGAAAGTATGTTTCCTCGATAACAGCCACATGACTGTATCTCATCTTATTATATTAGGGTCTCGACTGATTAGGGTTTGCTAATATATATTTTATTAGCCCAGTAATAGCCAATGACGTGATGGAATTACACCAGAATTTATATATTTATACAACTTACAACTTACAAAGCACAAGGTCATTATCCTAATCAAGGTCTAAAATATCGAAGATATCGAAAATATCGATAATTCAAAAACAAGGAAATTGCGATGGAAGGAAATTGCGATGGAAATATCGGGATATTATCAATATCGATAAAAATTAAATAAAAACCACGGAAATTGTAAGAAAAACTTAGAAATTTTTATTGAAACTTTGCAGGATGTTTATTTAGTCAATTATTTATTAGTTTATCACAAAAAATTGGAAGGAAATGCATTGCATGATGGATTTAATTGATTTAAGTTGATTATATAGCGAGCTGGCAAACATTGCGAGGGTATAAAATATGTAGTAATTAATGAAAGAAGTTTAAACACACCATAATCATTTATATATAATAAATTAGTACAATATTTTACACTTTATACATTGCATGGTAAGATACATGAGTGACTTAGTACCACATAGAGTTACTATCAAGGTCTAAAATATCGATGATATCGGAAATATCGGTAGTCCAAAAACACGGAAATTTCGATGAAAATATCAGGATAATATCGATATTTTAGACCATGATCCTAATCAAGAAGATTCCATCTGCAAATACGAATTAAATAAAACTAGTAATTAATTAATAAAACACAGTATTTAAGAATAAGATTCGTGCATAGTTGTGTAAGGTTAAGAGTACGTAAACAGACCAAGTCCAAAAACCTCGTCGTTTTATGAGTTTCTGCAAAATTGTTTCTTAAAAGATATAAAAGAGTACATTTACAGAAAATTGAAAGAGTATCAAATTCAAAGGAGAGTGGTACTCCTGTTTGTTACTGCAAATATTGATTCCTTTATATCAAACCCTAGCTAAAAGCTGTCATTGCCACTTTCCTTAATTTGATATTTTCCTCATCTTAATTTACTATGAAGAGAATCATCAAATTCTTCTTTTCATTTTTCTGTTTTCTTTACTGTAAATATTGATTCCTTCATATCAAAACCTAGCTAATAGACACTTAGACAGACCAGAGGTGCATAGAAGCATTCAAGTATCAAAATTGACTTCCCATGCAATGTTCAAGGTAATCTGTACTGGGATGAAATTTTTTTTTTCTTTTTTGTTGGAGTATTATGAAATTAGGATGAATATGGATGCTTGCTTAAACACTACTAAGTGCCATATTTATGGGGCGCGACACACAATAACACTTCATACCATTACCAACACACACATTTGACATGTTAGAACTCAACTACCTAATTTAAGTCGTTAGATATATTTGTCAACACTAATCTTTAGGTGCTCAAACACATGTGGCTGGTTATGCAAAATGAAGAATGATGGTTGTCATGACATGACTCAAATACTGAGTCCGAGTTTGTAATAAGCGTAATGCTAGACCAATTATTATACCAAACTTGCAAACCATGTGATATGTTATTAATATGAAATAAGCACGTTAATCCATACTTACGTAGTAATCCAATTATCAACAACCATGTACATGGTTTACAAAATATGTTTTAAAAGATAGTCCCCTTGACATTACTCTTATAACAAAAGTGGAATTTGATTGAGTTTATGTTGCAATTGAAAACCCCTCATTTTATATTTTTACGTAATTTAAGATTTGAGTCTTTTAATATTAGAGAACGCTTAAATATACAACTTATAGAGATCACATAAATTTGTAGTATTAGCATTGGAAACCGCGAGTACAACAACTCATATAATCACATGATCTTAGTCATTGATATTGATCCTCTATTATTTTATTTTTGTTCATACATTATCTATATATGCACATTCACTCGTTCTCAATCATGCATGCAATCGTTTTAAACATTTTCGATGATACTCTCGTTGCATTGTTCTCCTCCCTATAGCCTTGAGTGGCTGAGAATCCTTAGGGGTGTGCTATCCATACATCTCATTTTACTTCCCACACATTCTTTGATAATTTATGTCCATTAATCTTTTTCAATTCATCTGATCCGATGACTGAAAATTAAAAATGTGTGAAGTAAAATAGAGTGTGTGAATATCACATCCCAATCCTTAGGCCCTGTTTGGCAGATCGGATAAAAGATCGGAAAGGACTAGTTATACGGACACGGGTGTTTGGCGTTCATTCGTACTAAATAAGCGTCGAATTAATAATTTAACCGGTCTATTTATTTAACACGGTATACGCCGGATTAATAAAACCAACCAAAAGGCTTGGATTATTAGTTGGCCCTCTCTCTCTCGCCTTTTCTCGGCCCTCTCTCTCTCTCTCTCGCCTTCTCTCGGTGTCGTTGTCTCTGTCGCCATCTTTGCTCTCCTAGTCCTCGTCGCCTTCCTCATCGTCCTCTCCTTGTGGCCTTCCTCATCGCCTACTCGCCATCCTTCTCGGCAACTGGGTTTTGCAAAGAAACATGGTGCGGCGGAGAGATGATTTCAATTTGGGATTATTTCGCAATTGGTCGTTTGAATTTATTTGGGATTCTTCTATAGTCGGGGAAGAAAAAGGGAGAGAGAGGGAGGAAGTTTGGGGGGTGCGACAGAGAGATTTGGGGAACAATTATTGGGATTCTTCTGCAGCCAGGGAAGAAGAAGGGAGAGAGAGGGAGGGAGTTTGAGGGGTGCAGTGGAGAGATCTGGGAACAAAGAGATGGTTTTTTTTTTTTTTTTTTTTTTTTTTAAGTTTAATTTATTTTAAGTTCGATTCCTCCTATCCGGTATAAAATCAAACACAGTATAAATAATATGATCATTAATCCGATACTGCACCAAACGCCCGACTAATTTAGTCAGTACTATCTGTTGACTATTTATCTTATCCGACAGAAATAATCAGTACAGTTCGAGTTGTCAAACGAGACCTAAAGTTCAGATATTTACTAAAGTAATAATTTAACTAAGTCACCAACCATTTGTTTAGAATTGAAGTGGTGGGTGGGATTGTGCGAGTCGAAGCACATAGAAGAGGGTGCCAAATTATATGACTAGGGTTTGCAGTCAAAACGACAGCTAAGCTGCTGCTAGAGTACCATTCAATATGACATGCACAGTTCCACATGTCTGTAATTTTTTTGGCTTGAAATGCCACACCACATTCCCAGTTTCGCACAGCAATCCCATGGCCATTGGGCCCAGCCCAGGGAGAGATTTTTTTTAACGGGATTCTGTTGCGCAATGTTAATATTTTACGTATTATAATATAAATAAATGACATAAAAGTAATAAGGATAATGTAATTGTATTAGAAAACAGGCGAATAACAGTTAATACGCCATGAAACTATAGTATTAATAAAAGAAAAACTAATGAAAATGTCTTGAAAATTTTTAATAAATACAAAATAAAGGGTAAAGTGATTAGTACCATAATTGATTTTTTAGTGTAAAAATGTGTTTTTTCGTTAAAGTAAACAGTACTTGAAGCTTTTCGTTAAAGTTTCCATTAATAATATGATGTAACAGTCGGACTATAGTTTCTTGGCGTATTAATTGTTATTTTGTGGCTGGGTTCAGCTTAGTTCATCGGATGCGCCTATGGCAGGTTGACTTTTGTCAAAAGGTTTGGAATTTTATGGCTGGGTTTAGATGTGGTTCTTTAACTTCCAACTAATTGTTTTTTAATGCGGTGTCGCTCTTTTGGCTTTTGTTGACGTCGAAGACTCCAGGGCGGTATCCAACGTCCTATGGATATCTCTTTGACACTCCTCGATCCTCACCAGCTGTATATCGATAGTCGTGGAGTCATATAATCAAAGTATAGTGTTAATAATTAAATGCACCATGATACAATGAATAGTTCTACATCAAAGGGCACTTATGTCGATATGATAGTCACAATAAAATTATTATATACTTGTAGGTCCTATAGCGGGGGCAAGGGCCCTTGCTGTAGAAAGCTTGTAATTATATGGTACTCCCTGTGCTGCACTAAGAGCAATTCCACCCCTAAGGACTTTGCGCCAGCACTCAGCGCATTTATCCACTCAAGTGAACAGTAATAGACTGGAGTGAACAGTAATAGGCCAAGGCATCTCCACCCCTAAAAAAATGCGCTGGCGCATTTATTTGGTGTGTTTTTTTTTTAAGTTTATTTTGGATAAGATTTTTAACCAATTTCAGATAAAATTTCAAATAAACTTACAAAAAAAAAACACACTAAAATAAAATTACATACTCATCAAATAAACTATAAAAAAAACACACTAAAATGAAATTACATAAACTCATCAAATACACTTTATTCTTCAACCACAAGCTTTTTGGTATTTTTTTTTTCACACAAAAAGCATATGAAAGCTTTGGTAGAAAGTGTAGAAAATATTGAAATGTGGTGTAAGGGGGAAGATGAGAGTTAGGTATTTATAGAAAAAATAAATAAATTTTTTTAAATTTTCTGTATTTTTTAATATTTTTAATGTATTTTTTAATAAATTTTAATTTAGTTAATTAACGTAGACTGTTGATCTGTGATCGGACGGTCTATTTTAAAAGTAAAATTTAAATTTTTTTTACCGTTGGAAATCCAACGGTCTAGAAAAACTAGCCGTTGGAAATCCAACGGCTATGAGCATGCCACGTCGCTGATGGGATACGGAACACAAGTGGGC
Source organism: Malus sylvestris (assembly GCF_916048215.2). NCBI lineage: Eukaryota > Viridiplantae > Streptophyta > Magnoliopsida > Rosales > Rosaceae > Malus > Malus sylvestris. Next base: position 29,530,458 of record NC_062263.1, read on the forward strand.
TGACAGCCCCTCTGCAGCCTGTCGGCTACTCGCGCCCAGGCGCGCTTGTCGTGCACGCGCCAGCCAAATAGGCCGGCTTCTTGGTCTGTCAAAATTGGGCTGGCATGGGCTGGGTGCCAGGCAACTTTGTGGGCTGGAGCAATTTCACTGAGGGCCAGGCTGTTTTTTGTGATGGGGGCTGGGCAAAGCAAGTCCCGGTGGACTTGCTCTAACCATGTGACTGACCACAGAAACATGTCCTATATATTTGACACACTGTTTTTGGTAGGACACACACAACACAAACTTGCTTTTCTCGCACATAAAAATAAAAATAAGGTTTTCAGAGGGGATGACTTGTTGTACAATTGCAAAATAAAGCTTTCAAGTTTCATTTCTCATGGCTTCGAATAAAAAGAGATAAAAAAGAGCCAGTTTTTTCATTTTTTGGATGCTTTTTTCGTGAATGAAAGGAGTCTCCTACTACCTGCACCAATGAGTCGATATGAAAAATGGCAGGGGGAATCTGCAACTGCAGGCAACAGGGTCCTTAATTTGGTATCAGATATGAGAAAGTGAGATTGTTGTCTATGGGAAGGAGGCACACACTGTGAAGCATCTCATTCTCAGAGGACTAACAAAATGGAACATATATGAAATGGGGCAGCCAAAAATGTTTATTAGGGAGAAAATAAGTGTCTTTTGAAATAATTTCTTTATTTATTTTTATTAAGTTAAGCTAATTAATTAGTTGGGTAAGAAACTTATAATGAAGAAACTAACAAAGATATTCTATATTGAGAGAAAGATATTCTAATCAATTACCTACATAATTGAAGACGCCATTTTTGGCCCAACCAAACATCAGTCCACCACATAAAAGAAAAAAAAAAGCCCTAAATTCCTCAATCGAACAATGACGCTCAGAAATTTCTATAGAGAGGTACCAACCATTGTCACTACGACACTATCCATGATTTTCTCCACCGCTTATGCAAGCAAAAATACTTCTTTGAAAGTTTTGGTGAGCTCTTGGGAAATTGTGTCAGAATTGTCGACAAGCCATCCACGTGATCTTCGATGATATCTTTGCTATGGGTATTGTTGCTCGCTTGCAGTGGAGCAAATCATTGACAGTGTCGTAGTGACAATGGTAGGCACCTTTCTTTTGAAATTTCTAAGTGACATTGTTTGAATGAGAATTTTTTTTCTTTCTTTTATATGGTGGACTAGTACTTGGGTCGGGCTAGAAAGCACTATCATCTCCAATGATGTAGGTAATTGTATACATTAATGAGTGGTAGAGATATTATAGGGGTTGGGTCACCCCGAATCAGCTAATTCCCAACCTTATTTTTAACCAAATCAGGCGGGTTAGAAGGAAGAAAAATCCTCCCAAACCCAACACAAAGTCAACCCCATCATTTATTGGGTTGGGCAGGGTTGATGCCTTGCCGTCCATGTCATCCCAAACCCAACCCGATTTTGAGCTCGAATTTGCTCATGCACATATTACCCATCCCTCATCATATTATAAATTATGTGAAAGTTTTGGAATGACTATATTTGAAGTTTATTGTTGGTTTTAATATGGATAATGAATGATAGTATTACTTTTACATTTTCTTTGGTTGAAGCTTTGTTAAACGTCTTGTAATTTAATTTCAACTTTGCATGGTTGAAACATTAGAAATAGTTTCCAAGTTGTTTGCTCTAACTTTTGTGTGGATGGTGATGTGTAAATGAAATTTTAACTAATATTGACATTGTTTGGTTGCAAATTTGAAAAATCATGCAACATAAGGTGTTATAAAATTGAACTCGACATTTGACCAAAAAAAAAAAAATTGAAATCGTAAAGTTGGACTAACCCGAACGAACTCAAATAAGCTTGAACTCAATTAAACCCAACTAAACCCCGTATCAAATTCATCATGTCTACCGAAAAAAGAATGTTGTAAAAAACAAGCACTTGTGGAAGGTTTTAGACCCAGAAAGAGGCCCCATGACCCAAAGAAAGACATAAAAATTTAAGGCCCCATCCAATGATCCAAACCTTGCAGGCTATACCTATAACCTACATAATTGTTCATGCATGACAAATTTGCATTCTCCGAGTCCATATCAATAATAAAAATGTGTCCAGAAAATTAAAAAGAAAAATCATCTAAATTTCATTCAGCACTACTGCTTGTAAATTGTTAAACAATGGATTCCTTAAATGGGGTTGCAAAACAACCATGCTTCTTGCTTGAGCTTTAACATGATAACTTTAACGAAGAAAAAAAAAACAGTAAAAATAATTACATTTTTCAATTTATAGCTGAATTCAGCTACCTTGGGAGACCATGATCATCAAGAACTAATTGGTCTTAGCTTTTTAATGTCACTGGGAACAGAAGCAGTAGTTGCTGCAAGACTAACAACGTGGCCTGGGAAGGCTTCTTGCGTTGCATGTCCTCAACGTCCATTCCAAATGCGCACCGTCCGCTGCCGCGTCCCGGAATATGAGTGCAAGGATTGCCCCCGGTCGGAGGCACCTTACCCCGAAGTGATTGAACGTGGAGAGAATCATTTTGTGTCCGGTGATCTCCCTCTAATGGCCTCATAGCCAAAACTTCATGGAAACCAGATACCCATAACAATATTGTGAAAGCAAATGCAACATTTTGGTACTTTTTTTTAAGAAAGTAGGCTATTTTTGTATACCTACAAACAATATGAAATTAATGGAAATCTTCTATGTTTATGCCATTAATGGAGTGGGAGGGTTTGGTATGTACAGAGATGCATAATTGTGTAGATAATAGTAATAAATTAGGGTTTAACTGGAGTTTAGTGCGTTATGTCTGATTAGTTTGAATTGGAGCCGCGGTGTTCTACTTTATATATGTTTGACCCACTAAACTAGCGTCCATTGAGATCTAGGAATTGGTCTTGGGTGGAGGCCATGTGGAAAATGAAAAATAAAAAGAATTCAGGGTGAGCCAAAATTTAAATTTTTTTTGGTTGTCAATTCCCAAAAGTTTCAGTCCCAAAAGATTAAAAGAAAAAGAAAAAAAATCCACATCTATGCGCGTGTGTGTATATATATATATATATATATATATATTTTTTTTTTTGCGGTTTTAGTTAGATATTTTGTATATAATCAAACCATGATTTTTCGTAGTTAGAAGCAGTGCAAAATGAGTCTTTTGGTCATTTTGATATGGTTGATGAATCTTCTACTCTTCTAAACAATAGTTCATGTTGTATAACGACATTCAATAGGTCATGAAAACAAATTAACCTTAAGCAAGTGACCATTTACCAAAGTGGTAGAAAGGTGTTGAGCTCTTGCATGACGGAGTGGGTTCAACCCCTGCTAATCTAACATCTAATCTAACAAAATCTATTGTTTAACAAAAAAAAAAAAAAACAAATTAACCTTGAAATTGCATATGAAAAGTCGTGGCTTTGGGTAGGTTTGAGTAGCTTTAATTTCGGCTTGTAAGTTCACTGAAATTGCGTACAAATTTAGGTATAGGCGTTGCCGCGTTGTACAAGAGTATAGACTTTGAATCAGCAAACTAAAAGCAAAACAAAACAAAAGAATAATTAAGTAAAAATCTTTGCCATATGAAAACTTCCAATCCAACACACCGCTTTGCTGCTTTTCTTTCCGACAGACAACTCATACATAAAGATATCAAGAGTACTTCTAGTCGGTTAGCTCCTTTTGTGTTTTGACTTAAATAGGGAGGAACCCTTTCTCATTCAGTTTGAGCTCTTTTGAACCAGAATGGTTTGTTAAAGATATAGACTTTTTTCGGCAATGTCCTTTGGACAGAATTTCGTCTTCACTCGTGTGCTGCATTAGAGTCTGGACGATATCTAACCAAAATTTAATCATCTATCTTTAAGCGTCCTAACACTTAATCGTTAGAATTTAGCAAGAAGAGTACATATGTTTCTCTCGAAGATAATGGACGGAATGAATGCTTTTGAAATTCTAATATCTAACCTATATAGACAGTTCCAAAGGTTGCAACCTATTAGATGAGTCGCAATATATTGTTCTAATTTAGACCTTAATTGAGGTAACCTTTCAAAAACAATTTAGTTAGTTAAACAGCGGAAATGTATGAATAGACCCGTTAAATCCTATAGAAATATGCATCAACATGTTGTTCATTAAGGCCAACTGGTCACCACTGTTCTTGGTCAGTATTAAGGCGGGTATATTTAGTTCATTCGGTTGTAAATGATATATGAGTATAACCTGATGCTGTTCATTTTAAAATAATTTTTTATAGGATTATAATTCTAAACAGGAATATATTTAATCATTTCGATTCGAGATGGCCTAACTAATCAAGCATCGAACTAAAGGCATACAAATTCTATAGGGCCATGTATCTTCCTTTCGATAAATTGCCTGGCATGATATATGTAATTTGAGTAATTAATTATAAAAAAATAAGAAGTTTTTGGAAGTTTTTTTACTATCGAAATGACAAAAGAGGCAATTTAAATTTCCTTTTTAACCGATCGAAGTCGGCTCTCTCCCTATTTATACATCACCATTAACAATCCAAATAACGCTAAAACCCTAATTTGTGAAAATCTCTCTCTCCATCTCTCTCTTGACTCTCTTTGTCGTCAGCCATGGCCAAATCCAAAGAAAAAACTAGAACCAAACCGAAATCCAAGTCTCACCTCCCTCACGCTAAAACCCTACTTGTGCAATCTCTCTTTCTCTCTGACGACGACGCCAAGACAAAAGTGAAAGCCAAATCCAAATCCAAATACAAATTCGGAGCCAAACCCAAATCCAAGTATCGTGTGAGATCCGGGTCCGTGGAGAAACCCCGACGAGAAGTCCTCCATATCCAGAGAACTAATCATGGTATGGCTTTTGATTTTTGTTTTAGGGTTTGTGCTGGGAAGATTACCTTGAATCTTTTTTTATTTCACTAATTGAGTAATATAAATAACTCTCTACATCTCCCATGCATCTAATGTTCTTCAGATTCACAATTCTATTCAACTCAATTGCTACTTAATAATTGTGTAATTGGCTCATTACATGTTTCTTATGACTCTATAGTATACTTAGTGTTGCAAGAAAAATTAGGCTATGGTTATAACCTCTATACGTGTGATTTGAATATTTTCTTTTGCTTCTTGTCCTTGTATTTAACAATGGAACTGCTAACAAACAGAAAAACAAAAATGTTTACTAAAGGACGTTGGAGACTTAAAGGCTCAACTCCAGATCGAGGGACGAGCTGAACAAGAAGAATGTAATTTCGGGCGTTGTAGAGTTTGCAGTAAGGAAAATGAGCATTTCAGTTTTGCCTGCCCATATTGGAATGGTGTCCCACCGGGCGCTATTGTTGGCGATGGCTATGGTGTAGTTTGTGGTCTTTTTGATCGTAGACTCTACAAAAACCCCAACCTTTGTGCCCACCCTGGTGGTTCCTCGAAAGGACGCCTTATTGTCGCATATTGTAACTACGGTAGGAATAGTGGTCTCCACTGGTTGGAAAAGTATCCTGAACGTCCCAAGGACAAACCATATAAACCTCTATTCATCTCATCCTCTAAGCCGAAGTTGCTGAAGAAAACTTATTGAACGATTAAGAAGTCTGTCAAGTCCTGCCTTTTGGTAATGGTGTTTAATAATAAATGGAATGCAATACACAATGCATTTGCAGGTCTTCATTGCCTTTTTTTAGTCGTTGAGTTTTTCTCCATCTGACTCCTAGTTCTTTTCAGAATTCTATTACTTTGGGTGTACGTTTGTTAATTACTTTGCTCCTGAACATTATTTTTATATTTGATGAGATTAAGTTGGTGATAAAATTTCTATTAAGTTTTGTGACACTTGATCGCAGACAATGAGTGAATCATGGATAGCAGATTGAATAAAGATGCGTACGCAATCTGCCTATTAATCGCATACTAATTGGTTTATCATTCATGAGATAGAAATTTTCGTTATCATTATAATGGGCGCTACTTGCCTTTAAAATAAAATTTTAATTGTGCACTCCTCATAAAAGTATTTTTTATTGTGTACTCCTTTTTTTTTTTCTAACAAATATTTGTTTGATTTTTGCATGTTTAATTTGTTTCATAACTTGAGTTCTTGATGTAGGCCTTCTCAATTGAGTTCTTCGCGTATTAGTCTTTCTGATCACAATGTTGATGGCCGAGTTAGAATCATTTATCGCCTTGATCAGAAACGAGAAAATGCTACAAACCAAGTTCACTTATAAAACTACTATCAGTAATCCTTTTATGTATCCTCTGTAATACTTTGCAAAGTATTTTGTACTGCAGATTGTTGCCTAAGTTTGGAATTTTAAATACAAACATCGAATTGAAGAGTCTATCGTCAATTTATACATGGAAAAAATCTATATCCAATAGAGCTAGTCCTGTGAGTACATGACTCCACCTTCTAGTATAAGTCAAACTTCTCAACTCAGTTTTATAAGTAGCGTCATACAAAGAAAAAAAGAAAAAGAATTGTAAGACACCCTTTTATAAATAGCATTATAAAAAGAAAAAAAATATAAACATAATTGTAAGACACCAATGTGGATGCAAATTTCTTCCTCCTTGATCTTGGACAATTTTGCACCTACAAAACAATTAACACCTTAGGTTAAGGCCAAGAGCCTCACGCGCCCACGATGAATGGGGTGGGCTTTGGCCGAAGAACCTCCGATGCCAAAGTTAGAATTTAGAGAGAAAGAGTGTTTAGAGAATTTTGGGATTTTTGCCAAAGTGTTGGAATTGGCTATTTGGTGAGAAATGAGAGTATATGTATAGGGATAGGAGGTGGCTAGGGTTTTTTGGGTTTGATTTAGGTTTAATTAGCCAATTTATTTGGCTATTAAACATAAAATGAATGTTTTGGTGGTTTTTTGTATAATTGGCTAATCAATGTCACAAAAAAGGAAAATTATGGTGAAAAAAGAAGGAAATGGCTGGCTCCCTTTGGAGAAGGGATAACCGACCTTTAGGGTGATTTTTGGGCTTAATTTGGTGATGTAATTAGCCTTTAATATATTGATTATATTAATTGGTTGAGGATGTTATGGAATGTTTGAAATAAATGGCTAATTGAATAAGGACAAAATGAGGTAAAAACATATATGGAATGAAATAGGTTTTGAATTGTTACCCATTTTGGGTACTCCTGACTTGGTTGATGGATGATTCTCCACTGCTCGCGTGTAGGAAACCCGGTATGCCTCGAGGGTATTTTTGTCCTCTTTTGTCCAAAAGTCCACGTGTCGCCTAGTGAATATTTTTGGCTCCACAACCAACATGACATTTTTCTTCTTTTTTCTTGAGCTATAGTTGAAACATCGAGGGTATATTTAGAAATGTAGCCATTTTGAGAACCAACTAAAGAAATATAACCTATCTTTCTCAATTATTATAAAAGTAACCAAAATTGCAGTTAAAAAGACTTAATTACTCCTTAAGTTGCATATTGAATTACTTAAGCCTTTACTTGTACAGTGGAACCTGCATTCCACCGCTACCATGGTTTCATTCAGCCATCTTTAATTTTAAGGAAAACTAATGAAAATGGCTTAAAAACTTTGAGTTTTAACGATAAGGACAAAATAAAAGGTAAAGTAAATAGTACCAGCATTGACTTTTTAATGTAAAAATGTGATTTTTCGTTAAAATAAATAGTACGGGAGCTTTAGTTAAAGTTCCTTAATTTTATCAGTCATTCGCTCATCTTTATATCTATCACTCCATATGGTAAAACTTTGTAAAAGATCATTCTGAAAAAATAAATTGCAGCAAAGAATACATCTCTGTAGAATAGCTTATGTGGTATCGATTCTATCCATATGACCAAAAACTGCAAGTCTATGCGCCAGGCGACTCGAAAAACCAACACATGTTTAGAAAAGATGAACTTTTCGTATGTAAGTATAATTGCCAATCTTCTGTTCTAAAAGAGGAAACAATACTTTAGTAACTTGTATGATCGCATCCAATCCTAGATCTTTCTCCAATATCTCCTTAATTGCCGTCTGATTTGCAATCCCACCTACGATCGCACATGTTGAACCAGAGCTTGTCGTTGGATTTGCAGCGCGAAACAAACCGCTCTGATGTGCAGACCAAGCTGGCGATCTTGGAAGGCGTGAGGAAGGAGATGATGCAGAGCTGGACATCCTCAGGGAAATTGGAGAAGTAAATGGCGCTACCCGATTAGTCAATTGCGAGACTTGGGTCTTTGATTGTCATCATTTTCGGATTTAGGAACCTGGGCCTGATTTTCTCGGGAAAGTTGGGAATTTTTTGGGAAAATAGTTGGGAATTTTCTGGGGGAAATTGGTGGGATATACGAGTATCAGGACAAGGAAACGAGAATTTGTTGTATTGGATTGAATTTAGGAGATTCTTCGACTGAGAAGAAATGATTCTCTTTCTTCAACTTGCTGGTGCAGAGACCAGCGTTTTTTGTCATAAGGATAAGAGATGAACTCCAGACGTCAGAGGAATAGGAGAAGAGAGAATTTTAATTTAAGGGTAATTAAGTCTTTTTAACATCAATTTTGGTTAATTTTATAACAATTAAAAAAGATTGGCCATATTTCATCAAGTGTTTCTCAAAAGGGCTATATTTCCAAATTTCCCAAACACATCCTTTTGTAATTTGTTTCTCTTGTTATGTTTGTTTGCAGAATTGTAAGACACCTAAATCGGCTAATCAGGAAAAAAACCAAGGGTCTCGAGTTTGCAGAATTGTAAGACACCCAAATCAGCTATGCAGGAAAAAACCAAGGGTCTCAAAGGGATTAGGGATGGATCACCTGGGATTAACTCAAGCAAGGGTAGGCAGATCTGGTAATTGGTCTTTTTCGATTTTGATAAATCCTGAAAGAGGCGAATTGCCAAAAAGTTAACGGAGCTTTCTTGACATTGCTAATCGTGGATTCACTCACATGATCAAACCAAACGCTTGATTGAAGAAGGATAAATCACTCACTTTAAGTGCACAAGACAAATAAACTATTTTTCATTCAATCAAGTCTTCCATTTAAGGATTTATAGTACAATATTTATAAGGGTTTACAAATTAATAGACCTCAAGTTTCTATGACATCCTCACAACTCCCAAAACAACTTTACAAATATCTAAGTAATTAAAATACAAAACCTTTAAATTGTTTTCCTCAAGGTATGTGCCTCACACATCATTCTCCTATTCTCGCAAAAAAAAAAAAAAAAAAAATCCACTAGTTTATATTTAGTCTTTCCTCGATCTTTTAGATGTCCGATTGGCATGTTTCACAATAACCAATTAAGCACCAAACTTTTCCAAATTCCTATAGACCATGCACACATTAATCTTTTCTTCTTGAAAATAATTACATTGAAACAATGCTTCCAAATCACTTTTTCATATTCATAACTTGTGAATGAGTGTACATAATTCAAATCATGTTGATGAGTTCCATGTATGCATCAGCTAAATAGCAAATTGGACCAAACGTAAGAGCCCATAATGCCTCCATGTGTATGTGATATGTGTAATACAAGGAAGATTGAGTCCGGTAAATTTTTATTGGGAGCTGCTACATTCATCTCTTTGTTTTGTTTTCTCAATCACATATAAAAATGCAAAAAAAATTACTTCTCTTTCTCCACTTACTGTTATTCCTAATATATCTTTATTTTTAAACTTATAACAAAAACTTAATTAAGATAGAGAAAAAAGCATAAATTCAACCGCCACGTAGCAACATAGCGTTGGAACTCATTACCCGCCATCAACCAAACTCACCACCGCACCTGCTGTCGTTCTCCTTGCTGCCGGCCATTTTTTTCCTCCCTTTCTCTTCTTCTCTCTTTCTCTCTTCCCATACCAAATCCAAATATAAAGACTGTCAAGATCAAGAACTATATATGAGATTTCAAATTTTTAGAGATTATTGTCAAGAATTGAAGCCTCTCACCATATCCGTTGTAATTCTTCCCCAACAGCTATCAATCATAGAGACAGAGTAGATTTGGAAAGAAAGTAAGAGAGGGCAGGAGGTGAAAGAGAGAGAAACGGGAAGAAAGAGATTAGAGGTTTTGGGCTCTCCTTTCTTAACTTCTTTTTTATTTTGTTCTTATGGCTTTTTATTAGGGTTTATATAAGTCATTTACAAAAGATAAAATATGTCATTAGAATTTTTTTTATTAAAAAGTGGGTGGTGAAATAGGACATGTGAGTGGCTTTAGTACTCATTTTTAATATTATGAAAAGAATATTTATCCAGGCTTATTTTTTGCTATGCTCTTGAAATATTATTTTGGTCTCATTTTGCCTTTTGGAATTCAAATTTTGTCACTTAACCCTTCCACTCTACCTGGATTCAATCTATTTCGCTAAATATCAGTATAATTGTTGATGTGTCATTCAGATATTATATGGCAAGCAATAGGAAGATGAATTGACAGATAAATATTCTTCTTATAATATTAGACATTAGTCAAGAAGCACCTTACAAGATCTTAAACATTTAAATATATTTGAAAAAAAATTAAGATTTCACTGTAAAATCAATTGATAATATAAGGAGTATTATTTATAAGCACAAGTCATAGTTCCTTCGCAAATGAACCTCAAAATACCAAGAGCACCATTCCCTTATGCAAAGCTTTCAGATAGTGTCATCTTGAGATCCATCCGAGCTCTCTGCATTTCAGGGACGGAAAAACTTTACTTTTAGTGCTGGTACCCTCCATGTTGAATTATTATTAAGTTGAAATGGGAGACCACGACTTAAATTGATTTTGACATGGTTTATGTTAGTTTTTGGGATGTACACTTGGTGTATATATTGATCTTATATGTTTAATTGTTGATATATGAAAATGTGATTAACTGAAGAGTTACTTTATATTTGTTAAAAATTGTAATTTTAGATTACAGAAGAGAAAATATTTGATTCATCACACGATGCTCTTAATAGGTATCTGAATTGACATATATGTGAGGCAAGTTATTACGGCACATATTAAAGTAACATGCGATGATTACGACACCACTTATACATTTAATATGTGATGAAAAATTTACGTTACTTTGTATCCAAAATAAATATATATATACATCATTGATAATTTGTCATATATAGTACGAATTTTCATATTTATGTACAAATATTTGCCGCCACATAAATACCATATAGGTGGATGAAGAATAGTTAAACAATGTATCGGTATTTTTCTCATGATGTCACACACATAAGGAATTTCTTTATTCTTCTTAGTAAATGATATATTTGAGAGGAAAACAAGATATGAGATTACCTTTTCTTTTCTTTTTTTGGACAAGAGAGAACATTTCATTAGGGGCAGAGCCCAGAAGCCAAACAACAATACAAGGAAAGAAGACTAAACAAGGCAGAGGAAAAGAAAAGAAATACATAACAAAAAAACCAAAATAGGTCTCGCCCAGAGCTGAGCCTGGGAAGAAGGCAGAGCACGACACAAGCATGACACAAAAGCGAGGCTGAGGTCCAATATGCTATCCTTCCCAAACTCAGCTTCCAAAGGATCCGTTCCCTGGCTCTGATACTATGTAGAATTATCAGAGACGAGCCATACAGCCCACTTCCAACAACACCGATATTGTCCCCAACTTAATAATTATCACATGCACAATCCATCATGTGTGAAGTTTTATCACAAAAGGCCTCAGTGTTAGTTGGAGTGGGGTTATGATATTTAAACTCTTCTTTTCTTATTGATACGGTCGATGTGGGATATTTCATCATTAGGTTGTATATATACTCACATTCTATTATTTGGAAAAACTTTCCTGCTTTCCCATTATCCAACAAGAAAATTAATAAAACGTGTGTGATTAAGATTGAATTTTGATAAAATTTACTCTAAACACTATACGCTCACATAATAACATCGTACGTATTAAAAAAAAATTACGCTTACATGATGAGGATCTTCTTGGATCATTTGTTTTTCCAGGACTTGTGAGAGTTGACTTTCCTTTGTTAACTTCTTCCCGAGTCCAAATAGGGGGTTGACTATGTTATAATCTTAACCATAAAGAAGAGGCGCATGCACATCCTGAACACACCAACAAATATCACCTTTCAAACTTGGAATTTCTATAGAGTACTCCAACGTAGTCGAGACAATTTGCCTCGGACAAACTCCCCTCTGTCTAAGACTAGCTTGCACCGTCGTCGTAAAAAAGAAATCAATTAATGGATCTACCTCATTCAAAAAAACCTAATCATATGATGACACGATTGTTAAAATTTCTCTTTGTTTCTCTACTATACAGAATATCTTAATAATTCTTTGTGGTTCTACTTAATATATATATAGCATGAAGGAATCACAATTATTATCGTGGTCTTACGTAAAGGAGTAGTAATCGGTTACTATTCTAGGGTAACAAGAGATGGGGACGCCGCGTAGGTAATTTTTTTATTTCCTTCTCCTTTTCCTTCTATTATTTTGTTTTTGTTTTCGTTTTCTTTACAGGTTTTAGGGTTTATTAGCTTCACCTTAATTTATTTAATCATTGAATATATATTTCATATTTTCAGTTAGAGAGACACAGGAAAAAGTATCATTGAATATATATTTCATATTTTCAGTTAGAGAGACACAGGAAAAAGTTTCAAAAGTTTCAAAAGTAACTCCAACCAATATAGTTGTAACGATGGGGGGAATGCTGAAGAATGCGAAAAAGCTTGTAAACACTTGGAGGAAAACGTATCACCTAAAGATTTGAAAGGCTCTAAACCTGTTACACGAACAACAAATGTTGGACTCCGTTATATACAGACTATTAGTCCTCGATGTACATTTGGATTATACATTGCCGGAGTGGAATTGAAGGTAATTATTAATCTTTCGGAAATTTAAGTGTTTACTTTGTAATATACCACTTCATACTACGATTTATAATGGGCTTTTGCACTCCCTTTGAAATTCGCCCAGTCTAAACCCTATTATTTACCAACGCTGGTTTTAGGGATCAGCGAATCGAGATCGAGAGAGGCGAAAATGGCGAGGAGGAATTTCGGGGGGGGGGGGGGAGTTTTGACGAGGCAGTTGGTCGGAGGAAATCGCAACAAGCACCAGCTCCGCGCACGTCTCCTTTCTAATTCTATCCAAACCCTAAATTCCTCCAGACCATCAAAACCTTCCCCACCACAACCACCACAGACGGCAATTAATTGGAAATTAGCTGCCGCCACCTCCTCCGTCTACTACCGGTACTCCCTCCTTCACTACCACCCAAACCCAAACCTCCATTTTGTGCGACACAAGCACTCGGTTCCACTTCCAGATGGAGATCGAGATCCGGCTCCTTGTCCTCCTCCCAACGTTTTCTTCTTGAATGTCGCACCCGAATATGACGATGCACTCAAACAAGTTGAAGGTGTGCATGCTATTATTTTACTAGTAATTTCTTTTTGACAATGTTTAGTTTTAGGGTATAATTTTGTTTTCTGGTAATTTATTGGTACAGATGAAAGTCTTTCAGCGGTTTTCTACTTCACCGAACGTCGGGGACCCAGTTCTGGTAAGTTGTAATGATCGAATTCCCTTTCATTTTTTTGTGCAATGAATTGAATTTACTGTGATCAATTATGTAAACTTTATCCCTAAACCCAATAATTATCGGAGTTTCTTCTTGTGCAGTCTCTTACTCGAGTGATGATCCAATCTTGAATTACATGTGTGTGTTTTACCCACACATAACAAAATTTGGGGTTTGCTTTTTTAAGGTGTGCTAATAGCTAAATAGTCTAGATCCCTAGTCCTCAAGAAGCCCCTCACAAAGTGGGTTCTACACCCAGGGATGATTGTCTAGCAAGAACTTGATTATGTTGTCCAATTAAAGAGAAAACACATTATTTTCAGTTACATTAATCAATTTGAAATTAATGTCTTAGTTAAGGGTCTAAGTTAAGGGTTCAAAAGTTAAGGGTCTAAGTTAAGGGTCTAAGTTAAGGTATGGAATCTAGTTAAGGGTCTAAGTTCAGTTCAAAAGTTCCTGTATTTTTGAACATTTTAATAGTTATTCGAAACGCTTGCTAACTTAGCAATTCTCTGATTACTTCCTCGTTATGTGCTAATAGCTGAATAGTCTAGATCCCTAGTCCTTATTCTTTTCCTAGGAGCAACAAGCATGCTAAACTGTTATGGGTTAAAGATTACTAAATGATATAAATTATGATCCGTCGTGTAGCTGCACATAGAAGAATAATACGATAACTTCTTTTTATTATGCCTTTAAATTTGTGAACCTGACTTTGTATATTTTATCTATAGAATGGAGGTTGTTGCTCATTGTACCGGTTGGGAGTTTACAAGACGGTAAATGATTTGATCCTTGTATTTTTTATAGCGCACGTGTCTGTTCTTGAAACCTTGTGTGTGCGTGTGTGTGTGTTACTTTGCTGATGTGTGCATTTTTCTGCAGCCAACTTTCCATTTCTTTCTAAAAGGGGAAAAGGTTGATGAACTTGCCAAACCTTCTATCAACAGCTTGTTAAAGACTCTCGCAAATGTTTACAAGTAATCCTCCAATCTCTTGGGGTTTTTTTTTTTTTTTTTTGGTTGGTGGTCAATCTCTTGGTTACTTTTTGTTTGCGTGATTTTGTGTATTTGTTAATGGAGTCATATATGTTGAATTTCCTCGATCGTTTGATGACTTGCTTAATGTGTGTAAATTAGTCCATCTGGGATGAAGAAAAAGGAAAGACAAGCTAAAAAAGTCGAAGTGGATCCATCACAACTTGTTGAGGTACTTCCGATTAGTTTTGTTGCATCATCATATCCTAAAGCGATGGAGGCAGTTGAGTCTTTACCTGGGGTAGAACCCGGTGACACGCTATGGTGGTCTGCAAAAGGGCTATTTTTATCTCAGGAGAAGAGAGAGACATTTTCCAAGCTGGAAGATGATGATGCCAAGCTTGAATGGCTGTGTGGTGAGATGGCTGAGGGGGAAGAAGGAGAGATGTTTTCTGATGAATGGCTGCATGCCAAGATGGTTTAGGAATAATGTATTTATTTATATTAGGATTATGAATCATGTTATGTGAGGTTGTTGACACTATGGTCCAGACCACTTAAGTGTCCTGGTTTGGAATTCGGATAATTATGTAAGTAAATGTAACGCCCGACTTGTTTGCTTATTTACGTAATAGCGCTCGATAATAGTCGTTATATTGTGTTTTGAAGTGTTTTAATGTGTTTTGAAACGAAAATACGAAAATTTGAAGAAAAAAAAATGGAAAAAAGTTTTTAAAAACCCAAAAAGAGTCGTTTTTGTGTGTTGTCTTAGGGTACCTTCCAACACAATGATGGAAAAGTTACAAACTATCGGCTCAATATTATATAATCAAATAAGAGTCAACGTAGCACAAACATCTACTAGTACAACTTGTCCAAATTTAAATAAACCCACCCGTCCGAACCATATATATGATGTCAACAGCATATAAATTCATAAATTTAAGTGCATCCAACTTATTCCACCTCCATTTCTTCACGAAACCAACCAATCTTGAGCCCAGGATCTTTAATGTTTGAAAATATCACTCTCTTCTCAGGCTTGGCTGTAAATAATCCTTTCGCAAAACACCACATACTGAAACCCTTTGGTGCCGTACATAAAGATTCAACATCCTTCATCACTTCACTAACTGAAGGTACGTCACTACTATCAACAGCTACCGCACCACCTTTCCATTGGAAGAACATCGAACCATCTCCCACTTTCCACCCTCCTGCGACTACTACATCATTCTCATCTTTCTTAGCTTGTAGGACAAGTTGTTGAGTATCCGTTTTCCCCTTCCAGGATGACCTCGTCCGCTGAGGGGTTTCGATTGGCCTGACGTATCTTTATTGGAAATTACACATATGAGGAAATTCAAACATTTTTACACTTCTTTTAAACCTTTAGATTACAAAACATCCAAAGCTCCATATCCATCACGGGATATGCAAAAACAAACAAATGTAAAAAAAATGAAGAAAAGAATTACCTGTAAAGTTTTTCACACATATCCATCACGGGATCAGCATAACCACCAACAACCTCATCAACCTTAACCCCGTTTTGATAGAAAAGGAATGTTGGCTGCAGCAAAATGCACAGGTCATCAAATTAATTGCAATTTTTAGATGAAAGCGAGGCTGAATTATTTACTCAGCCTAATCTAACGGCCTAATTAGCCAATACAAGTATATATGTATAGCATGTATAGCTATTCTAAACCTTCAATTAGTAGATGGTAAGAAAACACCACAAGTTTTTTAATCATAATATAAACACAAAGTTTACATACATGAGCAATCAATGAACTAATTATGTTACGAACATGCAATGATAACAAAAGGGACAGAATCACTTACAAAAATGGAAACACCCAAATCATGTGCTATTGGGCGCAAGTCGCTCTATAAATAGAATAAACAATGTTAGGACAATAATTTAAAGGGCATAACAAGATATAACACCATAAGCCTTCTATATACCATACTGCATGACAAATGATAATTAGAGTATCGAAATAAAAGATTGATACTCCAGCAAATTTGCTTTATCAGGTATGACAATATTTATGTAAGTTTTACCAAGGCAATGTATAGAACAGGGTAAGCAAAAGAGATAAAGATGCACCTAGTTGCACTAAGCATTGTGATTTGTGATGCGATCACAAACTGCCCAGAAAAACTCTGAGAAGAAACTTGATTTATGATAGAAAACTTATTTCTTCTTAGTATCATGGACTGCTAAATTCTACTTACAGCAGTTCTTCCTTATATATATTTGGAAAGTAAAAGGTAAAACCATAGAATTTTACAATCTTTGGTCTAATATTTATATGAACTCTAGTGGGTGAACTCTATACCTCCAAGTCATATTAAATCAATGATTTTCACTTGTTATTCATCAATTTTTTTTTGAACTTATGCACTACTGATGTTATCATGTAATCCAAAATGAAGTTCCCCTTGTTCGCCAAGTTATCCATGAAACCAAAAGAAATTTGAATTTTGTTTTGGTACAGAAGAGCATTTTACATAGAATTTGTGAAATGAATTTAAATATTCTTAACATTATTTCTAATTCCTAGCTTCACATTATAATACGATCCTGTTGGGAAAAAAAAAGTTGCTCTCATAAAGAAATCATTATAAAAAAACAAAAGTAAAAAACTTTAATTTCAAACAGTATAGCAACTGCCAGATAGCCAGGTAGTGAAAAACAAAAATTAAATACTTGTCTAGTAATTTATTAAGATTTAAGATTCAAAAAACTAGAACCCACATGTTGTTTTCACCTTAATCTTAAGATGGGATACAAACAGTTTACAATCGTCGTACCCAGTGCACAAGGCTTCCGCTTTACGCAGGGTCTGGGAGAGGTGAATGTCGGCTAGCCTTACCCCTATTTATGGAGAGGTGATGTCAACCGCATATAAATTCATAAATTTTAAGTGCATCCAACTTATTCCACCTCCATTTCTTCACGAAACCAACCAATCTTGAGCCTAGGATCTTTAATGTTTGAAAATATCACTCTCTTCTCAGGCTTGGCTGTAAATAATCCTTTCGCAAAACACCACATACTGAAACCCTTTGGGGCCGTACATAAAGATTCAACATCCTTCATCACTTCACTAACTGAAGGTACGTCACTACTATCAACAGCTACCGCACCACCTTTCCATTGGAAGAACATCGAACCATCTCCCACTTTCCACCCTCCTGCAACTACTACATCATTCTCATCTTTCTTAGCTTGTAGGACAAGTTGTTGAGTATCCGTTTTCCCCTTCCAGGATGACCTCGTCCGCTGAGGGGTTTCGACTGGCCTGACGTATCTTTATTGGAAAGTACACATATGAGGAAATTCAATAATAGGGTTTACTAACTAACTAACTAACTAACTAACTAACTATATATATATATATATATATATATATATATAAGAGAGAGAGATATAAATCCAAAACAAGTGAGATACTGCGTGATCACATTGATGTTAACTTCAACTGAACCATCAAAAACCCCAAACGACACCAATATATAGTATACGACTGCATTCACAAATATGCAAAAACAAACAAATGTAAAAAAATGAAGAAAATAATTACCTGTAAAGTTTTTCACATATATCCATCACGGGATCAGCATAAGCACCAACAACCTCATCAACCTTAACCCCGTTTTGATAGAAAAGGAATGTTGGCTGCAGCAAAATGCACAGGTCATCAAATTAATTTGCAATTTTTAGATGAAAGCAAGGCTGAATTATTTACTCAGCTTAATCTAACGGCCTAATTAGCCAATACAAGTATATATGTATAGCATGTATAAACTTTCAATTAGCAGATGGTAAGAAAACACAAGTTTTTTAATCATAATATAAACACAAAGGTTACATACATGAGCAATCAATGAACTAACGAACATACAATGATAACAAAAGGGACAGAATCACTTACCATAATGGAAACACCCAAATCATGTGCTATTGGGCGCAAGTCACTCTATAAATAGAATAAACAATGTTAAGACAATAATTTAAAGGGCATAACAAGATATAATACCATAAGCCTTCTATATACCATACTGTATGACAAATGATAATTAGAGTATCGAAATAAAAGATTGATACTCCAGCAAATTTGCTTTATCAGGTATGACAATATTTATGTATGTTTTACCAAGGCAATGTATAGAACAGGGTAAGCAAAAGAGATAAAGATGCACCTAGTTGCACTAAACATTGTGATTTGTGATGCGATCACAAACTGCCCAGAAAAACTCTGAGAAGAAACTTGATTTATGATAGAAAACTTATTTCTTCTTAGTATCATGGACTGCTAAATTCTACTTATAGCAGTTCTTCCTTATATATATTTGGAAAGTAAAAGGTAAAACCATAGAATTTTACAATCTTTGGTCTAATATTTATATGAACACTAGTGGGTGAACTGTATACCTCCAAGCAGGGGCGGAGCCACCAAGGGACTAGGGTAGTCCCCGGCCCATCCTGACTTAATATGAGGTGTGAACCTCATGGAAGAAGATGAAGCAAACGACGTCGTTAAGCTGTTTTGATTTTAAATCTTTTCGGTTGTCTAATGAAATGATAAGTTTGGCAGGGGAGTTTTAAAAGAAAGGTGCAATTTTAAATGGAAAAAGCAATCCCACTTCTGGTTCGATTCTCTCACCTAACAATAATATACACCCTATAATTTTCTAAAGCAACCCACCTTTTTTATTTGCAGACCTCTCCCCCTTTTCCTTCTTTTTCTACTTCTTTGTTTTACATTTTTTTCTTCTTAGTATTGAATTTAAGAGAATTTTTTTTCAGTTTTGTGAGGATTACACAAATTGCATATGTCAACATGTTTATATATATACACACACATATTTGTGAAAGGCCCCTCCTCATTCAGAATTCTGGCTCCGCCACTGCCTCCAAGTCATATTAAATCAATGATTTTCACTTGTTATTCATCAATTTTTTTTTTGAACTTATGCACTACTGATGTTATCATGTAATCCAAAATGAAGTTCCCTTTGTTCGCCAAGTTATCCATGAAACCAAAAGAAATTTGAATTTTGTTTTGGTACAGAAGAGCATTTTACATAGAATTTGTGAAATGAATTTAAATATTCTTAACATTATTTCTAATTCCTAGCTTCACATTATAATACGATCCTGTTGGGAAAAAAAAAAGTTGCTTTCATAAAGAAATCATTATAAAAAAACAAAAGTAAAAAACTTTAATTTCAAACAGTATAGCAACTGCCAGATAGCCAGGTAGTGAAAAATAAAAGTTAAATACTTGTCTAGTAATTTATTAAGATTTAAGATTCAAAAAACTAGAACCCACATGTTGTTTTCACCTTAATCTTAAGATGGGATACAAACAGTTTACAATATGAAAATATAATTCCCAAATGATCCAATCAAGTTAGCAGATTAGGACACCATACCTCAACAGTAATCAGAACCTTGTATAGTTTTACATGTGGGAAATGCTCCCTGATCTTTCGTGTTAGAATTAGAAGAAAATGTAGTACAACAATGGAGGATATGCTGCAATGACTAGAGTGAGAGAGAGGGAATGAATGAGAGCAGAGAATATGACTCTGCAATTCTTCACACACACACTGTTTTATTGCTTCACAGTGAGAGAGAAACATCTCTCTACACATAACAGTTACACTTCCAATCTTTTGGCAGTATTCAAAATTACATCCAAGTAATCCTAGCCATCTATCTTACACCCTATGAGATGAAGACACATGTACACTCACTTACTTAAGAACTAAGAGACTTAGATAAGAAAGCATACAACCAATTTAGCTAAACATCCTAGCAATATAAGCTAGAAATACAACTACCACATCAGATCACAATTTACACACTAACAGCCCCCTTTAAATTGTGAACTGATTTAACTCCAAGAAGTTCCCTCAGATAACTGAATTGTTCTCTTGCCAATGCCTTTGTAAAGATATCAGCAATTTGCTCTTTTGTAGGACAATGCAACAGCTCAATTACTCCTTGCTGCAATGCTTCCTTTATGAAATGGTATCTCCTGTTGATGTGCTTGGTCTTCTGATGAAAAATAGGGTTTTTAGTAATAGCTATGGCTGAAGTATTATCACAATTCATTGGTGTTGCAACTGTTTGCATTTCACCAAAGTCCTCCAAAACAAATCTCAGCCATGTAGCCTGTGCAGTTGCTTCAGATGCACTAATGTACTCTGCTTCAGCTGTTGATAATGCAACACATTGTTGCTTGACTGAAGACCAAGAGAAAACTCCACTGCCAAAGGTGAATGCATACCCCGATGTACTTTTCATATCATCTTCTGAACCGCTCCAGTCACTGTCACAAAATCCCATTAAGATTGCTCCTTTGCCTTTCTTGTATTCCAAGCCAAAATCAAGAGTCCCTTGAACATATCTTAGTACTCTCTTTGCTGTACCAAGGTGCTTGTTGGTTGGACAGTGCATAAACCGTGATAGCAGACATGCAGCATACATTATATCAGGTCTAGTTGCTGTGAGATACAGCAAACTGCCTACAATTTGTCTATATTGAGCTTCATCCGCAATCCCACTTTCATCCTCTTTTCTCAATTTATCACTTGGAACCAATGGAATACTCACTGACTTACAGTCTTGAAGTCCAAATTTCTTCAGTAGAGAAGAAGCATATTTTCTCTGATGAATGAAAATATACTCCTCAGTTTGCATTACTCCCATACCAAGAAAGTGATGTAAGAGTCCAAGATCTGTCATTTCATATTTGAGCATCATATCAGATTTGAAATCATCCATCAATTCCTGACAACTTCCAGTGTATATTATGTCATCAACATAGATAGACACAATAATCATTTTTGAACTTTTCCTCCACTTGGTATACAGAGTTGCTTCACTAGTGCTTTTCTTAAACCCACAGAGTGTAAGGTATGAGTCTATTTCACCATACCAGGCCCTTGGTGCCTGCTTCAGACCATACAGTGCTTTATGTAACCTGTAGACCTTATCTTCTTCCCCTTGTACAATAAATCCATCCGGCTGATCAACATACACTTCTTCTTCTAGTACCCCATTCAAGAATGCCGATTTTACATCCAATTGAAACAACTTTCATTTGTTCTTTGCTGCCAGGGCAATTAATGTTCTGATTGTATCCAACCTTGCCACAGGTGCAAAGGTTTCATTATAATCAATTCCGGGCTTTTGTGCATAGCCTTTTGCAACAAGCCTAGCCTTGTTCTTTTGAACTGATCCATCCAAATTCAATTTAGTTTTGTACACCCATTTCACACCAATCACAGGTTTATCAGATGGTCTTTTCACTAATTCCCAAGTCTTATTTTTCTCAATCATGCTGATTTCATCTTTCATAGCTTTCTTCCAAGCTTCATCCTGTGCAGCTTCATAATAGGATTCTGGTTCAACAATACACACTTGACATTTTTCATAGATTTCACTCAAACTTCTATATCTCAAAGGAGTATGATCAATCTGAGATGCAGAAGTTGAGTCACTAGCACTTCCAGATTCAATGAGTTGAGAATCTGTAAGTTGAGTCTGAGAACCTTCAGCAACAGCTTGTTCCATGGAATCCGAATCCTCATCAGCTTCTTTCATCTCTGAAGATTCACTTGCAGCAATTGGAATGTACACTTCTTTGATCTTCTGTCTATCCCAATCCCATGTACCATTCTCATCAAAAATAACATCTCTTGAAATGATTACTTTCTGATTTTCAGGATTGAGCAATCTGTACCCCTTTTCACAAGTGCCATATCCAATAAAAATACCAATGACACTTGTTTCATCCAGCTTCTGTCTCAGGTTTCCAGGAATAAGAGAATAACCTAATGAGCCAAACACTCTCAAGTGTTGAATTCCAGGTTTTCTTCCACTGAATTTCTCAAAAGGTGTCACATTTTCCAATGCTTTTGTAGGACATCTATTTAGCAAGTAGACAGATGTAACTACAGCTTCACCCCAAAGACTATAAGGAAGACCTTTCTCATGAAGCATACACTTTGCCATCTCCACTATAGTTATATTTTTCCTCTCTGCAACTCCATTCTGTTGTGGAGAGTATGCAACAGTAAGCTGCCTCTCCAAACCCAAAGCTTCACAAAACTGTTCAAATTCATTTGAGGTAAATTCTCCTCCTCTATCTGTTCTCAATTTCTTCACTGAAAAACCACTTTGAAGTTCCACCATAGCTTTGAATTTCTTGAATACATGAAAGACATTTGACTTGTGTCTCAAGAGATATATCCAGCACATCCTCGAATAGTCATCAATGAATGTAACAAAGTATCGATTTCCACTCATGGTTGGTGTTTGCATAGGACCACACACATCTGAGTGTATAAGTTCCAATGGCATTCTTGCTCTCCAGATTGACTCCCTTGGAAAGGACACTCTATGATTCTTACCAAATGCACATCCCTGACATACACCTTCACTGTCATGCATTTCAGGTAACCCAAGAACCATATCATGCTCCTGCAATTGTTGCAAACTTCTAAAATTCAGGTGGCCAAACCGTTTATGCCACATTGTACTACTCTGATGCACATTGGTTTTCAGTACCAAATGATCGTTTGACTTGAACACAAGTGGAAAGCATCTGTTTCCTTTTTGTTTCACACTAATAACTAAATTTGTCAGAGTTCTATCATAAAAAATATCCACCTTATAATCACCAAATAACAGAAAATACCCATGTTCAGTCATCTGCCCAACACTGAGAAGGTTTTCTGCAATTCCAGGTACCAACATAACTTCTCTTATGTACATTTTTCCTTTATCCGTATCAATGACCAAGGTTCCTTTGCCTTTCACATCAACAAGAACCCCTGTGCCAACTTGCACTTTTGCCTTAATACTTCTATCAATTTCCACAAGTAACTCCTCTCTGGAAGTCATGTGATTACTGCACGCACTGTCAATATACCAGGCATCACTCACAGCTTTCACTTCAGTTGATTGCTTGACCATGAAGAGATTTCCAGGTTCTCCCACCTTGTTTGTAAAGTTTCTTTGCTCTCCCACTTTGTTTGCAAAATTTCCTTGCTGAGCATTTTTGTTTTGATTGCAGATCCTAGCAATATGACCAGGTTTTCCACACTTGTGACATTTAATCTTCCCTTTTAGCTAACATTCACCATAGTGAAGTTTATCACAGTATTTGCATGCCCCTCCAGTGTTGTTAGCTTCATTTCTTACACTTGGAGTAAACCTGTTAGTCCACTGCTTCCCTTTGAACTTGAAGTTCTTCGGATATTTTGATCCACCAGTATTGGTATGTTGATTACCAAATTTACTATTCTTAGATGAGATATCTAAGCTAGCAAATGCACGTTCTGTGCTACTCTCTTCATGTCTGATTAATCTCAGTTCAAACCCTTTCAATATGGCAACCACATCTTGTGCATCAATTACATCAATATCTTTAGTATTTTCTATAACAGAAGCAATGCTATCATATGTTTTGGGTAAACTGATCAATAGCTTTTGCACAATTCTCTGATTACTAAGATCTTCTCCATAGCTTCGCATCTGATTTATCAGATCAAACAACCTAGCTAAATATGCAGCTAGAGATTCACTTTCACTCATACGGGTATATTCAAAATCACGACGCAGACCTTGTAATTTCACAGATCGTACCTGTTTGTCCCCTACATACTCTTGCTTCAGAATATCCCAAGCTTCTTTCGCAGTTTCCAAAGTTGCAATGCGTGGAAAAATTTGATCCGATACGGCTCCCTGAATGATTCCAAGAGCCCTTGCATCCTTGACCAGATTTTCACTCCGCAACTTCGTTTCCACCTCAGTGAGGTCTCCTTCCCCTTTCGCTGAAGTGGTAAAACCTTTTTCAACAATATTCCATAACTCGTGAGATCGGAAGATTGTTTTCATTCGAATCTGCCAGAAATCGAAGTTTTCTCCGTTGAACACCAGAGCTCGAAGCTCCCCTCCACCAGATCCAGCCATGTTAGACTCAGATCACACCTCTCTCTACTATTTCCTTTGCAACGATGTGTTGCAAACACTTGCTCACTATCTCTCACAGAATCGACGCCCAGAGATTCAGACCCAACAAGGCTCTGAGGCCATGTTAGAATTAGAAGAAAATGTAGTACAACAATGGAGGATATGCTGCAATGACTAGAGTGAGAGAGAGGGAATGAATGAGAGCAGAGAATATGACTCTGCAATTCTTCACACACACACTGTTTTATTGCTTCACAGTGAGAGAGAAACATCTCTCTACACATAACAGTTACACTTCCAATCTTTTGGCAGTATTCAAAATTACATCCAAGTAATCCTAGCCATCCATCTTACACCCTATGAGATGAAGACACATGTACACTCACTTACTTAAGAACTAAGAGACTTAGATAAGAAAGCATACAACCAATTTAGCTAAACATCCTAGCAATATAAGCTAGAAATACAACTACCACATCAGATCACAATTTACACACTAACATTTCGAACGATTGGAATTGAGTACGTGACGGCTGCAAAAGAATTGTACACCCAAATACAAGTTGCAGAGGAGCAGTTTACAAGAAATAACTTGACTGATAAAATTGTATTGCATCACAACTTACTATTTGGGCAAGCGGCTGTAGTAAAGTAGAAAACTGCTGGCAAACGTCCACCTACAAAATAAATAAGAAGCTGCATAGAATAACAAGCAAGGTTTTGAAAGTTTTTTGTCCATGTTAAATGCAAAGGCGGTCCTTTTGGAAAGCCAGCCAGCAAGGGAGGAATATCCGAGTTCCAACTGAATTGAATATGCACTTGTGGGTGGGAATTGGGAAGCAATTCTGATCAGATTATGGATCATTTTTTCATGATTGTTTTTCCTCATTATAATGTAATTAACTAACTAGTCCAAATCATACATGTTGTGTTCAATCCAATGCAATACTAGGTAATAATCTGCAGTTGTTTACCTTTAACTTCTTTAATTGCTCTCTTATATTCCTTCTTTTCCGTCAACATGATCATGTCTTGGGGACTCGGAAACAGAACTTCTGTCGAAACAGCTGGCAGCGCAGTCAGTGACAGATAGATGAAAAAAACACAGGAAGAGAGAGCGAAAGAGCGACCGGGAGGGGGTACTTACTTGAACCTGGGCCTAAGGCCGAGGCCGAGAGTGCACCGGAGGCGGAGACCCTGGCTGGGAGTGAGGCCAAGGAGGACGCGGATGCGTTGGAGGAAGGAATGGCAGATGCTGCTGCCGCGGTTGTTGGCATTGAATTTGGGGGGGCTAGGGTTTGGACCGTACGGTGCTGATGAAGAAGACGACCTGGGATTGGGATTCGGGGGCTATAGCGATTGCCAATCCCAATCCCAATCATCGTCTCTCGTATCAAAACCCCACAATTCTTCCTCGCCATCTCTATCTCTCTCTCTCTCTCTCGCGTCGTCGGTCTCTGCTACGAATGAAGATATCTCCTGTAGAGATGAACGCCTTTGAGACGATCTAACGGCTGACAGTTGTTCAAATTCTATTTATTTTTATTTTTACATTTATTATTCTTAGTGAGACGTCTTATGGTCGAATCTTGTAGATGACGAATTCAATACCAAATTAGACTGCTTATTGTGTGGATTTGCCGAACTCCCCTCCTCGACCTCGTTTGACAGCTCGGATTGTACTGACTATTTTTGTCAGATAGGATAAATAGTCACCGGATAGTACACTGACTAAATTAGTCGAGCGTTTGGTGCAGTATCGGACTAATAATCGTATTATTTATACCGTGTGTTGGTACTGAAGTAAATAAGAAAAGGAAATTTTTTTTGAGAAATCTTTGTTTGAAGGGGTCGGAGATGCAGAGGCAGAGAAGAGGGAGGGAGATCCGGTAGCCAGAAGAAGATGCAGGTGGAGGAATTTTTATTTTTTCTCTTTCAAATTGCTAACTTTCTGAATCATTGCAAGAATTCACGTTTCAAATTGCTAACTTTCCAATGAGCAGATAGTGATATCGAACCCGTCAAACAACGATTCGGCTTTGAGATGGTAAATGAAGGTCAGGTTACACGCGAATACGAAATTTTCTACAAACGTGTATCAATGTGGCAGATTAAATGAAGATTAAAATTCCTATTTATTAGGAGTTTTAACTAGTTGGAAGAAGCTAAAAAGTCTGTAAGGAAATAAATAAGAAGACTAATAAGATGGGACTTTAAAGCCCATTGAATTAGAATTAAGAAAAGAAGGATGTTTGTACCATACTTGACCAATTTCGAAACTACTGAGCACCGGTCAACGTTATACCGTCAAGGACCCATAAGAGTTTCCCTCCAACCAGAAGGTCAATCACAGCGCGACACGTGTCTACATCAGAAGCCAATCATAGTGCGACACGTGTCAATATTAGAAGCCAATCACAACACGACACGTGTCAATGTCAGAATGAAACTAGAAACTCTCTTCTATAAATAGAGATCATTCTCTCACAATATTTCCTAATGTCATTTGTACTAACTAATTCACTTGTACTCACTAAATGAGAGCTTGAACCTATGTACTTGTGTAAACCCTTCACAATTAATGAGAACTCCTCTACCCCGTGGACGTAACCAATCTGGGTGAACCACGTACATCTTGTGTTTGCTGTCTCTATCCATTTACATACTTATCCACACTAGTGACCGGAGCAATCTACCGAAGGTCACAAACTTAACATTTTCTGTTGTACCAAAGTCCTCACTGATTTTGTGCATCAACATTTGGCGCCGTCTGTGGGAACGACACTTATTCCCACTCTATTTAGCTTTGCCAAGAAGGTTTCCACCATTTGTACACTCTCTTTGGACCAGGCATCCCTCTCCAACATAGGGTGCGAATGAAGCCAAAACACACAGAATGACACCCCTCTTGCACCTAGTGCGAAGCAACGAAAGAAGGAAGGAAAGATGGTTGCTCTTCAAGCTAAAGTCGATGAGCTAGAAGCTCAGAACAACAAGATAACAATAAAGAATGAGGTCTTCTAGGAGCAGTATCAGAAGCTCTTTGAGACGCTCCACGAAACTAGGCGTACTCAAACACGCGAGCTCGTTGCCCCTGTGGACATCAACCATCATCTGGGTACCCCCAACACGGAGAGTCACCTCCCTTCGACATGGGTATCCCTGATAAAGAGCGAGCTAATCATCAAAATATTGATCAACATGAGACTTATCTCAACCCAGATGCTTCGACCCGAAGCAGGAGAAGTGGAGGAAGACACTTTCTTGCAAAAGGGTTGGAAGGATCGAAAGTCATTTATCGTGACTGCCGAGACTTCCTAAAGCAACGTCAAGAGAATCCTCTCCACGCTCAAAGATCAATAACCCAAGGGTTTCTGAAAGACTTGGTCCCTTCACACGACCCTGGCCAGTTGCCAATCTAGGGATGGAACAACAGGTCTTAGAGGAACATGAAGGTACATGGGACTCTGAGATATTTCGACAGACTCGCCCTAGAAGTCAGTACGGCGAGTCCAAGAAAAAACCACACGCCCTTACTCAAACTTTCCTACTTACAAGAGGCAATGGAGACTTACGAAAAAAAATTCCAGTGGTACATGACTCCACTCAGGACCCCCTTGTCCTACAGCTCTTTAAAGAAGTAAACAAGTTGAAGGTCGAACGTCAGGCCGAGATACCTGATTGGAACCAACCCAGGCCTGACCCTCTCACAAGGAGGATCCTCGACACCCCCTTCAAGCGAAGACAAAACAAAAGCTTGGTTTACAACTCTATACTGGAAAGGAGGACCCAATTGAACACCTTAACCTCTTTGAGTCCACCATGGCATATCGGATGAACACCGACGAAGAGCGATGTCTTCTCTTCCCCTCCACCCTCTCTGGCGGAGCTCTAAACTGGTATTGCCGTCTTCCACCTGAGACAGTAGACTCATTTGAGAAACTGAGGAAAGTGTTTATCTCTCAACACATCTTCTAGACCGATTGCTTGCATTCTACAAATGACTTGTACACTATTCGCCAAAAGCCGAACGAGTCACTACAAGAGTATGCCGGTCGAACCCGTCAAACAACAATTCGGCTCTGAGATAGGATTGGGCTTGACATTTTTGGGCCCAACATTTAAATGTGGGTGTAAAGTTTTGAATATGAGCTCTATAATGGGCTTTTGCACTCCCTTGGAAATTCGCCCAGGCCAAACCCTATTATTTACCAACGCGGATCAGCGAATCGAGATCGAGAGAGGCGAAAATGGCGAGGATAAATTTCGGGGGGGTTTTGGCCTGGCAGTTGGTCGGAGGAAATCGCAACAAGCACCAGCTCTGCGCACGTCTCCTTTCTAATTCTATCGAAACCCTAAATTCCTCCAGACCATCAAAAACTTCCCCACCACAGACGGCAATTAATTGGAAATTAGCCGCCGCCCCTGCTGCCGCCACCTCCTCCGTCTACTACCGGTACTCCTTCCTTCACTACCACCCAAACCCAAACCTCCATTTTGTGCGACACAAGCACTCGGTTCCACTTCCAGATGGAGATCGAGATCCGGCTCCTCGTCCTCCTCCCAACGTTTTCTTCTTGAATGTCGCAGCCGAATATGACGATGCACTCAAACAAGTTGAAGGTGTGCGTGCTATTATTTTACTAGTAATTTCTTTTTGAAAATGTTTAGTTTTAGGGTATAATTTTGTTTTCTGGTAATTTATTGGTACAGATGAAAGTCTTTCAGCGGTTTTCTACTTCACCGAACGTTCGGGACCGGGTTTTGGTAAGTTGTAATGATCGAATTCCCTTTCATTTTATGTGCAATGAATTGAATTTACTGTGATCAATTAAGTAAACCTTAAACCCTAAACCCAATAATAATCCATGTTTCTTCTTGTGCAGTCACTTACTCGAGTGATGATCCAATCTTGAATTACATGTGTGTGTTTTACCCACACATAACAAAATTTAAGGTTTTCTTTTCCAAGGTATGGGATCCAGTTACTGGTCTAAGTTAAGTTTGATAGTTCTTGTATTTTTAACATTTGAAGATGGTTAATTTATTCGAAACGCTAGCTAACTTGGCAATTCTCTGATTACTTCCTCGTTATGTGCTAATAGCTGAATAGTCTAGATCCCTAGTCCTTATTCTTTTCCTAGGAGCAACAAGCATGCTAAACTGTTATGGGTCCGTCGTGTGGCTGCACATAGAAGAATCGTACGATAACTTCTTTTTACTATGCCTTTAAATTTGTGAACCTGACGTTGTATATTTTATCTATAGACTGGAGGTTGTTCCTCATTGTACCGGTTGGGAGTTTACAAGACGGTACATGATTTGATCCTTGTATTTTTTATAGCGCACATGTCTGTTCTTGAAACCTTGTGTGTGCTTGTGTGTGTTACTTTGCTGATGTGTGCATTTTTCTGCAGCCAACTTTCCATTTCTTTCTAAAAGGGGAAAAGGTTGATGAACTGGCCAAACCTTCTATCAACAGCTTGTTAAAGACTCTCGCAAATGTTTACAAGTAATCCTTCAATCTCTTGGGTTTTTTTTTTTTTTTTTTGGTTGGTGGTCAATCTCTTGGTTACTTTTTGTTTGCGTGATTTTGTGTATTTGTTAATGGAGTCATATATGTTGAATTTCCTCGATCGTTTGATGACTTGCTTAATGTGTGTAAATTAGTCCATCTGGGATGAAGAAAAAGGAAAGACAAGCTAAAAAAGTCGAAGTGGATCCATCACAACTTGTTGAGGTACTTCCGATTAGTTTTGTTGCATCATCATATCCTAAAGCGATGGAGGCAGTTGAGTCTTTACCTGGGATAGAACCAGGTGACACGCTATGGTGGTTTGCAAAAGGGCTATTTTTATCTCAGGAGAAGAGAGAGACATTTACCAAGCTGGAAGATGATGATGCCAAGCTTGAATGGCTGTGTAGTGAGATGGCTGTGGGGGAAGAAGGAGAGATGTTTTCTAATGAATGGCTGCATGCCAACATGGCTTAGGAATAATGTATTTATTTATATTAGGATTATGAATCATGTTATGTGAGGTTGTTGACACTATGGTCCAGACCACTTAGTGTCCTGGTTTGGAATTCGGATAATTATGTAAGTAAATGTAACGCTCGACTTGTTTGCTTATTTACGTAATAGCACTTGATAATAGTCGTTATATTGTGTTTTGAAGTGTTTTAATGTGTTTTGAAACGAAAATACGAAAATTTTAAGAAAAAAAAAATCGAAAAAAGTTTTTAAAAACCCAAAAAAAGTCATTTTTGTGTGTTATCTTAGGGTACATTCCAACACAATGATAAGGATTTGGTTTTTAATTGCATGACTGTTAAAGAAAGTTACAAACTATCGGCTCTTGGAAAAGTTTTATGTTACTTTGGAGTAATATAGTGCATCGATCAAGCATGTGGCAGTTTTCTTGAGATCCACCATGATTATGGAGCATTTAACATTGAACCCATGGCTTATGATTAAACTAATTATCAGTCATTCACCATCTCCCCGAGTCATGTTCCACCATAATGATGGAAATAGCGATCACTTATCGTTTGATCTTAATCCTAACGGTGGAAGATAAAGTACAATAGAAAGGTTAAATGAGCAACTATCGTTAAATAAAAGATCAAACAGTGGGTTCGATCTTAATCCAACGGTGAAAGATAAAAAGTACAACAACAAAGTTAAACGAGCACCTACCGTTAGATCAAAGACCAAACGGTGGGTTCGATCTTAATCCAACAGCGGTATAAGAGAAAGTACAACTTAAAAATAAGCACCTACTGTTAGATCTTTAATCTAACGGTGGGTGACCCATTTCCTCTAAACACCCCTAGGGTTTAGGAGAACAGTTCTGACAAATCACAGCTGGTAAACATATGATAAAATGGGCAAAAAATTGTTACACTGGCAGATAATAACAATGCTAGTACCAGAAGGAAACCAAAGATAGGCTCAATATTATATAATCAAATACGAGTCAACGTAGCACAAACATCTACTAGTACAACTTACTTGTCCAAATTTAAATAAACCCACCCGTCCGAACCATATATATGATGTCAACAGCATATAAATTCATAAATTTAAGTGCATCCAACTTATTCCACCTCCATTTCTTCACGAAACCAACCAATCTTGAGCCTAGGATCTTTAATGTTTGAAAATATCACTCTCTTCTCAGGCTTGGCTGTAAATAATCCTTTCGCAAAACACCACATACTGAAACCCTTTGGTGCCGTACATAAAGATTCAACATCCTTCATCACTTCACTAACTGAAGGTACGTCACTACTATCAACAGCTACCGCACCACCTTTCCATTGGAAGAACATCGAACCATCTCCCACTTTCCACCCTCCTGCAACTACTACATCATTCTCATCTTTCTTAGCTTGTAGGACAAGTTGTTGAGTATCCGTTTTCCCCTTCCAGGATGACCTCGTCCGCTGAGGGGTTTCGACTGGCCTGACGTATCTTTATTGGAAAGTACACATATGAGGAAATTCAATAATAGGGTTTACTAACTAACTAACTAACTAAC
The DNA here is from genome assembly GCF_916048215.2 of Malus sylvestris. Classification (NCBI taxonomy): domain Eukaryota; kingdom Viridiplantae; phylum Streptophyta; class Magnoliopsida; order Rosales; family Rosaceae; genus Malus; species Malus sylvestris. The sequence goes on from NC_062263.1 coordinate 29,562,561, forward strand.
TAACTATATATATATATATATAAGAGAGATATAAATTCAAAACAAGTGAGATACTGCGTGATCACATTGATGTAAACTTCAACTGAACCATCAAAAACCCCAAACGACACCAATATATAGTATATGACTGCATTCACAAATATGCAAAAACAAACAAATGTAAAAAAAATTTCGTACCCAGTGCACAAGGCTCCCGCTTTACGCAGGGTCTGGGAGAGGTGAATGTCGGCTAGCCTTACCCCCATTTATGGAGAGGCTGCTCTCAAGAAACAAATGTAAAAAAATGAAGAAAATAATTACCTGTAAAGTTTTTCACATATATCCATCACGGGATCAGCATAAGCACCAACAACCTCATCAACCTTAACCCCGTTTTGATAGAAAAGGAATGTTGGCTGCAGCAAAATGCACAGGTCATCAAATTAATTTGCAATTTTTAGATGAAAGCGAGGCCGAATTATTTACTCAGCTTAATCTAACGGCCTAATTAGCCAATACAAGTATATATGTATAGCATGTATAGCTATTCTAAACCTTCAATTAGTAGATGGTAAGAAAACACCACAAGTTTTTTAATCATAATATAAACACAAAGGTTACATACATGAGCAATCAATGAACTAATTATGTTACGAACATGCAATGATAACAAAAGGGACAGAATCACTTACAAAAATGGCAACACCCAAATCATGTGCTATTGGGCGCAAGTCGCTCTATAAATAGAATAAACAATGTTAGGACAGTAATTTAAAGGGCATAACAAGATATAAGACCATAAGCCTTCTATATACCATACTGCATGACAAATGATAATTAGAGTATCGAAATAAAAGATCACTCCAGCAAATTTGCTTTATCAGGTATGACAATATTTATGTATGTTTTACCAAGGCAATGTATAGAACAGGGTAAGCAAAAGAGATAAAGATGCACCTAGTTGCACTAAGCATTGTGATTTGTGATTTGTGATGCGATCACAAACTGCCCAGAAAAACTCTGAGAAGAAACTTGATTTATGATAGAAAACTTATTTGTTCTTAGTATCATGGACTGCTAAATTCTACTTACAGCAGTTCTTCCTTATATATATTTGGAAAGTAAAAGGTAAAACCATAGAATTTTACAATCTTTGGTCTAATATTTATATGAACTCTAGTGGGTGAACTGTATACCTCCAAGTCATATTAAATCAATGATTTTCACTTGTTATTCATCAATTTTTTTTTTGAACTTATGCACTACTGATGTTATCACGTAATCCAAAATGAAGTTCCCTTTGTTCGCCAAGTTATCCATGAAACCAAAAGAAATTTGAATTTTGTTTTGGTACAGAAGAGCATTTTACATAGAATTTGTGAAATGAATTTAAATATTCTTAACATTATTTCTAATTCCTAGCTTCACATTATAATACGATCCTGTTGGGAAAAAAAAAGTTGTTTTCATAAAGAAATAAAAGGTCGTACCCAGTGCATAAAGAAATAAAAGGTTGTTTTCATAAAGAAATCATTATAAAAAAACAAAAGTAAAAAACTTTAATTTCAAACAGTATAGCAACTGCCAGATAGCCAGGTAGTGAAAAATAAAAGTTAAATACTTGTCTAGTAATTTATTAAGATTTAAGATTCAAAAAACTAGAACCCACATGTTGTTTTCACCTTAATCTTAAGATGGGATACAAACAGTTTACAATATGAAAATATAGTTCCCAAATGATCCAATCAAGTTAGCAGATTAGGACACCATACCTCAACAGTAATCAGAACCTTGTATAGTTTTACATGTGGGAAATGCTCCCTGATCTTTCGAACGATTGGAATTGAGTACGTGACGGCTGCAAAAAGAATAGTACACCCAAATACAAGTTGCAGAGGAGCAGTTTACAAGAAATAACTTGACCGATAAAATTGTATTGCATCACAACTTACTATTTGGGCAAGCAGATGTAGTAAAGTAGAAAACTGCTGGCAAACGTCCACCTACAAAATAAATAAGAAGCTGCATAGAATAACAAGCAAGGTTTTGAAAGTTTTTTGTCCATGTTAAATGCAAAGGCGGTCCTTTTGGAAAGCCAGCCAGCCAGCAAGGGAGGAATATCCGAGTTCCAACTGAACTGAATATGCACTTATGGGTGGGAATTGTGAAGCAATTCTGATCAGATTATGGATCATTTTTTCATGATTGTTTTTTCTCATTATAATGTAATTAACTAACTAGTCCAAATCATACATGTTGTGTTCAATCCAATGGAATAATAGGTAGTAATCTGCAGTTGTTTACCTTTAACTTGTTTAATTGCTCTCTTATATTCCTTCTTTTCCGTCAACATGATCATGTCTTGGGGACTCGGAAACAGAAGTTCTGTAGAAACAGCCGGCAGCGCAGTCAGTGGCAGATAGATGATAAAAAACAGGAAGAGAGAGAGAAAGAGCGAGCGGGAGGGGTACTTACTTGAGCCTGGGCCTAAGGCCGAGGCCGAGAGTGCACCGGAGGCGGAGACCCTGGCTGGGAGTGAGGCCAAGGAGGAGGCGTATGCGTTGGAGGAAGGAATGGCAGATGCTGCTGCTGCGGTTGTTGGCATTGAATTGGGGGGGGCTAGGGTTTGGACCGTACGGTGATGATGAAGAAGACGACCTGGGATTGGGATTCGGGGGTTATAGCGATTGCCAATCCCAATCCCGATCATCGTCTCTCGTATCAAAACCCCACAATTCTTCCTCGCCATCTCCATCTCTCTCTCTCTTTCTCTCTACTCTCTGTCTCGCGTCGTCGGTCTCTGCTACGAATGAAGATATCTCTCTGTAGAGATGAACGCCTTTGAGACGATATAACGGCTGAGAGTTGTTCGAATTCTATTTATTTTTATTTTTACATTTATTATTCTAACTTTTTTGTTTTTTTGTTTTTTGTTTTTTTAGATTTATTGTTTTTTACAATTTATCAACGACAAAATTACAACATGGACTTCTCCTCCTCCTCCTCCATCGCAGTGTTGGTTTAGTTCCAATTCAATGGTACTTGTGTGACGCTTCAGCTGAGTCCGAAAAGACTTTCCTTGAATTGTTTTTCTATACTTGAATACTGATTGAATTATAAGCTGATAGGATCATTGATCCCCATAATCGGAAAAGAAAATTACGGGAAAGGAAAGAGCATAAAAAGTAGAAGAAATTAAAGTAAATTCATATCATTTCATTTCTCGTCGAGAAATTTTATTCAGACTCATTTATCTTCTTTTTACACCAAACTTATCCTCTTTTGTCTTTAAATTCTAAAAGTGCCCAATAATTCTCTTTTTACACCCATAATGAAAAAGAACAAAAAAATAAAAAATAAAATTACAACACTAAGAAATTCCGACCACCCCATCTCTCCAAACCCCGACCGCCCCCAATTTCTACCCGTCCCTAACCCCCCACCACCACCTCTCCTACCACCCACAATGAAAACTTCAAAGATCTCAGCCATCACTCACTCTACAAGGACTGTACAGTTAGATTGCTCGGGAACTTTATCACTCACTCTAATTTGTCGCAAATGAAGAACTTTAAGGGACTTGAAACTAGGAGTGTGTCTACAAGAGTGTAGACTTGGATTGTCAAAACTCATCAAGTTCTCCCATGCATAATGCAAGAACTGCTCCAACGTAGGCCCTTTATTTGCACTGATACTACTAGCTAGTACATAATAGCTTGTGGGCAAATGCATGTCGTTGGAAGCAAAAATGTCAGTGAAAAACTCCAACTCAAGTGTTTGAACTCTCTTTTCTAATGCAAACTGAATCCAGCTATCAATGGAACTTGCATTGCAAAAACCTAGAAAGAAGCAAGCCTTTAGTCGTTCTACGTTCGGGTCTTTATGTTGCGCCAACACATGATTCACCCATTTGGCATATCTAAAGCTTAGCTGGGATAGAAGTTGAGTGTTATGGTAAAAGCCCAGAAATACCACCATCACCTAGAAAGAATACTTGTAGCTGCTGCATGCTTGAGCGGCAAGAGAGCCAATATACTTTTCTAGTTTACCTTGGAGAACAAGGATTGTATGTATTATATTCCCAATTACGCAAAACATGAAAATTAAGCCGTAAAATTCTATTATATCTACCATGGTTCTGATGCTTGGTATGTTTCTCATACTATAATTGGGGCTGCTGTCGTGGGAAAAAAATAAGGGGTGCTACATTTTAGCCACTGTAAATGGATTTGAAAGAGAAGGTGGAGGAGAGGGATGGAGAACCTGATGAGTTGCAGAAGCTGGATTTGAATGAGGTGGAGGGCGGATAGGGAGTAAGAGAACAGTTATAGCGAGAGAGGTTGAGATTGTAAATGGAGAGGAAAATGAGAGGCAAGGTGAGCGATGATGCAACCATGGTTCTGATGTTTAGGAATCAATGTTGATGGGTTTTAGGATTTTAATTAATGCCCAATTTCTGATTTCACATAATTCCTAATTTTTTAGGGTTTTAAACGTTCAGTTCAGTTAATAGAAAAGATGGGAGCTTTGGATGATTTCACATAAACTTATGTAATTTCATATTTCTGACTTGAGTTGTAGGTTTAGATGATTGTACATAAATGTCTGGATTTGGTGATTTGAAGGGTGCATGTAGGTTGTTTGATGACATGCATGAGAGAAATATGGTTTCTTGGAATGTAATGCATGGTGGGTATTGGAATGGTGGGAAGCCAGAGTGTGCATTGAAGTTTAGGAAAATGGTGGGCATGGGATTGAAGGGGAACGAAAGTATCATGGTGAATATGCTTGTAGCTTGTGATCGGTATGCTAGATGGAATGAAGGAAGGTCAAACAGAGGAGACCCGTAACTGAACACGCATTGGAGTTGTTTAGTCCCAGCCGCATGATTTCATTAAAAATGATCCGACGGTTCTGCGTGTGATTTTCAATTTTTTCAAAAATTCTTAGAAATCCATGAAAGAAATCTATACAAATTCACAAAAATCGTAATGAAAATCTATGTAAATCTGCCAAATTCATATAGGATTATAAAGTATATTAAAATTCTTTGAAATCTGTCACTTAAAAAAGTCCATTAAAATCTTCTAAAATCCAAATTGACTACACCCCTAAGAGTATAGACTTTGAATCAGCAAATTAAAAGCAAAACAAAACAAAAGATTAATTAAGTAAAAGTCTTTGCCATATGAAAACTTCCAAACCAACACACCGCTTTGCTGCTTTTCTTTCCGACAAATAACTCATACATAAAGATATCAAGAGTACTTTTAGTCGGTTAGCTCCTTTTGTGTTTGACTTAAATAGGGAGGAACCCTTTCTCATTCAGTTTGAGCTCTTTTGAACCAGAATGGTTTTTTAAAGATATAGACATTTTCGGCAATGTCCTTGGACAGATTTTCATCTCCACTCGTGTGCTGTGTTAGAATTTGGATGATATCTAACCAAAATTTAATCATCTATCTTTAAACGTCCCAACACTTAATCGTTAGAATTTAGCAAGAAGAGTACATATGTTTCTTTCGAAGATAATGGACGGAATGAATGCTTTTGAAATTCCAATATCTAACCTATATAGACCGTTCCAAAGGTTGTAACCTATTAGATGAGTCGCAATTGTTCTAATTTTGACCTTAATTGAGGTAACCTTTCAAAAACAATTTAGTTAATTCAACCGCGGAAACGTATGAATAGACCCGTTAAATCCTTTTATAGAAATACGCATCAACATGTTGTTCATTAAGACCGACTGGTCGCTACTGTTCTTGGTATGTATTAAGGGGGATATGTTTAGCCAATTCGGTTGGAAATAGTATATCAATTGGGTAGGCTGGACAAGGACTCTAGGAAAATCTATACGAAATTGTCTTTGCAAGAGACATTGTTGGGTTATTGTTTGCCCTGGATCTCGTTCATCGAATTATTGTCGCATATATGAGCATGACCTGATACTGTTCATTTTAAAATAAATTTTTGTAGGACTATAGATTCTAAACGGGAACATATTTAATCATTTCGGTTCGAGATGGCCTAACTAATAAAGCATCGAACTAAAAGCATACAAATTCTATAGGGCCATGTATCTTCCTTTCGATAAATTGCCTGGCATGATATATGTAATTTGAGTAATTAATTATAAAAAAATCAGAATATTTTGGAAGTTTTTTTTTTTAATTTTTAATTTTAATTTTATCGAAATAACAAAAGAGGCAATTTAAATTCACTTTTTAACCGATCGAAGTCGGCTCTCTCCCTATTTATACATCACCATTGACAATCCAAATAACGCTAAAACCCTAATTTGTGAAAATCTCTCTCTTGACTCTCTCTGCCGTCTTTTCTTCGTGGAAAGCCATGGCCAAATCCAAAGAAAAAACTAGAACCAAACCGAAATCCAAGTCTCACCTCCCTCACGCTAAAACCCTACTTGTGCAATCTCTCTTTCTCTCTGACGACGACGCCAAGACAAAAGTGAAAGCCAAATCCAATTACAAATTCGGAGCCAAACCCAAATCCAAGTATCGTGTGAGATCCGGGCCCGTGGAGAAACCCCAACGAGAAGTCCTCCATATCCAGAGACCTAATCATGGTATGGCTTTTGATTTTTGTTTTAGGGTTTGTGCTGGGAAGATTACCTTGAATCTTTTTTTATTTGACTAATTGAGTAATATAAATAACCCTCAACATCTCCCATGGATCTAACGTTCTTCAGATTCACAGTTCTATTCAACTCAATTGCTACTTAATAATTGTGTAATTGGCTCGTTACATGTTTCTTAAGACTCTGTAGTATACATACTGTGTTGCAAGAAAAATTATGCTATGGTTATAACCTCTATACGTGTGATTTGCTTCTTGTTCTTGTATTTAACAATGGAACTGCTAACAAACAGAAAAACAAAAATGTTTACTAAAAGACGTTGGAGACTCTAAGGCTCAACTCCAGATCGAGGGAAGAGATGAACAAGAAGAACGTAATTTCGGGCGCTGTAGAGTTTGCCGTAAGGAAAATGAACACTTCAGTTCGGCCTGCCCATATTGGAATGGTGTCCCACCAGGCGCTATTGTTGGCGATGGCTATGGTGTAGTTTGTGGTCTTTTTACTCGTAGACTCTACAAAAACCCCAACCGTTGTGCCCAGTGGCGGATTCAGGATTTTAAACTCGGGGGGTCCCAATAATAAATTTCAAAAAAATTATAGACAAAAATAACATTAAAAAGTTAAATATAATACATTTCATTCAAAATCATACGCAAAACAACATTACAAGCTATAAAATCACAAAACAACAAATCGTCGTTTTTTCTTTGCATGCAAAGTGTATGGGAACTCATGCTTTGTAGGCCTACAAGGTCCCATTTGCAAATATGTTCTTTGAACCTCATCTTGAATATTAGAAGAATAGTCCTTCATTCGAATTCTTTTTCTTGGGTCTCTCTCAAGATTATTAAAATCAACGTCACACTCATTTTGTCTTGAGCTCGAACTACCAGAACAAATAAATGGTGCTATTGGCTTTGGAAGGAAAAATCTTTCCATATTTCTTATTTGTAAACTACATATTTAAGCAAAAACACAAAACATATACCGATTAACCAATAAACAAAAATTCCATCTAAATTCCAATGATAAAATGAGTATACAAACATAAAACATATCAACAATCATATCAATAATAGACTAAAAATCTCCATCAATATCTAATATAATTTAATTGAGATTAGATTAGAATTCTAAAAAACTTAATTGAATTTTGAACCAAATAGTGGTGGAGTGGAGAATTAAAACAAGTGGATGTATGATATTGGACTTACGTAATTATAATATGGGATTGGGTCATGGGTGAGATTAGAAATTTAGGGTTTTGAAATGGGGGGAAAGAGGGAACCAAATAATAGGGAATTGGGGGAAAAGCAGCAGGGAAAGAGAGAACTTTGGGGAAGGGCTCAGGGGGGCTGGGCTTTAAAATTAAAGCAATATTGAGTCATCATGCATGGCAAACGACAACGTTTGTCTACCTTTTTGTTTTTTTATACTTAAAACAATGGGCCAAAACACAGCCGTTTTGGACCAATTGGTAAAAAGCCCTATTTTCTTTCTTCTTCCCGCAGCGTCTTCTTCTTCACTGCTACCTGCAACTGCAACCTGCAACCTGCACAGCAGCTCAAACCTTGTGTTCGAGGGGTCCCCCGGAAATTTTCTAACAGGGATTTAGGGTCGCCGAAGGGTCCTAGGACCTCCCAGGTCCCTCTGTAGATCCGCCACTGGTTGTGCCCACCCTGGTGGTTCCTCGAAGGGACGTCTTATTGTCGCATATTGTAACTACTGTAGGATTATTGGTCTCCACTGGTCGGAAAAGTGTCCTGAACGTCCCAAGGACAAACCATATAAACCTCTATTCATCTCATCCTCTAAGCCGAAGCTGCTGAAGAAAACATATTGAACGATTAAGAAGTGTGTCGAGTCTTGCCCTTTGGTAATGGTGTTTAATAATAAATGGAATGCAATACACAATGCATTTGCAGGTCTTCATTGCCATTTTTTAGTCGTTGAGTTTTTCTCCATGTGACTCATAGTTCTTTTCAGAATTCTTAAGCTCGTTACTTTGGGTGTACGTTTGTTAATTACTTTGCTCCTGAACATTATTTTTATATTTGATGAGATTAAGTTGGTGATAAAATTTCTTAAGTTTTGTGACACTTGATCACAGACAATGAGTGAATCGTGGATAGCAGATTGAATAAAGATGTGTATGCAGTCGGCCTATTAATCGCATACTAATTGGTTTATCATTCATGAGACAAAAATTCTTGTTATCATTATAATGGGCGCTACTTGCCTTTAAAATAAAATTTTACTTGCGCACTCCTCGTAAAAGTATTTTTCGTTGAGTACTCCCTCCTTTCTTTTTCTTTTTTTTTTTATAACAAATATTTGTTTGATTTTTGCATGTTTAATTTGTTTCATAACTTGAGTTCTTGATGTAGGCCTTGTCAATTGAGTTCTTCGCGTAATAGTCTTTCTGATCACAATGTTGATGGGGCCGAGTTAGAATCATTTATCGCCTTGATCAGAAACGAGAAAATGCTACAAAACAAGTTCACTTATAAAACTACCATCAGTAATCCTTTTATGTATCCTCTGCAATACTTTGCAAAGTACTGTGTACTGCAGATTGTTGCCTAAGTTTGGAATTTTAAATACAAACATCGAATTGAAGAGAGTCGTCAATTTATACATGAAAAAATCTATATCCAATAGAGCTAGTCCTGTGAGTACATGACTCCAACTTCTAGTATAAGTAAAACTTCTCAACTCGGTTTTATAAGTAGCGTATACAAAGAAAAAAAAAACAAAAAGAATTGTAAGACACCCTTTTATAAATAGCATTATAAAAAGAAAAAATATAAACATAATTGTAAGACACCCTTTTTTAACATGACATTTTTCTTCTTTTTGCTCGAGCTATAGTTGAAACATTGAGTCTCCGACACATCCTTTTGTAATTTTTTTCTCTTGTTATGTTTGTTTGTAGAATTGTAAGACACCCAAATCGGCTAATCAGGAAAAAAACCAAGGGTCTCGAGTTTGCAGAATTGTAAGACACCCAAATCAGCTAAGCAGGAAAAAACCAAGGGTCTCGAAGAGATTAGGGATGGATCGCCTGGGATTCACTCAACCAAGGGTAAGCGGATCTGGTAATTGGTATTTTTCGAATCTAATAGATCTTGAAAGAGGCGAATTGCCAGAAAAGTTAACGGAGCTTTCTTGACATTGCTAATCGTGGATTCGCTCACACGACCAAACCAAACGCTTGATTGAAGAAAGGAGAAATCACTCTACCTGGATTCAATCTATTTCATTAAATATCAGTATCATTGTTGATGTGTCATTCAGATATTATATGGCAAGCAATAGGAAGATGAATAGACAGATAAATATTCTTCGTATAATATTAGACATTAGTGAAGAAGCACTTTACAAGATCTTAAACATTTAAATATATTTGAAAAAAATTTAAAATTTCACTGTAAAATCAATTGATAATATAAGGAGTATTATTTATGTTGATGCACAAAACCGGGGCGGTCTTGGAACAACGTAAATCCGACCGTGAATCTGCACAAACGCTCAAGAACACGAAGAACACAAAGAACACAAAGAAATCAAAGAACACAAGGATTTTATCGTGGTTCACCCCAATGTTTGGGCTACGTCCACACTGTAATTGATTCTGTTTCTCTGTAAGTGTATGGATACAAGTGTTTGGGGGAAGTCCCCCAGAGAAAGAAGAGAAGGGAGAGGAGAGCCTCGGTGGTGTGAGGTCTCTCCTGAATGTAATGAGAGCTTCTCTTAGCCTTCTTAGGCTTGGCTCTTTTGCCTCCCTTAGAATGAGGGGAGGAGTCCCCTTTTATAGAATAAGGGGCTCCTCCTCTTTTACAAAGTATGGGCTTTAGTGTGAGGCCTAAATACAAGGCCCAAGGCCCAAATATACAAGGCCCTAAATATGGTATAAACAGTAGTCCCCCAAGTCTTCAGTCAAGAGAGTCTTTTGGCTGGAGACTTGAAATTCAGTCCATGTGTGGGCCGAAGTAACTAAATGTCGTATAGAACTGATGCTCGATATGAGGCGGTGCCCAATCTGAAATGACGCTCAACTAGAAGTAGCACACGCTGCGAGGCTGCTCGGCTTGTGGCTTATGTTGCCTTGGCTAGCTCGTCTTGCGGCTTTTGAAGGTGAGGGAGTCCCTTTTATAGAATAAGGGCTCGCTCCTCAATACATGAATGATGAGCTAGAGTTGATGCCCACGGCGAGGCGGTTGCTCAGCTGGCGGCGATGCTCTCTAACGAAGGTGAGGGAGTCTCTTTTATAGAATAAGGGATCGCTCCTCAATACATAAATCATGGGTCATCTTCAATGAAAGTGAGGGAGTCCCTTTTATAGAATAAGGGTTCGCTCCTTAATACATAAATAATGGGCTAGAGTCCCCCAAGTATTTTTCATGAGGCCCAGTTGAGGCCCAATATATGGTACATAATGTAGTCCCCCAAGTCTTTAGTCAATAGAGTCTGTTGGCTGGAGACTTCAAATTGAATCCATGTATGGGCCGAAGTGGCGGTTGTTCGAAGGCGGTATTTGTATACCCTGCACTGAAGCTTTGTAGGTGAAGCTTTGCAGGTGAAGCTTTGAAGCTAGAGCTCTGTAAATGAAGCTTTCGAAGCTGGAGCTTTTGTAAATGAAGCTTTTGAAGCTGATTGACATGAGTGATGCTCATGAATGTTTATGTTGATTGACATGAGTGATGCTCATGGATGTTGTCATGAGTGATGCTCATGAATGTTAACATGAGTGATGCTCATGAATGTTGACATGAATGATGGTCATGAATGTTTATGTATGATTGTCATGAGTGATGCTCATGAATGTTTATGTATGAATGACATGAGTAGTGCTCATGTATAATTTGGAGTACTAGGCGTACTTTTGATGACCTGGTTGGTGCTATTTCAGGCCTATGGGCCTTTGCCCTCCACAACATGTTAGCCCATTTGTTTTGGGCTTTTCCCTTTTTTTTTTTTTTTTTTTTTTTTTTTGACCCTCTGATGGGGTTTATATATATTACCCTCTGATGGGGTTTATATATATTACCCTCTGATAGGGTTTATACAGATGTCTCCGAAAGATAATAAAAATAAATTACATCATTCGGGTGGGGTATTTATTCCTTGTTTTGGCAGTGTCTCCATGTGCATCCTTTTTGCTTTCCTCTTTTCTGCTTTCTGAAATATTCTCCCAACGACATGATCTTTTTTCTTTTCTGTTCCCTCTTTGATCTCTCCACTTCCAGACACACTGACTTGCTTTTGCTTTTACTTTTTCTTTCTCTTTTCCTTTTGCTTTGTCCGCCACTGCCTTTCTCTTTTCTGGGACTGCCCATCACATCACCACCTTCAAGCTCAGAAATATCAGGGATCACGATCAGCTCTCCCTCTTCTCGGCGAGGTTGAGTGACATCAAACCCAAGGTGAGGCCGGACAAGATCCCGACGAAGACCGGTGTAGAGACATCACGACCCCGGCGTAGAGGAATGTCGTCTGACGTCATCCAACTGGCGAACTCCTGCGAGGTGGTGTTGGGGTTGACAGCGAGGTGGCCTCCACTCCATCGGACGAAAACCTTAGAAATCTATCTCTCTGTCTTCCTCCTATTTCGCCCATCTACAACTCGTGAGTCTGCTTCTCCAGCTCGGCATTTTTATCAGATGCTGCAACAAAATCTGACTTCAACAGGTTGATACGTTCAGGTGACTCACACAGGGAGGAACCAACCTGGGCGATCAATTTAGCAAAGTTACGATTGAGAATCGCTGCTGCTGGGACCCGGTTCTCCTCCACTCGGGTCGGCTTGCTGCTTTAAATCTGACGGGGGTAGGTGGCATGGATGGCGCTGGTGGCAGCTGCTGGGCGGGACTCGACTTCCCAGCCATGGATGCAAAGGACGTGTCGCCCGTCGGTCAAAGGCTCAGCTCCGGTGGCTTTCAGCTCCTCTCGATTGCTCTGCTGCAGCAACAGATCTCCGTCTCCTTCGTCAACAAGTATCCATTTTTGTCAACAGATCTCCCTCATCGCCGCCAGTCCAGCGCCGTTGCTCTCCATACCGTTCGAGGACGACAAGTCCTCCATTTCTGTGCTGGATATGCAGGCGGAACAATCCGACGACGAAGACGACATGGCGTCGCCGTCGCAGTCACCGGAAAAAATTCAGGCGAGCAGGAGGAGCAGAGAGAGTGGAGATCGCGGGTTCCTGCAACTGAATCTGAGAAGATGGCAGACTTGACGGAGATCTTGATGGAGATGGCAGACTCCGGCGGAGAAGACTTTGGGGCAGCTGCTTCCATGCGCTGGGACTGGTTCCCTCCTGCTCTCAACACTTCAAGACCGGTGAGCTTCCCGAGCTCCAAAGAGATCGACCTGGTTAACAGAGAGCTTGAGCTGAGGTCGACGACTGGCCGCAATGAATCGCGGGTTCCGGCGATGGGAAAGAAGCGGACTCGGTTTGTTTTGGGTCAACGAAGCGGACGCTTGGATTCGTCGGAGCACCTCGTTGTGGATCTCCAGCTTCTGCCTGAATCTGGATGGTTGTGCCTGCGATGACAGCACCGCTTGGCTGCCGCGGCTCTCCACGTTCTCGTCGACAGCCATTGAAGAGCTCGGAAAGAGCCTGCTGCTTCCCCTAATCTTTCTCCAGGAGATTTTGGACACGTGTGAAGGTTAAGGGAGAAGTGGAGGTGTTTTTCCAGGAGCTTTTGGATGTTGTTTTTTTTTGTAATTTGGATGTTGTTTTTACAAGAACAGAGAGGGATGGAAGAGCACGGGTGTTGGAATTTGGATCTTTTCTGTTTATAGGTTTTTGCAGATTTTGCAGATTCACAGTGGTGAAATTTTATGAAAAAATGAAAGAGAACCGACATAGTTTTTTGTATCGTTTCCCACAGACGGCGCCAAATGTTGATGCACAAAACCGGGGCGGTCTTGGAACAACGTAAATCCGACCGTGAATCTGCACAAACGCTCAAGAACACGAAGAACACAAAGAACACAAAGAAATCAAAGAACACAAGGATTTTATCGTGGTTCACCCCAATGTTTGGGCTACGTCCACACTGTAATTGATTCTGTTTCTCTGTAAGTGTATGGATACAAGTGTTTGGGGGAAGTCCCCCAGAGAAAGAAGAGAAGGGAGAGGAGAGCCTCGGTGGTGTGAGGTCTCTCCTGAATGTAATGAGAGCTTCTCTTAGCCTTCTTAGGCTTGGCTCTTTTGCCTCCCTTAGAATGAGGGGAGGAGTCCCCTTTTATAGAATAAGGGGCTCCTCCTCTTTTACAAAGTATGGGCTTTAGTGTGAGGCCTAAATACAAGGCCCAAGGCCCAAATATACAAGGCCCTAAATATGGTATAAACAATTTATAAGCACATCAAGTCATAGTTCCTTCGCAAATGAACCTCAAAATACCAAGAGCACCATTCCCTTATGCAAAGCTTTCAGATAGTGTCATCTTGAGATCCATCCGAGCTCTCTGCATTTCAGGGTAGGAAAAACTTTACTTTTAGTGCTGGTGAGTTCCATGTTGAATTATTATTAAGTTGAAATGGGACGCCACGACTTAAATTGATTTTGAGATCGTTTATGTTAGTTTTTGGGATGTACACTTGGGTGTATATATTGATCTTATATGTTTAATATGAAAATGTGATTAACTGAAGAGTTACTTTATATTTGTTAAAAATTGTAATTTTAGATTACAAAAGAGAAAATATTTGATTCATCACACGATGTTCTTAATAGGTATCTGAATTGACATATGTGACGCAAGTGATTACGGCACATATTAAAGTAACATGCGATGATTACAACACACTTATACATTTAATATGTGATATGAAAAATTTACATTACTTTGTATCCAAAAAAATATATATATATGTCACTGATAATTCGTCATATATAGTACAAATTTTCATATTTATGTACGAATATTTGCCGCCACATAAATACCATATAGGTGGATGAAGAATAGTTAAACAATGTATCGGTATTTTTCTCATGGTGCCACACACATAAAGAATTTCTTTATTCTTCTTAGTAATGATATATTTGAGAGGAAAACAAGATATGAGAGATTACCTAAAAACGGGAAATACATATCATTCTTAATTGCACAAGAAAAACTAAATACAAGAGAATAAGGAAATTTATATTATTGATTATTTCGTCCTAAAGGCTAACATAGAAAATAACTTTGAAAATAAAATAGGTTTTAGGTTGTATATATACTCACATTCTATTATTTGGAAAAACTTTCCTGCTTTCCCATTATCCAACAAGAAAATTAATAAAACGTGTGTGATTAAGATTGAATTTTGATAAAACTTACTCTAAACACTATAAGCTCACATAATAACATCGTACGTATTAAAAAATTACGCTTACATGATGAGGATCTGCTTCGATCATTTATTTTTCCATGACTTGTGAGAGTTGACTTTCCTTTGTTAACTTCTTCCCGAGTCCAAATAGGGGTTGAACTTGTTATAATCTTAACTATAGGCGCATGCACGTCCTGAATCGTGGAGTCATATACTCGAAGTATAATGTTAATAGTTAAAGGCACCATCATTTGATGAATAGTTCTACATCAGAGGATCATTTATGTCGATATGATAGTCACATTGAAATTATTGTATACTTGTAGGTCCTATGGCGGGGGCAGGACCCTTGCCGAACAAAACTTGTATATATATGGTACTTTGTTTTTTTCCCTGTGCTACACTAACCATGTGACTGGCCACAGAAACATGTCCCATATGTTTGACACACTGTTTTTGGTAGGACACACACAACACAAACTTGCTTTTCTCGCACGTAAAAATAAAATAAGGTTTTCAGAGAGGAGGATTTGTTGTACAACTGCAAAATAAAGCTTTAAAGTTTCATTTCTCATGGCTTCGAATAAAAAGAGATAAAAAAAAGAGCCAGTTTTTTCATTTTTTTGGATGCTTTTTTCGTGAATGAGAGGAGTCTCCTACTACCTGCAGCAATGAGTCGATATGAAAATGGCAGGGGGAATCTGCAACTGCTGGCAACTGGGTCCTTAATTTGGTATCAGATATGAGAAAGTGAGATTGTTGTCTATGGAAAGGAGGCACAGATTGTGAAGCATCTCATTCTCAGAGGACTAACAAAATGGAACATATATGAAATGGGGCAGCCAAAAATGTTTATTAGGGGGAAGAGAAGTGTCTTTTGAAATAATTTCTTGATTTTTTTATTTTTTGATTAAGTTAAGCTAATTAGTTGGTTAAGAAACTTACAATGAAGAAACTAACAAAGATATTCTATATTGAGAGGAAGCAATATTCTAATCAATTACCTACGTCATTGAAGACGTCCTTTTTGGCCCAACTAAACATCAGTCCACCATATAAAAGAAAAGAAAAAAACCCTAAATTCCTCAATCGAACAATGTCGCTCAGAAATTTCTATAGAGAGGCACCAACCATTGTCACTACGACACTGTCAATGATTTTCTCCACCGCTTATGTGAGCAAAAATACCTCTTTGGAAGTTTTGGTGAGCTCTTGGGAAATTGTGTTAGAATTGTCGACAAGCCATCCATGTGATCTTCGATGGTATCTTTGCTATCGGTATTGTTGCTTGCTTGCGGTGGAGCAAATCATTGACAGTGTCATAGTGACAATGGTAGGTACCTTTCTTTTGAAATTTCTAAGCGACATTGTTCGAATGATAATTTTTTTTTTCCTGTGGTGGACTAGTACTTGGGTCGTGCTAGAAAGCACTATCATCTCCAATGATGTAGGTAATTGTAATACATTAATGAGTGGTAGAGATACAATAGGGGTTGGGTCAACCCGAATCAGCTAATTCGCAACCTGATTTCGAACCAAATCAGGTGGGTTAGAAGAAAGAAAAATCCTCCCAAACCCAACTTGAAGTCAACCCCATCATTTATTGGGTTGGGTTGGGTTGATGCCTTGATGCCCATGTCATCCCAAACCCAACTCGATTTTGAGCTCAAATTCGCTCATGCACATAGTACCCATCCCTCATCATATTACAAATTATGTGAAAGTTTGGAATGACTATATTTGAAGTTTATTGTTGGTTTTAATATGGATAATGAATGATAGTGTTACTTTTACATTTCTTTTGGTTGAAGCTTTGGTAAATGTCTTGTAATTTAATTTGAAGTTTATTTTGTGTGGATGGTGATGTGTAAACGAAATTTTAACTGATATTGTTCACCAAGTTGGTACTTTAATTGAATCCATATTGTTCACCAAGGTTTGGCGTTCTGGTGCAAGACCACCATATGAGACATAGTTAGCTATTGGATACTTCACCTTTCCTTCTGGAGAGAATTTATCAGGTGGCACACCTCGATTTTGTCTTGGTGGCAACCTATACACATTCACATTATCACTTGTATTAATTACATAATCATCCACGATACTTACCTCAGGTGTATTCAGAGAAGATTCATTGGACGACACTTTGGAGTTAGAGAGAGGGGAAAGCACATTAACAGATTCGGTATGTGTCTACTGCAGCTGTCTACCAGGCTCGGCAAAACACTCGGCAGTCTGCTGGATAGGTGCGGCAGACCCTTGTTTCAACTGCTCAGACACGGCAGTTTCATGTTCTTCATATACTTGCTCAGACACGGCAGAACCCTGAACCTCAACATTAGCACATCGGTCAGAAAGTACAACAGCACGTTCGGTGCTGCATGAAACTGTGTCTTCTCCTAGATCCAACCACTCCAGATCACCAATAGTGTTCTCCCCCTTGTGATCTGAAGAGAAACGCACAGACGGATAAAAAATCTCTAGTTCAGAAAAAGTCACATCCATGGTGACATACATATGCTTAGTCTCAGAGTGATAACACTTGTAGCCTTTTTGATGAGGTGAGAAACCCACAAACACACACCAGAGGGCACACGGATCCAACTTGGTGCGATGAATTTTCTGAATATGCACATAAGCGACACACCCAAATACTCGAGGAGTGAGAGTATGAGTCGGCACTACTGGAGCATATTGAGTGAGGACTTGAAGAGGTGTTTAAAGTTCAGAACCCGATAGGGCATATGGTTAATCACATATACCGCATAAGTAACAGCTTCAGGCCAAAACATCTTAGGGACCGAGGCTCCAAGTAGAAGAGCACGTGTGGTTTCTAAGATGTGGCGATTTTTTCGTTCAGCAACCCCATTCTGTTGCGGGGTATAAGGACAAGTCGTTTCATGGAGAATGCCACGATCACGAAGAAACTCGGATAACTCACAAGCAATGTACTCACCACCATTGTCAGACCGTAGTACTTTAATCACAGATGAATATTGAGTCTGGATCATCTGAGAGAAAGACCGAAAGACTAGACCAACATCACTCTTATTTTTTAACACATATAGCCATGTCATACGAGTGCAATCATCAACAAATGTAACAAACCATTTAATTCCCGAAGGAAGAACAACTGGAGATGGCCCCCAAACATCAGAGTGCACAAGTTCAAACGGCACAGACCTTTTATTCATACTAGAAGGAAACGAAGCACGATGACTTTTAGCAAGAATACATACTTCACAATGTAAGTCTAATTCATTTATTCTACTAAATAAAGTAGGCAACATAAGCCGTAAATATCCAAACGATGCATGCCCTAACCGACAATGCAATAACCATACTTCTTGCAAACTACTAGCATGTGACGCTCGAACCGCATTAGCCATGCCTGAAACGACGTCATCAACATAGTACAACCCCTCTCTCTTAGTGCCACGCCCAATTATCTCCTTGGTCTGAATATCCTGAAGTCGACAAAAGGACGGATACATTAGAACAACACAATCCAATTGTTCAGTGACTTGTGGTATTGATAATAAGTGATGGGACAATGATGGAACAAATAAGCAACGATGTAAAGGGAGAGATGGGGAGAGGTGCACAGTGCCAGCGCCACACACGGGGACAAGAGTCCCATTAACAGTCGCTATGCTTTTCCTGTGAGACATTGTCATATATTGAAACAAAGTTTTATCATACGTCATATGATCGGTTGCACCAGAATCAAGAATCCAACCTGTATGTGGATCACTTTCGGAGGCTAAGAGAACACGCCCCACAATACCTGTATTGGATGATGAATCACCAGGAGTAGCGCGAGTTAACAAAGTGTGACTAGGATCCCCAGAGCTAGCCCCGGCCTCTTGAGCAGTTGGTGTAGCCGCTGCAAGAGAGGCACGGCCTCCATTGGATCCGACTGTTCCACGGTCCTTTGCCAGCAATTTCTTCTTAAGTTCTGGAAACCAATCAGGTACACCATGCTTGGTAAAGCATGTATCTTCAGTATGGCGAGTTTGACCACAGAAAGTGCACTTCAAATCATCTTTGTTTTCTCGGGTAAAGGGACGAGAATTGAAAGAATGATTAGAAGAATTGTTAGGACGGGAAGTTGCAGGTGGCCGAGAGACCATGGCCATGGACGGTCCCCCTTGGTTGTTATTCCCACCCATCATGGTGGCATGTCGTTGTGCTTCACGCCTAACAACTGAAAAAACTTCCTCGACAGATGGTAACGGTTGAGTACGTAGAATATCGCTACGTACTTTATCAAAAATATCATCCAAGCCCGCCAAAAAAGCGTACACACGATCAATTTGAATTTCTTCTCGAAGTGTCTTAAGATCAGCAGCACATTCCATCTTAATTGGTCTCCGTTGATCCAGCTCCTGCCAAACGGACTTGAGGTCAGCATAATACACACCAACCGGCCGGCCCTCTTGACGAAGCCTGAACGACTTAACCTTCAGTTCATAAATTTGAGAAATATCTGAACCATCATAATAAGTCCGAGCCACCTCCTCCCAGACTTCTTTAGCAGTACACAGGTGAATAAAAAATCCCATGATAGCAGGTTCCATGGAATTAATCAACCACCCTTTTACTATGGCATTCCCGGTTTCCCACGTCTCATACTCAGTACTATCCTCAGCAGGTTCCTTGGTACTTCCTGTCACAAAGCCTTTTCGACCACGTCCAGCAATATGCATCTCCAATACCTTGGACCAAAGAGGGTAATTGGATCCATTCAACTTCACAGTGTTTGGCACAGCAGATGCATCGTTCTGAATAACAACGGGACTCAATACCTGATTGTTAAGTGGTTTACAGGAACCACCCTCCAACTTCAAGATTGAATCACCTTCAGCCATCTCGACTTACACACGGAAAGGGCACCGACAATTGGAAGATATTACTCACGGCAGCAACCAACCAAACAGGCGCTGCAATTCTTCCACAAATCATGACAGCAGAGGTGCTGCAACATGTCCACCACGTCAAACAAACACAGCAGCGGTAGTTTCTAGGGTTACAAGGCTCTGATACCAAAAAGAATGGTACGGGAATATTTTGTATATTATTACTTCTTCAGAAGTAAATACATATATAATCCGTAGCTCTCAAGGAAACAAATAAAAACAGGATACATACAAAACCCTTCCTTCCTAATAAAGGACTCCTAGTATTTACCCTATTTACATTCCCTTTTTTTCCGTCTAGACTTTGACTCACGTCTACAGAGACAGGTGTCAAATTCATCATGTCTACCGAGGAGGGAATGTTGTAAAATACAAGCGCTTGTAGGGGTTTTTTAGACCCAAAAAGAAGCCCCATGAGCCGAAGAAAGATAAAAAAAATTTAAGGCCCCATCCAATGACCCAAACCTTGCAGGCTATACCTATAACCTACATAATTGTTCATGCATGACAAATTTGCAGTCTCTGAGTCTATATCAATAATAAAAAAAGTGTCCAGAAAATTAAAAAGAAAAATCATCTAAATTTCATTCAGCACTACTGCTTGTAAATTGTTAAACAACGGATTCCTTAAATGGGGTTGAAAAACAAACAACCATGCTTCTTGCTTGAGCTTTAACATTATTGCTTGCTCTAAAAGGTAATAAAGAATAAACAAATTTAAGGAAAAAAAATGGTAAAAAGAATTACAATGTCAATATTTTTCAATTTATAGCTGAATTCAGCTACCTTGGGAGACCATGATCATCAAGAACTAATTTGGTCTTAGCTTTTTAGTGTCACTGGGAACAGAAGCAATAGCTGCTGCAAAACTAACAACGTGACCTGGGAAGGCTTCTTGCGTTGCATGTCCTCCACCAGCAACGTCCATTCCAAATGCGCACCGTCCAACAAAATCTATAAATCTAGAAAACAATTTATTTTTCAATCGTACATCCTACAACTTAATTTGGTCTGATTGAGACGGTGTAGATGATCAGATGATGGGTGGGGTCTTATTTCGGGCCTTTGAGTTCAAGAGACAAGAGAGAGACCGAGTGAAACGGAGAGATGGCAGAGCAAGGGCTAGAAAGCACTATAATCTCCAATGATGTAGGTAATTGTAATACATTAATGAGTGGTGGAGATATAATAGGGGTTGGGTCAACCCGAATCAACTAATTCCCAACCTGATTTTTAACCAAATCAGGCGGGTTAGAAGGAAGAAAAATCCTTCCAAACCCAACCCGAAGTCAACCCCATCATTTATTGGGTTGGGCAGGGTTGATGCCTTGCCGCCCATGTCATCCCAAACCCAACCCGATTTTGAGCTCGAATTTGCTCATGCACATATTACCCATCCCTCATCATATTATAAATTATGTGAAAGTTTTGGAATGACTATATTTGAAGTTTATTGTTGGTTTTAATATGGATAATAAATGATAGTGTTACTTTTACATTTCCTTTGGTTGAAGCTTTGTTAAACGTCTTGTAATTTAATTTCAACTTTGCATGGTTGAAACATTAGAAATAGTTTCCAAGTTGTTTGCTCTAACTTTTGTGTGGATGGTGATGTGTAAATGAAATTTTAACTAATATTGACATTGTTTGGTTGCAAAATTGAAAAATCATGCAACATACGGTGTTATAAAATTGAACTCGACATTTGACCAAAAAAAAAAAAGATTGAACTCGTAAAGTTGGACTAACCCGAACGAACTCGAATAAGCTTGAACTCAATTAAACCCAACTAAAACCTGTATTATGAAGGTTGGGTTGATTGTCTAACCCGCCCAACCCACCCGAGTTGCACCCCTAATGAGTGGAAACATGTGTCAAATTCATCATGTCTACCGAGAAAAGAATGTTGTAAAAAACAAGCACTTGTGGAAGGTTTTAGATCCAGAAAGAGGCCCCATGACCCAAAGAAAGACAAAAAAATTTAAGGCCCCATCCAATGATCCAAACCTTGCAGGCTGTACCTATAACCTACATAATTGTTCATGCATGACAAATTTGCATTCTCCGAGTCCATATCAATAATAAAAAAGTGTCCATAAAATTAAAAAGAAAAATCATCTAAATTTCATTCAGCACTACTGCTTGTAAATTGTTAAACAATGGATTCCTTAAATGGGGTTGCAAAACAACCATGCTTCTTGCTTGAGCTTTAACATGATAACTTTAACGAAAGGCTTCCGGTACTGTTCACTTTAACGAAGAAAAAAAAAACAGTAAAAAGAATAAACAAATTTAAGGAAAAAAACAGTAAAAATAATTACAATGTCAATATTTTTCAATTTATAGCTGAATTCAGCTACCTTGGGAGACCATAATCATCAAGAACTAATTTGGTCTTAGCTTTTTAATGTCACTGGGAACAGAAGCAGTAGTTGCTGCAAGACTAACAACATGGCCTGGGAAGGCTTCTTGCGTTGCATGTCCTCCACCGGCAACGTCCATTCCAAATGCGCACCGTCCTCTGCCGCGTCCCGGAATATGAGTGCAAGGATTGCCCCCGGTCGGAGGCACCTTACCCCGAAGTGATTGAACGTGGAGAGAATCATTTTGTGTCCGGTGATCTCCCTCTAATGGCCTCATAGCCAAAACTTCATGGAAACCAGATACCCATAACAATATTGTGAAAGCAAATGCAACATTTTGGTACTTTTTTTTTAAGAAAGTAGGCTATTTTTGTATACCTACAAACAATATGAAATTAATGGAAATCTTCTATGTTTATGCCATTAATGGAGTGGGAGGGTTTGGTATGTATAGAGATGCATAATTGTGTAGATAATAGTAATAAATTAGGGTTTAATTGGAGTTTAGTGCGTTATGTCTGATTAGTTTGACTTGGAGCCGCGGTGTTCTACTTTATATATGTTTGACCCACTAAACTAGCGTCCATTGAGATGCAGGAATTGGTCTTGGGTGGAGGCCATGTGGAAAATGAAAAATAAAAAGAATTCAGGGTGACCCAAAATTTAAATTTTTTTTGGTTGTCAATACCAAAAAGTTTCAGTCCCAAAATATTAAAAGAAAAAGAAAAAAAAAATCCACATCTATGCGTGTATATATATATATATATATATATATATATATATATATATTTTTTTTTTTTTTTTTTTTTTTGCGGTTTTAGTTAGATATTTTGTATATAATCAAACCATGATTTTTCGTAGTTAGAAGCAGTGCAAAATAAGTCTTTTGGTCATTTTGATTATGGTTGATGAATTTTCTACTCTTCTAAACAATAGTTCATGTTGTATAACGACATTCAATAGGTCATGCAAACAAATTAACCTTAAGCAAGTGACCATTTACCATAATGGTAGAAAGGTGTTGAGCTCTTGCATGACAGGGTAGGTTCAACCTCTGCTAATATAATATCTAATCTAACAAAATCTATTGTTTAACAAAAAAAAAAAAACAAATTAACCTTGAAATTGCATGTGAAAAGTCGTGGCTAGGTTTCAGTAGCTTTAATTTCGGCTTGTAAGTTCACTGAAATTGCGTACAATTTTAGGTATAGACGTTGCCGGCGTTGTATAAGAGTATAGACTTTGAATCAGCAAACTAAAAGCAAAACAAAACAAAAGAATAAGTAAGTAAAAGTCTTTGCCATATGAAGACTTCCAATCCAACACACCGCTTTGCTGCTTTTCTTTCCGACAAACAACTCATACATAAAGATATCAAGAGTACTTCTAGTCGGCTGGCTCCTTTTGTGTTTTGACTTAAATAGGGAGGAACCCTTTCTCATTCAGTTTGAGCTCTTTTGAACCAGAATGGTTTGTTAAAGATCTTTTTCGGCAATGTTCTTTGGACAGAATTTCGTCTCCACTCGTGTGCTGCGTTAGAGTCTGAACGATATCTAACCAAAATTTAATCATCTATCTTTAAGCGTCTTAACACTTAATCGTTAGAATTTAGCAAGAAGAGTACATATGTTTCTCTCGAAGATAATGGACGGAATGAATGCTTTTGAAATTCTAATATCTAACCTATATAGACAGCTCCAAAGGTTGCAACCTATTAGATGAGTCGCAATATATTGTTCTAATTTAGACCTTAATTGAGGTAACCTTTCAAAAACAATTTAGTTCGTTCAACCGCGGAAATGTATATACGAATAGACCCGTGAAATCCTTTTATAGAAATACGCATCAACATGTTGTTCATTAAGACCGACTGGTCGCTACTGTTTTTGGTATGTATTAAGGGGGATATGTTTAGCCAATTCGGTTGAAGATAATATATCAGTTGGGTAGGCTGGACAAGGACTCTAGGAAAATCTATACGAAATTGTCTTTGCAAGAGACATTGTTGGGTTATTATTTTCCCTGGATCTCGTACATCGAATTATTGTCGCATATATGAGTATGACGTTCATTTTAAAATAAATTTTTGTAGGACTATAGATTCTAAACGGGAACATATTTAGTCATTTCGGTTCGAGATGGTCTAACTAATCAAGCATTGAACTAAAAGCATACAAATTCTATAGGGCCATGTATCTTCCTTTCGATAAATTGCCTGGCATGGTATATGTAATTTGAGTAATTAATTATAAAAAAAATCAGAATATTTTGGAAGTTTTTTTTTTAATTTTTAATTTTTTTTTATCGAAATAACAAAAGAGGCAATTTAAATTCACTTTTTAACCGATCGAAGTCGGCTCTCTCCCTATTTATACATCACCATTGACAATCCAAATAACGCTAAAACCCTAATTTGTGAAAATCTCTCTCTTGACTCTCTCTGCCGTCTTTTCTTCGTGGAAAGCCATGGCCAAATCCAAAGAAAAAACTAGAACCAAACCGAAATCCAAGTCTCACCTCCCTCACGCTAAAACCCTACTTGTGCAATCTCTCTTTCTCTCTGACGACGACGCCAAGACAAAAGTGAAAGCCAAATCCAATTACAAATTCGGAGCCAAACCCAAATCCAAGTATCGTGTGAGATCCGGGGCCGTGGAGAAACCCCGACGAGAAGTCCTCCATATCCAGAGACCTAATCATGGTATGGCTTTTGATTTTTTTTTTAGGGTTTGTGCTGGGAAGATTACCTTGAATCTTTTTTTATTTGACTAATTGAGTAATATAAATAACTCTCAACATCTCCCATGCATCTAACGTTCTTCAGATTCACAGTTCTATTCAACTCAATTGCTACTTAATAATTGTGTAATTGGCTCGTTACATGTTTCTTAAGACTCTGTAGT
The DNA here is from genome assembly GCF_916048215.2 of Malus sylvestris. Lineage (NCBI taxonomy): Eukaryota > Viridiplantae > Streptophyta > Magnoliopsida > Rosales > Rosaceae > Malus > Malus sylvestris. The sequence goes on from NC_062263.1 coordinate 29,587,652, forward strand.
ATACATATTGTGTTGCAAGAAAAAATATGCTATGGTTATAACCTCTATACGTGTGATTTGAATATTTTTCTTTTGCTTCTTGTTCTTGTATTTAACAATGGAACTGCTAACAAACAGAAAAACAAAAATGTTTACTAAAAGACGTTGGAGACTCAAAGGCTCAACTCCAGATCGAGGGAAGAGCTGAACAAGTAGAACTTAATTTCGGGCGCTGTAGAGTTTGCCGTAAGGAAAATGAGCACTTCAGTTCTGCCTGCCCATATTGGAATGGTGTCCCACCGGGCGCTATTGTTGGCGATGGTTATGGTGTAGTTTGTGGTCTTTTTGATCGTAGACTCTACAAAAACCCCAACCGTTGTGCCCACCCTGGTGGTTCCTCGAAGGGACGTCTTATTGTCGCATATTGTAACTACTGTAGGGATATTGGTCTCCACTGGTCGGAAAAGTGTCCTGAACGTCCCAAGGACAAACCATATAAACCTCTATTCATCTCATCCTCTAAGCCGAAGCTGCTGAAGAAAACATATTGAACGATTAAGAAGTGTGTCGAGTCTTGCCCTTTGGTAATGGTGTTTAATAATAAATGGAATGCAATACACAATGCGCAGGTCTTCATTGCCAGTTTTTAGTCGTTGAGTTTTTCTCCATGTGACTCATAGTTCTTTTCAGACTTCTTAAGCTCGTTACTTTGGGTGTACGTTTGTTAATTACTTTGCTCCTGAACATTATTTTTATATTTGATGAGATTAAGTTGGTGATAAAATTTCTTAAGTTTTGTGACACTTGATCAGACAATGAGTGGATCGTGGATAGCAGATTGAATAAAGATGTGTATGCAGTCTGCCTATTAATCGCATACTAATTGGTTTATCATTCATGACACAAAAATTCTCGTTATCATTATAATGGGCGCTACTTGCCTTTAAAATAAAAATTTAATTGCGCACTCCTCATAAAAGTAATTTTTGTTGAGTACTCCCTCCTTTGTTTTTCTTTTTTTTATAACAAATATTTGTTTGATTTTTGCATGTTTAATTTGTTTCATAACTTGAGTTCTTGATGTAGGCCTTGTCAATTGAGTTCTTCGCGTAATAGTCTTTCTGATCACAATGTTGATGGGGCCGAGTTAGAATCATTTATCGCCTTGATCAGAAACGAGAAAATGCTACAAAACAAGTTCACTTATAAAACTACTATCAGTAATCCTTTTATGTATCCTCTGCAATACTTTGCAAAGTATTGTGTACTGCAGATTGTTGCCTAAGTTTGGAATTTTAAATACAAACATCGAATTGAAGAGAGTCGTCAATTTATACGTGAAAAAATCTATATCCAATAGAGCTAGTCCTGTGAGTACATGACTCCAACTTCTAGTATAAGTAAAACTTCTCAACTCGGTTTTATAAGTAGCGTATACAAAGAAAAAAAAAACAAAAAGAATTGTAAGACACCCTTTTATAAATAGCATTATAAAAAGAAAAATATAAACATAATAGTAAGACACCCTTTTTTAACATGACATTTTTCTTCTTTTTCCTCGAGCTATAGTTGAAACATTGAGTCTCCGACACATCCTTTTGTAATTTTTTTCTCTTGTTATGTTTGTTTGCAGAATTGTAAGACACCCAAATCCGCTAATCAGGAAAAAAAACCAAGGGTCTCGAGTTTGCAGAATTGTAAGACACCCAAATCAGCTAAGAAGGAAAAAACCAAGGGTCTCGAAGAGATTAGAGATGGATCGCCTGGGATTCACTCAACCAAGGGTAGGCGGATCTGGTAATTGGTATTTTTCGAATCTAATAGATCTTGAAAGAGGCGAATTGCCAGAAAAGTTAACGGAGCTTTCTTGACGTTACTAATCGTGGATTCGCTCACACGACCAAACTAAACGCTTGATTGAAGAAAGGAGAAATCACTCTACCTGGATTCAATCCATTTCATTAAATATCAGTATCATTGTTGATGTGTCATTCAGATATTATATGGCAAGCAATAGGAAGATGAATAGACAGATAAATATTCTTCGTATAATATTAGACATTAGTCAAGAAGCACTTTACAAGATCTTAAACATTTAAATATATTTGAAAAAAAATTAAAATTTCACTGTATAATCAATTGATAATATAAGGACTATTATTTATAAGCACATCAAGTCATAGTTCCTTCGCAAATGAACCTCAAAATACCAAGAGCACCATTCCCTTATGCAAAGCTTTCAGATAGTGTCATCTTGAGATCCATCCGAGCTCTCTGCATTTCAGGGTAGGAAAAACTTTACTTTTAGTGCTGGTGACCTCCATGTTGAATTATTATTAAGTTGAAATGGGACACCACGACTTAAATTGATTTTGAGATCGTTTATGTTAGTTTTTGGGATGTACACTTGGGTGTGTATATTGATCTTATATGTTTAATATGAAAATGTGATCAACTGAAGAGTTACTTTATATTTGTTAAAAATTGTAATTTTAGATTACAAAAGAGAAAATATTTGATTCATCACACGATGTTCTTAATAGGTATCTGAATTGACATATGTGACGCAAGTGATTACGGCACATATTAAAGTAACATGCGATGATTACAACACACTTATACATTTAATATGTGATATGAAAAATTTACATTACTTTGTATCCAAAAAAAATATATATACGTCACTGATAATTCGTCATATATAGTACGAATTTTCATATTTATGTACGAATATTTGCCGCCACATAAATACCATATAGGTGGATGAAGAATAGTTAAACAATGTATCGGTATTTTTCTCATGATGCCACACACATAAAGAATTTCTTTATTCTTCTTAGTAATGATATATTTGAGAGGAAAACAAGATATGAGAGATTACCTAAAAACGGGAAATACATATCATTCTTAATTGCACAAGAAAAACTAAATACACGAGAATAAGGAAATTTATATTATTGATTTTTTCGTCCTAAAGGCTAACATAGAAAATAACTTTGAAAATAAAATAGGTTTTAGGTTGCATATATACTCACATTCTATTATTTGGAAAAACTTTCCTGCTTTCCCATTATCCAACAAGAAAATTAATAAAACGTGTGTGATTAAGATTGAATTTTGATAAAACTTACTCTAAACGCTATAAGCTCACATAATAACATCGTACGTATTAAAAAATTACGCTTACATGATGAGGATCTGCTTCGATCATTTATTTTTCCATGACTTGTGAGAGTTGACTTTCCTTTGTTAACTTCTTCCCGAGTCCAAATAGGGGGTTGACCTTGTTATAATCTTAACTATAAAGACGAGGCGCATGCACGTCCCGAATCGTGGAGTCATATACTCAAAGTATAATGTTAATAGTTAAAGGCATCATGATATGATGAATAGTTCTACATCAGAGGATCACTTATGTCGATATGATAGTCACACTGAAATTATTGTATACATGTAGGTCCTATGGCGGGGGCAGGGCCCTTACCGAACAAAACTTGTATATATATGGTACTTTGTTTTTTTCCCTGTGCTACACTAACCATGTGACTGGCCACAGAAACATGTCCCATATGTTTGACACACTGTTTTTGGTAGGACACACACAACACAAACTTGCTTTTCTAGCACATAAAAATAAAATAAGGTTTTCAGAGTGGAGGATTTGTTGTACAACTGCAAAATAAAGCTTTAAAATTTCATTTCTCATGGCTTCGAATAAAAAGAGATAAAAAAAGAGCCAGTTTTTTCATTTTTTTGGATGCTTTTTTCGTGAATGAGAGGAGTCTCCTACTACCTGCACCAATGAGTCGATATGAAAAATGGCAGGGGGAATCTGCGACTGCTGGCAACTGGGTCCTTAATTTGGTATAAGATATGAGAAAGTGAGATTGTTGTCTATGGAAAGGAGGCACATACTGTGAAGCATCTCATTCTCAGAGGACTAACAAAATGGAACATATATGAAATGGGGCAGCCAAAAATGTTTATTAGGGGGGAAGAGAAGTGTCTTTTGAAATAATTTCTTGATTTTTTTATTTTTTGATTAAGTTAAGCTAATTAGTTGGTTAAGAAACTTACAATGAAGAAACTAACAAAGATATTCTATATTGAGAGGAAGCAATATTCTAATCAATTACCTACATCATTGAAGACGTCCTTTTTGGCCTAACTAAACATCAGTCCACCTTATAAAAAAAAAGAAAAAAGCCCTAAATTCCTCAATCGAACAATGTCGCTCAGAAATTTCTATAGAGAGGCACCAACCATTGTCACTACGACACTGTCAATGATTTTCTCCACCGCTTATGCGAGCAAAAATACCTCTTTGGAAGTTTTGGTGAGCTCTTGGGAAATTGTGTTAGAATTGTCGACAAGCCATCCATGTGATCTTCGATGGTATCTTTGCTATCGGTATTGTTGCTTGCTTGCGGTGGAGCAAATCATTGACAGTGTCATAGTGACAATGGTAGGTACCTTTCTTTTGAAATTTCTAAGCGACATTGTTCGAATGATAATTTTTTTTTTCCTGTGGTGGACTAGTACTTGGGTCGTGCTAGAAAGCACTATCATCTCCAATGATGTAGGTAATTGTAATACATTAATGAGTGGTAGAGATACAATAGGGGTTGGGTCAACCCGAATCAGCTAATTCGCAACCTGATTTCGAACCAAATCAGGTGGGTTAGAAGAAAGAAAAATCCTCCCAAACCCAACTTGAAGTCAACCCCATCATTTATTGGGTTGGGTTGGGTTGATGCCTTGATGCCCATGTCATCCCAAACCCAACTCGATTTTGAGCTCAAATTCGCTCATGCACATAGTACCCATCCCTCATCATATTACAAATTATGTGAAAGTTTGGAATGACTATATTTGAAGTTTATTGTTGGTTTTAATATGGATAATGAATGATAGTGTTACTTTTACATTTCTTTTGGTTGAAGCTTTGGTAAATGTCTTGTAATTTAATTTGAAGTTTATTTTGTGTGGATGGTGATGTGTAAACGAAATTTTAACTGATATTGACGTTGTTTGGTTGCAAATTTGAAAAATCATGCAGCATAAGGTGATATAAAATTGAACTCGACATTTGACTCAAAAAAAAAAAAAAGATTGAACTCGTAAAGTTGGACTAACCCGAACCAACTCAAATAAGCTTGAACTCAATTAAACCCAACTGAAACCTGTATTATGAAGGTTGGGTTGATTGTCTAATATGCCCGACCCATTCGAGTTGCACCTCTAATGAGTGGAGACAGGTGTCAAATTCATTATGTCTACCGAGGAGGGAATGTTGTAAAATACAAGCGCTGGTAGGGGTTTTTTAGACCCAAAAAGAAGCCCCATGAGCCGAAGAAAGATAAAAACAATTTAAGGCCCCATCCAATGACCCAAACCTTGCAGGCTATACCTATAACATACATAATTGTTCATGCATGACAAATTTGCAGTCTCTGAGTCTATATCAATAATAAAAAAAGTGTCCAGAAAATTAAAAAGAAAAATCATCTATATTTCATTCAGCACTACTGCTTGTAAATTGTTAAACAACGGATTCCTTAAATGGGGTTGCAAAACAAACAACCATGCTTCTTGCTTGAGCTTTAACATTATTGCTTGCTCTCAAAGGTAATAAAGAATAAACAAATTTAAGGAAAAAAATGGTAAAAAGAATTACAATGTCAATAATTTTCAATTTATAGCTGAATTCAGCTACCTTGGGAGACCATGATCATCAAGAACTAATTTGGTCTTAGCTTTTTAGTGTCACTGGGAACAGAAGCAATAGTTGCTGCAAAACTAAAAACGTGACCTGGGAAGGCTTCTTGCGTTGCATGTCCTCCACCAGCAACGTCCATTCCAAATGCGCACCGTCCAACAAAATCTCTAAATCTAGAAAACAATTTATTTTTCAATCGTACATCCTACAACTTAATTTGGTCTGATTGAGACGGTGTAGATGATCAGATGATGGGTGGGGTCTTATTACGAGCCTTTGAGTTCAAGAGACAAGAGAGAGACCGAGTGAAACGGAGAGATGGCAGAGCAAGGGCTAGAAAGCACTATAATCTCCAATGATGTAGGTAATTGTAATACATTAATGAGTGGTAGAGATATAATAGGGGTTGGGTCAACCCGAATCAACTAATTCCCAACCTGATTTTTAACCAAATCAGGCGGGTTAGAAGGAAGAAAAATCCTCCAAAAACCCAACCCGAAGTCAACCCCATCATTTATTGGGTTGGGCAGGGTTGATGCCTTGCCGCTCATGTCATCCCAAACCCAACCTGATTTTGAGCTCGAATTTGCTCATGCACATATTACCCATCCCTCATCATATTATAAATTATGTGAAAGTTTTGGAATGACTATATTTGAAGTTTATTGTTGGTTTTAATATGGATAATGAATGATAGTGTTACTTTTACATTTCCTTTGGTTGAAGCTTTGTTAAACATCTTGTAATTTAATTTCAACTTTGCATGGTTGAAACATTAGAAATAGTTTCCAAGTTGTTTGCTCTAACTTTTGTGTGGATGGTGATGTGTAAATGAAATTTTAACTAATATTGACGTTGTTTGGTTGCAAAATTGAAAAATCATGCAATATACGGTGTTATAAAATTGAACTCGACATTTGACCCAAAAAAAAAAAGATTGAACTCGTAAAGTTGGACTAACCCAAACGAACTCGAATAAGCTTGAACTCAATTAAACCCAACTAAAACCCGTATTATGAAGGTTGGGTTGATTGTCTAACCCGCCCGACCCACCTGAGTTGCACCCCTAATGAGTGGAAACATGTGTCAAATTCATTATGTCTATTGAGAAAGAATGTTGTAAAAAATAAGCACTTGTGGAAGGTTTTAGACCCAGAAAGAGGCCCCATGACCCAAAGAAAGACAAAAAAATTTAAGGCCCCATCCAATGATCCAAACCTTGCAGGCTGTACCTATAACCTACATAATTGTTCATGCATGACAAATTTGAATTCTCCGAGTCCATATCAATAATAAAAAAGCGTCCATAAAATTAAAAAGAAACATCATCTAAATTTCATCAGCACTACTGCTTGTAAATTGTTAAACAATGGATTCCTTAAATGGGGTTGCAAAACAACAGTGCTTCTTGCTTGAGCTTTAACATGAGAACTTTAACGAAAGGCTTCCAGTACTGTTTATTTTAACGAAAAAAAAAAAACAGTAAAAAGAATAAACAAATTTAAGGAAAAAACAGTAAAAATAATTACAATGTCAATATTTTTCTAGGGTAAATTACACAGTAGCCCCTTAGGTATTGAGGTTATTACAACCTCATACAACAACTTTAAAACATTTTACTTTTATATCTCATGTACTATTTTATTTCAAAACAACACCTCCGTTAGATTTTCCATCCAATGGACTGTTAAATGCTGACGTGGCTGCCACATTTGTATTGATGTGGCTGCCACATGGCAAAAATAATAATTTTTTATACATTAATAATATTATAATATTAACCCTATTAAAAAAAATTAGAAAAACAAAAAAAAAAAACAAGAACAACCCAAACCCAATCCCCTTCATTTCCCCCACCTATCTGTAACTCCCCCAGAAGAAGAAGAAACCAAACCCCTCCCCCTCCCGCCGAAGACCCACTTGCCTTTCCCCCATCGCGACGACCCACTTGCTGTGAAACCCCCCCGCGCGACGACCCATCTGCCGTGACCCACCCCCCCCTGGCGCAACGACCCACCTGCCGTGACCCCCCCCCACGATGACCCACTTGCTGTGAACACCCCCCGGCGCGATGATCCACCTGTCGTGACCCCCCCTGCGATGACCCATCTAAGCACCTCTGCCCTTCCCATCGATGATAAGCTCGCGACCCCCCCGGGCGACGGTTGCAGGTATTTGGGTTGTGGGTTGTGGGTTGTGGTTTTGCAGGTAGTGGGTTGCGGGTTGTGGTTTTGCAGGTATTTGGGTTGCAGGGGTTTCTAAGAAAACTAGTGAAAAAAAAGCAGATAAGTGATTAAAGGTGGGGGCTTTGAGGCGGGAGAGGTGGAGGGGGATATGAGTTTTGGGGGAAAGAGACGCATGGAGGCAGAGGGTGGCGGGGGAAGAGGTGGGGAGATGGGTGGAATTCGAAGTTCAAACCCTAGAGAAGGAGAGGGAATGAAGGAATTGAAAAAAGGGTGTCAAGGAGTGTGTTGGGGTTGGTGTGGAGGAAGAAGAAGAGTGGGAGAGATGGGTAAGGGGGTGGGGACAGACGGACGGGAAGGAAGAGATGGGTAAGGGGGTGGGGGTGAGATGTGGGGTTGTGGGGAAGGGGATCTGGGTTCGGGTTTTCTGGTTTTTTTTTTTTTTTTTTAGGGTTAATATTATAATATTATTAATGTATAAAAATTTATTTATTTTTGCCATGTGGCAACCACATCAGCACAAATGTGGCAGCCACGTCAGCATTTAACAGTCCATTGGATGGAAAATCTAACGGAGGTGTTGTTTTGAAATAAAATAGTACATGATGTATGAAAGTGAAATGTTTTAAAGTTGTTGTATTAGGTTGTAATAACCTCAATACCTGAGGGGCTACTGTGTAATTTACCCATTTTTCTATTTATAGCTGAATTCAGCTACCTTGGGCGACCATGATCATCAAGAACTAATTTGGTCTTAGCTTTTTAATGTCACTGGGAACAGAAGCAGTAGTTGCTGCAAGACTAACAACGTGGCCTGGGAAGGCTTCTTGCGTTGCATGTCCTCCACCGGCAACGTCCATTCCAAATGCGCACCGTCCGTTGCCGCGTCCCGGAATATGAGTGCAAGGATTGCCCCCGGTCGGAGGCACCTTACCCCGAAGTGATTGAACGTGGAGAGAATCATTTTGTGTCCGGTGATCTCCCTCTAATGGCCTCATAGCCAAAACTTCATGGAAACCAGATACCCATAACAATATTGTGAAAGCAAATGCAACATTTTGGTACTTTTTTTTTTTAAGAAAGTAGGCTATTTTTGTATACCTACAAACAATATGAAATTAATGGAAATCTTCTATGTTTATGCCATTAATGGAGTGGGAGGGTTTGGTATGTATAGAGATGAATAATTGTGTAGATAATAGTAATAAATTAGGGTTTAACTGGAGTTTAGTGCGTTATGTCTGATTAGTTTGACTTGGAGCCGCGGTGTTCTACTTTATATATGTTTGACCCACTAAACTAGCGTCCATTGAGATGCAGGAATTGGTCTTGGGTGGAGGCCATGTGGAAAATGAAAAATAAAAAGAATTCAGGGTGACCCAAAATTTAAATTTTTTTTGGTTGTCAATACCAAAAAGTTTCAGTCCCAAAATATTAAAAGAAAAAGAAAAAAAAATCCAGATCTATGTGTATATATATATATATATTTTTTATTTTTTATTTTTTTTATTTTTGCGGTTTCAGTTAGATATTTTGTATATAATCCAACCATGATTTTTCGTAGTTAGAAGCAGTGCAAAATAAGTCTTTTGGTCATTTTGATTATGGTTGATGAATTTTCTACTCTTCTAAACAATAGTTCATGTTGTATAACGACATTCAATAGGTCATGCAAACAAATTAACCTTAAGCAAGTGACCATTTACAACAGTGGTAGAATGGTGTTGAGCTCTTGCATGACGGAGTAGGTTCAACCTCTGCTAATATAATATCTAATCTAACAAAATCTATTGTTTAACAAAAAAAACAAAAACAAATTAACCTTGAAATTGCATGTGAAAAGTCGTGGCTAGGTTTGAGTAGCTTTAATTTCGGCTTGTAAGTTCACTGAAATTGCGTACAAATTTAGGTGTAAGCGTTGCCGGCGTTGTATAAGAGTATAGACTTTGAATCAGCAAACTAAAAGCAAAACAAAACAAAAGAATAATTAAGTAAAAGTTTTTGCCATATGAAGACTTCCAATCCAACACACCGCTTTGCTGCTTTTCTTTCCAACAAACAACTCATACATAAAGATATCAAGAGTACTTCTAGTCGGTTAGCTCCTTTTGTGTTTTGACTTAAATAGGGAGGAACCCTTTCTCATTCAGTTTGAGCTCTTTTGAACCAGAATGGTTTGTTAAAGATCTTTTTCGGCAATGTTCTTTGGACAGAATTTCTTCTCCACTCGTGTGCTGCGTTAGAGTCTGAACGATATCTAATCAAAATTTAATCATCTATCTTTAAGCGTCTTAACACTTAATCGTTAGAATTTAGCAAGAAGAGTACATATGTTTCACTCGAAGATAAATGGACGGAATGAATGCTTTTGAAATTCTAATATCTAACCTATATAGACAGTTCCAAAGGTTGCAACCTATTAGATGAGTCGCAATATATTGTTCTAATTTAGACCTTAATTGAGGTAACCTTTCAAAAACAATTTAGTTCGTTCAACCGCGGAAATGTATATATGAATAGACCCGTGAAATCCTTTTATAGAAATACGCATCAACACGTTGTTCATTAAGACCGACTGGTCGCTACTGTTTTTGGTATGTATTAAGGGGGATATGTTTAGCCAATTCGGTTGGAGATAATATATCAGTTGGGTAGGCTGGACAAGGACTCTAGGAAAATCTATACGAAATTGTCTTTGCAAGAGACATTGTTGGGTTATTGTTTTCCCTGGATCTCGTACATCGAATTATTATCGCATATATAAGTATGACCTGATACTGTTCATTTTAAAATAAATTTTTGTGGGACTATAGATTCTAAACGGGAACATATTTAGTCATTTCGGTTCGAGATGGTCTAACTAATCAAGCATTGAACTAAAAGCATACAAATTCTATAGGGCCATGTATCTTCCTTTCGATAAATTGCCTGGCATGATATATGTAATTTGAGTAATTAATTATAAATAAAAATCAGAATATTTTGGAAGTTTGTTTTTTAATTTTAATTTTTTTTTATCGAAATAACAAAAGAGGCAATTTAAATTCACTTTTTAACCGATCGAAGTCGGCTCTCTCCCTATTTATACATCACCATTGACAATCCAAATAACGCTAAAACCCTAATTTGTGAAAATCTCTCTCTTGACTCTCTGCCGTCTTTTCTTCGTGGAAAGCCATGGCCAAATCCAAAGAAAAAACTAGAACCAAACCGAAATCCAAGTCTCATCTCCCTCACGCTAAAACCCTACTTGTGCAATCTCTCTTTCTCTCTGACGACTACGCCAAGACAAAAGTGAAAGCCAAATCCAATGACAAATTCGGAGCCAAACCCAAATCCAAGTATCGTGTGAGATCCGGGGCCGTGGAGAAACCCCGACGAGAAGTCCTCCATATCCAGAGACCTAATCATGGTATGGCTTTTGATTTTTGTTTTAGGGTTTGTGCTGGGAAGATTACCTTGAATCTTTTTTTATTTGACTAATTGAGTAATATAAATAACTCTCAACATCTCCCATGGATCTAACGTTCTTCAGATTCACAGTTCTATTCAACTCAATTGCTACTTAATAATTGTGTAATTGGCTCGTTACATGTTTCTTAAGACTCTGTAGTATACATATTGTGTTGCAAGAAAAATTATGCTATGGTTATAACCTCTATACGTGTGATTTGAATATTTTTCTTTTGCTTCTTGTTCTTGTGTTTAACAATGGAACTGCTAACAAACAGAAAAACAAAAATGTTTACTAAAAGACGTTGGAGACTCAAAGGCTCAACTCCAGATCGAGGGAAGAGCTGAACAAGAAGATCGTAATTTCGGGCGCTGTAGAGTTTGCCGTAAGGAAAATGAGCACTTTAGTTCTGCCTGCCCATATTGGAATGGTGTCCCACCGGGCGCTATTGTTGGCGATGGCTATGGTGTATTTTGTGGTCTTTTTACTCGTAGACTCTACAAAAACCCCAACCGTTGTGCCCACCCTGGTGGTTCCTCGAATGGACGTCTTATTGTCGCATATTGTAACTACTGTAGGAATAGTGGTCTCCACTGGTCGGAAAAGTGTCCTGAACGTCCCAAGGACAAACCATATAAACCTCTACGTCCCAAGGACAAACCATATAAACCTCTATTCATCTCATCCTCTAAGCCGAAGCTGCTGAAGAAAACATATTGAACGATTAAGAAGTGTGTCGAGTCTTGCCCTTTGGTAATGGTGTTTAATAATAAATGGAATGCAATACACAATGCATTTGCAGGTCTTCATTGCCATTTTTTAGTCGTTGAGTTTTTCTCCATGTGACTCATAGTTCTTTTCAGAATTCTTAAGCTCGTTACTTTGGGTGTACGTTTGTTAATTACTTTGCTCCTGAACATTATTTTTATATTTGATGAGATTAAGTTGGTGATAAAATTTCTTAAGTTTTGTGACACTTGATCACAGACAATGAGTGAATCGTGGATAGCAGATTGAATAAAGATGTGTATGCAGTCGGCCTATTAATCGCATACTAATTGGTTTATCATTCATGAGACAAAAATTCTCGTTATCATTATAATGGGCGCCACTTGCCTTTAAAATAAAATTTTAATTGCGCACTCGTCGTAAAAGTATTTTTCGTTGAGTACTCCCTCCTTTCTTTTTTTTTTTTTTATAACAAATATTTGTTTGATTTTTGCATGTTTAATTTGTTTCATAACTTGAGTTCTTGATGTCGGCCTTGTCAATTGAGTTCTTCGCGTAATAGTCTTTCTGATCACAATGTTGATGGGGCCGAGTTAGAATCATTTATCGCCTTGATCAGAAACGAGAAAATGCTACAAAACAAGTTCACTTATAAAACTACTATCAGTAATTGATAGGATTTTTACTACTTATGTGAACGGGCTTAAATCTCTCATTTTACTTGCAAGAATCACAAGGTTATTGTAGTATAAACGGATTTCGCAAGGTCATCTCCACAGGGATTATTAAATAATTCGAACTAATCAGATTCCATTTAACTATTGTAAAGTAGAAATTAAAGTGATTGATTTTATAACCTAATTAAAATAAAAACGAATTTAATGAATTAAAATAAACAATCTGCAATATTAGGACTAGAGAGAAGAAAACAATTCTGAGAAAATCAAATTAAGAAAGCACTAGGGTTCCACCATCACCTAGCAATCCTACGAATTTTTACCCATTACTTATGATCTATACATGCTACTTTGAAGATTAGATTTTCCTAATTCATATTTTACTTGGAACCTCCAACATAGAATGTATATCTAACATGCAACCCGTCCGGACGTTCGAATCAAATCTAAACATGAAAGACTCATTATGCTTTATGAAAATCCTTTGAAAAACCATGCAATCCTTAAGACGTGATATTCATCCTAAGAGATTACAATTATTAATCACAAGAAGCCAGTGTCAATTTCAGGGAACCTTCCGACCAAAATTGCATCAAATTACTTTTCTAAAAATCCTAATGGTGATCAGGCATTAAAATAATTAGATAGTTTTTATCTCGGTGATTAACAATTCAAGGTACACATGCAATCAATCATAAGCAATTAAATAAAAATCACATATTCATGCTAAGGCTCAAGGCTTCGCCCTAGCAATAGAAATTAGTTCCGCATATTCATAATTGAAATCATAGAAAATATATTCAAGAAAAGGATTGAAAGCACCTTCAAGTAAAAAGTCTTCAAAACCCTAACAATTCTCTGTCTCCAAAATTGCATATTATAAATAAAAGAACCACTGTTGCCCCGAGGACGTACTCCAGTCACACTGACGATAGAGGAACCTCGTAAATTTTGTGTCTTGTTTTATTTATTCCACTGCACACACCGTCGATTTTACAACAATTTATTTACTTTCCCATTAAATTGAAGTCGGCCCTCTCCCTTTTTATACATCACCATTGACAATAACGCTAAAACCCTAATTTGTGAAAATCTCTCTCTTTCTCTCCCTTCTCCTGACTCTCTGATCTGCAATCTTTTCTCTGTGGAAAGCCATGGCCAAATCTGAAGCAAAAACTAGAACCAAACCGAAATCCAGTCTCACCTCCATAACGCTAAAGCCCTACTCGTGCAATCTCTCTCTCTCTTCTGACGACGCAAAGGCAAAAGTCAAGGCCAAATCCAAATACAATTCCGGAACCAAACCCAAATCCAAGTATTGTGTGAGATTCGGATCCGTGGAGAAACCCCGAGTCCTCCGTATCCAGAGACCTAATGGTATGGCTTTTGATTTTTGTTTTAGGGATTGTGCTGGGAAGATTACCTTGAATCCTTTTTATTTGACTAATTGAGTAATATAAATAATTATCAATATCTCCCGAATGAATATATATGCATGCATCTACTCTCCTTAGCTCACAATTCTATTCAACTCAATTGCTACTTAATAATTGTGAAATTGGCTCAATACATGTTGTTTGTAACTCTATAGCATACGTGTTGTGTTGCAAGAAAAATTAGGTTATGGTTTTTATTCTATACATGTGATTTGGAAGTCTTCTTCTTCTTCTTCTTCGTGTACAGAAGAAGAAGGAAGGAAAAAAAATAAAAAAATTGTCCCCCCCCCTGCCGTTAAGCGACCCAAAAGAAGAAGAAGAGGGAAATATCTTTATAATTAGGTTTTAAATTGTGGATTGCAAATGTTTAAATATGAATTATAATAGATTTTGCACGGAAAAATATATTTTGAAAAACATGAATATGATGTACATACCCCCCCCCCCCCAGCGACCCAGAAGAAGAAGGGAAATATCCTTATAATTAGGTTTTAAATCGTGGACTGCAAATGTTTAAATATGAATTATAATAGATTTTGCATGGAAAAATATATTTTGAAAAACATGAATATGATGTACAGACCCCCCCCCCCCCAGCGACCCAGAAGAAGAAGGGAAATATCCTTATAATTAGGTTTTAAATCGTGGACTGCAAATGTTTAAATATGAATTATAATAAATTTTGCATGGAAAAATATATTTTGAAAAATATGAATATGATATTTTGTTGTTATGGTAAGAGAAATAAAAGAAAATTTTAAAAGTATAAAAAAATTTAAAAATAACTAAAAAATTAAAAAAAAATGAAAAGGGAGAATCAACATTATGCTAGCGACTTTATTGTGGTTTAGTTGCTACCTTGACAACGACAGTATTTATGAATAATCCGTATTGAAGTACCGATTGTATCATTTTCTATTTTACTTATTTATGTTTTTTTTCTTTTTCCATTGATTTTTTTTTCCTACCTTCCTTTATTTAGATTCAAATACCTTTAGATTTATATTTATATCCTTGTTTTCGATTGTTTTGACATGGATTATAAGAAAATACATTGTGTAGAACATGAAGATGATAGTTTGGTGTTATGGTAATGGAAAAAAAGTAAAATTTTGACAAAAAAAAAACATACAATAGTGGTTTATAAATGTCCTACCTTCGGCAACAATTTTTTGTCCAACCAACCATGGTTGACCTCTGAAATTAAAACTAAAATGTACCCCCTATTGATAGCAATCTATAATGTCCGCCCATGGCACGAATGCTTTGTGGGGGCAACAATGGTCCATCCGTGTGATTAAAACTAACCCACACCCCCTACAATGCCCTTCTCTCGGCACCAATGGTTTGTATGAGCAACAATGGTTGATTTGTGCAATTAAAACTAAACCCTACCCCATATTGTTAGCGGCTTATATATGCTCCACCCTCGGCACCAATGCTTTGTGCGGGCAACAATGGTTGACCTTTGTGCCAAGCTCACCTCGTTTTGCATGTCGTATTTTATATACGTCGAGCCTCCTCAGTTCCCTTGCGAATTATGCCTCGTTTTACGTGCCTCCTTTTCCGTGCGCCGAGCCTTCTCTACAATTAAAAAAAACCTTGACTAACTCTTCAATCAACCCAACTGCTTTTTAGCACAAACCCAGTTGCTCTTCAACAAAACTCTCTTGTTAGCTTTTCAGCTACAATCTCAAAGCCTTCATTCGAAGTAAACACTGCTTACAATCCCTGAGATACTAAACTTTTTACAACTTATCTACCCGTTGGTATGATTCCGTTGATGTCCATTTCCAACCACCATGATTTCCTCTCCAAGTTACATGTTTTGTACTAAATCCAATATGACACTAGTAATCTTGGATGGACTTCTCTAACATTATGTTGCCGTTCATGGGCTGAATCTTGCTAGAGTTTTACTACTTTCTTTACATTTCCAGTCAATTTTCTTTTCAAGTTATATAGATCGGCCTATCAGCTTGATGAAGGTCATGAGTTTGAAGGTCTATGGTTCTATTATATAGGCAGTGGAGAATGAGCAACCTCGATCATATCGTTGAGCTGGAACATAAGTAGAGCGGTCATTTGGCCCTGACAGTAACTGTAATTCATGGTAGGTGACCTTTAGCTGTGTCTTGAGGCGGTTAGCACAATCGTTAGTAGTGACTTCATCATGTTGGATGATGCATACATATGTATTTAAAAGGATGAGATATTCCCGATCTCTAATCGTCTACGTGGAAAACACACTTCAGAGGGATTTTTGTCTCAAGCCTCGGACAAATTGAAGCTAAGTGAGATGGTCGTCCAAATTTTGGTTTGGGCTTTGAAGTTTTGGACCGACGTGCAACTTGTGTAAATAAAAATGAATAAACCCCGTAACAAGCTTTATTTTATTCATGGCACAAACAAAATGAATTGTATAGAAATGAGAAGAGAGGGAATTCTTCTCTTATTTACATAAATCTAATTAATAATCTTTTGTGAGAACAAAATGTTTAATTAGTACCACGTCACATTCTTATCCCAAGAGCATACGCATTATATGCCTCCTTTCCCCGCAACTAAATCCTACTGTTTCTATATCATGAGGTCATTAGGTCATCTTCAACCGAAGGGTTTAAAGGGCCAGAGGGCTGAAAATAGCTCGAAAACCATCTCCAATCGAGGGCCAAGTCAAAGGGCTTGTGGGCCCCACTAGACAAAAAAGGATCAAAGGAGGTTGGAGACTCAAAGGCTCAACTCCAGCTCGAGGAAAAAACAGAACAAGAAAAGCATAATTTCGGGACTGTAGAGTTTGCCGTAAGGAAAATGTGCACTTCAGTTCTGCCTGCCCATACTGGAATGGCGTCCCACCGGGCGCTATTGTTGGCGATGGTTATGGTGTAGTTTTGTGGTCTTTTTTACAAAAACCCCAACTGTTGTGCCCATCCTGGTGGTTCCTCCAAAGGACGTCTTATTGTCGCATATTGTAACCATTGTAGGGATAAAGGCCTCCATTGGTCGGAAAAGTGCCGGAACGTCCCAAGGACAAACCATATAAACCTCTATTCATCTCATCCTCTAAGCCGAATCTGCTGAAGAAGATATATTGAACGATTAAGATGAAGTGTGTCAAGTCCTGTCTTTTAGTAATGGGTTTTAATAATAAATGAAACACAATACACAAATGCATTTGCAGGTTTTCATTACCTTTTTAAATCGGTTTGAGTTTTCCTCCATGCGACTCATAACGTTCAATCGCTAGGTGTTTTCTTTTCTTTTCAGAATTCTTAAGCTCATTACTCTGGAAAGATATAATAAGAGTTTCCAAAAATTTGAAGTTAGATGAGTAAATGGAATCCACTTGTGATGAGAAAAGCGGGAAGGTGGGAAAAATAAAAAGGCAAATTATTATGATAAAGAAAATCAACATTTCAAAGTATAACATTTGTACACAACTAAATACCAAAAAAAATGTGTAAATGGCCACTTATCACAGTGATGGAAAGGATTTGAGCACTTGCATGACGGCGTGAGTTCATACCCTATTAGTGATTAATCTAAAATCTATCGTTTGATAAAAAAAATAAAAATAAAAAAACCAAAAAATGTACTACAGAAAATAAAGTGCGAAAAACACTTCCCGAAAATAAGAAGAAATTCAATCAATTATCTTTTCAATCAATTAATATGACGAAAACTGTGGTTTTGACCCACTGATCCTCTTTGGACCGTTAGCAGCAGCAACAAGGTAGGTCCATTTCTAACCACTAGAGCTTCCACTTACCAGCTAGACCAAATGGAAAGAAACAACCCCAGAAAAATACCCCCCATCCCACCTCAGCATTCAGGAAGTACTTAGAATCCAGTGGAGTTCTTGATGCCCTCACCAAAGGTTTGTTAAAGTTTGAGACTTTTACTCCTTTATTTTTGTGGGTTGTTTTTTTATTGACTAATTTGATGTACATTTTCTTTTTCAAACATTTTCTTTTTCTTTTTCTGTTTTGTTTTTGAACTAATGCACTACTGATGTTATCATGTAATCCAAAATGAAGTTCCCTTTGTTCGCCAACTTATCCATGAAACCAAAAGAAATTTGAATATTCTTAACATTAAATATTCTTATCATTTTACGTAGAATATGTGAAATGAATTTGAATATTCTTGACATTAAGAATTTGTGAAATGAATTTAAATATTCTTAACATTATTTCTAATTCCTAGCTTCACATTATAATACGATCCTGTTGAAAAAAAAAAATGTTGCTTTCATAAAGAAGTGATTATAAAAAAAAAACAAAAGTAAAAAACTTTACTTTCAAACAATATAGTAACTGCCAGATAGCCAGGTAGTGAAAAAGAAAGTTAAATACTTGTCTAGTAATTTATTAAGATTCAAAAAACTAGAACCCACACGTTGTTTTCACCTTAATCTTAAGATGGGATACAAACAGTTTACAATATGAAAATATAGTTCCCAAATGATCCGATCAAGTTAGCAGAAGACATGATTAGGACGCCATACCTCAACAGCAAGCAGAACCTTATATGGTTTTACATGTGGGAAATGCTCCCTGATCTTTCGAACGATTGAAATTGAGTACGTGACGGCTGCAAAAGAATAGTACACCAAATACAAGTTGCAGAGGAGCAGTTTACAAGAAATAACTTGACTGATAAAATTGTATTGCATCACAACTTATTGTTTGGGCAAGCGGCTGTAGTAAAGTAGAAAACTGCTGGCAAACGTCCACCTACAAAATAAATAAGAAGCTGCATAGAATAACAAACAAGGTTTTGAAAGTTATTTGTCCACCTACAAAATAAATAAGATAATGCAAAGGTGGTCCTTTTGGAAAGCCAGCCAACAAGGGAGGAATATCCGAGTTCCAACTGAACTGAATATGCACTTGCAGGTGGGAATTAGGAAGCAATTCTGATCAGATTATGGATCATTTTTTCATGATTGTTTTTCTCATTTTAATGTAATTAACGAACTAGTCCAAATCATACATGTTGTGTTCAATCCAATGCAATATTAGGTAGTAATCTGCAGTTGTTTACCTTTAACTTGTTTAATTGCTCTCTTATATTCCTTCTACATAATCATGTCTTGGGGACTCGGAAACAGAAGTTCTGTAGAAACAGCCGGTAGGGCAGTCAATGGTAGATAGATGATAAAAAACAGGAAGAGAGAGAGAGCGAGTGGGAGGGGGTACTTACTTGAGCCTGGGCCGAGAGTGCACCGGAGGCGGAGACCCTGGCTGGGAGTGAGGCCAAGGAGGAGGCGGATGCGTTGGAGGAAGGAATGGCAGATGCTTGTTGGCATTGAATTTGGAGGGCTAGGGTGATGATGATGAAGACGACCTGGGATTATAGCGATTGCCAATCATCGTCTCTCGTATCAAAACCCCACAATTCTTCCTCGCCATCTCCCTACTTTCACGTGTTTAACGATAAGCTTTTGGGAAATAAACCTAATATATTTGGTAACTTCTTTTGCTTGAATTAAAACTTAGTCTAGGTTGTTAAATTTCTCCCTGTAGATACATGAATTTTTTGGTTTTCGAAGCTCTTTTTTTTAATAGTTCTTATCGCTCCTATTGCTGAGGAGGGGATGATAACTATACACTTTTTTCACGGTGGTTTAGGAATGTAGTCTATTACTTGAAAAATATTAATGTTTCTTCTCTTGTGAAAGTCCTTATTAATGCATGATGCAAGCAAGTTTTTACACCAATTTTTTAAACAGTAACTGCAGGGGTAAACTTGCAGTGGGTAAACCTAAAGGGGGTAAATTTAGTGTGCATAGTGGAAATAATCGTGAGGCAACTGGTACAGTTGATGGGCTTAGCTTGACACACTATATGTACACACCTCACATTCCACATGTCAGTAGTGGAATGTTAAACGGTGACCCCGTTTCCTTGCATTAAGTTGATGAGATCAAGTTGATGGAATGGTATGCACAATATGCGAACTTAGAAGTCATCATATTTTAAGTGCTGATGTCAAAGTAAAGGACGAAAAAGGTCGCGTGTTCTTGTTGACAACCTAAGTAAACGGTTGGTTAAAATCATGGGTTAAGTGTAACCCATGTTTTAATGCAAAATATCCCCATCTTCCATTTCTGAACTTGCTACTGTACTTAACATACTTAGGATAAGGCTTTCTTTTTTGTTGTTGTATAATGTTATGTTGTTGTTGTATCTTATGTTGTTGTTTCATGTTAGGGATATCTTGTGTGGTATGAGGGATGTCCAGCTGTAGACAAAAAGAAAATCATTTAAATATCAATCTTGACCCGATTTTTTTAGTGTCTTTTGGCGGACGATATAGAGCTATGCTCTCGCATAAAAGACACTAAAAAAATCGTGTCAAGATTAATATTTAAATGATCCCTCTTTGTCTGCAGCTGTACATCCCTCATACCGCACAAGATATCCCCAACATGATACAAAAACAACATAAAATACAACAACAACATAACATCATACAACAACAACAAATAAAGGCTTATCCTAAGTATGTTAAGTCTTGAAATTTACCTCACTAACAGTAACAAGTTCGGAAATGGAAGATGGGGTATCTTGCATTAAAACATGGGTTACACTTAACCCATGATTTTAACCAACCGTCTAGTTGGGTTGTCAACAAGAAACACACGACCCTTTTCGTCATTTACTTTGACATCAACACTTAAAATATGATAATTTCTGAGTTCGTATATGCATATCATTCCATCTACTTGATTTCATCAACTTCATGCAAGGAAACGAGGTGACCGTCTAACATTCCACTAGTGACATGTGGAATGCGAGTTGTGTACATATAGTGTGTCAAGCAAAGCCCATCAACTATACCAGTTGCCCCACGATTATTTCCACTATGCACACTAAATTTACCCCTTAAAATTTACCCACTGGAAGTTTACCGTTGTAACTACTGTTTAAAATTTTGGTGTAAAACCTTGCTTGCATCCTGCATTAACAAGGACTTTCAAAAGAGAAGAGACATTCATATTTTTCAAGTAATAGATTACATTCCTAAACCACCGTGAAAAAAAAGTGTCTAGTTATCATCTCCCTCCTCAGCAAGACATGAAACAGTAGGAGTGATAAGTTGTAGAACTATTATGAACAAAACAAAAAGAGCTTGGAAAACCACAAAATCCATGTATCTACAGGGAGAAATTTAACAACCAATTCCAAGTTTTAATTCAAGTAAAAGAAGTTACCAAATTATAATCTGTTTATTTCCCTAAAAGTTGTAGAACTATTATGAACAAAACAAAAAGAGCTTGGAAAACCACAAAATCCATGTATCTACAGGGAGAAATTTAACAACCTATTCCAAGTTTTAATTCAAGTAAAAGAAGTTACCAAATTATAATCTGTTTATTTCCCTAAAAGCTTATCGTTCAAACACGTGAAAGTTATTCCACTACCATTTCCAAAACAATAATACCAAATACGACCACCACTTGGAAATAATTGAACTCAACACTTCCGAAATGTTTGCGCAAGGACACTGAACAATGCAACCGAAAACAATTATAAGTACAAGCAACAATCCCGTAGGCCCATAATCAACCCTACACCAATTCATGTACTAACCTAACACAACAATCCCTCCTCCTAGCACTAATAATGGTATGTACTCATCATTCGGTCCAACTTGTGCAAAGCAACTAAAAATTTTGAAACCGAAAAACTTACGGAAACCAACCAATCCACAATGGCAGCAACAACAAAAAAAGCATGATCAGAAACAAAACATGTATGAATTCAGAGACATACAAGCACTCTCAATCTTCCCATACTCATTTCTCTTAAATTTAATACCCCAAAAACTCTAGTTGCCTCTCAATTTCCCATAAAAGAAATTTTGGCAAAAGCCAAATCAATCAGCCACTAAGCAATAGCCATATCGCTTAAAAGAATTAACAAATGTATGTGCACTCAGGAATACCAAAAATAGCAAAGAGAACTCAATTATGAGACATGAGAAAAATAAATACAATTTGGTAACAAAACCCGCTTCTAATCATGGTGCAGGTCTACTTTCTAGCTTTGTCAATAATCCTATGCAACACCAACATGGAGTTAAAGCCAAGACTCAATTTTTTTAGTTAAAAAGCCCTTGTCATAAAGTGATGGCATCATCCACTACCACATTTGGCAAATAAGGCTGATGAACATCTCAGCTATAAAAGTTCCCGTTATCTCATCCCTTTCTTGCAACTCACAAAATCCTTTCTTTGAGTGTGGTGAGCGAGCATCTAGTTTGTTATTCAAAACTACTGAGTGAGTATGCATGGCAAGGAAGAAAATGTGCAATTAAAATTTTTGAAACAGAAAAACTAACGGAAACCAACCAATTCCACAATGGCAGCAAGAAACCATCAAAAGGAGAACGATGTAAAGGAACTATCAAAATCTTCAATTTATGCCCTACAAAGTTGGTGGCACAGTAATTAGATTTTTGTTTAAAAATAAAACAAAAACCGAGATCTAATGGTTAAAAAGTTCAGAGTATCCTATAATTCGGAGCACCATAGAATTTCTGCCAAAACAGATTCACATAATATAAATGCAATCAGTAAGAATAAAGCTATAAGGTTCATACTACTAGGATGCTATCATAGATTTTTCGAGATACCGACTCGCAAATGAAAGAACAAAATATTAGTTCACTAATCACAACTAATCAAAATAGAACCAAATCACAATTCTTTCACTCAGATTGCAGCCAGAAGGCCCCTAAATAAGCTCATGATATCGATTAAGCATCCAAAAATGCTCGATGATGTGAGCTATTACTATTTCCACCAGATAGAAAATGGAAGAAACTATATACGGATCTCTTCCAACATAATTTTTGGCCGTTAGATGAAATTTGAAAGACCCGGATCACTTGATCCGGTGGCTTTGGTGAAAGAGATCCGGTCCAATTTAAATAACATAAGAGCAAAACAAGATAACCAACATAAAAGAAGCAAGAATGGGAGGGGAAGTCGAACCCGGGACCTCGGGAATGCTCTTAACCAACTAAGCTGCAAGCACCTTTTATTCTCTACACCCATTTAAACATCACAAACGTAACAGAACAGAAACATGGTAACAGAATGCTAGCTTGAGGAGATTATGAATTGTAATGTGTAGGAAAATCAAACAACAAAAGCCCATGAACGTTCTGAAGCAAATATTAATCTGCATGAAAAAATGGGATAAAAGAAAGTGCTTGGATAAACCATATTAAAAAGCAGAAAAACAAGCATTCATACAAGTACATACAAACCAAAAAACAAAGAAAAATCAAGCAAGAAATCATTAGCCTATCAAAAATCCATTAGAGCTCAGAGGAAAAGGGTAAGTTTAATTCTTGTAAAATAAATAGAAGTGGATACAGAAAGTGGCAGGAGAAACCAAAAACCAAATGGAAATGCAGAAGCAAAGCAGCTGAAGAAAAAAAGAACCCAGCAAAAAGCAGAGGAGAAGAAGAAGAAGAAGAAGAAGAAGGAGGAGGACCTGCTGAATGTGATCAGTAGTGAAGTTGTTACGATAATAGGCTGCCATCATGGGCTGCATCTGCATCAGGTGCTACTGCATCTCTCTTATATATGTCTACTACCTCTCTCCTCTGCTACTCTACCACAAACAGAAAGACACTTCGCTCTCTCTCTCTCTCTCGCTCTTTAACTTTCTCACTCCTAAAGTATGAACAGGGCATTTTCTTACAGAGTTGAGAGGCCACACTCTCTGCGAAGGGTGCAAGCAAATAGAGACGGAGTTTTTTATAGAGGGATGCCTTTGCCGTTTCTTTTCTTCTATTTTTTATTTTTCTCTCTGTTCATTCACTCTCTCTCCCCTTACATACAATGACACCACCACCGCACATAGATATAGGCACAGTGGGAGAGAGCTAGTGGATTATATAAGATGGAAAAGCGTGCCCTTTTGGGGTTTTGCTTGGTTTTGGTTCTCTGGATCAGTTTCTTTCTCTCTCTCCTCTCTCTCTTGTACATGTCGAGGAGAGAAATTTACAACCACCGCTAAGCATATGGCTCAAGTCCATTAGTTTACAGTGTTTTAATTTTTTCACATGTTACTGGCTGGATTAACTGTTTTAGTAACATGTTCAGTGTAGGTAAGCTGAACTTAACCATGCATATTGAATTTAAAAATGACTACAATGGCAACTCGTTAGAAGTATGCAAGTTAAATTTAATTTTGTGTGATTGACTTAGAAAATTATCACAAATACGTATGATTGCAACGCACAAATTCTTTTCAGTTGGACATTTTGTCAAGTACGTGGTGTGCTTGTTGTCCTCTATTGATCGACCCAATTGAGTCCTCTCAAGACCTCATGCCAAGTGCTATTAGATGTGAACAACATTTCATTGATATTAGGTGAGCACAAAAGGGTCTCATACCAGGCATTCGAAGGGTCCTTGAAGGACCCACTCCAACTATTTCTCTAACCTCCGCAGGGTCCTGGGGCCACCCGAGTCTCTATATGAATTTGCCTCTGTATATCGATTTAAAATATCGTCACAATAATATCTAATTTGAATAAGTTAGCCTTCTGAAAAAATGTTGATACTATCATCACATTTACATATCACCAGTTATAACCAGAGCTGGCCCTGAGGGTGTGCAATAGGTGCCACCGCACATGGCCCCCGATTCGGAAGGGTCCCTAAATTTTGATTACATGTATACAGATACATATAAAATAGATTAAATGCAAAAGATAATTTTACCTGTGGTTCTAGCACAAGCGGTTTAGCTCTTCTTTCTTATAGCCCATGTGCTGGGTTCGAATCCCAGTGATATTGTTTTGTTATATTGAACATTTGAAGGTAAGGAAAAACACATGGCTGTTTTGTTATATTTTAAGTTTTTGCAAATTTGTAAACATGAGATAACAAAAAGGCATCCAACGTTTATCAAACTCAGAACCTTTGAAGGTAAGGAAAAACACATGGTTGATCAAACAACGTATTTTTATTGCAGTAACTTATAATATTTTAGTTTTATAGTTGAAAAAATTGAAAAAAAAATAATAATGAAATATAACATTAAAAAAAATGAAGGGCCTCCATCTAAGTTTTGTATAGGGCCCCTCAATACTCAAGGTCGGCCCTGGTTATAACGTCTCAGTTATATCTCCATTCCAGCTTGATTGTACTTTCACATTTAACATGTAATTAACTTACGCTATCGTCACAACAACAGGTTCGTTACAAAGTAACTAGGGTAACGTGACCTACTATAAAAGACAAAATGGATCAAACATGAAGATATGTTAATAGGATTTTCAAAAGGTGACAGGTCACAACAATGTCTGTTGAGTTATTTGGAATCACAGCTCGAATCCAAGAAGTAACAATAGATAGAAATTAACAAGGATATGTAAAAAGTAAAATGATCCACACATCCTAAGAAGATATTCTATCATGTAACCAGTGATATATCTCGATCTTCTTATCTTTCTTTATGTATATAATTTTGTGTTCAACTCTCATGTTATTATAACTTATATTCGGCTTGTCTGGAAAGTGTTTTTAAATAATTAAAAAAGTTTTTAGATTTCAAAAACATTTGAGATGTTTCGTGCAAAAAAATACAGTTATTTAAAAAAACTTCACAAACGAACATAGACATAGACGGAAAGAACTTTGCTGCTGATTTTTAGGAGCCATTGATTTTTCAGCAGCCAATCCGACATAGACATTTGTATCATAGAATAGGTTTACCCGTGAAAACAAAGTTACTGCATTGACTGACCATGGAATTTGTGCAAGTGTTTTAAGCATTTCCATTTAGTTAGGTAAGAAAATTTACTGCAAAATCAATGAGCTAAACTACTCGACCAGCTAGCTGACCTCACAGCACTACCATTAAATCCACAATAATTGAAGTGTAGATATTTGCTGAACTACTCGACCAGTAACTTGAATACCTCAAAGGAAGATATTTATTTGCTTTTATCTCATATCTCAGTTAGGCCAACTCCAATATATGAACTAAAACCTATAATTTCCTTTTTATTCTCCTCTAATCCATTCAAGTTTTAATTTGGATCTAAAACTCAAAACCTAAAAAAAAGCTAGAAATCGGCCTAGATTTAGCCTAGAAAATGATGTGGGCCCCAACAGCGCAAGTGAAATTCAACACTTGAGCGCCAAATGCCCCAGGAGAAGCGCCCATGCGAGTGATGTGCCAAAGCTGAGACCGGCATGGCCCCACCCACGTGGGTATGTTGGCCACTTGTGCCAATGAGCCAACGGCTCTTTTTAATCCAACGGTTGAGATAAATAGGCCGTTGGATCAACCAACGGCCTACATTCAAATTTTTTTTTATATTTATTGAATCCAACGGCTGAGATCAAATATAATCAAATCTAACTGTAAAAAGTAGATCTAACGGGCCAAATTTAAATCCAAAGGCTAAAATAATTAAAAAAAATTATTTAAATATTTATCGGAATTTGAATATTTTTAGGTTAAAATGTTCATAAAATTTATTTAGAATATTCTACATAATTTTTTTTAAAGTTAATTTTAAAAAAAAAAATTAGCTAAAATTCATTCTTTAATAATCTGAAATTAAAATTTTAGACCATAAATGTTGAAGCAAAAAAGTTGTTTCTGAATTAAAATATAAATTTTCTGAGCTAAAAATTTTAAGTTTTAGATCAAGGGTTGAAGATGGTCTTAGTAACTTGTCGAATATCTGGAAGAAATATATTGGCATCTGCATGCGTGATTCATCGTATAAATTCATTAAATCCTGGAAATTATAATCTGGCTAGGATAGGGACCCCAAAGAGTTCACATGCCCCCTTGTACTCTGGTGTCCTCCCCTCCTTTCCAACTGTCCTATCTCTCCCTCATTAGGCCCCTTGATGATTAGCAATGTTTAACCTACTTTCAATAGTTATCCCTCTAGCTATACACCTCCAAAGGGAGAGCATCTAACTATCTTAAAACTTTACAAGGGTCAGCTGGGCAAGTTTTTTTTGAGGTTGTTGAGAAGAGTTAAAACATGATAGTACGAAAGGAGAGCGCCATCTAATGATCAAGCTAATCGTGTAGTCATGTGAACAAATTAAAAGGACATTTTATACAGTTCAAGGGGGGACTTTCTTGATCGCCTCATTCAAAGATCTAAAAAAGAAATGACTCACATCCTCCATTTTTTGTTCATTTGTGAAGAGGCATATTTTTCTCCTTAATGATTTTAGATTTTTTTTTTTGGAAAGCGTAGAATTGTGAAAAAGAAAAGTTCATCCTCATCAATTCACTACGTGACTGATTTCTGAAGCATTTTGTAAATAACATTTCTGCAAAATAAATAAATAAATGAGACTATTTAGTCAACGAACTGTTAAAAAAAATGTACGGATTCGGTAAAAGTATTAAAAACCGTATATATATTTGGTACAATTGATTGACTAAACACCATTTGTTTTAATTGATTTTTAATATAGATAATATTTACAAAAAAATAATAATAATATGAACAGTTCCAATTATAAACACAAAATTTTATAAATAAGCTATTAAGTGAATTAGGAGTAGCTCCCGCCTCATCCCTTAGAAGCCAAGCATTGATCAAGTTCAAAAAAAAAAAAACACCATCCTAAAGGTTTAGTTGTGCACCTTCGTTTTGTGGTTGTGGGATAGAAAGTCACTGAACCATCACGATGCTGTCCTTATAACAGCAACAAGTTGCCTTACTTTCTCCAGCACGTGGAGAAAAACCTACCTAATAGACTAAATTAGATGTTGAAGTACCAATATTTCAAAGCAATCACATATTGTTGAATCGTGAAATCCGAACACTTGCCATAACATCTGTCTCTACACTTAAATTTATATCTTTTTTTATTGTTAAGAATTAAGGTTATAATTTTCGTTATGATAAAAAGTTAGGTCATATGAATTACAGTGCTTTACTTAAAGAGGGATCCCAGAGTCCCCTATGGTGTTGGAAACTTGGAAAGAATAGGAACATGTTATTGGGTGGTTAAATAGTGAAGTCAAATCATGAAGGAGATGGATAGATAGGTAAGGTTGGTGGTGCTCCCAACTTAGCTAACATGATGGGTGGTTGGGGTGTCTCAATTGATTTGTGTACTCATAATCCAATCCTGTCTTTTCCCTTAGTCGTTAGCTTCTTTTTTTCTTTTCACTTTCAGGCTTTTGCCGCCTTTGTATATAGGCTCTGGGGCTTGTTCCGGACCCTTCCTCCCACTCTTCGACCCGTGATTTTAAGTCTGACTAGGGTTGACCATTGCAACAATGCACTAATGATGAGTGTTAGGTTTTGATTTGTTCATGCTTTCGGAATCATAGAAATATGAATGGTTTCGATAAGCTCACGTTGAAGCGATTGATCTAGCATTTTTCCTGCATGATACTTGGTTTGTTTATTGCTATTGTATCAAAACTATAATAACCACAAGGGGATTAGGCATTTTGACTCTTGCGAGGCTATATCTCATAACCAGAGATATATCCTTTGTATTTATTTAATCCTCAATATGATCATGTAATTGTCCCAAGAGATATAGACAGTAACAAATCAAAGTAAAAATGTTAATTTGGCAATATTCAAATTAATTTCACATTATCCTATATTATAATTTTCTAACACGATAATTCGGTGATTAATTTGAAATAGGGGAACTCTCATATTCTCATTGTAATACTGGAACTCTGATATTCTCATTGTATAAAAGTAAGTTATAACCCTAGGGACTGACAAAAACCCTAGCCTATAAACGATTGGTTGTTTGCTGCATTTGAACAGAGATATCAACCAAATTAGAAACCCTAATTTTACTCCATAATTTGATCTCGTTTTTGTTGTTTTTTACCGACGACTGAGGAGGAGTCAGAAAGGAAAAGTTGTGGAGGAGGATTAGCCTTTGCCTTTGGACTTGTACATAGTTGGAATTTTACTCTGCTCTGCTGGCATACTGCTACAGGAGACTCCCACAGTTCAAACTTCAAACCATATGTACATACTTTGACTCTGTACTTTATCTTCTCAGGATTCCACTCGGCCTTTCTGGTGATAAATATTATTTTGTCTCCTGTCAGGATCCCGGAAAGTATGTTTCCTCGAAAACAGCCACATGACTGTAATATATATTTTAGGGTTTGGCCTGATTAGCGTTTGCTAATATATATTTTATTAGCCCAGTAATCGCCAATGACGTGATGGAATTACACCAGAATTTATATATTTACACAACGTACAACTTTCGAAGCACATCATTATCTTAATCAAGAATATCTGGTCTGGTTTCATCTGCAAATACGAATTAAATAAAACTTAAAGTAATTAATTAATAAAACACAGTATTTAAGAATAAGATTCGTGCACAGTTGTGTGAGGTTAAGAGTACGTAAACAGACCAGGTCCAAAAACATCATCGTTTTAAGAGTATCTGCAAATCTGCAATGCTGTTTCTTTAAAGATATAAAAGAGTATATTTACAGAAAAATAAAAATAAAAGAAGAAAATTGAAAGAGTATCAAATTCAAAGGAGAGTACTGCTGTTTGCTGCTGTAAATATTGATTCCCTTATATCAAACCCTAGCTAAAAGCTGTCATTGCCACTTTCTTTAATTTGATATTTTCCTCATCTTAATTTACTATGAGGAGAATCATCAAATCCTGCTTTTCATTCTGTTTTCTTTAGTGTAAATATTGATTCCTTTATATCAAACCCTAGCTAAAAGACAGACCAGGTGCATGCATTCAAGCATCACAATTGACTTCCGATGCAATATTATGTTCAAGGCAATCTGTACCGGGATGATTTTTTTTCTTTTGTTGGAGTATTTTAGGATGAATATGGATGCTTACTTAAACACTAGTCGGTGCCATATTTATGGGTGCGACACACAATAACACTTCATACCAACACACATTTTATTATTAGAACTCTACTATAATTAATTTAAGTTGTTAGATATTTGTGTCGACACTAATCTGTAGGTACTCAAACACATGTTGGCTAGTTTTGCAAAATGAAGAATGATGACAACCATGACATGACTCACTCACATAGAAGTGGCCGAGTTTGTAATAAGATTAATGCTGGACCAATTTGTTAGACCAAATTTACAAATTATGTGATGTGTTACTAATATGAAATAATTACGTTAATTCACACTTAAGTAGTAATTCAATTATCAACAACCACCAGTTGTGGATCCAGAATTTGAACCTTAGGTGGTCCCAATGTTAAATACAAGTTTTTTAGATAGGAACTAGAGCATAAGCGCGCAAAAAAAAAAAATCAGTTTATTTACTTGGTGGGCTTGTTGTGCACATGTCAACAGAAATCGACATATGCCGAAATAATCTGATGAGTGATATAGAGAGAACTTGTTGAGTGTTGTTAACGCAACATGTCGAGATATGCCTAGTATGCATTACATTAAACATTTAGTAGGCACAAAAAGAACTCATACCAAACATTTAGAGAACGTGGAAAAGACTTTCACATGTATATTCTCTGGGATTGGGTGGTCCTGGGACCACCTTGGTCTCTATTTTTATCCGTCCGTAACAACCACGTCATCTGATATACAAAACATGTTTAAATAAATAATTTTCTTAGCATTACTCTTATAATAAAAGTCGAATTTGAGTTTTGAGTTTATGTTGCAATGGAAAACCCCTAATTTATATTTTTACGTAATTTAAGATTTGAGTCTTTTAGTATTAGAGAACGTTTAACTCATAGAGATCACATAAATTTCTAGTATTAGCATTGGAAACGGCAAGTATAACAACTCATATAATCACATGATCTTAGTCATTGATATTGATCCTCTATTATTTTATTTTTGTTCATACATTATCTATTTATGCACATTCACCCGTTCTAAATCATGCATGCAATCGTTTTAAACAATTTCGATGATACTCCGTTGCATTGTTCTCCTCCCCATAAGCCTTGAGTGGCTGAGAATCCTTAAAGGCTAGTTGTTTACTAAAGTAATCATTTAACCAAGTCACCAACCATTTGTTTAGAATTGAAGTGGTGGGAGTCGAAGCACATAGAAGAGGGTGCCAAATTATATGACTAGGTTTTGCAGTCAAAACGACAGCTAAGCTGCTGCTAGAGTACTGTTCAATATGACATGCACAGTTCCACATGTCTGTAATTTTTTAGCTTGAAATGTCGCACCACATTCCCATTTTCGCACAGCAATCCCATGTCCATTGGGCCCTAGCCCAAGGAGAGATTTTTTTAACGGGATTTTGTTACGCGATGTTAATATTTTACATGTTATAATATAAATAGATGACATAATCGTAATAAGGATAATGTAATTGTATTAGAACACTGGTGAATAACAGATAATATGCTATGAAACTATAGTATTAATAAAATGGTAAACTGCCAATTTAGTCCCTGAATTATCATCATAGTGAAAATTAGGTCTCTAAACTAATTTTTTTCAGAAAAATCAGTCATTGAATTATAAAAATTTGCCAATTACATCCCTAATATTATATTCGAAGCTACTATATTCAATATTATATCAATTTAAATCACGTTACTTGCATGTGATACACATTTGAGGGTAAATTAATAGTTTTTCATAAAGAAATAGTGTTTGAAGTTAACTTTGGAGGGTAAATTGGTAGTTTTTCATAAGAAATAGTGTAATTTAGCTTCGGATGGTAAATTAGACGTTACATTAGCAACCTATATGAAATGTTAGGGCTTATAGGCAAGAAAATAACAGTATTACACTCTAAAATGTGACAATTGTGGCTTAAGTTGATGAAAAATTGGATAAAATAGCTTTGAATATAATAGTAGGGACGAAATTAGCAATTTTTTTAATGAATTTAAGGACTTATTTTACCGAAAAAATAATTTAATTTTCACTAAGGTGATATTTTGGGACTAAATTGGCACTTCACCCTTAATAAAATGATGTAACATTCGGACTACGTAGAGTGTCAGCTGAGTCCATCGAATGCGCCTATGGCAGGTCGACTTTTGTCAAAAGGTTCGGGATTTTGTGGCTGGGTTCAAATGTGGTTCTTTAACTTGCAACTAGCTATTTTTTAATCCAACGTCGTCCTTTCCTTTGACTTGGCTTTTGTTGACATCGAAGACTCCAAGACGGTATCCAACGTCCTATGGATATCCCTTTGACACTCCTCGGTCTTCACCAGCAGTATATCGACAGTTGTGGAGTCATATAATCAAACTATAACGTTAATAGTTAAATGCACCATGATATGATGAATAGTTCTACATCAAATGATCACTTATGTTGATATGAAACTCACACTGAAATTATTATATACTTATACACTTAAGTTCGAACATAGAATATCCTTTATATTAAAAAAGACTATGAAATTAGTTTTATCTTACAATAACATTTTCCAATTCAAAATCATGTCTTTATCTTATATTTATGTGTTCGTCGCAGGAATCTCCTGGCGGACGAGCACACAGCTCCCCTGGGAGAATGGCGTCGGTTGAGGGTATCTGTCGTACTTCTGCTTTCTTCTCGGGCTCGCTCGGGCAAGCCTTTGTCGGGCAGATCTTGGTCGGGCAAGACACACTTCGGGCAAGGCTCGTCGGGCAGTTCTGAAAGAGAAGGACAGAGTTAATTTGAAAGGGTGCCTTTGTGGGGCCTTAGGTGTAGGCCTTAAGGCTCACAATCAAGATTAACTTTGTCGTGCTCAGGCGTGCCACTGCCATCTTCAGTATGGCAGATGTTGAATGGGTGTTAAGCTTTGATTGAATATGTATACGCCCGAGAAATCAAGTTAGATATAACAGGTGCCTTTGTGGGGCCTTAGGTATAGGCCTTGAGGCTTCCTGTCAAACTAAACCAGCGCTTGGATGTATCATATTTGGTCTTTTATGGTTGCCAGAGTCTTATCACTATTATACCTTTGATTATCTGAATCCAAGAGGTAGGACGAACCCAAATGAGTGCCTTTGTAGGGCCTTAGGTATAGGCCTTGAGGCTTCCCATCAGAGTTAATCCTTATACTCGGACCAACTAGACCGCAACATGAAATGAAGCTAAATAGATGCCTTCGTGGGGCCTTAGGTGTAGGCCTTGAGGCTTTCTATCAGAATTCACTCCATGCTTAAGCCTTTTCTACGAATCAAGATATAATAGCAACAAAACGGAGAAATAGATTGATTACTTGCGCCCCAAGTAACTTCGGACTTCTCGCTTATCAAGGATTGTCGTGGATGGGTTGAGTCCACATAAAGTTCTTTTTTATGCCTTGAGGCCAAGGACTTTTAAACTGATCTTTAAATTACATGCCCGCCGGGCTTAAGACTTAGATCTGATTTGAACTCTGACGCGATTCAGATCGGATTCAAGTGCTGAAGACTCATTTTCATTATGACTTTGCTAGAAATAACTTGTATATAACTGGGAATATATAACATGTTATTGTGCTTTTAAAAGAAAGAAAAGACAAAGACAGAGCAAAGATAGTCGGGTAAGTTTGAACCTTATCGGCCAAGGCTGAACTTCTTACAAAATCTATCTTTGTGGCTCTGTCAGAGGTCTGAAAGCTTTTAGAGGGGTTGACGGGGGAGAAGAGGATACAAAATGAATCGATACCACCATGAACAAGGTAGCAGAGCTATTACAGGGGTTTGGGAAGGTTTATCCCGAATGGGATGAAGGCTTGTGCTGACTACAGCTTCGTTGAAGGCAAATCTGGCTTGAGCAGAGTTTTGGCTTTTGTTTGTTTGTTTGAGTGTGTCTAATTTTGTCTTCTCTTCCTCCTTTTATAGACGACTTCAGCTTGGGTTCCTGTAGCAATAGCGGTGCCCGAATGCGGTTTGGTGATGACTCACTAGCTTTTTTACATGAATGCCACCAATAAAGTACTTTATTGGGCTGTGTAGTGACTGAATAGCCTACCCCCTGTGGTTTTTGAGCAGGTAAGCAGGTGGCCTTTGTAACTTGTGCCCAGCCGAAAGCCTCTTTCCTGCCTCCTAAGTTTTCCTCTGGGCCTTGGGTTTGGGCCGACTTTCTCTCTGGCCCAAAGTTCAGATTTTATCCCAAACATTATGTTTGCTGAATTTCATTTGCTATGTCTTTTGCATGATTAGTGATAAAGGTTGAATTAAATTATCCCTTTAAATTGTTGTTAGCTATAATTCGTTGATGTAAGTCGAAAAAAAAATCCATGCCAATAAAATGCGTTGGTGCTAAAACTCGGACAGAGTTTGGACACGAGGTTTAACACGTGTTTGCTCCGAATGTTATTTTTGGTCTCAGTATCACGAGATGGTTCAAGAGAAAGAGAGAATATGCATGGCACTATTGGTAGTTGCCAACATACAATATTTGTATTTGAGTATGTGAAGCTTGTGCGTTAATCTAACTTTTTAACTAAATGATTGTGCACCGAGTGGGACACTAGTTCGGTTAAGTTCTTTTATGTGCCTCGAGTGAATGAGGGCTTAAAATTCAGTGTAATTTTGTGTATGCTTGCCTAAAAAGCAAATGAAACCGAAATAGAAACTAAAACGATAAATAAAATGCAATCATTTCATGATGGAGTCAAGATTACAAACTTTCACAAAAATAAAATCTAGGCTAGTCTTACCTTAATTTTCAAAACTTCATGGTGAGGCAAATATGAAAATAAATAGATTGAATGATGATTTAAGTACGACTGGTTGAGGATCAGTAGCGTGGTACCGATCTTTCCCTATTTCAATTTATTTATTTTATTTGAGTAACCACTATTAATTTCAAATATCTTTATAATTAGGTTTTAAATCGTGGATTGCAAATGTTTAAATATGAATTATAATAGATTTGGCAAGGAAAAATATATTTTGAAAAACATGAATATGATAGTTTGTTGTTATGGTAAGAGAAATAAAAGAAAAATTAAAAAAGTATAAAAAAAAAACTAAAAAATTAAAAAAAAATGAAATGGGAGAATCGACATTAAGCTAGCGACCTTGTAGAGATTTAGTTGCTACCTTGACAGCGACAACACACGTCAATAATCGGTACTAAATTACCGATCGTATCATTTTCTATTTTACTTATTTATGTTTTTTTTCTTTTTCCATTGATTTTTTTTCCTACCTTACTTTATTTAGATTCAAATACCTTTAGATTTATATTTATATCCTTGTTTTCGATTGTTTTGACATGGATGATAAGAAAATACATTATGTAGAACATGAAGATGATAGTTTGGTGTTATGGTAATGGAAAAAAAGTAAAATTTTGACCAAACTGTGTGATTAAAACTAACTCATACCCCCTACAATGCCTTTCCCTCGGCACTAATGGTTCGTATGAGCAACAATGGTTGATTTGTGCGATTAAAACTGAACCCTACCCCATATTGTTAGCAGCTTATATATGCTCCAGCCTCGACACCAATGCTTCGTGCAGGCAACAATGGTTGACCCTTGTGCCAAGCTTGCCTCATATTGCGTGTTGTATTTTCTGTACGTCGAGCCTCCTCAGTTCCCTTACAAATTATGCCTCGTTTTGCGCCCTCATTTTCCGTGCGCCAAGCCCTCTCTACAATTAACAAAACCTTGACTAACTCTTCAATCAACCCAACTGCTTTTTAGCACAAACCCAGTTGCTCTTCAACAAAACTCTCTTGTTAGCTTTTCAGCTACAATCTCAAAGCCTTCATTTGAAGCAAATGCTGCTTACAATCCCTGAGATACTAAACTTTTTACAGCTTATCTACCCATTGGTATGATTCTGTTGATGTCCATTTCCAACCACCATGATTTCCTCTCCAAGTTGCATGTTTTGTACTAAATCCAATCTGACACTAATGATCTTGGGTGGACTTCTCTAACATTATATTGTCGTTCATGGGCTGAATCTTGCTAGAGTTTTACTACTTTCTTTACATTTCCAGTCAATTTTCTTTTCAAGTTATGTAGATCGACCTATCAGCTTGATGAAGGTCATGTGTTTGAAGGTCTATGGTTCTACTATATAGGCAGTGGAGAATGAGCAACCTTGATCATATTATTAAGCTGGAACATAAGTAGATCGGTCATTTGGTGCTAACAGTAACTGTAATTCATGGTAGGTGACCTTTAGTTGTGTCTTGAGGCGGTTAGCACGATCGTTAGTATTGACTTCATCGTGTTGGATGATGCGTACATATGTATTTAAAAGGACGAGATATTCTCGATCTCTAATCGTCTGTGT
This sequence comes from Malus sylvestris, assembly GCF_916048215.2. Lineage (NCBI taxonomy): Eukaryota > Viridiplantae > Streptophyta > Magnoliopsida > Rosales > Rosaceae > Malus > Malus sylvestris. The sequence continues at coordinate 29,624,058 of NC_062263.1, forward strand.
GGCAAACACACTTCAAAGGGATTTTTGTCTCAAGCCTCAGACAAATTGAAGCTAAGTGAGATGGTTGTCCAAATTTTGGTTTGGGCTTTGAAGTTTTGGACAGGCGTTGTGCAACTTTTGTGTAAATAAAAATGAATAAACCCCGTAACAAGCCTTATTTTTATTCATGGCACAAACAAAATGAATTGTATAGAAATGAGATGAGAGGGAATTCTTCTCTTATTTACATAAATCTAATTAATAATCTTTTGTGAGAACAAAATGTTTAATTAGTACAACGTCACATTCTTATCCTAAGAGCATACGCATTATATGCCTCCTTTCCCCACAACTAAATCCTACTGTTTCTATATCATGAGGTCATTAGGCCATCTCCCACCGAAGGGTCTAGAGGGCCAGATGGCAGAAAATAGTCTAAAATCATCTCCAATCGAGGGTTAAGTCGAAGGCCTCGTGGGCCCCACTGGACAAAAAAGATCAAATGACGTTGGAAACTCAAAGGCTCATCTCCAGCTCGAGGAAAAAACAGAACATGAAAAGCATAATTTCGGGCACTGTAGAGTTTGCCGAAAGCAAAATGAGCACTTCAGTTCTGCCTGCCCATACTGGAATGGCGTCCCACCGGGCGCTATTGTTGGCGATGGTTATGGTGTAGTTTTGTGGTCTTTTTGATCGTCGACTTTACAAAAACCCCAACCATTTGCATATTGTAACCATTGTAGGGATAAAGGTCTCCACTGTTAGAACCCTACTCTACATCCTCCACAATTGCACAGAGAGAGAGTAACAGAAGAACAATACAAACAATACAATTTCATTAACTGCCTTCTTCTCTTACAAATCACTATCTTATACCTAACTCCCAATCCCAAGTTCTGAACTAACTAATAACAGCCTCTTGTACACTTGTCACCACCATATTGTGTCATCTGGTATGGTATCCTAACAATACCCCCCTTAAAACCAAACATACAATTGAAACACAGAACAATAACCAGAATTACAAGTTCAAAACAAAACAGTAAGTGGAACTTCACAGATTGACAACTTCGGGGTATTGTTAGGATACCATACCAGATGGCACAATATGGTGGTGACAAGTGTACAAGATGCTGTTATTAGTTAGTTGGGAACTTGAGATTAGGAGTTAGCTATAAGATAGTGATTTGTAAGAGAAGAAGGCAGTTAATGAAATTGTATTGTTTGTATTGTTCATCTGTTACTCTCTCTCTGTGCAATTGTGGAAGATGTAGAGTAGGGTTCTAACATCCACTGGTTGGAAAAGTGCCCGGAACATCCCAAGGACAAACCATATAAACCTCTATTCATCTCATCCTCTAAGCCGAAGCTGCTGAAGAAAATATATTGAACAATTAAGATGAAGTGTGTCAAGTCCCGTCTTTTAGTAATGGGTTTTAATAATAAATGAAACACAATACGCAAATGCATTTGCAGGTTTTCATTACCTTTTTAAATCGTTTGAGTTTTCCTCCATGCGACTCATAACGTTCAATCGCTAGGTGTTTTCTTTTCTTTTCAGAATTCTTTAAGCTCATTACTCTGGAATAAGAGTTTCCAAAAATTTGAAGTCATGGACGTAAATGGAATCCACTTGTGATGAGATTAAGCGGGAAGGTGGGAAAAATAAAAAGGCAAATTATTATGATAAAGAAAATCAACATTTCAAAGTATAACATTTGTACACAACTAAATACCAAAAATTGTGTAAATGGCCATTTACCACAATGATGAAAAGGAGTTAAGCCATTGCATGACGACCACAATGATGAAAATGAGTTAAGTCATTGCATGACGAGGTGAGTTCAAACCCTATTGGTGACTATTATAAAACCTATCGTTTGATAAAAAAAATAAAAATAAAAAAACCAAAAAATGTACTACAGAAAATAAAGTGTGAAAAACACTTCCCGAAAATAAGAAGAAATTCAATCAATTAACGTGACGAAAACTGTGGTTTTGACCCACTGATCCTCTTTGGACCGTTAGCAGCAGCAACAAGGTAGGTCCATAACCACTAGAGCTTCCACTTACCAGCTAGACCAAATCGAAAGAAACAACCCCAGAAAAATACCCCCCATCCCACCTCAGCATTCAGGAAGTACTTAGAATCCGGTGGAGTTCTTGATGGCCTCACCAAAGGTTTGTTAAAGTTTGAGACTTTTGCTCATTTATTTTTGTGGGTTGTTTTTTTATTGACTAATTTGATGTACATTTTCTTTTTCTTTTTCTGTTTTGTTTTTGAACTAATGCACTACTGATATTATCATGTAATCCAAAATGAAGTTCCCTTTGTTCGCCAACTTATCCATGAAACCAAAAGAAATTTGAATTTTGTTTTGGTACAGAAGAGCATTTTACATAGAATCTGTGAAATGAATTTAAATATTCTTAACATTAAAGAATTTGTGAAATGAATTTAAATATTCTTAACATTAAAGAATTTGTGAAATGAATTTAAATATTCTTAACATTATTTCTAATTCCTAGCTTCACATTATAATACGATCCTGTTGAAAAAAAAAATGTTGCTTTCATAAAGAAATGATTATAAAAAAAAAAGTAAAAAACTTTACTTTCAAACAATATAGCAACTGCCAGATAGCCAGGTAGTGAAAAGCAAAGTTAAATACTTGTCTAGTAATTTATTAAGATTTAAGATTCAAACAACTAGAACCCACACGTTGTTTTCACCTTGATCTTAAGATGGGATACAAACAGTTTACAATATGAAAATATAGTTCCCAAATGATCCAATCAAGTTAGCAGAAGACATGATTAGGACGCCATACCTCAACAGTAAGCAGAACCTTATATAGTTTTACATGTGGGAAATGCTCCATGATCTTTCGAACGATTGAAATTGAGTACGTGACGGCTGCAAAAGAATAGTACACCAAATACAAGTTGCAGAGGAGCAGTTTACAAGAAATAACTTGACTGATAAAATTGTATTGCATCACAACTTACTATTTGGGCAAGCGGCTGTAGTAAAGTAGAAAACTGCTTGCAAACGTCCACCTACAAAATAAATAAGAAGCTGCATAGAATAACAAGCAAGGTTTTGAAAGTTTTTTGTCCATGTTAAATGCAAAGGCGGTCCCTTTGGAAAGCCCAGCCAGCAAGGGAGGAATATCCGAGTTCCAACGGAACTGAATATGCACTTCTGGGTGGGGATTGGGGAGCAATTCTGATCAGATTATGGAGCATTTTTTCATGATTGTTTTTCTCATTTTAATGTAATTAACAAACTAGTCCAAATCATACCTGTTGTGTTCAATCCAATGCAATACTAGGTAGTAATCTGCAGTTGTTTACCTTTAACTTTTTTAATTGCTCTCTTATATTCCTCCTTTTCAGGTCAACATGATCATGTCTTGGGGACTCAGAAACATAAGTTTTGTAGGAACAGCCGGTAGCGCAGTCAATGGCAGATAGATGATAAAAACAGGAAGAAAGAGAGCGAGCGGGAGGGGGTACTTACTTGAGCCTGGGCCTAAGGCCGAGAGTGCACTGGAGGCAGAGACCCTGGCTGGGAGTGAGGCCAAGGAGGGGGCGTTGGAGGAAGGAATGACCGATGCTACTGTTGTTGGCATTGAATTTGGGGGGCTAGGGTTTGGACTGTACGGTGATGATGAAAAGACAACCTGGGATTGGAGGTTATAGCGATTGCCAATCCCAATCATCGTCTCTCTATCAAAACCCCACAATTCTTCCTCGCCATCTCCCTCCCTACTTTCACGCGTTTGAACATAAACTTTGGGGGGAATAAACATAATATATTTGATAACTTCTTTTATTTGAATTAAAACTTAGCCTGGGTTGTTAAATTTCTCCATGTAGCTTTGTGGTTTTCAAAGCTCTTTTTGTTCATAATAGTTCTAGAACTTATCACTCTTACTATTTTATTTCTCGTTGATGGTTTCTTGCTGCCATTGTGGAATTTGTTGGTTTCCGTTAGTTTTTCTGTTTCAAAATTTTAATTGCACATTTTCTTCCTTGCCATGCATATTCACTCAGTAGTTTTGAATAACAACCTAGATACTTGCTCACCACACTCAAAGAAAGGATTTTGTGAGTTGCAAGAAAGGGATGAGATAAGGGGAACTTTTATAGCTGAGATGTCCATTAGCCTTATTTGCCAAATGTGGTAGTGGATGATGGCATCACTTTATGACAAGGGCTTTTTAACTAAAAAAATTGAGTCTTTTGAGCTTAGCTCCATGTTGGTGTTGCATAAGATTATTGACAAAGCTAGAAAGTAGACCTGCACCATGATTAGAAGCGGGTCTTATTACCAAATTGTATTCATTTGTATTTATTTTTCTCATGTCTCGTAATTAAATTCTCTTTGGTATTTCTGAGTGTACATACATTTGTTAATTCTTTTAAGCGATATGGCTATTGCTTAGTGGCTGATAGATTTGGCTTTTACCAAAATTTCTTTTATGGGAAATTGAGAGGCAACTAGAGTTTTTGGGTATTAAATTTGAGAGAAATGGGTATGGGAAGATTGAGAGTGCTTGTATGTCTCTGAATTCATACATGTTTTGTTTCTGATCATGCTTTTTTATTGTTGTTGCCATTGCGGATTGGTTGGTTTCTGTAAGTTTTTCGGTTTCAAAATTTTAATTGCTTTGCACAAGTTGGACCAACAGATGAGTACATACCATTATTAGTACTAGGAGGAGGGATTGTTGTGTTAGGTTAGTACATGAATTGGTGTATGGTTGATTATGGGCCTGCGGGATTTTATTGCTTCTACTTATAATTATTTTCGGTTACATTGTTCAATGTCCTTGCACTAACCTTTCGGAAGTGTTGAGTTCAATTATTTCCAAACGGTGGTCTTAGTTGGCATTATTGTTTTGGAAATGGTAGTGGAATAACCTTCACGTGTTTGAACGATAAGCTTATGGGGAAATAAACAGAATATAATTTGGTAACTTCTTTTACTTGAATTAAAACTTTGGCATGTGTTGTTAAATTTCTCATGTAGATGCATGGATTTTGTGGTTTTCCAAGCTTTTTTTGTTCATAATAGTTTTAGAACTTATCACTCCTACTGTTTCATTTCTTGTTGAGGAGGGAGATGAAAACTATACACTTTTTTCACGGTGGTTTAGGAATGTAGTCTATTACTTGAAAAATATAAATATTTCTTCTCTTGTGAAAGTCTTTGTTAATGCAGGATGCAAGCAAGGTTTTACACCAAATTTTTAAACCGTAGCTGCGTGGTAAACTTCCAGTGGGTAAACTTTAAGGGGGTAAATTTAGTGTGCATAGTGGAAATAATCTTAAGTCAGCTGGTACAGTTGATGGGCTTTACTTGACACACTATATGTACGCACCTCGCATTCCACATGTCACTAGTGGAATGTTAGACGGTCACCCTGTTTCCTTGCATAAAGTTGATGAGATCAAGTTGATGGAAATGGTATGCACAGTCTTGCGAACTCATAAGTCATCATATTTTAAGTGCTGATGTTAAAGGACGAAAAGGGTCACACTTAACCCATGATTTTAACAAACCGTTTAGTCGGTTTGTCAACAAAAAACACACGACCCTTTTCGTCATTTACTTTGACATCAACACTTAAAATATGATGACTTCTGAGTTCGCACGATTGTGCATACCATTCCATGGACTTGATCTCATCAACTTCATGCATGGAAACGGGGTGACAGTCTAACATTCCACTAGTGACATGTGGAATGCAAGGTATGTACATATAATGTGTCAAGCAAAGCCCATCAACTATACCAATTGACTTACGATTATTTCCACTATACCCCCTTAAAGTTTACCCACTGGAAGTTTACACCGCAGCTATTGTTTAAAAATTTGGTGTAAAACCTTGCTTGCATCCTGCATTAACAAGGACTTTCACAAGAGAAGAAATATTTATATTTTTCAAGTAATAGACTACATTCCTAAACCACCGTGAAAAAAAGTGTATAGTTATCATCTCCCTCCTCAACAAGAAATGAAACAGTAGGAGTGATAAGTTCTAAAACTATTATGAACAAAACAAAAAAAAGCTTGGAAAAACACAAAATCCATGTATCTACAGGAGAAATTTAACAACACAGGCCAATGTTTTAATTCAAGTAAAAGAAGTTACCAATTTATATTCTGTTTATTTCCCCATAAGCTTATCGTTCAAACACGTGAAGGTTATTCCACTACCATTTCCAAAACAATAATGCCAACTACGACCACCATTTGGAAATAATTGAACTCAACACTTCCGAAAGGTTAGTGCAAGGACATTGAACAATGCAACCGAAAACAATTATAAGTAGAAGCAATAATCCCGCAGGCCCATAATCAACCATACACCAATTCATGTACTAACCTAACACAACAATCCCTCCTCCTAATACTAATAATGGTATGTACTAATCTGTTGGTCCAACTTGTGCAAAGCAATTAAAATTTTGAAACCGAAAAACTTACAGAAACCAACCAATCCACAATGGCAACAACAATAAAAAAGCATGATCAGAAACAAAACATGTATGAATTCAGAGACATACAAGCACTCTCAATCTTCCCATACCCATTTCTCTCAAATTTAATACCCAAAAACTCTAGTTGCCTCTCAATTTCCCATAAAAGAAATTTTGGCAAAAGCCAAATCTATCGGCCACTAAGCAATAGCCATATCGCTTAAAAGAATTAACAAATGTATGTACACTCAGAAATACCAAAAATACCAAAGAGAATTCAATTACGAGACATGAGAAAAATAAATACAAATGAATACAATTTGGTAATAAAACCCGCTTCTAATCATGGTGCAGGTCTACTTTCTAGCTTTGTCAATAATCCTATGCAACACCAACATGGAGCTAAGCTCAAAAGACTCAATTTTTTTAGTTAAAAAGCCCTTGTCATAAAGTGATGCCATCATCCACTACCACATTTGGCAAATAAGGCTGATGAACATCTCAGCTATAAAAGTTACCCTTATCTCATCCCTTTCTTGCAACTCACACAATCCTTTCTTTGAGTGTGGTGAGCGAGCATCTAGGTTGTTATTCAAAACTACTGAGTGAGTATGCATGACAAGGAAGAAAATGTGCAATTAAAATTTTGAAACAGAAAAACTAACGGAAATCAACCAATTCCACAATGGCAGCAAGAAACCATCAAAAGGAGAACGATGTAAGGGAACTATCAAAATCTTCAATTTATGCCCTACAAAGTTGGTGGCACAGTAATTAGATTTTTGTTTAAAAATAAAACAAAAACCGAGATCTAATAGTTAAAAAGTTCAGAGTATCCTATAATTCGGAGCACCGTAGGATTTCTGCCAAAACAGATTCACATAATATAAATGCAATCAGTAAGAATAAAGCTATAAGGTTCATACTACTAGGGATGCTATCATAGATTTTTCGAGATACCGCTCGCAAATGAAAGAACAAAATATTCGTTCACTAGTCACAACTAATCAAAATAGAACCAAATCACCATTCTTTCACTCAGATTGCAGCAAGAGGCCCCTAAATAAACTCATGATATCGATTAAGCATACAAAAATGCTCGATGATGTGAGCTATTAATATTTCCACCAGATAGAACATGGAAGAAACAATATAAAGAGAAGAGATTCTATCTGGTGGAAACAATATAAAGAGAAGAGATTCTCTCCGGATGTCTTCCAACATAATTTTTGACCGTCGGATGAAATTTGAAATGCTCGGATCACTTGATCCGGTGGCTTTGGTGAAAGAGATCCGGTCCAATTTAAATAACATAGGAGCAAAACAAGATAACCAACATAAAAAAAGCAAGAATGGGAGGGGAAGTCGAACCCGGACCACGGGAATGCTCTTAACCAACTAAGCTGCAAGCACCTTGTATTCTCAACACCCATTTAAACATCACTAACGTAACAAAACAGAAATATGGTAACAGAAAACTAGCTTGAAGAGAAACCAAAAACCAAATGGAAATGCAGAAGCAAAGCAGCTGAAGAAAAAAAGAACCCAGCAAAAAGCAGAGGAGAAGAAGAAGAAGAAGAAGAAGAAGGAGGAGGACCTGCTGAATGTGATCAGTAGTGACGTTGTTAGGATAATAGGCTGCCATCATGGGCTGCATCTGCATCAGGTGCTGCTGCATCTCTCTTATATACGTCTACTACCTCTCTGCTCTGCTCCTCTACCACAAACAGAAAGACACTTCTCTCTCTCTCTCTCTTTAACTTTCTCACTCCTAAAGTATGAACAGGGCTTTTTTTTTCAGAGTTGAGAGGCCACACCCTCTGCGAAGGGTGCAAGCAAGTAGAGACAGAGTTTTTGATAGGGATGCCTTTGCCGTTTCTTTTCTTCTATTTTTTATTTTTCTCTCTGTTCTTTCACTCTCTCTCCCCTTACATACAATGACACCACCACCGCACAGAGATATAGACACAGAGGGAGAGAGCTAGTGGATTATATAAGATGGAAAAGCGTGCCCTTTTGGGGTTTTGCTTGGTTTGGGTTTTCTGGGTCAGTTTCTTTCTCTCTCTCTTGTACATGTCGAGGAGAGAAATTTACAACCACCGCTAAGCATATGGCTCAAGTCCATTAGTTTACAGTGTTTTAATTTTTTCACATGTTACTGGCTGGATTAACTGTTTTAGTGACATGTTCAGTGGGTGAGCTGAACTTAACCATGCATGATTGAATTTAAAATGACTACAATGGCAACTCGTTAGAAGTATGCAAGTTAAATTTAATTTTGTGTGATTGACTTAGAAAATTATCACAAATACGTATGATTGCAACGCACAAATTCCTTTCAGTTGAACATTTTGTCAAGCACGTGGTGTGCATGTTGTCCTCTATTGATCGACCCAATTGAGTCCTCTCAATACCTCATGCCAAGTGCTATTAGATGTGAACAACATTTCATTGATATTAGGTGAGCACAAAAGGGTCTCGTACCAGGCATTTGAAGGGTCCTTTAAGGACCTACTCCAACTATTTCTCTAACCTACGAAAGGTCCTGGGGCCACCCGAGTCTCTATATGAATTTGCCCCTGTATATCGATTTAAAATATCGCCACAATAATATCTAAGTTGAATAAGTTAGCCTTCTGAAAAAATATTGATATTATCATCACATTTACATGTCACCAGTTATAACCAGAGCCGGGCCTGAGGGTGTGCAACAGGTGCCACCGCACAGGGCCCCTGATTCGGAAGGGCTCTTAAATTTTGATTACATGTATACAGATGCATATAAAATAGATTATATGCAAAATATAATCTTACTTGTAGTTCTAGCACAAGCGGTCTAGCTCCTCTTTCTTATAGCCCATGTGTTGGGTTTGAATCCCAACGATGTTGTTTTGTTATATTTTAAGTTTTTGCAAATTTGTAAACAAGAGATAACAAAAAAGCATTCAACATGTATCAAACTCAGAACCTTTGAAGGTAAGGAAGCTAATCAAACAACGTATAACGTGTATCAAACTCAAAACCTTTGAAGGTAAGGAAAAACACCTAGCTGATCAAACAACGTATTTTTGTTGCAGTAACTTATAATATTTTAGTTTTATAGATGAAAAAATTGAAAAAATATAATAATAATAAAATATAACATTAAAAAAATGAAGAGCCTCCATCTAAGTTTTGCACAGGGCCCCTCAATACTCAGGGTTGGCCCTGATTATAACGTCTCAGTTATATCTCCATTCCAGCTTGATTGTACTTTCACATTTAACATGTAATTAACTTACGCTATCGTCACAACAACATGCTCGTTACAAAGTAACTAGGGTAACGTGACCTACTATAAAAGACAAAATGGATCAAACATGAAGATATGTTAATAGGATTTTCAATAGGCGACAGGTCACAAGACTCACAACAATGTCTGTTGAGTTATTTGGAATCACAGCTCGAATCCAAGAAGTAACAAGAGATAGAAATTAACAAGGTATTCTACCCTGTAACGTGACCTACTATGAAAAAATTGATCCACACACCCCAAGAAGATATTCTACCCTGTAACCAGTGACATATCTAGGTCTTCTGATCTTTCTTTATGTATATAATTTTGTGTTCAAACTCTCATGTTATTATAACTTATATTCGGCTTGTTTGAAAAATGTTTTTAAATAATTGAAAAAGTTTTTAGATTCCAAAAATATTTGAGATGTTTCGTGCAAAAAATACAGTTATTTAAAAAAACTTCACAAACGAACATAGACATAGACGGAAAGAACTTCGCTGTTGATTTTTAGGAGTCATTGATTTTTAACAGCCAAGTCCGACATAGACATTTGTATCATAGAATAGGTTTACCCGTGAAAACAAAGTTACCGCATTGACTGACCATGGAATTTGTGCAAGTGTTCCTTGCCCCCCTTAAATTTTTTTGGTTCCCTGCAGTGGAGGAGGCGACGTCTTGCTCTTGGGGCAGCGTCTGTTGGTGTTTGTTCCCTCCTCCTCTGCTTTGTGACTCTTGTTTCCTGTGTTGCTCCTCTGTGTGGGCTTCCTGTTCTCTTTGGCTTTGGCCTTGGTAATGTTATCTCTAGTCTTTAAAAAAAAAAAAAAATTTACTGCAAAATGTCACAGCTAGCTGACCTGACAGCACTACCATTAAATGCACAATAATTGAAGTGTAGATATTTGCTGAACTACTCGACCAGTAACTTGAATACCTCAAAGGAAGATATTTATTTGCTTTTATCTCATATCTCAGTTAGGCCAACTCCAATATATGAACTAAAACCTATAATTTCCTTTTTATTCTCCTCTAATTCATTCAAGTTTTAATTTGGATCTAAAACTCAAAACTTTAAAAAAAAGCTAGAAATTGGCCTAGATTTAGCCTAGAAAATGATGTAGGCCCCCTAGCGCAAGTGAAATTCGACGCTTGATCGCCAGATACCCCAGGGGAAGCGCGCACACGAGCGACGTGCCAAGGCTGAGACCGGCATGGCCCCACCCACGTGGGCATGTTGGTTACTTGTGCCAATGAGCGAACGGCTCTTTTTAATCCAACGGTTGAAATAAATAGGCCGTTGGATCAACCAATGGCCTACATTCAAATTTTTTTTTATATTTATTGAATCCAACGGCTGAGATAAAATATAATCAAGTCTAACTGTAAAAAGTAGATCTAACATGCCAAATTTAAATCCAAAGGCTAAAATAATTAAAAAAATTATTTAAATATTTATCAGAATTTGAATATTTTTAGGTTAAAATGTTCATAAAATTAATTTAGAATATTCTACATAATTTTTTTTAAAGTTAATTTAAAAAAAAATTAGCTAAAATTCATTCCTTAATAATCTGAAATTAAAATTTTAGACCAGAAATGTTGAAGTAAAAAAGCTGTTTCTGGATAAAAATATAAATTTTTTGAGCTAAAAATTTTAAGTTTTAGATCAAGGGTTGAAGATGGTCTTAGTAACTTGTCGAATATCTGGAAGAAATATATTGGCATCTGCATGCGTGATTCATCGTATAAATTCATTAAATCCTGGAAATTATAATCTGGCTAGGATAGGGACCCCAAAGAGTTCACATGCCCCCTTGTACTCTGGTGTCCTCCCCTCCTTTCCAACTGTCCTATCTCTCCCTCATTAGGCCCCTCGATGATTAGCAATGTTAAACCTACTTTCAATAGTTATCCCTCTAGCTATACACCTCCAAAGGGAGAGCATCTAACTATCTTAAAACTTTACAAGGGTCAGCTGGGCAAGTTTTTTTTGAGGTTGTTGAGAAGAGTTAAACATGATAGTACGAATGGGAGCATTGTGCCATCTAACTATCTTGTAAGGGACATACTAGGCAGTTTCATTTTGTGGGTCTGGGATGAGATTCTAAAGTTGCATTATTTCAAGCCAATTGTGTAGTCATGTGAACAAATTAAAAGGACATTTTATATAGTTCAAGGGGGGACTTTCTTGATCGCCTGATTCAAAGATCTAAAAAAGAAATGACTCACATCCTCCACTTTTTGTTCATTTGTGCAGAGGCATATTTTTCTCCTTAATGATTTTAGATTTTTTTTTGGAAAGCGTAGAATCGTGAAAAAGAAAAGTTAATCCTCATCAGTTAATCCTCATCAATTCACTACGTGACTGATTTATGAAGCATTTTGTAAATAACATTTCTGCAAATAAATAAATAAATAAATAAATGAGACTATTTAGTCAACGAACTGTTGAAAAAAATGTACGGATTCGGTAAAAGTATTAAAAACCGTATATATATTTGGTACAATTGATTGACTAAACTGTAGACATCGAAATTTCGGTAAATAAATGTTGACCGATAAATCAAAGTGTCAACGCTCATGTATTACATAAATTTTACACGTAGCGTGTGACTCAACGAAAAATTGAAATGAGTTGGAAAAGTCATCAAATAGGACACGTGTCAACACCTGGCAGAAACGACTTATTTCATCTGGGATATTATATTCAAAATTAGGTCTTGGAAATTTCTATAAATAGAAGCCAATTTCATTCATTTGAGGAAAACCAATTCATATTACACCTTGAAGCTCTGAAGCTCTGAAACTCCGAAGCTCTCAAGCATCTAGGTTCTCGAAGAATCAAGAAAACTCTCTTCGTTCTTCGTTCTTCGTTCTTCGTTCTTCGTTCATCGTTCTTCAAAGATCAAGCCCCAACGGCCCTTTGGATCAACAATCATCCATCAATTCAAGATCAAGCCCCGACGGCCTTTGAAGAAAGTGTTCTTCGTTCCTCGTTCATCGTTCTTCCAAGATCAAGCCCCGACGGCCCTTGGATCAACCATCCACCAATTCAAGATCAAGCCCCAAAGACCCTTGAAGAACTTCCACCAATTCAAGATCAAGCCCTGACGACCCTTGAAGAAAGCACCATCGTTCATCATCCGTTCATCCTAAGACCAAGCCCCAACGGCCCTTTGGATCAACAAACGTCGACAAATCCACACATCCAACCATTCTTCAAGATCAAGCCCAAAAGCCCTTGAAGATCCGTTCATCACCATTATTCAAGATCAAGCCTCAACGGCCCTTGAAGAAACACTCATCCTCAAGATCAAGCCCCAACGGCTCCTTGAAGGTCCGCTCAAATCCACCTTCAAAGATCAAGCCCACGGCCCCTTGAAGAAACTTCCAACAGTTCATCCAAGATCAAGCCTCGACGGCCCTTGGATCAATCACACATCCACAAATCAACACCTTACGGATATCGAATCAGAGGATCAAATTAGAGAGAGATTGTAACCCAAAACCATCAAAATACAAATATTTGTTTGTGCACGTCATTCTTGTCTCTTTCGTTTCAGGAATTTTTCGTGTTCACATAAACACCATTTGTTTTAATTGATTTTTAATATAGATAATCTTTACAAAAAAAATAATAATATGAACAATTCCAATTATAAACACAAAATTTTATAAATAAGCTATTAAGTGAATTAGGAGTAGCTCCCTCCTCATCCCTTAGAAGCCAAGCATTGATCAAGTTCAAAAAAAAAAAAAACACCATCCTAAAGGGTTAGTTGTGCACCTTCGTTTTGTGGTTGTGGGATAGAAAGTCACTGAACCATCATGATGCTGTCCTTATAACAGCAACAAGTTGCCTTACTTTCTCCAGCACGTGGAGAAAAACCTACCTAATAGACTAAATTAGATGTTGAAGTACCAATATTTCAAAGCAATCACATATCGTTGAATCGTGAAATCCGAACACTTGCCATATCATGTGTCTCTACACTTAAATTTACTTATCTTTTTTTATTGTTAAGAATTAAGGTTATAATTTTCGTTATGATAAAAAGCTAGGTCATATGAATTACAGTGTTTTACTTAAAGAGGGATCCCAGAGTCCCCTATGGTGTTGGAAACTTGGAAAGAATAGGAACATGTTATTGGGTGAATAAATAGTGAAGTCAAATCATGAAGTAGATGGATAGATAGGTAAGGTTGGTGGTGCTCCCACCTTAGCTAACATAATTTTCGTTATGATAAAAAGATAGGTCATATGAATTACAGTGCTTTACTTAAAGAGGGATCCCAGAATCCCCTATGGTGTTGGAAACTTGGAAAGAATAGGAACATGTTATTGGGTGAATAAATAGTGAAGTCAAATCATGAAGGAGATGGATAGATAGGTAAGGTTGGTGGTGCTCCCAACTTAGCTAACATGATGGGTGGTTGGGTGTCTCAATTGATTTGTGTACTCATATTCCAATCCTGTCTTTTCCCTTAGTCCTTCGCTTCTTTTTTTCTTTTCACTTTCAGGCTTTTGCCGCCTTTGTATATAGGCTCTGGGGCTTGTTCCGGACCCTTCCTCCCACTCTTCGACCTGTGATTTTAAGTCTGACTAGGGTTGACCATTGCAACAATGCACTAATGTCGAGTGTTAGGTTTTGATTTGTTCATGCTTTTGGAATCATAGAAATATGAATGGTTTCGACAAGCTCACGTCGAAGTGATTGATCTAGCATTTTTTCTGCATGATACTTGGTTTGTTTATTGCTATTGTACCAAAACTATGATAACCACAAGGGGATTAGGCACTTTGACTCTTGCGAGGCTATATCTCATAACTAGAGATATATCCTTTGTATTTATTTAATCCTCAATATTATCATGTAATTGTCCCAAGAGATATAGACAGTAACAAATCAAAGTAAAAATGTTAATTTGGCAATATTCAAATTAATTTCACATTATCCTATATTATAATTTTCTAACACGATAATTCGGTGATTAATTTGAAATAGGGGAACTCTCATATTCTCATTGTAATACTGGAACTCTGATATTCTCATTGTATAAAAGTAAGTTATAACCCTAGGGACTGACAAAAACCCTAGCCTATAAACGATTGGTTGTTTGCTGCATTTGAACAGAGATATCAACCAAATTAGAAACCCTAATTTTACTCCATAATTTGATCTCGTTTTTGTTGTTTTTTACCGACGACTGAGGATGAGTCAGAAAGGAAAAGTTGTGGAGGAGGATTAGCCTTTGCCTTTGGACTTGTACATGGTTGGAATTTTACTCTGCTCTGCTGGCATACTGCTATAGGAGACTCCCACAGTTCAAACTTCAAACCATATGTACATACTTTTTTTTTTAACCAAAGATAGAGATATATTAAAGACGAATAGAAAGGTTTACATCCTTAGCAAGAAGATTAAACAGAAAATCAGGGCCAATACAATCCCAAGAAAAAGATCGGCCCTCCTTAAAGGCATACTTAGCCACCGAGTGAGCAGCACGATTGCCCTCTCTAGGCACAAAAGCAAAAGAGACAGACCTCAGCTTTTGCGCTAGAACCTCAATGTCGCCGAGAATACACTCAATACTGAAGTCGACCAACATTTCCTTCTTCAGCATCTTAATAATCGAACTTGCATCAGATTCAATGATGATGTCATTAAACCCATGGTCAATACAGGCCAATAAAGCATACCTGATGGTTGAAGCTTCAGCAGCATCGGCACTATGGCAGAATCCGGAGCCTATCCCACTAGCCGCTTTGAGCAATCCAGCAAAATCCCGACCCAGCCAACCCACCCCTATGCGCATAGTATCTTTACACCAGGCTGCGTCAGTATTAATCTTAATAGTTCCGAACCTAGGTTTCTGCCACTTAGTACAAGTAATTTCTGGAGCCATGATTGTCTTCGGCAGCCTCAGGTTATAGTCATCGGCGTCCCGCGCCAAACAGTCTTTATACTCACTAGTGCTCTTCCTCCAGGCCTCCAAGATATCCAAAGGCTGACGATGGATCCCTTTAAATACCACTTCATTTCTGTTTTTCCACAATCTCCACAGGCCAAAGGCAAATTCTTAGCGAATGTCATCCGCATTGTTCCTGTCCTTCACTTGGGCACAAAAATTGCTCCAGCTTTCTAGAAAGTCACTTCCCTCCAGGACATGGGAATTGAGGTGTAGAGGAGAACAAAACCAGAAGACATGGCTAATTTCACATCGGAAAAACAGATGGTTTTCAGTTTCATTAATGGCGTTACAAACACCACATACATTGTCAATTCGCATATGACGTCTTTTAAGATTCCGTCTGACCGCCAGAGCATTGTTGCAGCAACGCCAAATGAAGCTTTTGATCTTGTTTGGAATCTGCAGACTCCAGATGTTATTCCATACCAGATTTAGCTTGTTACTTTCACTAGGGGCGCCTCGCCCTTTCCTTCCCAAAGCACCTTCTTCCATCAGCTTTATAGCCAAGCTGTACCCAGTTTTAACTGAATAGATCCCATTGGTAGCATACTGCCACACCAGTCTATCATCAATGCCAGCATGGCTGAGTGGAATGCTTAAGATCGGTAATACATCTTCCCGCTGAAACCCGATCCCGATCGAGTCCGTTCTCCAAGAATTAGTAACTGGGTCGATCAGATCACAAACCATGGTTCCTTCGAGATTTGGCTTCGGATTGACTTTAAAGGTTGAGGGTTTAGGGAACCACAGGTCCTTCCTGATGTTAATGCTTTTCCCATTTCCCACCCGTTATCTAAGACCAAGGTTTAACACTTTCCGAGCTTCAAAGAGACCTTTCCATCCCCATGAGGTGTTCTTCCCTTTAGGAGCTTCTCCAAAGGTTTTCCCCGGGAAGTATTTATCTCTCAAAACCGAAGCAAGGATGGACATAGGATTTAGGGTGATTCGCCATCCAATCTTGGCAAGAAGAGCAAGGTTGACACATTGGATATCCTTGAATCCCATTCCACCAGCCTTTTTCTGTTTCATGAGACGATCCCAGGAGATCCAGTGTATGCCCTTACGTTGTTCATTACCGCGCCACCAGTAATTTCGAATAGCTCTTTCACATCCCGACACACGTCAATGGGGAGTCTAAAACAACTCATAGCAAAGTTAGGCAAGGCCATAGCAACTGATTTCACAAGGATCTCCTTTCCCGCCTGGGACAGGTACTGCTCAGCCCAACCTTACATTCGAGCTTCGATCTTATCCCGGATTTCGGCAAAGACAGCTTTTTTTTAGTGTCCAAAATCGGCCTGCAGGCCTAGATATTTCCCAAATCCCTGTTTGCTTTGAATACCCAGGGAGTTCACGATTTTGGCTTTCCTACATTTCGGGGTATTAGCACCGAAAAAGACCGAACTTTTGGCCAGATTAATCACTTGACCGGAGCCCCGAGCATAAGTCTGAAGTACTGCCACTATACTTTCCGCCTCATCCACTGAAGCGTTTCCAAAAATCACGGAGTCATCCGTAAAAAAGAGATGCGTTAACGGTACACCAGTAGGGGATAACTTAAAACCGTGGAGGGCACCCCTTTCCAGGCTTCTCCTGATTAACATTGAGAACCCTTCAGTACAAAGAATGAACAGTAATGGGGATAGGGGATCACCTTGTCTGAGCCCCCGATTCGGCCGGAAGTACCCCGTTGGGGAACCATTTATGAGGACACTAAAAGATACGGTAGATATGCATTCCTTTATCCAGCTGCAGAAGAAAGGCGCAAAACCCAGGCTAACCATCATACCCAAGAGGAAATCCCATTCAACCCGGTCGTATGCCATGGCCATATCAAGCTTGATAGCCATTCCAGGTTAGTATCCTTTTTTCTGGTGGAGTAAGGAGTGGAGGACTTTGTGCACCACTAGGATATTGTCTTGGATTTGCTTCCCTGCCATGAAGGCATATTGGTTCTCCCTAATCACTTTCGACATCACCTTCTTAAGCCTATTAGTGAGAACCTTGGCAATAATCTTGTAGATGACATTACATAATGCAATAGGCCTATATTGCGTCATATTTTTTGGGCACTTCACTTTCGGAATAAGCACTACGTTGGTATGGTTGAGTTTGCGAAGCAGGGTTCCCGAGTGCCAGAAGGCTTTAACAATCTTGACTACGTCCAGCCCGACCGTGTCCCAGTGGTCTTGGTAAAAGCAGCCAGAAAAACCATCAGGTCCCGGAGATCTCGTAGGAGGAATTTGATATGCAGCCTCCATAATTTCACATTCAGATACCATAGCAGTTAACCCACGGTTGTCCTCATGGGAGAGCCGACACTCCATGCAACTCTGAACTTCCTCCACAAGATTAGGCTTACAAGACTGAAATAGTTCAGTAAAGTAATCAATAGCCGTATTACCGATCCCTTCAACATTTTCCTGCCAGATCCCCCTGGCGTCCTCTATCCCTCGGATCATATTAAAACGTCGCCTTTTTAGCGTTTGAGCATGGAAGAACTTGGTGTTCTTATCGCCCTCGCGAAGCCATTGATTCCTAGATTTAACTTTCCAGTAAGCCTTCTCCTTCTGATGAGCAACAATGAGCTCCTTCTCTTTTTGCTTAACATCCTTTGAGGCAAACTCATTAGAGTTGTAGGCCGCCCTTATCTCATCCTTCAGTTGCTGAATTAGTTTCAACGAATTCCTTCCTCTTCCTTTGTACCAGACTTTTAATTTTCTTCTAAGATGTTTCAGTTTTTCCAAAAACGGTACGCATGTGAGCCATTAATCTTAACTCTCTAATCTTCCCCGACCAAATTACGGCACTCCTCCGACTTGCTCCAACGCCCATCGAACGAGAATTGCCTTCCCATCCACTTCGGACCTTTATCGGTCGAGAGGAGCAAAAGGGCGTGATCAGATCCTTCCAAGATCACATGCTTAATTTTTGTGTTGGGGTACATTTCATACCATCCTAAAGTCGCCAGCCCATGGTCAAGGCGTTGCTGAATAGGCAGGGACTCTCTGTTATTTCTCCAGGTGAAGGGGTAACCTTCATAACCCAAATCCATGAGTTCGTCTCAAGCCACAAAATCTCTAAAGTCACGTAGACTAGCAGCCGGTCTGTAATTTCCTCCCTCCTTCTCTTCATTACAGAGGATATCATTGAAGTCTCCTAGGAGGAGGCAGCGGTCACTTTCTTGGGCAATACGCTTTGATAATTCTTGCCATTGCACCATTCTCTTCTTTTCATCCGTACTAGCGTAAATAGCGAATAGTCTCCAGCTGCAGTTCATCTTTTCATCCCACAGTTTGAGTTCCACCAAAAAGTCCTCCGATTTCATTAACACCACCGGGGTCTCATCTCTCCAGAAAACACATAAGCCACCTCCAATGCCCCGAGGCTTCACAGCGAACCAGTGTTCCATACCCAATCTCCTTTTCAGATAGACAAAACTCCTACTTTTATTCTTAGTTTCTAGCAGAATAACCATGTCAGGGGTGTGAAGCCGGTTCTGCTCCAGCAAGTTGTCGACTGTCAGGTCACCCCCGATACCCTGACAGTTCCACGTGATTATCTTCATGGATGCGTGGGGGACCCCTTACGGCTGGTCTCCTCCGCCTCTTTAAAGAAACAACCTTTCCTTGGTCTGGTAGCTAGTGGCTCATCAAGAGTAGTAGTCGATGAAAGCGCCATTTCCTGAATGTTGCTTTTTCTCCCTTTCTGTTCCTTCATTATTGCCTGAATTATAGGAACCAGTTGAAATGGGTCATCCTCCGTACTCATTCCATTCGCAACAGTGCCATCTACACTCACCAGCCTTTCAGCCTCCTCTCCGTTGTCTAAAATTCCATCACCATTTCCATCAATATTGAGTGGTTCACTATTCAAGTCGAAACTCTGACCTGTTGCAGATGACGCACCCGTCAGGTTTCCATGGATCTCCTGTTCAGGGATTTCATGGAGAATAACGTGTTCCGCGCCTTCCGCAATCACTCCTCCTGGTCCAATTAGTCCTGCATCGAAAGCAATTTCTCTGGCCTTTCTTAAATCTTCTTCCTCCTAACGTTGGTGACGGATTTTGTCAGCTAGGTTAAGTCTCCCTTTATTCAGGCTACTTGAAGACCAGCGAGGTTTGTTTGGGGATATGGCAGTGTCAGCCTCTTCCACATTGACCGTGTCAGTATAATCACTCCCACTGAACGATCTCGAGGCCCCCAGTTGTGAGTGACTGCCCATACCCGAAGCTGTGGATGACCTGCCCGATCGTTTTCCTCCATCTTGTTCCTCACTGCGATCATCTTTCCATCTTCCAGAATCCATGCGTCATCCACTAGACCCTCGAGGAGTCCTAGTACTGCCCCCCGCGCCTAATGTTTTACCCCTCAGATCCGTAAGAGCGTCCAATCCCTTAAACGCAAACCCCTCCCCCAAATCCTCAGAGGTTTCCCCTGCAATCTTCCCTAGATCCTGGGAACCTTTGCACACTCGAGTAGCATGTCCCAATAGACCACAAATGAGGCAGTATTTAGGAAGCCCTTCGTATTTAAAATCAACCCGCATTTTGCATTCATCAGGGAAATTAACGAAAGTACCTCGCATAAGGGGTTCACGGACATTGAAATTAATTTTTACTCGAAGAAAT
Organism: Malus sylvestris; assembly: GCF_916048215.2. Lineage (NCBI taxonomy): Eukaryota > Viridiplantae > Streptophyta > Magnoliopsida > Rosales > Rosaceae > Malus > Malus sylvestris. Next base: position 29,644,406 of record NC_062263.1, read on the forward strand.
CTTCCGATGCAGTCTCTACTACCAGATTTATCCACCGATTTGACCGTCCCCATTAGGCCTCCGATGGATTCCGCCACCGCTTGAGTCATGCTTAGAACAGGAACATTGTGAATCTGCACCCAGAACATTCCTAAGGAGAGAGGAGCCCATCTGTTGAGACCACTGTCCGTCCGATCCGCAACCATAACTAGATCGTTTTTAAAGTGCCAAGGATGATCTGCATCCACAACTCGTTGTAGATCCCTTTGACCTGCAAATCTCGTCAGAAATCTCCGGTCACCAATGTCCCTGATAGAAACTCATTCCCTCCCCCACCACAGAGACATGAAACAATCTATGAAAGCTTCCCCATTTACCTTTTTAGAGGTGAGCACTTCTGCAATCAGAGTGTATTGGAGTCCCACTAAAGCACCCTCTACATCCTTCCTCTGAATGCTTATTCCGCCGAGCTCTTTCTCGGACAGTTTCAGCTTTGACCCAAAGCGAGAGCCCAGATCCTCCAGGTCCTTCTTGGGTTTATCCTCGCCCATTATCAGACCTACCCCTCCTTTCAAAAGAAATGGGCGATCCCCAACCAAGAGTCCAGATCCTGAACACCAAAGACTATAAGCACCCCCCAGATCTAAACCCCACCAACCCCCTGATAACCCTAGACCCAGCCAGAAATCCCTAAAATCTCACTCCCAAACCGCCTGAACTCTCCTCCCACCTGCTCACCGAACAAGGATACCGAGATTCGCCGACCCAGCACGAGATGGAACAGAGCCTAGACAGGTGAAACCCTCCAGAGGTCTCCGCCAACCCCCTGAAAACCATAGACCCAGCCAAAGAATCCCTAAATTCACACTTCCAAACCGCCTGAACTCTCCTCCCACCTGCTCACCTAACAAGGATACCGAGATTTACCAACCCAGCACGAGATGGAACAGAGCCTAGACAGGCGAAACCCTTCCAGAGGTCTAGACGGAAACCCTCCGGTGGTTTAGACGAAACCCTCCTTTCGAGGAACTCAGAACCTGTTGGAATTTATTAGGTTTATTTAGGAAATTAATTAGAGATTTGATTTGATTTTGTAGTAGGGTATTTTTGGCATTTACGCATTAGGGTTTCTTAGGTTTATTGCTCTATAAATAGAGCTTGTAATTTAGTTTGAGAGTAAGTTAGCCATAATGTAGTCTCTTAGGGTTTTGTAGTCGTTTCGGCATTCTCGTTCTTTTAATAATATTCATATTATTTGTTAGTCTTGTTCGTTGCGCACTCTGATATTCAACTTGGTATCAGAGCAGGTTTCATCCTTCGGGATTTAATCTGCTTTGGGTTGGTATCCGTTTGCTTGTGTCCGTTGTCGTCCGTATTCGTCTTTGATCACCTGCTTGTTTGACGAAGCCTAGACCTGAGAACCACAAACTCGGATCGAGTTCGTCTTCGCCTTGGATCACCTGCAGTCCGCTCAGCACCACCATTTCCGCTGCTACATCCACACGTTCACCGTACCCGTACCCACTCGTACGAGTTAGATTTGTCACAACCCTATGAAGTCCCTTTTTGCAGTTTGATTTTGCACTAGAAGTTTTTTGTTTGCTGCAATTGGTTGCAAGCCTCGTTTGCTGCAATTAGTTTTGCATGAATTGAAGAAAGGCAGAGAGAAGGAAGGAAAAAAAATGAAAAAAAGGGAGTAAAAAAAATAAAAAATAAAAAAATGGTTGATTGTTTGAGGCTTAGGCCCATACAGGCAAGAAAGAAATATGGTCTGTTTGGTTGGGTTTTTTTATTGTTTGTTCGGAAGTTGGAATTTGCATTGGCATTGGTATTGGCATTGACATCGGCATTGGTATTGGCATTGGCATCGATATTGGCACTGGCATTCGAATCTTACATTGGCACTGGCACTGGCATTGGAATCTTGCACTGGCATTGGCATGGAAATCTTGCACTGGCATTGGAACCTTGCACTGGCACTGGCATTGAAATCTTGCACTTGCACCGATGGAATTTCGTATTGAAATTGGCATCGGAAGTTAGCATAACAAAGCTTGCATCCACATCGTCTGTTGGCAAACTCATGTCGTATACCGCCATGAGTTTGACGGGGGGTGTTGGAATTTATTAGGTTTATTTAGGAAATTAATTAGAGATTTGATTTGATTTTGTAGTAGGGTATTTTTGGCATTTACGCATTAGGGTTTCTTAGGTTTATTGCTCTATAAATAGAGCTTGTAATTTAGTTTGAGAGTAAGTTAGCCATAATGTAGTCTCTTAGGGTTTTGTAGCCGTTTCGGCATTCTCGTTCTTTTAATAATATTCATATTATTTGTTAGTCTTGTTCGTTGCGCACTCTGATATTCAACTCGAGACTAACAAAATAATAGAAATATTATTAAACAACCGAGAATGCTGTAACGGCTACAAAACCTTAAGAGACTACATTGTGAATAACTTATTATCTAATGAATAACAAAGCACTCTATTTATAATAAACTAACCCTAAACCCTAATGCTAACGGGCTAAGGCCAGAAAACCAAACATTAAAGTAAACCTAAATACTAATATTTTCCAACACCCCCCGTCAAACTCATGGCGGTACACGACATGAGTTTGCCAACAAGCAGATGTGGATGCAAGCCTCCAAATTTCGATGTCGATGCCGATGCCAATGCCGATGCCGATGCCGATGCTAATTCCAATGCCGATATCAATGGCAATACCGATTTCCGAACAAACAAACAAACAAAAAATCCAACCTTTTTTTTTTCTCTTTTGGCCGCATGGGCCTAAAAAACCAAACCTTTTTTTTTTCACTTCTGCTTTCTTCATGCAGCAACCAAGTCGAGGATGGTGGGTGGACGGTTCTGCAGATCCAAATGGGGTAAGCGCAGCGGAGATGATGGCAGATTCAACCTTTTTTTTTTTTTTTTAACAAACTAGACCAACGACAATCTAAACAAGGAACAAGACGAACAAAACAAACTGATACGAATCAAGGGCAGATTAAATCCCCATATGTACATACTTTGACTCTGTACTTTATTTTCTCAGGATTCCACTCGGCCTTTCTGGTGATAAATATTATTTTATCTCCTGTCAGGATCCCTGAAAGTATGTTTCCTCGAAAATGACGTGATGGAATTACACCAGAAAGTATGTTTGGCCTGATTAGCGTTTGCTAATATATATTTTATTAGCCCAGTAATCGCCAATGACGTGATGGAATTACACCAGAATTTATATATTTATACAACGTACAACTTTCGAAGCACAAGATCATTATCTTAATCAAGAATATCTGGTCTGGTTTCTCATCTGCAAATACGAATTAAATAAAACTTAAAGTAATTAATTAATAAAACACAGTATTTAAGAATAAGATTCGTGCACAGTTGTGTGAGGCTAAGAGTACGTAAACAGACCAGGTCCAAAAACATCATCGTTTTAAGAGTATCTGCAAATCTGCAATGTTGTTTCTTTAAAGATATAAAAGAGTATATTTACAGAAAAATAAAAATAAAAGAAGAAAATTGAAAGAGTATCAAATTCAAAGGAGAGTACTGCTGTTTGCTGCTGTAAATATTGATTCCCTTATATCAAACCCTACCTAAAAGCTGTCATTGCCACTTTCTTTAATTTGATATTTTCCTCATCTTAATTTACTATGAGGAGAAAATCATCAAATCCTGCTTTTCATTCTGTTTTCTTTAGTGTAAATATTGATTCCTTTATATCAAACCCTAGCTAAAAGACAGACCAGGTGCATGCATTCAAGCATCACAATTGACTTCCGATGCAATATGTTCAAGGCAAACTGTACCGGGATGATTTTTTTTTCTTTTGTTGGAGTATTTTAGGATGAATATGGATGCTTACTTAAACACTAGTCGGTGCCATATTTATGGGTGCGACACACAATAACACTTCCTAGCAACACACATTTTATTATTAGAACTCTACTATAATTAATTTAAGTTGTTAGATATTTGTGTCGACACTAATCTGTAGGTACTCAAACACATGTTGGCTAGTTTTGCAAAATGAAGAATGATGACAACCATGACATGACTCACTCACATACAAGTGGCCGAGTTTGTAATAGGAGTAATGCTGGACCAATTTGTTAGACCAAATTTACAAATGATGTGATGTGTTACTAATATGAAATAGTTATGTTAATTCACACTTAAGTAGTAATTCAATTATCAACAACCACCAGTGGTGGATCCAGAATTTGAACCTTAGGTGGTCCCAATGTTAAATACAAGTTTTTTAGATAGGAACTAGAGCATAAGTGCGCAAAAAAAAAATCAGTTTATTTACTTGGTGGGTTTGTTGTGCATGTGTCAACAGAAATCAACATATGCCAAAATAATCTGATGAGTGATATAGAGAGAACTTGTTGAGTGTTGTTAACGCAACATGTCGAGATATGCCTAGTATGCATTACATTAAACATTTAGTAGGCACAAAAAGAACTCATACCAAACATTTAGATAATCGTGGAAAATACTTTCACATGTATATTCTCTGGGATTGGGTGGTCCTGGGACCACCTTGGTCTCTATTTTTATCCGTCCGTAACAATCACGTCATCTGATATACAAAACATGTTTAAATAAATAATCTTCTTAGCATTACTCTTATAATAAAAGTCGAATTTGAGTTTTGAGTTTATGTTGCAATGGAAAACCCCTAATTTATATTTTTACGTTATTTAAGATTTGAGTCTTTTAGTATTAGAGAACGTTTAACTCATAGAGATCACATAAATTTCTAGTATTAGCATTGGAAACGGCAAGTATAACAACTCATATAATCACATGATCTTAGTCATTGATATTGATCCTCTATTATTTTATTTTTGTTCATACATTATCTATATATGCACATTCACCCGTTCTAAGTCATGCATGCAATCGTTTTAAACAATTTCGATGATACTCTCGTTGCATTGTTCTCCTCCCCATAAGCCTTGAGTGGCTGAGAATCCTTAAAGGCTAGTTGTTTACTAAAGTAATCATTTAACCAAGTCACCAACCATTTGTTTAGAATTGAAGTGGTGGGAGTCGAAGCACATAGAAGAGGGTGCCAAATTATATGACTAGGTTTTGCAGTCAAAACGACAGCTAAGCTGCTGCTAGAGTACTGTTCAATATGACATGCACAGTTCCACATGTCTGTAATTTTTTAGCTTGAAATGTCGCACCACATTCCCATTTTCGCACAGCAATCCCATGTCCATTGGGCCCTAGCCCAAGGAGAGATTTTTTTAACGGGATTTTGTTACGCGATGTTAGTATTTTACATGTTATAATATAAATAGATGACATAATCGTAATAAGGATAATGTAATTGTATTAGAACAAAGGTGAATAACAGTTAATATGCTATGAAACTATAGTATTAATAAAATGGTGAACTGCCAATTTAGTCCCTGAATTATCATCATAGTGAAAATTAGGTCTCTAAACTATTTTTTTCAGAAAAATCAGTCATTGAATTATAAAAATCTGCCAATTACATCTCTAATATTATATTCGAAGCTACTATATTCAATATTATGTCAATTTAAATCACGTTACTTGCATGTGATACACATTTGAGGGTAAATTAATAGTTTTTCATAAAGAAATAGTGTTTGAAGTTAACTTTGGAGGGTAAATTGGTAGTTTTTCATAAGAAATAGTGTAATTTAGCTTCGGATGGTAAATTAGACGTTAGATTCGCAACCTATATGAAATGTTAGGGCTTATAGGCAAGAAAATAACAGTATTACACTCTAAAATGTGACAAGTGACTTAAGTTGATGAAAAATTGGATAAAATAGCTTTGAATATAATAGTAGGGACGAAATTAGCAATTTTTTTATGAATTTAAGGAATTATTTTACTGAAAAAATAATTTAATTTTCACTAAGGTGATATTTTGGGACTAAATCGGCACTTCACCCTTAATAAAATGATGTAACAATCGGACTACGTAGAGTGTCAGCTGAGTCCATCGAATGCGCCTATGGCAGGTCGACTTTTGTCAAAAGGTTCGGGATTTTGTGGCTGGGTTCAGATGTGGTTCTTTAACTTGCAACTAGCTATTTTTTAATCCGACGTCGTTCTTTCCTTTGACTTGGCTTTTGTTGACATCGAAGACTCCAAGACGGTATCCAACGTCCTATGGATATCCCTTTGACACTCCTCGGTCTTCACTAGCAGTATATCGACAGTTGTGGAGTCATATAATCAAACTATAATGTTAATAGTTAAATGCACCATGATATGATGAATAGTTCTACATCAAATGATCACTTATGTCGATATGACACTCACACTGAAATTATTATATACTTATACTCTGGGAAAGAAGGGTTTAGGCACTCACAGTTAATTCCAATTCAAAATTATGTTTTCTTGTGATGTGTGTTCTTAAATTCAAGTTTTGTTGTTTTGAATGAAACTATAAAAACGCAAACATAAATTTAGTTAAGTTGGCTTGTATACCCTTCTCTACACTGAAGTTCGAACATAGAATATCCTCTATATTAAAAAAGACTATGAAATTAGTTTTATCTTACAATAACATTTTCCAATTCAAAATCATGTCTTTATCTTATATTTATGTTTGCTGAATTTCATTTGCTATGTCTTTTGCATGATTAGTGATAAAGGTTGAATTAAATTATCCCTTTAAATTGTTGTTAGCTATAATTCGTTGATGTAAGTCGAAAAAAAATCCATGCCAATAAAATGCGTTGGTGCTAAAACTCGGACAGAGTTTGGACACGAGGTTTAACACGTGTTTGCTCCGAATGTTATTTTTGGTCTCAGTATCATGAGATGGTTCAAGAGAAAGAGAGAATATGCATGGCACTATTGGTAGTTGCCAACATACAATATTTGTATTTGAGTATGTGAAGCTTGTGCGTTAATCTAACTTTTTAACTAAATGATTGTGCACCGAGTGGGACACTAGTTCGGTTAAGTTCTTTTATGTGCCTCGAGTGAATGAGGGCTTAAAATTCAGTGTAATTTTGTGTATGCTTGTCTAAAACGTAAATGAAACCGAAATAGAAACTACAACGATAAATAAAATGCAATCATTTCATGATGGAGTCAAGATTACAAACTTTCACAAAAATAAAATCTAGGCTAGTCTTACCTTAATTTTCAAAACTTCATGGTGAGGCAAATATGAAAATAAATAGATTGAACGATGATTTAAGTACGACTGGTTAAGGATCAGTAGCGTGGTACCGATCTTTCCCTATTTCAATTTATTTATTTTATTTGAGTAACCACTATTAAATTCAAATATCTTTATAATTAGGTTTTAAATCGTGGATTGCAAATGTTTAAATATGAATTATAATAGATTTTGTAAGGAAAAAATATTTTGAAAAACATGAATATGATAGTTTGTTGTTATGGTAAGAGAAATAAAAGAAAAATTAAAAAAGTATAAAAAAAAACTAAAAAAAAAATGAAAAGGGAGAATCGACATTGAGCTAGCGACTAAATATAGATTTAGTTGCTACCTTGACAGCGATAATTTATGTTAATAATCGGTACTACATTACCGATCATATCATTTTCTATTTTACTTATTTATGTTTTTTTTCTTTTTCCATTGATTTTTTTTCCTACCTTACTTTATTTAGATTCAAATACCTTTAGATTTATATTTATATCCTTGTTTTCGATTGTTTTGACATGGATGATAAGAAAATACATTATGTAGAACATGAAGATGATAGTTTGGTGTCATGGTAATGGAAAAAAAAGTAAAATTTTGACCCAAAAAAAAAACTTACAATAGTGGTTTATAAATGTCCTACCTTCGGCAACAATTTTTTGTCCAGCGAACCATGGTTGACCTCTGAGATTAAAACTAAACTCTACCCCCTATTGATAGTAGTCTATAAATGTCCACCCCTGGCACGAATGCTTTGTGGGGGCAACAATGGTCCATCCGTGTGATTAAAACTAACCCATACCCCCTACAATGCCCTTCCCTCGGCACTAATGGTTCGTATGAGCAACAATGGTTGATTTGTGCGATTAAAACTGAACCCTACCCCATATTGTTAGCAGCTTATATATGCTCCAGCCTCGGCACCAATGCTTCGTGCGGGCAACAATGGTTGACCCTTGTGCCAAGCTTGCCTTGTTTTGCGTGTCGTATTTTTGTTGGAAATGTGCCCTAAAGCCAATCATGTGATGATACTTTACGGACATTTCACATGTTAAACTAATCTAGTTTTACATATAAAGGGCATACATTATTGTTTGAGCCGTCTCATATAAATGTTATATGCTTAAACGATAAAGTCCAAGGAATATGTGATTGGGAGAATGTAATCTAATGAAGTTAGATTCATGAGACCATTCTTTCGTAGACACATCCTAAACGTTCCTGATCATAGGAATGTCAATTGGGCGTTGACAGTCCGTTAAGATCAGTACGTACTATGTCTTCTCTCAGGGAGAGTGATTAGTCTCGAGTCATTGGTGTGTGTGACATCAAGACAAGTACGTAGGTGCTCAATAGAGAATGAGTTCACTGAACGTGATCAACGAAGAGTTCTTATATTCCATGTCACATGAGAACTCATGGTTGGGATAATGCAAAGTAGTCCTTTGACCTGAGGCATCACAGTTGTCTTGTGGTTAAGTCCTTGATCTTTGATTATGTCAAAGTCACCCCCTCGGGGTGTCCACGGCATCGTTGGGGTTAAGCCACTTAGCTATGGAGACAAGTGAATGCGCAACAAGGGATCTCTAACCTTCAAACAGTTGAGGGAGAATACTCTATGATATGATTTGGAATCTCTGGCCAGAGTATGAATGAGATTAGGGAATGCGTTCCAAATCACATTCAAGGAAATCATATAAGCACACGAATCACATTGGATAGTAGACATGAATAAATAAACTATCATACCAAACAATGTGGTCAAGAGTATTAGATTAGAGAAGGACCGTATTGCATTTGTAATCCCAAACTGAATAGGTTCTCTATCCTCTTCTGATTAGCTTGGGTAACCATGATATGCTGCTAGGTGTCACTCATGGTTTGTGGAAGCCCTAAACGTGTGTAATCACTAAAGGGAGAATTGAAAATAGTTTCAATTCACAATCAATGTAAAATGGTTTTAATCGCCCACTACCTCGCTAAAAGGAACCTAATGGATCGCACACCATAAAAGGTGGAGATTGAAGATTAAACGGAAATGAGTAAGAATGATTAAATGGTTTAATCATTTATTTATGGCAAGGATTAATTAATATGTTAATTAATCAAACGAATAAGTTCGTTAAAGACTTCGGGATAGTTTTGGACCTTAAGGCCCAATGGGCTTCGAACGTCAAGCCCATTAACTTAAGTTGTATGACAATTTAATGAATGAAGATTCATTAAAGCCCAAAAGCCCAAAATCCCCTAAATGGCCGGCCATAGTGTGATGAATTAGGGTTTTGGTTATTTAGGTCACTTAAAGAAGTGACTATATAAATGACTTTATAACTAAATATTCATTAAGTGATTAAGGGTTTATTTTGGGGGAAAATTGGTGAGAATTGTCTCTCCATTTTCTCTCTAAAGAGGCCAACACCTTGGAGGGTACATCTAGCAATCCTACTACTCCAAGGTCACTCATTTCTTCTACAATCAAACCTTGGTGAAGAGACTTAGAGGTTACCTATTTTGGGAACTTGGAGAAACCTAATTTTCCATCCAAATCCATGGATCTAAGAAGGAAGGAATGAAGGCCCTATCTCTTTGGGTGATTAGCCTTTGCTTATGCAAAGAGGAATCTACAAAGGTAATAATTTCAACTCACTTTGTTTTGAGTTGATTATTGGTTCACCAATCTACTAGGCTTTGAATTTCATGGTAATGTTTTGTTTTTTAGTACATGCAAGCATGATTCCGCCTTTAATTGTTAATTGCATGCCATATGATGTTGCTCAAATGAACATGTTTTTCAAAATAAATCCTTCAATTTTCTGTACGTCGAGCCTCCTCAGTTCCCTTACAAATTATGCCTCGTTTTGCGCCCTCATTTTCCGTGTGCCAAGCCTGCTCTACAATTAACAAAACCTTGACTAACTCTTCAATCAACCCAACTGCTTTTTAGCACAAACCCAGTTGCTCTTCAACAAAACTCTCTTGTTAGCTTTTCAGCTACAATCCCAAAGCCTTCATTTGAAGCAAACGCTGCTTACAATCCCTGAGATACTAAACTTTTTACAGCTTATCTACCCATTGGTATGATTCTGTTGATGTCCATTTCCAACCACCATGATTTCCTCTCCAAGTTGCATGTTTTGTACTAAATCCAATATGACACTAATGATCTTAGGTGGACTTCTCTAACATTATATTGTCGTTCATGGGCTGAATCTTGCTAGAGTTTTACTACTTTCTTTACATTTCCAGTCAATTTTCTTTTCAAGTTATGTAGATTGACCTATCAGCTTGATGAAGGTCATGAGTTTGAAGGTCTATGGTTCTACTATATAGGCAGTGGAGAATGAGCAACCTTGATCATATTGTTGAGCTAGAACATAAGTAGATCGGTCATTTGGCGCTGACAGTAACTGTAATTCATTGTAGGTGACCTTTAGCTATGTCTTGAGGCGGTTAGCACGATCGTTAGTATTGACTTCATCGTGTTGGATGATGCGTACATATGTATTTAAAAGAACGAGATATTCCCAATCTCTAATCGTCTGTGTGGCAAACACACTTCAAAGGGATTTTTGTCTCAAGCCTCAGACAAATTGAAGCTAAGTGAGATGGTCGTCCAAATTTTGGTTTGGGCTTTGAAGTTTTGGACAGACGTTGTGCAACTTTTGTGTAAATAAAAATGAATAAACCCCGTAACAAGCCTTATTTTTATTCATGGCACAAACAAAATGAATTGTATAGAAATTAGAAGAGAGGGAATTCTTCTCTTATTTACATAAATCTAATTAATAATCTTTTATGAGAACAAAATGTTTAATTAGTACCACGTCACATTCTTATCCCAAGAGCATACGCATTATATGCCTCCTTTCCCCACAACTTAATCCTATTGTTTCTATATCATGAGGTCATTAGGTCATCTCCCACCGAAGGGTCTAGAGGACCAGATGGCCGAAAATAGTCTGAAATCATCTCCAATCGAGGGTCAAGTCGAAGGGCTCGTGGGCCTCACTGGACAAAAAAGGATCAAAGGACGTTGGAGACTCAAAGGCTCATCTCCAGCTCGAGGAAAAAACAGAACATGAAAAGCATAATTTCGGGCATTGTAGAGTTTGCCGTAAGCAAAATGAGCACTTCAGTTCTGCCTGCCCATACTGGAATGGCGTCCCACCGGGCGCTATTGTTGGCGATGGTTATGGTGTAGTTTTGTGGTCTTTTTGATTGTCGACTTTACAAAAACCCCAACCATTAAGCCCATCTTGGTGGTTCCTCCGAAGGACGTCTTATTGTCGCATATTGTAACCATTGTAGGGATAAAGGTCTCCACTGTTAGAACCCTACTCTACATCTTCCACAATTGCACAGAACAGAAGAACGATACAAACAATGCAATTTCATTAACTGCCTCATTCTCTTACAAATGGTGGTGACAAGTGTACAATATGGTGGTGACAAGTGTACAAGAGGCTGTTATTAGTTAGTTGGGAACTTGGGATTGGGAGTTAGCTATAAGATAGTGATTTGTAAGAGAAGAAGGCAGTTAATGAAATTGTATTGTTTGTATTGTTCTTCTGTTACTCTCTCTCTGTGCAATTGTGGAAGATGTAGAGTAGGGTTCTAACATCCACTGGTCAGAAAAGTGCCCAGAACGTCCAAAGGACAAACCATATAAACCTCTATTCATCTCATCCTCTAAGCCGAAGCTGCTGAAGAAAATATATTGAACAATTAAGATGAAGTGTGTCAAGTCCTGTCTTTTAGTAATGGGTTTTAATAATAAAAGAAACACAATACACAAATGCATTTGCAGGTTTTCATTACCTTTTTAAATCGTTTGAGTTTTCCTCCATGCAACTCATAACATTCAATCGCTAGGTGTTTTCTTTTCTTTTCAGAATTCTTTAAGCTCATTACTCTGGAAAGATAAAATAAGAGTTTCCAAAAATTTGAAGTCAGATGGGTAAATGGAATCCACTTGTGATGAGATTAAGCGGGAAGGTGGGAAAAATAAAAAGGCAAATTATTATGATAAAGAAAATCAACATTTCAAAGTATAACATTTGTACACAACTAAATACCAAAAAATGTGTAAATGGCCATTTACCACAGTGATGAAAAGGAGTTGAGTCATTGCATGACGAGGTGAGTTCAAACCCTATTGGTGACTATTATAAAACCTATCGTTTGATAAAAAAAATAAAAATAAAAAAACCAAAAAATGTACTACAGAAAATAAAGTGTGAAAAACACTTCCCGAAAATAAGAAGAAATTCAATCAATTAACGTGACGAAAACTGTGGTTTTGACCCACTGATCCTCTTTGGACCGTTAGCAGCAGCAACAAGGTAGGTCCATAACCACTAGAGCTTCCACTTACCAGCTAGACCAAATCGAAAGAAACAACCCCAGAAAAATACCCCCCATCCCACCTCAGCATTCAGGAAGTACTTAGAATCCGGTGGAGTTCTTGATGGCCTCACCAAAGGTTTGTTAAAGTTTGAGACTTTTGCTCATTTATTTTTGTGGGTTGTTTTTTTATTGACTAATTTGATGTACATTTTCTTTTTCTTTTTCTGTTTTGTTTTTGAACTAATGCACTACTGATATTATCATGTAATCCAAAATAAAGTTCCCTTTGTTCGCCAACTTATCCATGAAACCAAAAGAAATTTGAATTTTGTTTTGGTACAGAAGAGCATTTTACATAGAATCTGTGAAATGAATTTAAATATTCTTAACATTAAAGAATTTGTGAAATGAATTTAAATATTCTTAACATTAAAGAATTTGTGAAATGAATTTAAATATTCTTAACATTATTTCTAATTCCTAGCTTCACATTATAATACGATCCTGTTGAAAAAAAAATGTTGCTTTCATAAAGAAATGATTATAAAAAAAAAAGTAAAAAACTTTACTTTCAAACAATATAGCAACTGCCAGATAGCCAGGTAGTGAAAAGCAAAGTTAAATACTTGTCTAGTAATTTATTAAGATTTAAGATTCAAACAACTAGAACCCACACGTTGTTTTCACCTTGATCTTAAGATGGGATACAAACAGTTTACAATATGAAAATATAGTTCCCAAATGATCCAATCAAGTTAGCAGAAGACATGATTAGGACGCCATACCTCAACAGTAAGCAGAACCTTATATAGTTTTACATGTGGGAAATGCTCCATGATCTTTCGAACGATTGAAATTGAGTACGTGACGGCTGCAAAAGAATAGTACACCAAATACAAGTTACAGAGGAGCAGTTTACAAGAAATAACTTGACTGATAAAATTGTATTGCATCACAACTTACTATTTGGGCAAGCGGCTGTAGTAAAGTAGAAAACTGCTTGCAAACGTCCACCTACAAAATAAATAAGAAGCTGCATAGAATAACAAGCAAGGTTTTGAAAGTTTTTTGTCCATGTTAAATGCAAAGGCGGTCCCTTTGGAAAGCCCAGCCAGCAAGGGAGGAATATCCGAGTTCCAACGGAACTGAATATGCACTTCTGGGTGGGGATTGGGGAGCAATTCTGATCAGATTATGGAGCATTTTTTCATGATTGTTTTTCTCATTTTGATGTAATTCACTAACTAGTCCAAATCATACATGTGTTCAAACCAATGCAATACTAGGTAGCAATCTGCAGTTGTTTACCTTTAACTTCTTTAATTGCTCTCTTATATTCCTTCTTTTCAGGTCAACATGATCATGTCTTGGGGACTCGGAAACAGAAGTTCTGTAGAAACAGCCAGCAGCGCAGTCAGTGGCAGATAGATGATAAAAAACAGGAAGAGAGAGAGAGCGAGGGGGTACTTAATTGAGCCTGGGCCTAAGGCCGAGTGCACCGGAGGCAGAGACCCTAGCTGGGAGTGAGGCCAAGGAGAAGGCGGATGCATTGGAGGAAGGAATGGCAGATGTTGGCATTGAATTTGGGGGCTAAGGTTTGGACCGTACGGTGATGATGAAGAAGACGACGACCTCGGATTGGGATTCGGGGGTTATAGCAATTGCCAATCATCGTCTCACATATCAAAACCCCACAATTCTTCCTCGCCATCTCTCTACTTTCACGTGTTTGAACAATAAGCTTTTAGGAAAATAAACAAATTATAATTTGATAACTTCTTTTACTTGAATTAAAATTTGGCCTGGGTTGTTAAATTTTTCCATGTAGATACACATTCAAGCTCTTTTTGTTTTATTCATAATAATTCTAGAACTTATCACTCATACTGTTTCATTTCTTTATGAGGAGGGAGATGACAACTAGACACTTTTTTTCACGGTTCTTTAGGAATGTAGTCTATTAATTGAAAAATATGAATGTTTCTACTCTTCTAAAAGTCCTTGCTAATGTAGGACGGAAGCAAGGTTTTACACCAAAATTTTAAACAGTAGCTACAGGGGTAAACTTCAAGAGGGTAAATTTAGTGTGCATAGTGCAAATAATCGTGAGGCAACTAGTACAGTTGTTGGGCTTTGCTTGACACATTATATGTACACACCTTGCATTCCACATGTCACTAGTGGAATGTTAGACGGTCACCCCGTTTCCTTGCATGAAGTTCATGAGATCAAGTAGATAGAATGGTATGCATAGTCGTGCGAACTCAAAGTCATCATATTTTAGGTGCTGATGTCAAAATAAAGGACGAAAAAGGTCCCTTGTTCTTGTTGACAACCAGAGTAGACGGTTGGTTAAAATCATGGGTTAAGTGTAACGCATGTTTTAATGCAAGATATCCCCATCCTTCATTTCCGAACTTGCTACTATTACTGAGGTAAATTTCGAGACTTAACATACTTATGATGACTTTCTTTTTTGTTGTTGTTGTATGATGTTATGTTACTGTATCTTATGTTGTTGTATCATGTTAGGGATATCTTGTGTGGTATGAGGGATTTCCAGCTGCAGACAAAGAGATATCATTTCAATATTAATCTTGACCCATTTTTTTTTAGTGTCTTTTGGCAGGCGATATAGAGCAAATGCTTGGGAATCCAATTTAGCCTTCTGACTTGTAGCTTCTAGCATATGCGAGAGCATAGCTCTATATCGCTCGCCAAAAGACACTAAAAAAATCGTGTTAAGATTAATATTTAAATGATCCCTCTTTATCTGCAGCTGGACATCCCTCATACCACACAAGATATCCCCAACATGATACAACAACATAACATCATACAACAAAGAAAGTCCTATCATAAGCATGTGAAGTCTCAAAATTTACCTCACTAACAGTAACAAGTTCGGATATGGAAGATGGGAATATCTTGCATTAAAACATGTGTTACACTTAACCCATGATTTTAACCAACCGTCTAGTCGGGTTGTCAACAAGAAACACGCGACCCTTTTCGTCCTTTACTTTGAAATCAGCACTTAAAATATAATGACTTCTAAGTTCGCACAATTGTGCATACCATTCCATTGACTTGATCTCATCAACTTCATGCAAGGAAACGGGGTGACCGTCTATCATTCCACTAGTGACATGTGGAATGCAAGGTGTGTACATATAATGTGTCAAGCAAAGCCCATCAACTCTACTAGTTACCTCACGATTATTTGCACACTAAATTTACCCTCTTGAAGTTTACCCCTGTAGCTACTGTTTAAAATTTTGGTGTAAAAGCGATATGGCTATTGCTTAGTGGCTGATTGATTTGGCTTTTGCCAAAATTTCTTTTATGGGAAATTGAGAGGCAACTAGAGTTTTTGGGGTGTTAAATTTGAGAGAAATGGGTATGGGAAGATTGAGAGTACTTGTATGTCTCTGAATTCATACATGTTTTGTTTCTGATCATGCTTTTTTGTTGTTGCTGCCATTGTGGATTGGTTGGTTTCCGTAAGTTTTTCGGTTTCAAAATTTTAATTGCTTTGCACAAGTTGCACTGACAGATGAGTACATACCATTATTAATACTAGAAGGAGGGATTGTTGTGTTAGGTTAGTACATGAATTGGTGTATGGTTGATTATGGGCCTGCGGGATTATTGCTTGTACTTATAATTGTTTTCGGTTGCATTGTTCAGTGTCCTTGCACTAACCTTTCGGAAGTGTTGAGTTCAATTATTTTCAAATGGTGGTCGTAGTTGGCATTATTGTTTTGGAAATGGTAGTGGAATAACCTTCACGTGTTTGAACGATAAGCTTTTGGGGAAATAAACATAATATAATTTGGTAACTTCTTTTACTTGAATTAAAACCTTGGCCTGGGTTGTTAAATTTCTCCTAAAGATACATGGATTTTGTGGTTTTCCAAGCTTTTTTTGTTTTGTTCATAATAGTTTTAGAACTTATCACTCATACTGTTTCATTTTTTGCTGAGTAGGGAGATGATAACTATACAATTTTTTTCACAATGGTTTAGGAACGTAGTCTATTACTTGAAAAATATGAATATTTCTTCTCTTGTGAAAGTCCTTGTTAATGTAGGATGCAAGCAAGGTTTTACACCAAATTTTTAAACAGTAGTTGCGAGGTAGACTTCCAGAGGGTAAACTTTAAGGGGGTAAATTTAGTGTGTATAATGGAAATAATCGTGAGTCAATTGGTATAGTTGATGGGCTTTGCTTGACACATTATATGTACACACCTCACATTCCACATGTCACTAGTGGAATGTTAGACGGTCACCCCGTTTCATGCATGAAGTTGATGAGATCAAGTAGATGGAATGGTATGCATAGACATGCGAACTCAGAAATTATCATATTTTAAGTGCTGATGTCAAAGTAAATGACGAAAAGGGTCGTGTGTTTCTTGTTGTTGACAACCCAACTAGACGGTTGGTTAAAATCATGGGTTAAGTGTAACCCATGTTTTAATGCAAGATACCCCATCTTCCATTTCCGAACTTGTTACTGTTAGTGAGGTAAATTTTGCAAGACTTAACATACTTAGGATAAGACTTTATTTGTTGTTGTTGTATGATGTTATGTTGTTGTATTTTATGTTGTTTTTGTATCATGTTAGGGATATCTTGTGCGGTATGAGGGATGTACAGCTGCAGACAAAGAGGGATCATTTAAATATTAATCTTGACACGATTTTTTTAGTGTCTTTTGGCGGGCGATATAGAGCTATGCTCTCGCATATGCTAGAAGCTACAAGTCAGGAGGCTAAATTGGATTCCTAAGCATTTGCTATATATCGCCCGCCAAAAGACACTAAAAAAATCGGGTCAAGATTGATATTTAAATGATTTCCTTTTTGCCTACAGCTGGACATCCCTCATACCACACAAGATATCCCTAACATGAAACAACAACATAAGATACAACAACATAACATTATACAACAACAAAAAAGAAAGCCTTATGTTAAGTACAGTAGCAAGTTCAGAAATGGAAAATGGAGATATTTTGCATTAAAACATGGGTTACACTTAACCCATGATTTTAACCAACCGTCTACTTAGGTTGTCAACAAGAACACACGACCCTTTTCGTCCTTTACTTTGAGATCAACACTTAAAATATGATGACTTCTAAGTTCACATAACTGTGCATACCATTCCATCGACTTGATCTCATCAACTTCATGCAAGGAAACGGGGTCACCGTTTAACATTCCACTAGTGACATGTGGAATGCAAGGTGTGTACATATAGTGTGTCAAGCAAAACCCATCAACTGTAACAGTTGCCTCACGATTATTTCCACTATGCACACTAAATTTACCCCCTTAAAGTTTACCCACTGGAAGTTTACCGATACTGTTTAAAAATTTGGTGTAAAACCTTGCTTGCATCATGCATTAACAAAGACTTTCAGAAGAGAAGAAACGTTTATATTTTTCAAGTAATAGACTACATTACTAAACCACCGTGAAAAAAGTGTCTAGTTATCATCTCCCTCCTCAGTAAGATATGAAATAGTAAGAGTGATAAGTTATAGAATTATTATGAATAAAACAAAAAGAGCTTTGGAAACCATAAAATCAATGAGAGAAATTTAACAACCTATGCCAAGTTTTAATTCAAGTAAAAGAAGTTACCAAATTATATTCTGTTTATTTCCCCAAAAGCTTATCTTTCAAACACGTGAAAGTTATTCCACTACTATTTCCAAAACAATAATGCCAACTACGACCACCATTTGAAAAATTGAACTCAACACTTCCGAAAGGTTAGTGCGAGGACACAAGAACAATGCAACTGAAAACAATTATAAATACAAGCAACAATCCCGCAGGCCCATAATCAACCCTACACTGATTCATTGACTAACCTAACACAACAATCCCTCCTCCAAGTACTGATAATGGAATGTACTGATCTGTCGGTCCAGCTTGTGCAAAGCAATTAAAATTTTTGAAATAGAAAAACTTACGGAAACCAAGCTAATCCACAATAGCAACAACAACAAAAAAGCATGATCAGAAACAAAACATGCACGAATTCAGAGACATACAAGCACTCTCAATCTTCCCCTACCCATTTCTCTCAAATTTAGCATGGAGCGCTAGAAAGAAAATGTTAAACTAGTAACCAAAACCCGGACCCGAAAAAACTACTATTGGAATATAATACAAATTGCAAAGACCCAAGTAGCACAGTAAACCATAAAGCAAGCGTCCTTCTTCCATAAACCAAGTGCTCAAATCAGAAATTGAACTCAAATATAACGAAAACAAACCAGAAATTTGTGAGTAATAATTAATTAACATAAAGAGCATCCCAATTCATCAAATGACAGCAAACAAACAAATTAATTCAGAAAAATTAAAATTCTCATACCTTTCTAGTTTGAATCCAATCAACTTGGTTGGCGATTTGATGAGAGACTAGGAGCAAGCGAGAGAAAAAGATACACAAAGGACTCGGTGGTACGCCCAATCGGTTCAGGCAGATGGAATCGGGGAAACTAATAGGAAAGAAGGTTCATTTCATTCATCAGATCCCCTTTTACAGAGCACAGCAACAGCGTTTATACTCAGCTGGAAGGGAAAACCCTAGCTACAAGGATAAAACGCAGCCATCGTATGTCGTCCTGATAGCCTGGGCCTTGAGCAACAAAACAATTTGAGAGCTAACAAGTATGGGCTGAAAGAGAGCTAAATAAATAGGCCCAACAAAATGGTTCTAACGCTCGGGAGTTCCGAGGTCGTCTTAAAAACACAGCAATATCAAATCAGCTCTTAATCTAGGAGCGTAAAACTAGAAGCCCCTCTAAAAGGAGTATTGTGTAGGAAAGGAGTTTTGTTACTTAGCTTTCACTTGTCACACTGAAGCGGTCCAAGATTGAATCGTCGTCCATCCATAGCCTCTTTACGTAACAACACACACATACAGAGTTAATGAACGGAGTAAAAGCAATACAAAAGAGGGAAAATAAAAAACAAGAGAGTGGATATGAAATAGTTAATATTTAATATGAAAAAATTTAAAAAGTGATATCTAAGAAATGAATTTTTCTACCTAGCCAATAATGGAGAGGGTTTGATGGGGAGTGTCAGGTACAAATTTTCGAATTTGGATTCCATCGAGATTGAGCAATTCTTCCTGTTGTGCCAACAATTTTTTCTATTACTCATACAATCTCCTTGAAGAAGATATTGTAAGAACTTAACATTTAAAAACGATGAATAATGATTCTGAGCTAAAAAAGAAGGATTGAGTTTGATGTATGAATGATGATGGATGTAGGGTTTATATGGACAAACAAAGAAAGGATAAGGTTCTGAACAATGCCACGTGGCATTCTGTGATTGGCTAGAAAATCTATCGAAATCTTGGCTAATTATTGTAAACAGATAGTGACATGTGGCGCGTCGGGATTGGTTGAAAATCTTATCGGAAATCTGTCCACAAAATAGTACGTTTGGATAATGACACGTAGAGTGACAAGATTGGTTAAAAATTATATCCGAAATTAAAACTAATTTTTTTTATTATTTTATAATAAAAAAATATTAATATTTTAAATGGTCTGGGTGCCAGCGTATTTTGTAGGGGTGAAGATGCATTTGTGCCAACGTATTTTTTAGACTTTGTGCCAGCGCATTTTTTAGGAGTGGAGATGCATTTGACCAATTACTGTTCATTGTAGTCAATCACTATTCGTTTGAGTGGATTAAATGGGCTTGGTACCAGCAGAATTTTAGGGGTGAAGTTGCTCTAATGTATGTCTATATTAAGTATACAAAAGACTTAATACTTATTTAGCACTAACAAAATTGGAAAAGATTACTTTTCAAGACAACTTTTTTCAAATTCATTAAAATTTCATATGCGAATTCTTGAATATCTACTATGGTACAATATTCATGTCATATTTTCTCAAATTTTGGCATGGCAACGATAAAATTCTAGCAGCATCGCTGCTAGCAATATGATTTATATGCACCTAAATAAAAAAGATTGCAATAATAATATGAACTGTGAGCAAATGTTTACCCCAATGGCAAGGGTGGATGTGTTTGTTTTTTCTTTTCGTCTTTTCTCCATAATCATCGTCAGCAATCGATGGCATCCACCTATCAAACCAATACAATACAATTCAATATAGACATGCAAAAGGAGAAAATAAAATAAAAAACATGAAGAAAATATTGCATAATAATAATAATAATCATCATCATCTTCTTGTACCTATCCCCCAGAATTGGAGAATTTTCTTGACTTTGGTGGATGAATATTGGGCAAAATTCACATCTTTTGAGAAAATTGAAGATTGAAAACCATAACCAAAAGTAGATCTGAAGAAATCAGAATTTGTTGCACTAGACATGGTAAATCTGGGATTTGCTGGGAGACCAGAGGTGTGATTTGATTTGTGATAAATTTGCTATAAACGATGACAGGATCAGAATTCGAAAAGATTACTTCTGAGTGGATTGGATTTGACAGGTTTGCTATAACAAGGAAAGTAAAGTACAGGCACCTCTCTCCTCTCCGACGAGGAGGAGGAGGAGGAGGAGGAGGCGGCGTCGCTACTCTCAAGTATGGTGTACTTTTGCTTTTCAAGTTTTAATTAGGGTCTGCAAACGGGCAGAACCCGTGACACCTGTTTTCAAAGCTAAAAGCAAAAAGGAAAATGAGGTTCCTCGAGATTTTAGAAATTTTATGATCGTGATCATTCGTAGAGAGTGGTCATAAATTATTTCATAACTTAAAATTTAAAATTAAATATAAATAGTACATAAAGAAAGCTAAT
Source organism: Malus sylvestris (assembly GCF_916048215.2). Taxonomy (NCBI): domain Eukaryota; kingdom Viridiplantae; phylum Streptophyta; class Magnoliopsida; order Rosales; family Rosaceae; genus Malus; species Malus sylvestris. The sequence goes on from NC_062263.1 coordinate 29,665,743, forward strand.
CATATGATGAATGGTCACGATCATAAGATACCTAGGATTCTTAAAAAATAAATCCGAAGAGAATCCTTTTCCAAACAAAAAAAATAAGAAAAAAAAAAACATTGTCTGCGTCACAGTTATACCCCTGTGATATTTTATAAAAACAAATAAAATAGTTAAGTAATTGATAATTTCGTGTGTTTATTGGTTCGTTTGAAAGTGTTTTTAAAATGATCGAAAATGTTAGGATAAAATTAATTTTGGATTTTAAAAGCACTTTAAATGTTTTTTAAAAGAAGTTTCAGATATGCATCTACTCTCCTTCAAACTCACAGTTCTGTTCAACTCAAGTAGTACAATAATTGTGTAATTGGCTCAATAAATGTTGTTTATGACTCTATAGTATACATGTTGCATTGTAAGAAAAATTAAGCTACGTTTATAACTCTATATGTATGATTTGAAAGTTTTCTTCTTCTTCATGTATACTAAAGGACTTTGGAGACTCAAACGCTCAACTCCAGCTCGAGGAAAAAACAGAAAAAGAAGAACATAATTTCGCGTGATGCAGATTTTTTGTTTTTTTTTTTTTTTTGGGTATGATGATATATTTTACACTAAGAGGAGGGGGAGTTCGATTAAGTCACACAATGGGCAACCTAATTTGGTATTGAATTATCCATCTACGAGATTCAAACCTAAAGCCTCTCATTTACAAGTGAAGAAGAATACTACCAGACCGTGAGTGGCCGAGCGTTGTAGAGTATGCCATAAGAAAAATGAGCTATGCAAGAAATTGCGATCCTTGTTTCGTGCTCTATTTTTCAACGGTTACAAATATAATCTTGAGAGAGTAAAAGAAAAACTCGTATAATCACTAAATTGTTACAACAATTTGTCACAAAAGAGAACATTTGTCACCAATTTGTGGCAGAAATTCTATCCTTTTCGTGAAGGAACTTAACACCAGCTGCTACTGCTAACAGAAAACAACGAGTAGAGCAACCACGACGACGATCGAGCAAATTAAAGCCTGCACCTGTACGATTTTTCAGCACAAAGGGAAATAAAATGTCGATACTAACATCAAAGGACAAAAATGGTAGGCAAAATCTGCATAATTTCTTACTGCAAAGGGATGTGGCATAATACCATAGTGGTGGAAAGGCGAATCCCAAGAGAAACCAGTCACAAGCATAGCGCCTTCAAACTTAATTTCCGCCTAAAGTACGAGCATGTACTCAACACGAACACATGTATAAGTTGTTGATAGTGTTTTAACGCCCCTACTAAAAGTCCTACTACACTGTCTGACTGATTTAATACATTATCTTATGAGCCACTTATAATACTCGTACTTAATACGTGTCTTGTACCTAAAAAAACCGCAAACAAAATCTCGAGCATTCTTTAATTAAAGAAAAGTAAGCATTAATACAAACACATAATCAATTAAGTATGATCCATTCATTTGTTGCTCGTACATAATACGTGTTTATGTCCTTAAAAATCCGTCAAACGACAATTTCTATCATTCCTCAATTAAAAGAAAAAAAGTAAGAATCTTGAATGAGAAACTCACGAGGACCATCCAATGCCACAATGACCAAAAGCATGAAAGAGGCTTATCATACATCCCATCAAGAAAATCTAATTCTCTTCCATCATTTTAGAGTTCCACAGTATCTTTATTTCCATGATCTCCACCTATATTTGGAGTTCCACAGTTTTTTTATATCCATATATTTGAATTTAAGTGCAAAACGTTGGCCGGTTGAACACCGTCTTAACTGATTGACCTAATTCACGTTTTTTAAATGTAGTTATATTGGACCGTCAATATTCCACAAAAATAGCATTACACTACTGTTCTTCTTCTGGTGTACTAACTTGTGAACAAAGCCCCACTAGCAGGTATGTATCTTTTGGAGAAGTAACCTAGGGTTGGTTGTGAGGTGCCAAATTAACAGAAATTGTCCCACCAAAACAAACATAATTGGAATACATTAAAAAAAAAAGCAGAAATGAATTTAAACTCATAAAATTTAATAAAATCTATTGTTTCCCGAATAAACAATTTTTAATTAAGATTAAAAAGTTCAGTAAAAGAATTATATTTGGAATATATTAGTTACGTTAATAATGAGGAATGCATGATATTAATTATTAAGGAGAGAATTACAAGGCCTTCCATTCTAATTCACCGCCTTCTAATCCAAACTTTTTCCTTTCTTTTTAAAGATATTAGTGTACAATGTCGTATTTAATTAAAATAAAACATGTAATCAAAACAAATACCAATTAAATCAGTTGAATAAGATAGAGATCTGTCTTTTCATACTTAATTTCCCATCTCTTTTTTGTATATTTTCTTTTATACAACGATATTTTACTTTAAAATAAAAAATTTGAGTTAAACCACACAATATTTTATGCTAAACCTAAAGCCCACAATTAAAATAAAAAATTTTACGTACAAATAAAGAAAAGTATAGTTATAAATAATTTTTGAAAAAAAAAAGAAATAATATTGTGAACTGTTGACTGGAGTCAAAATGTCATATCAACAACCTTAAACCCAATCCGACGCCCCAAATCACACCACACAAATAAAAAGCGCAAACCAAAGCAAAAAAAAAAAAACTAAAAGAAGAAAAAGAAAATAATTATTTTGTTTATTCGACGGATACGCACTCTCTCTCTCTCTAAAACTCAAAATGGAACCCAATGAAAACCAACTGAGCTCCTACTTCCAACACCCCACCACCGCCACCGGCGCCGCTGCCACGACCACCCCCTCTCCGACCAATGGGCTCTTTCCCAACACACACTCCACTGATGGGTCCCACATGGTGTACTCTCACTCGGTTCCCTCCCCGGCGGTGACCTCGCCACTTGAGGCCCCCAAAAGGAAGCGGGGGCGGCCCAGAAAGTACGGCACGCCGGAGCAGGCTCTTGCGGCCAAGAAGGCAGCGACAACGTCGTCTCACTCCTCGTCCTCCAAGGAGAAGAAGGACCAACACGGTGCCGTCTCGCCTTCGTATTCTGGTTCGACCAAGAAATCCCAGCAGTTTTCTTTCGGTGGGTTGCAAATAAATACCCTTTTAGATTTTTTCTGCAATTACTGAAATTCTTCGTTTTTTGCTGCTAATTTCTTCAATTTCGATATGGGTTTTGAATTTTTGGTTGCATTGTTGCGGAAAGATTGAAACTTGCTGGTTCTGGGCGGGTGTTCTGGAAATACCCTATTTGTGTTTTGTTGTGAAATTTCGGATTCTTGGCGGGTTATGTTGCCAATTGCTTCGATTTTATGTGGGTTTTTTTTATTTGCATTGTGTCTTGGTGCTTTGCCCTATTTTCTGATTTTTGTTTCTTTAATGGTTTATTGTAAATTCGTTGCATTTTATAGGGTTTTGTTCCAATGGTTGAATTTGTAAGTGTTTTCGGTTGTTCGGTCCCCTCACACCCAAAGTAGTAACCTTTTGGTAGTGTTCAGTTTAATTATTGCCAAATGGTGGCATAGTTGCCATTGTTAATTTTGAAATGGAAGTAGAATAACTTCCCCACCTGTTTAAATGATAAGCTTATGGGGAAGTAAAACGAGAATATAAGTTAATTTGGTAACTTTTATTTACATGAACCAAAATCTTCCTAGATCGCACATCCTTGGAAGTGGAAACTTTGGTTGGCTTGAGAGTAAGATAATGATAAGAAGCTCATGAGCTCCTATGTTTTTGCTTTTGAAGGATAGTGTACCTAGCTTTCTATGGTGTTTAGTTTTGGAAATACTGAGTATAAAAGTGATCTCAATACTTTCAAGTGGCTTGTTTTGTGGTTTAGGAAGCCCTTTGTTTTGTTTTTTAAGAATTCTAGAACTTATCATTCTTACTGTTAAGTTTTGTATTGAGAAGGGAGATAATAACTAGATATTTTTTCATTGATTAGTAGATGTTAAACCTGTTTTCATTAAATAATGCTGCATATCACTTGACAAATATGAATATTTTTTCTTCCCACTTCTGAAAGTCTTTTTTGTCCTAATATATGTTTATAATCCTTGTTTTTCTGTGATGCCAAGTAAATTTATTTTTCTGGTTTGACAAAATGAGGTATAAGTAATCATACTTTACTCATGTGGTACTTTTTCTCTTAATTGATTGACGCAGGCAATGTAGGGCAAGGTTTTACACCACATGTTTTAAGTGTCGCTGCTGGGGAGGTATGCATGTCCTAATGAATTCTCAAAGCAATAGTGTAGTTAATTTAGGAATAACGTGACAGTTTATTTCATGTTTTGCCCTTTCAATCACATTTTTTCTTATAAATTGCAGATACTAGAATATATCTCTTTCGTTTCTGATTCCATGAATGAATTTTTGTCTTTTTACATTTGTGTTTCAACGTGTCACATGCTGATCTGGGATATAGAAAAATTCCTTGAATATATTTGTGGTTTTTCTGAACAACCTCACTTGGTTTCCTTTACCTTTAGTGCAGATCCTATTGTATTTTTATAACATCAACAGTTGCCTCATCTTATGTTGTTTACCTGGCCTGAACTTACTTTTTGTGCAGTTATTGTGTGCTGTTTCTGTTAGAGTGTTTTCTTTATGTATTATGTGAAATGTCTAACAGGATGTGGGACAGAAAATTATGTTTTTCATGCAACAAAGTAAGCGTGAAATATGCATTCTATCTGCTTCTGGTACCATCTCAAATGCGTCTCTCCGCCAACCAGCTACTTCTGGAGGCAACATTACATATGAGGTAAATTTTGTCTTCAACCTTTTCCTAGTGATAATTTTTTGATACAGTCATATGTGAGCTGAAGAGATGCGCACTTTGTAACCAAAAAAAAAAAAAAAAAAAAGTAAAAACCAGAAACAGAAATTATCTTAAAATATATTGTATTTGAAGTTTTTGGAGTATCATATTCAGTATTATGTTCAATATACGAGTGTGGACCTTCCATATAGTATTTGATTTTTGGTGGGCAAATATAGGAACTGTCACAGGTTAATTTATCCGTGGGCTCTCAGTTGGAGCATAAATGTACAAGTTCAGCCATTACTATTGTGTGTATATAGATATTTTTGCTTGGTTCATTCATTCAGTTAATCTGAGATACAACAAAGATGCTAGCCTGAAATCTGAAAATAATAATTATCACTTGCCTCTAATTTATTTGGTAGATGTTTCTGAATAATTGTTTTTTTTCTTGTTTTCTCAAATAAAAAAAAAAACCATTTTGACTGTACAGTTCTGAGCCATTTTTCCCTGTAAATTCTACAAAAGGAAGGCCTCATATGATTGATGAAAAAGTACCAACCATAGCAATGTGGGTGGCTGAATTTTGATTTTAGTAGTGTCCAGGTTATTCGTTCATTGTAACATTTATAGTTGGGCAATGTCTCTTTGCTCATGTATGTGTGTAGTTAGGCAGGAGAAAAGGGGGAAATGACGAGTCGCTAATGCCTATAGTGGTTTCTTTGAAAATAAAAATATTAGTTTGTAAATGTGCGTATGCTTATCTATCCAGAAATTGTGGAAGTTGGAAACAAAAAAATATATGAATAAATGTTTTCAAACTGTGCATATTCTTGCTAAGAAAGTATTAAGTCTTTCTTGATCATCTTCCTCATGTTTAGTTCATCAAGTATAATGATTTCTTTCTGATATTAGGGTCGCTTTGAGATTATTTCATTATCTGGGTCTTATGTACGTACTGACCTTGGAGGGAGGGCTGGTGGTCTCAGCGTATGCCTATCTAATACAGACGGACAAATCATTGGCGGTGGAGTTGGTGGGCCCCTGAAGGCTGCAGGCCCTGTGCAGGTACTATTTGAGAACAAGTTTACTCTTGGTTGAATAACGTTTGTAACATGGTTTTAGTGCACAACTGCGGCATAAGATACTAGCTACTTATTGTGTCTCTACGTTGAAGCAGTAAGGGGTTTGGATGCCATCTGATGCCTTAAATTGATTTTTTGCCATGTTATTGGGCATGGGGACATTTATGTAACTCTCTCTTCTTCTTAACCGAAGTCTCTGCTCGTTTCAGTTAGCATGTTTGATAATTGGTTCTGCTGTATTTATCGAAACACTAGTTTGTTGCACGTACAGGTTATTGTGGGAACATTTCAGATTGATGCCAAAAAGGATGCGACTGCTGGTGTAAAAGGAGATGCTTCTGCCACCAAGTTGCCATCGCCAGGGGAAATGATGAGCGGAGGCTTCCGCTCAACACTGGACTCTTCCGGGAGAACTCTTGTCAGGGGAAATGAAGATCAGCAACCTATGGGGGGAAGTCATTTCATGCTTCAAGGCATGCATGCCGCACCTTCACGGCCCACAGATTGGAGAGGTGGTCCGGATGCTAGAGCTACAGGCGCTTACGAATTGACAGGAAGAGGAGGTCGTGCACCAAACCAATCTCCAGAGAACGGGGACTACGATCAAATTCAAGATTAGGGATTTGCTTTTGGGATTTGAAAGCGCTGTTTTTTCGTAGATAGATGTATAATACATACCTTATGTCACCATACTCTGTTTGTAGTGTGCAGCATTCATTAGAAATGATGGCCCCGTGCCCGTGACCTCCACCCTCTGAAATATCTCGCTGCCGTCAATATTGCTCATGGTGTATGTGCGTAGGTATCGCCGGCGAGTTTCTGTTCTATACTTTGCCGGATATTGTTGTTGATATTTATCCATTCGGAAATTATTCACAGTTCTGCCTCTCTTTCAAAGCTTTTGTTATGAGCTGCTTGAGCCTCGAATGGTTCTTTACCTTCCCGGTGTAAGGAGTTTGAATCGCTTTCGCCTGAAAGTCTGCTAAATTTTCTTTCTTGGGTACACGTTAATGGAAACTGCAACTACACTTGTTGTGCTTTGTTAGGTGCTTCTTTCAAGTGCTGTTTTTCAAAAGCCAAAAGCAGTTTGAATTATTTATGCTAAACACTGTCATAAACACTTTTAGCGGTTGAAAAGCGCATTTAGTTATTTTAAAAGCAATTCTCTTTTTTATGCTTGACAATTGTCAGTATGTTAAATGTTCGAATATGAAGATGTGTTTTAGGTTTTTTCCACGTATCCTTCTATTATTGAGATGGAACGTCACAGGTGGACTTGTTTATACAAGTTATTCTTTTCTCTAACCTAATGGTTGCATATAAAACAGAGAATCATGAGCACGTGTATCACGTGTTCCTACGGACTGCATCACCAGATTGGACCCATCCAACCGTGTAAAAGCTAGGATGCACATCCATCATATGTGCCCGCCCACATTTAATCAACACAAAAGTGAAAAATGAACAACCTTTTTAACGAATTCAATAAAAGGAAAGAAAATATTTTATTAAATGAAAGATGCACTAAATAAGTTAGCGCCTTTTAACTTTTAATTTTCGTGTCTGCAACGAGTTGGTGGAGAAAGATCGAGTCTTTGGCTTTGATTAATGGTGGGTTTTGCCTAAAAAGTTGGATTAAAGTAAAAAGTTTCCAACTTTCGGTTTCTAATTTGGACACGGGAGGCACGAGGTGTGTTCCTTTTGCTTACTTTTTTTTTTTCTTTCTGATTTTTTTGCTTCTGTTCTTGTTTTCTCTGAGGTTTTGATTATCCAAAATCAAAACTTTTACTTGTAGTTTTTGAATGAAAGAACAGCAGAGAAGTGGATTGTAGAAAGTTTGGAGGGCAATTTTGATTGGAAAGATAGAAAATTTGGAGTTCCTGGTTGATGAGTAGGTTAGATCTTAAGAATTCAGGAGGGGGGTTATATCAGTCCCCTCCAACAATCCAGGTTGGTGTTTTCAGATCTTAGAATTTGGAAAATGTGTTTTGAGATTCTTCGTTTGGGATTAAAGTGATAGAATTTGAGTAGTATTCGTTGTTTTTTTTTTCTTCCGGTTTTCGAGTGATTTTTTATTGTTCTGTAGTTTGAAAAATCGAAACTTTGATAGAAGGAGAATGATCTGAACAAAGTTGATCACTTGGAGTGGGTGCAATCTGCAATGTTAAGAGCATTAGCAATTGGATTGTTGGTTTCGTGTTTCGTTACATTAGTATCGGGCAGTGATCATGACTTTGCACATTGTAATTGTGATGAGGAGGGTTTTTGGAGCATTCCAAACATTATAGAGGGACAAAGAGTGAGCGATTTCTTGATTGCAGTTGCATATTTTTCAATCCCTATAGAACTCCTTTACTTTGTCAGCTGCTCGAATTTTCCGTTCAAATGGGTTCTCCTGCAGTTTATTGCATTCATTGTACTCTGTGGCTTGACCCATTTGCTAAATGCTTGGACGTATTATGGCCGTTACACGTTCCAACTGATGCTGTCCCTCACCATTGCCAAGTTCCTCACGGCCTTGGTCTCCTGCGCAACCGCAATAACCCTTTTAACTCTGTTCCCTATGATTCTCAAAGTAAAAGTGAGAGAATTGTTCTTGAGGCAAAATGTGATGGAATTAGACCAAGAGGTTGGGATGATGAAGATACAGAAGGAAGCGAGTTGGCATGTTCGAATGCTGACCCAGGAAATTAGGAAGTCGCTTGACAAGCATACCATATTGTATACAACTCTGGTTGAGCTTTCAAAGACGTTAGACTTGCATAACTGTGCAGTTTGGATGCTGAATGAGAAAAGAGGAGAGATGAACCTGACCCATGAGTTGAAAGTGAGTACTTCGCAAAAGTATCGCCATTCTATCCCAATTAATGACCCAGATGTGTTGGAGATAAGGGAGAGCGAAAGGGTAATGATCCTGAGACCTGATTCAGCGCTGGGATCTGCAAGTAGCGGTGAGTCTGGTGAATCTGGTGCTGTAGCAGCAATCCGGATGCCAATGCTTCAGGCTTCAAATTTCAAAGGGGGTACACCGCAGTTGGTTGATACTCATTATGCTATATTGGTTTTGGTTCTTCCGATTGCAAATTCTGGAGGTTGGAGCCATCATGAGCTGGAGATAGTGGAAGTTGTGGCTGACCAGGTCGCCGTGGCTCTATCCCATGCTGCAGTACTTGAAGAGTCTCAACTAATGAGGGAGAAACTGGGTGAACAAAATCGAGCGTTGCAACAAGCTAAGAAGAATGCAATGATGGCTAGCCAAGCAAGGCACTCGGTTCAGAAGGTAATGAGTCATGGAATGAGAGGGCCAATGCATACGATTTTGGGTTTGCTTTCGATGTTTCAAGAGAATTTAAGTTTTGAACAGAGCATTATTGTGGACACAACGGCAAAAACTAGTTATGTTCTCTGCACTTTGATAAATGATGTGATGGAGATGTCAGCAAAAGATAACGGAAGGTTCCTATTGGAGATGAAACCGTTTGAACTACATTCTATGATCAAGGAAGCTGCTTGCCTTGCCAAATGCTTGTGTATGTATAAAGGCTTTAGCTTTGAAATTGATGTTCAAAGCTCATTGCCTAATCAGGTGATAGGGGACGAAAAAAGGACTTTCCAAGTGCTCTTGCATATGATTGGGTACCTATTGAGCACCTATAATGGTGGGGGGACTGTCATCTTTCGGGCTATTTCTGAAAGTGGTAGTGATGGCCCTGATGATAGATTGCAAGGAATGTGGAGAACAGGTATTCCAGATGAGTACATTTGTATAAAGTTTGAATTTGAGATTAGTGAGGCAAGTTCTTATCCCGGCGGATTAGTAGCATTGACACACGATGATGGTAGGCGGCATGACAATGATGAAATCAAAAGGGGCTTGAGCTTCAGCATTTGTAAGAAGATTGTTCAGGTACGTGCTGCGGATGTTTATTTATGTTATCAATATTCTTTATTTTGCCGCGTGGTGCTGTATAAATTTCTGCATTATTAGCTATGAATTCAGTTGTTGGTAGGCTTCACTTGAAATAGATTTTGTATGTAGAAATGAGTACTCAGACTCCATGGTCTCAGAGTCAAATATCTCCGTTGTTCATTTAACCGTGTAAAGATATTTGTTAACATGTTCATGCCTGCTGGTTTCTTACTATTTAGTTTTGGTTTCAAGAAATCATTCACGCAGTTACATGAACATGGCACCAGGTTCTCTCCATACCATATCTAAGGCATGCTCAAGTTTGATCGTCAAACTAATTATACTGTATTGAATTTATTGAATTTGTAATACTGTGAGTCAAATTGTATTTTGCTGCTCTGAAGTAAAAAATATTGGTCCACTTTTTATCTTTGACTCTATATGAGTATGGTGGTAACAGTCTTCACTTTCATGCGAATTTTAGTGTCATGGATACAAATCCACAGTATAAATTCAAGTAGGTTTTTTATCTGGACTATCTTGATATGAGAAGACAATTAAAGAATAGCATACGAGGAGTAATTTTAGCAACTTATGATTCTTTTTTAATAAATTCATGGACAGATGATGCAAGGCAATATCTGTATATCCATGAATCCGGTGGATTTTGCAGAAAGCATGACACTTGTTCTCAGGTTTCAAATCGTCTCGTCTACAGGGAGATCTATATATCCCCTCGGAAATACATTGGAGCAACCAAATTCCAACTCTCAGTTCAGTGGCCTTTGGGTTATAGTAGCGGATGATGATAGCGTAAACAGGACTGTGACCAGTAAGCTGCTCGAGAAACTTGGCTGTCAAGTTACTGCTGTGTCTTCTGGGTTTGAATGCCTGAGTGCCCTTACTGCCGCCAAAAACTCTTTTCAAATTGTTGTTTTGGATCTCCACATGCCGGGAATGGATGGGTTCGAAGTGGCAATGAGAATCAGGAAGTTCTGCAGCCGTAGTTGGCCATCGATCATTGCCCTCACGGCAAGTGCGGAGGAGCATATATGGGAGAGATGTCTGCAGCTGGGAATGAACGGATTGATTCGAAAACCGGTTCTTTTGCAAGGAATGGCGGATGAACTTTGTCGAGTTCTGCAATGAGCACAAGTTGTAGAGAGAGATGGAATCCAACTTCAACATGTTAAACTTAGTTTTTACTCAGAAAATATAGTAATTAGATATTGCTATTAACCATATCCTTCATATCACAATATGTGCTGAATAGTGAGTTTATTTGTTGTTGATGTTAAGCCAAGGCTACTCACATTGAAGTAAATTCAATGATTATTCCTAACTCTACTATTCAATCCAATGATTATACACTCAATTCAAACAAAACGTTATGCGAAACTTACCTACACATGTATGCCATTATGTGTGTGATTGGTTTGAGATACATATTACAAAGCATTTAATCAATAGAAGAACAAAAAATTTAGGAGTTGGAGCGGAGTCGAAGAACGAAAAGATAGTTGGAACAAAAACAATGTCTAGTTAAACCAAATTTAAGGACTGATCGATTCACAATTATATTTTAGATAAGACAAACCATGTGAATACGCGAATTTCTCTAAATCAAATCACTCGATTTCTTACTTCATTTGGACGCAAATGTACGATTGTTCATTTTCCAATTGGGTAGAAATTGATCAGGTTGCATCTATGGTCACTCTCTTCACGAACCCTAGAAAAGATTCACTTTTCTCTTCCCCGACACTCCAACAAAGAAAAAAAAAAAAAGATGGAATTAAAAGTCTGAAATCCCATCGCATTCAGGTAAAATCGAATTGACATTCCATTTACTTGTCACCTTAACTTTTCTGTTTTTGGGACTGTAATCGCTACTGTATATTTGAACAAAACCCTAACCCTAACCCTAATGCTCTGTGCGTTTACTGGTACTCCGGTGTCCGGAGGATACCTTCCTTGCCGAGACCATGACACTGTATAAGTCTCTCTCTCTCTCTCTCTCTCTCAACTTTGTTCTCTGTCGTGTGTGTGTGTAAATATATATGCACTTACATAACTCCACATGCATTTTAAACGAAAATTGATTAATTCTTTTATAATTCTCTGGATCTCCTGTCTGCCATTCATCCTAGTACGAGAGGCTCGACATGCCCATACATCACCCTGATGAGAGTAAAAACTGACCTCTTCTGGCAACCTTGCTTCCCCTATGTCCATTTGAAGTCATACGTGCCTCCAACTTTTCTTGCTTAAATTCAATGTTTGCTCACTTTTTTTCTCAAGGACACTTGAGGGCATGCAGTGAATATGTACAAATGTCACGCCTAGAAATCTGATGCATTCACTTCGAAATGTACCCCTTCCTAGTCAGGAACTTTCATGGAGTACAAAGGGATCGTGACCCTTGAAGCTATAAAAACTATAGGCCAACATCCTCTTTTTGCATGGCGACCCAATGAAAATTCTAGGAAAGAAAACCATAACTTAACACCTAAGTAATATCATATGTGTGGTGAATGGAGTCGATCATACGTTGGCTCGCTTCCGTATTGGTCATGTTTCAATGTAAACCTTTGGTAGGGGTTCAATTTTTCCTTACTCAAGTTGAAAATCGCGACAAGATTTTGACAAGGTCACATTTTGTACAAATATCCTCGTGATCATTAATAAAAATTTAAATCTTATCCTAAAAAAATGATCATGTACAATTTTATCATTAAATTATTGGCTTTCTATCTGTTATCCTAACAAAAGTAGTATTTCCTGCGCAGCGGCAATGAAAAACATAGTTGGTTTATGCTTACGACGAATGCCTCAAGAAATTTTTAATTGTGACAGGAATACGAGTAGTACAACATGTGTTTTTATGTAAGTGGTGGGAAATTTTATTTTTTAAGTTATTAACTTTTTAACATACATATCCCACAATTTGTATAGTAACACGTGATGTACCACTTCGTATGCCGGTCACATTGAAAAATCTCTCATATGCCTCTAACAGAATATCTTTTGAACATCGTTTCCATCCATCTCAGAATTCATGTTGCTTATTCAGTGGCGAAGCAAGAATTTTATGTGAGGAGGGGCCTCACAACATGAAAAGTTGTAGTAAATTGCACATTTGGAAAACCAATCAAATTTAGTAAAAAGAACTAAAAACATTGTACAAACTCAAACACTTGAATACAAGGTAAGAGTTAAGCATGAAAGATTTGAAAATATAACAAAAGGACTAAAGAAATGACAAAGAAAAGAGCAAAAGGAGGGGAAAGGAAGTCTGCACTGAAATAAGAGAGATGGGGTGAAAAACGGGGCCTGTAAAAGGGATACACAGTTTAGATTAAGAAGGGGCACACTTGAATTTAATGGTATTCCACTAATAAGTAGCAACAATAACAATACGTTATTATATCAAGAAAAAATGCAGGATGGGCTCAGGACTATTCTGGTCCCTTAGTAGCTCCGCCTATGTGCTTGTTCTACAATATGTTGGAGCTCATTATTGCACGTTTGAGTAGACCTAAACGCATTTTCTCACAATAGAAAAAGGTAAAAAAAAATGACAACTTTTTACATTTTTTTAAAGAGTTGTGCGGTTCACAAGTCATTTTTTTTCATCCAACACACTCCTCTCAAATTTTCGTTGAGGGATCGAATGAATTGATGGAGATGAAAGGACAAAAATGAAAAGGAGTGTGGTATGTTAAAATAGGTATGTAGATATGACCATGCACCCTCTCTAGAACTGATAGAGGTAAGTTTGGCTGCAAGTAATTGTGTAGTTGGCTATACAAATTAATTGCTGGATAGGGATAATCAGAAAAATAATACTAGAAAGACAAAAAATTTAAACTAATATTATTTGGTTTGCAAATTTAATTAAAAATTTAACCTTACTAGCATTATCCTAATCAAAATCCGGCAGTTCTTTAGGAGATTAGGACTAAATAGCTCATACCATCCACGTGTACGATTCTAGCCCTCAATGAGTCCAAGTGAGCCAATCCATAGTCAAAATGTCAAAGTAGGGAATTGCTTTTGGAATGGGTACCCAATTATGCAAACCCATATTTTTGTCTTTCAACGCCATTGTCTTTTGAATTCTCAACCCTCAAAATACAAAACGATTTGATTTTGATTTCAACTTTGGTATACTTTAGAAGAAGCATGATTATTAAAAGAAAATATTATAAAATTTAAAAAGTAACTAAAATAAGTAAACTAGTTTCAATATATATATATATATATATATATATATATATAAACTAACCATATATAAAATAACGCACAACCCATCATAAATAAAACTTTTGATTCAACCACCTAGTCGTACACTCATATGGATGCATAGCCCTAATTCTAATGCCTACAATTTGGTTTCATTTTCTTAATTAATTTCTTAGTTTAACTATTGGTTTCTTCCTTATCAGCTTCACTAGATCGATAAACTAGTGACTAGACCACGGTATCTTTTCTGAATTTAGGTAATGTGAAAAGCTAGATATAGGTTGCCCTTATTAAGTTGTGTTACTTAATTTGAATAATCGATATCTTAATTGTAAACTGAAAACCTAAGAACATCTCTAAGAGATGCAGCAATTGTGCAAAGTTAAATTTGCTACTTTAATTAGGAAAAACACATCTTTAGCGGAGGTATCAACCCCTTAGCAAATTAAATAAGTAGCAACTGAATTTGTATAGTTACAAGGTTAACTGCTACTTCTTCAACTTAGCAAACTAGGTCTCATGGTATATTATAATCAAAAGCATATAGTCATTACTGCACTACTATTATGCGATATTATAGATTTATATCGGCTTCAGAAAGCAGTTATTAGAAGAATAGAATATTAAGAAAAAAGGTAATCCCATGATTAAATAAAATGTTCTGTTTGTATAATGAAAGCTTAGATTGTTGACAGATCGACTTATAATTTATAAAAGGCTTTTTAGCCAAAATGGTTCATGAGATTTGCATAATACATCATTTTGGTCCTTGAGATTGAAAATCAATAGAAATGGTCCATGAGATTGTCCACGATCCATTATTTTGGTCATTCCGTTAAAAACTCCATTAAGTGTCCAGGAGCTCTTGACCTAAAGTTTGGGCAATTTTCAAAGCTTCGTAACTCAATCATTTCTGAACCAAATTCGACCCATAATATATCAAAATGACGATAAGAAAGTGTAGAACAAGAGTATACGTATTTGGCTTGAAAGTGGCTGTCTTGGTCGTTGAGTTAGCCACTTTCGAGCTGTTTTCAAGCCAAACCATGGTGAGTTAGGATTGAGAAATGTACCATTCTCTTCTTCTCGACGAGAAGTATGATTTTGGTTTTTGAATCACTCGATTTCATTGAGTATTGAAAAAGTTATGAACGTTTAAAGTTTACCTAGTTTCCGGTTAGTTTTTCAGTTTTCCCTCGGACCTGTCACCTTTCAAGCTATTTTCCAGCCATCTCCGACAACCATTGGGCTCCCAAATAGGTATAATATTGTTCTACACTTTCCTATCTACATTTTGATATATTATGGGTCGAATTTGGTTAAGAAACGATTGTGTTACGAAGCTTTGAAAATTGCTCAAACTTCTGGCCAAGAGCTCTAGAACACTCAATGGAGTTTTTAATGGAATGACCAAAATAATGGATGGTAGACAATCTCAGGGACCATTTCTATTGATTTTCAATCTCAAGAACTAATGTGATGTGTTATGCAAATCGCAAGGATCATTTTGGATAAAAAGCCTTGATAAAATGAGATCCCATAGCTGGTTTGTCATGCTGTCATTCGAATTGCGATCAATTCGATTATCATATAATTAAGTTAATTAGGTTCAAACTTCAAATTATTATAAAACAATCTCCAGTATAAATGCATGGAACACATCAATCACAAAACCATCTCAGTTAATTAAGTTAATTAATTAATGATATGAACCAGTGCCCTCGCTGCAGCGAATATATATGAAGCATGGTGATTAGCCAATAGCAATGAAGAGTTTTTTAGATAGAAACAAAGTGTGTTAAAAAAAAATCAACTTATTTACTGAAGCATTTCGTCGAATGCTTGGTAAGCTTGTTATCGTCAGTCAAACCATGTTGTGCATACATGTAATCATCATATGCCGAATGACTCTGATGAGTGATGTAGCGAGAATCTATCGGGTAGTGTTGGCACAACTTGTCGAGATACTAACATTTAATAGTCACAAAAAAAATTTGTACCAAACATTCAAAAGATTGTTAGAAGGCCTTCGAATGTATATTTTTCAGACTTCGGGTGGTCCTAGACCACCTTGGTTCCTACTTTCATCCGCCTGGACTCAGTCCACTCGAATTTTTTTTCTTTTGCAATTAAGATTTAATCGTAGCTAGTAGCGTCATTTGTCTAATAAAATATTCGCAACATGTTTAAAAAGTAATTCATCCAAAGACAACGTGCACTCTACGGCAGCATTCGAAAACAACTATACATTTTAATTAGATTTTTAATTGTGTTTGCATCATCGCATCATCACACATTCATCAGGGGTAGAGTTGGAAAGTGATAATATGCTCTCAAGTTTTTAAAATTTCTCATGGTGATGGATAATGATTCCTCAATATTTAAATAACCAACGAATTAATTAATTAATTGTGTCAGTAGTTTTCTACTAAATTACGAAGGATTTAACTTCGCTGTTGAAAGAATCAGCAGCTCCTCCTGCTGAGAGCCTATCACGGCTCGACACGTGTCCAACTTAGACACATATCCAGCTGTGATTGGCTCTCAGCAGGAGGGGCTGCTGATTCTTCAGCAGCCAAGTCTTGTTCAATTACTAATTGATATCAAATGCAGAAAACTTCAACTTTATTGGGTTGTCCTCATTTCTTAATGCAGGTTTTACGGATTCCCCTTTCAAAGTATTATAGTTTAATTGGCTTGTTTAGACATTAAAAAATAATTGGGGCTTGAAAATGTTGGTAAAACTACACCAGCAAAGACAACCACGGGCGCACAAAAAGGAGGTTTTATTTGTTTGTTAGTCTTAGTCTGGAGATTATTTTAATTAATCACGCTGCTTTAAATATTAAACTCCTTGAGGTGGGCTCCATATTGATCCTCAATGCAAAGCTGCCTTACCATCAGAAATTTAGAACGAATGTTGTATGCAAATTACTAGGTAATAAACAAATTAGGGTTCATTAAACAATGACATGTGAATCCATGTGAAGAGGGTCCTTCATGTTTCTGTATACAACTCGATCGTTAAGATATATCCTTTGAGTGTCAAGGAAACATCCTTTTAGCGACAATTTTATATAACTAGTTTGCTGTAAATATAAAACTTTTATTCATGTATAGCTCCTTTATATCTCTAGTACCACAATAGTTAACATGGATGGAGATGAATATTATGCGTGTGAAGCGTATAATTATGTATATTTAAGATGTGAAGCACATGTGTCCGTTAGCAAGGGCGGATCAATTTATGAATCCGAGTGGTCTCGGGACTACTCGAAAGTTCAAAAAAACACATGTGAGGATCTTCGAGGACCATCCAACGGTTGGGGTAGGTGGTGGAAGAGAGAAGACCACCATGGTTGTGCAGATGTTGAGCAACAAAGCTTTGAAACAAGAAGAAATATCTAAGTTCAGATGAAGAGGTACACAAAGAAGACCACCAAGGCTCTGTTGTTCTTGGACCTTGGTTCCGAGGAAAAAAGAAGACTTTCCATCTCCATTTTCCAAGTGACCAAACTCTCCATTTTGTTTTCTTTTTTAATTGTTGTCCAATTAGGTTGTGCCACTTAACATTTTAATTAATAAAGGGATAGTCTATTACTCAATCCTTTTTTTTTTTTTGAGTTGACTAATAGCGTTAGTAAGTTAGATGTTAGATTAGCCACCGACGGGGTTCGAACCCACACCGTCATGCAAGGGCATGACACCTTTCTAGCACTGTGGTAAAGGGCCACTTGCTTATTACTCAATCAATACTTACTTTTTACACCATATATTTGACACCGTTTCTCTTTTAAAATTCACTATAAATTCATACAATATCAAAAAAATATTTCGTAAAGTACCACAAACTTGTAATCATTTGAATTTTCATCTCATACCATCAAATTCACTAAAATACTAAAGCAAAAATTCTGATATTTTTGTATGTTATATGTTAAATAATAAACCAATCTAAAATAATAAACCCAAATTCTCAATACATGTATAGCTTTTTTATGTGTGAATAGGCACTTAATTATATGATATATCTTAAACCCGCCTAGTTTGCCTAGGCTCTTGTCTAGGTCCCATCTTGGCGCATAAGCGTTAAGTCGCAGCCCATTGCCAGACTAGTGCCTTGTGTACCTTGATTAGGATTGTCTGACGTTAGATTAATCCTGAATCCTTTGAAAAATATTTCGTAAAGTATCACGAACTCGTAATCACTTGAACTTTCATCTCATACCATCAAATTTAATATACCCAAATTCTCAACACAACTATAGTTTTTATGTGTATATAGGCACTTATTTATATGATATGTAATACATTTACTTAAATCTATCTAAGCTCTTGTCTAGGCCCCGTCTAAGCGCATAGGCGTTAGGCTCTAACCCACCGCCCTAGCGTACTTTGATTAGGACCGCCTAATGTTAAATTTACCAATATCCGTTAAGCTTCACACATGAATTAACCTAATAAATACTATAAAAGAAGTTGAGATTTTGAAATGTTACATGTCTACACATCCTTACATGATTTATATATTGATCGAGATGGCGCCCGAATTGTTTTGGACATTTTTATTCAATTTGTTTGCAGTGATGACTTTCCCTTTGCTGATTTCGCCAAGGAATTTTCGGCACAAATATATACTGATGAATAGCTAGAGTGGTAAGCATGGAGATATTTCATTTTATAAAAAACTTAAGCTAACTAATGAAAATAATAAATCTTATATAGATGCATGCATAGTAATCTGTTCATTTGCTGACCATTGTTCCATTGCGTACATTCATGGCTAATTAGTAGTTTATATATATATATATATATATATATATATATATATATATATATTAACCTAAGCAGCTAAACTTCATACTTGGCTCTTCAGTTAATTAGATATATGTGCATGGAAAAGTTTTTCAAATTCTATAACATATATGTGGTTTATTAGGTGAACAAAAATTTTAGACAAGCACAGTAGCCAAAGTTGATCAACAATATTGGTCCTATGAATTAAACTAGCTAACAAATTAAATTAATAAGTTAGAGAAACAACATGTGTATTGGTTTCATGGAAAAGTGGCTTAAACCTTCACCTAATAATTAAATATGAATACAGATGAACATCACTTGTAAGACGAAAGAAAACTGTGGATAAAGTTTCCAATTTTTTTTGTATTTTTATGCTTATTATTTGTTAAAATAATTTCCAGTTTAATAATACTTCATAATATTTCCGGTTAATACATTATCAAAAAGAAATAATACAATAAATTAAACATATCCTTATTAAAAAAAATAGATCCATTATATATATACCGATCCCACCACAAGATAAGTATACAATAGAATACAATAAAATGCGCAAATTTAATTGATGACCAAATTAATATACAGTATACTATAAGACTTGTTTCAAAAGATTAGTAGTTTAATTAGAAGAAATTCTCAAATTAGTAAAAAGAACCTCAGAAAGATGCAAAGGGCTTATATTTATGTATATATGTTTGTACATTTAATTTAGTTTACTCTTCCAACAATCTATGATTCGTTTCTTTCATGTTTTAGTCATTAACTTACATATTTAAATGCTAATGTGTAAAACATCACCTAATTTAAAAGGGAAAAATTCTACAGTACTCGATGTTTTAATAAAATTGAAAGCAAGTGCTTGTTTTACTATATATACTATTTATACTAAAAAGAAGAATTAGAAGAAGAAGAACGATGATATTGATATCGATATCGATGATGCATAGACAAATGATAGCTAGCAAATCATAGCTATTGAAATATGTATACACAGAATATATAATCCACTGATCAACGCTTCTCATCTTCTATAATTCATTTCTACCAAGTACAAAGCACAACATAAATTAAGGAAGCTTAAGTACCTTAATGATTTCCAGTTCAATTCCTCCTCTCAAATTAAGTTAATATGAAAGAGTAGTAGTACTACTAGCAAGCACTCACTTCTCATTTTTATTCCTAACTAATTCACAAGTCCATAAACCCTAATTTTATTAACTAATTAACTTTTAAAACGGAGGCCTACCACCACCTTGACCATGAGCCCAAGATGAATAAGCTGCCTGCTGATCATGGCTCAACTGTGTCTGCCCTCCATTCGAAAGCAAATTCGGTGGAAAATTATAAACCCCTGCCAACGCCGCCGGGTCTCCCATCCCACCACCGCCAATTCCTGGCGGCGACCCCGCACCTCCTGCCGCAGTCCCCGAACTAGTACCCCCTCCTGCTTGCTCTTCTTCCTCCTCCAACGGCAACCTCTCATACGTCGCATTTGTAAACGTCGCTGCGATCACCATCACGGGCCCTGAAGCCACAAGGGGTCCCACCACGCTTCCTCCAACAACCTGGCCCTGCCCGCCTGCCAAGTATATGGTCATTCCAGTCGACCCAGGCGGTGCAGGGCCAGGCAAAAACGCTCCAGTCAAGGACAAAATCTCGAACCTCCCGTGAAGCGCCATGACTGCGCCGGGCGCGGATGGCTGCCTGAGCGTGACGTTGGTGACGGTGCCGCTCCCACTCATGACGCAGACGCCGCGCTGCCTTCTCCTGGCGAACTGGGCTACGCTGTTAGCGATGTCGGCCCCGTTGGATATCTCCATGACGTGGCTGCGGAGAGCGTTAGGGCTGTCTCTAGTCACAAAGATTGGGGGTTTGGGCTTGTTTTTGGAGCCAGGCGGACGGCCTCTAGGTCGTCTCGTGGCGACTTCGATGGCTCCTTCCTTGGGGTCGTCGCTGTTGTTATCATCTTCATCACCCCCGGATCCTCCGAGGCTGCTCGTTCCTGTGTTGTTCATGGAGATTCCCAGATCTGGTTTGATGATGTTTTTCATGAGGGAGCTGCCGGCGGCTGCTACGGCTGAGGTTTCGTTCAGTACTCCTCCTCCCGGTAGACCTACATGTCCAGCCCACCACCGGTTCGCCATCGATTCAAAAAATGAAAAATAAAAACAAAAAAAGGAGGAGGGAAGGATGAAGATATTATAGTAATATATAAATTTATAAAATAAAGGAAAAGACACAAGTACAAGTAATATAATTAAGCTGGTTGATTATATAAGGAAAGTGTCTGTGTATAAACAGAAAACCTAGATATGTATGTATGTATGTATGTATGTATGTATGAGAGAGAGAGAGAGAGAGAGAGAGAGAGAGAGAGAGAGAGAGAGAGAGAGAACAGCTTGAAGAGGTAGGGTAAAGAAATGGGAAAGAAAATTGAGAGGGCCCTAGCTGGCTAAGGGGTGGTTTGGGAGTGAGGTGCTTACAAAAAAAGCATCCATGAAAAAAAGCTGTGAGGGTTTTAGATGTTTGGTAAACTGAAAAAAAAAGGCTTATTTTGGAAGTTGCTGTGAGAATAAGCTGAAATCAAAGGAAAAAACTGAAGCTGTTATTTGTAGCTTTGGAAAACTGGCTTTTTTCCAAAGCACACGGAGCTACAGTGCTCCTTTAATAAAAAGACCCACTATCAGACTGCTTTTTTTTTCAAAAGCACTTTTACAAAAAAGTTTACCAAACACTCTGCTGATTTTTTTCACAGCCGCTTATTCTCACAGCACAGCCGCTTATTCTCATAGCAGTTTTTTTTCAAAGCATAGCAATACCAAACCAGCCCTAAGTAAGGTAACAAGAGAAGTGTAAGAGAAATCTGGTCAGGTGCGACCAAGATATAAACGATCAAATGGGGAAGAATTAAATTAACAGTTCGGGTTTTTTTTGGGGTTAAATTAACTTGGGTAGGGTTTGAGTGTGTCAAGGTCAAAGGCTGTCTAGGGAAGCTAGCTAGCTTAATTTGGGTTCTTTCTTTCCTTCTTTCTTTTAGTTTCTCTCTCTCTCTCTCTCTCTCTCTCTCTCTCTCTGAGAAATTATAGATGTGATGCGAATTGGAAATAGATGAAATGAAAAGTTGAATGGGGGAAAGGTAGTGGTGCGTCGTGTCGGTCTTGGGAATTAGGGTTTTGTTTGGGTGCGGTCGAGTGCGCGTGATGAGAAGGTGGGCTGCAAGTCCTCCTCTCCTCCGATCTCCTCTTGTAGCTAAGCGTCATTTGGTGACTTAATTATGTAAGAAACTTGACTAGAAGATCGATTTTCATGACAAGTACCATCATCAATAATGCATAATTACATATAAACCAACCTCTCTATGTATCTTAATTGTCACTTTCGCAAAAGGAAATAGTTTTCACACATTTTTGTTTCTCTTCATGAATATTTCTATTTAGAAAAATACTAAGGAGACTATTTTTGGATACCATTTGATGTGGTAAGTGATATGTATCAATTAATAAATTCATCTCATTAGATGTTGATTGTATGCATCACTTGTCACATGAAATGATACACCATTGTAGTATAAATATGTGGTTTGTCTAAACAAAGTGTGCAGATAGACAAAAAATGGTTTGTATAAATCATTTCTCGAAATTACGGACTCACTTGGAACTACTTATTTAAAGCACTTCCAATAAAAAGGCTTCTATTAGAAAAATACTAAAATATTTAATAAAAAGAAGCGCTTCCTAAAAAGTGCACTTCTAACTTCTTATTCCAAATATAATCAAAGCACTTTTGATGATTTGAAAGCGTTTCTAGTTACTTCAAAAACACTTACAAATAAACCCTAAATCGTTTAAATATTTTATTTTCAAGTATATATTCCCTCATTTGGATCATATATAATATCATGTATATGCTCATTCATAATTCCAAGATATAATTTGGGATTTTGTTTTTGCAAATAATTTTACTCCAAATTGATGAGTGAGCTACACTGATCTCTTATACATGAATATCATATGAATAAGAGGAACTACGCACGTACATACACTAAATTTGGGAATGCAGTACCACTGCTTTTAGCTTAACTTGTTCCTTTCCTATTCATTCTAATTAGCATTTCCTATTTTTTAGCATTTTCTTCTAATATTATATATGAAAAACATAAAATTATGTTTATATGCTGGTAAATTAACATATATAAAAGCCACTATCTAATTACATATTATATAAATTACTATATTTTAAATCTCCAGCACTACTCTATCTCTCTTGGTAGAGCTGAGTCCATCGAAAAAGGGATGAGGGAAGGGGAGGGGAGGAGAAGAGAGGGGGGGGGGGGGCGGGTGTTCGAAACATTCAACTTTTACTCCGACAATCTTTTCATTATCATATATCTATAACGTTAAGTTTGTTAAGGTAAATCTTGGATATTCTCTCTTCTAAGAGTAATGCTAGGAAGACCAACCATTTAGACTAAACTTTGTAAACTATATGACGTGGTTATTGATGATTAGATTATTATTTAGTGTTTATTAACGTACTTATTTTTTATATGATTTACAAATTTGGTCTAAAAAATTGACCTACCTAACATTACTCCTCTCGTAAATTAAGAAACCTCGCTATATATCTTCATGTTTCAACCTATGACCGCTCCACATCTTTGCATGGATGTTCCTTTTATTATTCTTAAATTTTGAAACATACAATTCGTAATCTCTATTATTACATTCCAATTTTCAGCTATTTTTTTTTTAAATATTTGGGTTTAAAACTTTAGGATTGGGAACAAATAAATTTTCGAATCGGATAAGAACTTTCAATTAAACTTGCACTATGGCCCTTACCTATTGAAAATGAATTAAATTGGAATGGAGAGCTTTATTCTTTTTGAAAGAAGCCGCAGATTCTCATCAACAAAAGCCAAACGGCAAAGAAGAAGACTTCTCCTCTAGAAATACTAGAATCATATCTGATATAACTAGAGAAGGATCCCCAATTCAATCACAATTCTCAACAACCTGAAGAGCAATCCTGGCAAGACGATGGCCACTCCATCAACTTGGCGGCGAACGTAGGAAGGTGCAACTCCAATGATCTATTCAAGTAAGGCCTTAGCATCTTCTACAATTGGACCAACCATTGTCGAATTGAGAGAACGCTCCAGCAGCACCAAAGTGATATGGAGATAATCATGAAGACAAATCTCTCTATATCATTGTCATATCAGCCTAAATTGTTAGAATGTTTGTCAGATGGTTAGGTGATTTGTTAGTTAGTTAATGAGTTAATTTGTGCTTAAGTGAACTTGTAAACTTACAAATGTAATTAGTCAATCATCTTGTTAGAAATACAGAACTTTGTTTTCTCTTTGAAGTTTCTCTCTAATTCTTCATCTTACTCAATTCTTCATTATCCTTTGATTGTTTCACAACGTTGTTAACAAATCATTCTTAAAGATTTGAAAACCCCTTCCCGCTGTCCAAGCTAACCCTGCACTAACCGCCATAGCTTCAGCCTGCAAAGGGGAGAAAACATTGGCCAACTTTCTAAACGAACGCAACAACAAAGATGCTCTCTGAGTCTCTGACCACTATTCCTACACCCAAAACTTTAAGACCATCTCCAACCAAAGGGTCCAGAGGACCAGAGGGCCGAAAATAGCCTTAAAACCGTCTTCAACCAAGGGCCAGGCCAAAGGGCTTGTGGGCCTCACTGAACAAAAAATGGCCAAAGGGCCAACTGGGCGGCCCTAATGAGCCAGCCAGTCTGCCCCGGGCGGGGCTAAAAAATTTGAATCTCAACGGCTAGCCGTTATTTATTTATTTATCATTATTATTATTATTTTACAGTAATTTTTTGGGCCAAAAATTTAAAAAGAATGTTTAATTAAGGTCCAAAAAGGTGATTGGTTCTATGTAGGGGTGTTGTGGGTGCCACACATGCAAGCTTTTGCTTGCTCAATTCTCTCCTGATGTGGGACAAATATAATGGGTGCCCCAACTATAAGCTTCCTATTAGAGATGGTAAATATGCATTTATACATGTAACTATCTCAAACTAAGTTACTAGTAATTGGACACTTAAATTAAAAAATTAATTTAACATACAATTGTTAACCGCTGCAAGTATACATGAAAGCGACGCCAATTACTATGATGAAGTGTCACATCCCGACCCGGGCCCCCACCACATCCCGAGCTCGACTCCGTCGTAGCACGATATTGTCCACTTTGGGCCCCGACCACGCCCTCACGGTTTTCTTTCTGGGAACTCACACGAGAACTTCCTAATGGGTCACCTATCATGGGATTGCTCTCGTGTGAACTCGCTTAACTTTGAAGTTCTGATGGAATCTGAAGCCAGTGAGCTCCCAAAAGGCCTTATGCTAGATAGAGATGAGAATATACATATAAGGCTTACATGATCCATTTCCCTAGACGATGTGGGATGTTACATGAAGTAAGTGTTTTCACAATTTATTTTAAATATTTAATTATATTTCATTTAATTTAAGTTGTTGTATTTTTTAAATTTAAATAATAAATTATGTTTGGCCCTATGACCCTTGGTTGGAGATGGTAAGAAATATGGTCATGCACTGTTCATCAAAATATTAATTTCTTGGAAGACTAGATGGCTAAAACAAACTCTCTGACCAGCCTTCGGTTGGAGATGGATTCATTCCAGGCTCCATCAATGGACGACTGCTTCGAGGACGGGACCATTTGGGATGAATACTTGAGTTAACTACACTTGATTGAGTTAACTTTTGCATATATCACAATTATATTCCATTACATTCTAGTAAACTTAATATGAACATGGGGGGTGAAAACCCAAAAATAGAAAAGTCATTAGTACTAGGTTTTTTATTTTACCCATTCAATTGTAATGAACGATTTTCGTCGTAGAAATGTTATAATAATCAGACTTATTCATATTATTAATCATTAAAATTTACTCTGAAAAAAAATCAATTAAATTAAAAATTGTTTTCCAAATCGACAATTTGGATATTATTGTTTAAAGAATATAAAAGGTTTACTCAGATGGATTTGGTTGGGTTTTTTTTTACGGGAACTTTAATGAAAAACTCCCGGTACTGTTTATTTTAACGAAAAACCACATTTTTACACTAGAAAGTCAATCATGATACTATTCACTTTACAATTTATTTTATCCTTATTGTTAAAACTCAAAGTTTTCAAATTCTTTTCATTAGTTTTCAATTTTTTTTATAGATCAAATAATACCGGCCCAAGATGTTTCTCATTTATAATGGGCTTGGATCAAAGCCCACGATTTCTGAGTTTGATTTTTATTAAAAAACAGATTAGATCCAATCGGGTTGGATCTTCGTTCAGCTTAAGCCCTGTTTGTACAAGCTCCGAAACAGTTCGTGAGAGAGGGGCATGGCTAACGACCTGTTTGAAGGCCTCCCTCGGCCGTCTGCAAACCTTCCTCCTCCTTCTTCTTCTGAACTTCAACTCCGGCAACCGCCGCCTGAACCACAAAAACCACCAAAACCTCGAAAGACCGCTTCTTTTAGCTGCGATTCTTCTTCTTCTTCTTCTTCCCCTGCTCCTGCTCCTCCTCCTCCTCTTCCTCCTGCAGCTGCCCCAAAACCAATTATCAAACCCGCCCTCAAGCGGCCGAAGCCCGCCGAATCGATCCCCGAAGGTAATTTCTTTGTTTTTTTTTTTAATATATGGCTTCAAAACCCGTTACTTTACCTTTAAAGTCTTTGATTATATTTCCAACGGCTGCAAATAGTGCCTGATTAGGGCTTTAGTTTTACTTTCTTTTTCGCTGTCGAAAACCCATGGAAGGAAAATTGAACTCATTTATCTATCTGGGTTGCATTTGTTTTAGTTATTGTAATTTGCATCACTAAATAATGTACAGAGGTTATGCTCTTTGAAAATATTAGTTTTTTGATATAATTTTGGGAATGTAGCTTCTCGTAAAGGAAATGCGGTTTCTTAGTGTTCGAAATCTATCTAGAAATCGGAGTGTTGACAGTTTCGTAGTGCTCGAATTCTAGCTGGAAATCGGAGTGTTGACGATTTAATAAAGTTTGATTTTTGTTTATTTCTTCATTGATGCAACTTCTGTGAAACACCAATCTTTTGAAATAATTTTGGAAATGCGGTTTCTTAGTGTTCAAAATCTATCTAGAAATCCCGCGTCGACAGTTTCGTAGTGTTCGAATTCTAGCTGGAAATTGGAGTGTTGACGCTTTAATAAAGTGTGATTCTTGTTTATTTCTTCATTGATGCAACTTCTGTGAAATACCAATGTTTTGAAATGAGCTAATATGTTGGAAATGGTTTTTAGAAACTGTGCCAGAAAAGAAAAGGTTGATGTTTAAAACCATGACGGATGCCTCAGAGCAACAAGTGATAGAGGCTGTGCAGAAGATAGCTTCTCATATAAAGACTCCTGCGAAATTTAGTAAGGCATCAAAGCTTGCCATCCAGCTGATTCAGGCGTGAAGTGTCAAGGCTGAGACTAGTGATTACCTTTTTTCGATACTGGAAGCCGCAATGGCATCTCCTACTGCTTGTACTGATCCTTCCATGCGAGCTGATTACCATGCACTGTTTTCAGCAGCACAAGATGCCTCTGAGGTAAGACCGTAATCTATAAGTCTACATGTGGTACATGATAATGTTAATACTGGTTATATACTCAACTTAATAGCTTAAATTTTGTATTTTAGCGTCTCAGTAAAAAGCAGAAGAATCAGTTAACTACGTGGACAATCAGGGCAGTGATGGCAAATGAGTTATTCACCAACGACAGCTTCCTGGTAAGGACTTCTCCTATGCCATAGTTTGTGATCATAGTTTTTGAATCATATAACAAACCATATATTTCATGTAACATCCAAGGAATGAATTTCGGCTTGGAACTACTAATTGTTTTTATGATTCACCATGCCTGACTTGCCTTTTTTTCTGTCCTTCATTTTCTTCCTCTTTTTCTTGTCAGCATTTGTTATGTGAACGTTTACAAAGTTTTCAAAAGCAGCTGGACGATTAAAGGAAGCCATATCTAATCTGCCTGTTGCAACTGAGGATGATGACAGAGAGGAAGCGGCTGTGCTGGAAGATGATACAAATTTAGCAAATGAAGATGGTCCGACAAAGCAGGACGTGACTTCAGCTGCACCAGCGGAAAATAATGATGAGGAGTCTGATCCGTTTGGGCTTGATGCATTTTTAACTCCTGCCTCTACGAAGAAAGATGATAAAACAAAGGGAAAAACAGATAACATGATCACAAGGGAGGAGGAAGAGACCAAGAGATTCCTCAGGTCAAAAAGAGAAGCCTTGGTTCTTTGTTTAGAGATAGCTGCTCGGTGTTATAAAACCCCATGGTAGGTACTGGAAAACTTCAAATTATTCGATGTGCTTTTCTTAGTATCCAACCTACTATCACCTGAATAGCTAGAATTTCTTATGTTATATTGTGCTTTTACTTTGCAGGTGCCAAACCGTCATAGACATATTAGCCAAGCACGCTTTTGATGACATAGCAAGGTTCACATCGAAACAAAGGAGTGCCATTGAGAAACTTTGGGCTTCCATACGGGAACAGCATAATCATAGAAAACAAGGGAAATCGGTCACTGGGAAACTCGATGTCAATGCTTTCGAGTGGCTGCAGCAGAAGTATGCTACTGAGAAGATTAGCATTCGGCATTCAGTTGGAAATAGTGGGGATCGTAAAACTGAAATGTGGCTTGGATGACAACATACTATCGGTATGGATGTTGATCATTCTTTAGAAGGAAAAAATGCGTAAAATTTGTAGTTGTTGATCTAGACTACTGTAATTGTTGATATGAATGAATTAATTACGTTTAGAATTAATGTTAAATAGTTATCATTTGCTACAAATAACATCGTTTGTTCAAAAAAAAAAAAAAAAAAAAAAACTCATGAAATAGTACCACCTTGTGGCCGTATGACACACGCACAATGACATTTCTCAAGCTGAGTAGCTGTTGTGTTGTCTGAAACTATGGTCAAATCTCGTGTTACCCCATCGGAAAGGGATCCTCTCCGATCCATTTTGTGGAGATCTCTAGTTGTTTATCGTGTATTATGCGGTCAGTTTTCGTTAGATATTATTTGTGTTTAATTTTAAATAAAAAAATCAAATGATTTCTGATACATGATGAATGGCTAAGATGTGGGAATCCTAAATTACAATGACCCATTTTGCTTTCTTGGCAAAAATTTCATTACAAACTAAACGGGTTAGTGGCAAAGTGAGACGCACAATATCAATCACATAACAAGATGAGTCATCACAAATTTCGAAATGCAATGTGAAATTTGACGACTGAATACAATACAGACATGTACTTAATAAAGTCACTAATCATTTTATGACTGTCGACATAATAATTTATGTAAATATTGTAACAAAATCTGTAAAATTTGACCATAATTTCCGAGGTACAAAAACACTTAAGCCTAAAAGAAAATAGAAAGGGGGCAAATGGAAGAATACCGCATAAAACAAGGACGGCCTTGCAAAATAAATCACCATTTTCATCCAAAACCCTAAACCCTCATCCTCCTGCGCCTCTATATAAACACCCCTAAAACCCTGGCCTCTCATCGCATCCTCTCCAGAGTCCGTCCTCGATACAAATTTCATCTGCTGGTAACGTTCTCTCTCTCCCAATTATTTCTGTATTTCAAATTTGCTGGCTTTTTTGGTTCAATCTGTGATGCTATTAGATCCCAATTCCAAAGAAATTATATTTCTAAGGAAAAATACAAACAATAAATCGAGGAAAAGCACATATCGAAGGCTTATGGGCGATAGATATGAACAGCCCATGCGCTCAATAATTGTGCGAAATCATAAATCTTTCTTCTTTTTTGATTATATCCTCTCGACATTGCCCGAGGATTTCGAAGAATGATAACATTGTGTTAATATTAACTTCTTTGTGTTCTTTGGTGGGGTTTGTTGATTTTATTTGTTTCTTGATTTGTTTACTGGGTTTTTGTAAAGTGTTAGAATTTTGAAAGAAGTTGCCCGATTGCGTTGTCAGATCACGAAAATTGTGTCAAAAGTACCGTCTTGGTGAATTAATTGCTTTGTTAATTGATTTGATCTGTGTGTTTGGTCTAATGTGGTTGTGATTGGTTTGGGCAGATTGGAAGTTGTAGAGAAAATGTCGAACCCGAAAGTTTTCTTTGACATATTGATCGGAAGGATGAAGGCGGGTCGAGTTGTAATGGAGTTATTTGCTGACAAAACCCCGAAAACTGCTGAAAATTTCCGTGCTCTTTGCACTGGAGATAAGGGGATTGGATTATCAGGGAAGCCACTGCACTTTAAGGGCTCCACATTTCATCGCATTATCCCGAACTTCATGTGTCAGGGTGGAGATTTCACAAAAGGCAATGGGACCGGAGGAGAGTCAATTTATGGGGCGAAATTCGCTGATGAGAACTTCAACTTGAAGCATACTGGCCCTGGAATTTTGTCGATGGCGAATGCTGGACCTAATACCAATGGTTCACAGTTCTTCATTTGCACTGCAAGAACCCCATGGCTTGACGGAAAGCACGTTGTGTTTGGAAAAGTTGTTGATGGATACAGTGTTGTTGAGAAAATGGAGAAGGTGGGTTCGGAGAGTGGGACTACTTCTGAACCTGTTGTGATCGAAGACTGCGGCCAGGTAAAAGATGAGTGTTGATGTTTGAATAGTTGGGTGAAGTTTCAATTAACGTCGTAGCTTAGGGATGCTGGTAGAATTAGTTAGTTTCAAGTTTCAAGCAAAAATTGTGTTTTGCTTGAAGAAATTTGGACGCCTACTGAGTATGTAATGCAAATAATACTTGAATCGATATATATTTTTGTTCAAGTTTGGTTCCTCTACGTCGAAATTCATTCTCTAAACATGCTAAACAAGCCTCGCGGAGGCATGGTGTTTGAATGAAACCAAACTCGAAGCATTAGACGTGCTAAACAAGAGTCGAGGAGGCATTTTGTTTGAAAGAAACCAAACTCTCGATCGAGTTCACTACTGCAACGCATTAGGTCGGGAAGTTAGGCCTAGGAACGTGTTGGGGAAAGTAGCGATGATGTATGTCATCCGATATGAAATCCCGATTTTATCAGTTCACTGCCGATGGGCGAGGGCGGCCATCGGAAACCATTCATAAAATTTCATCTTTCCTGTGCCTAGTATCTAGCTTCTAGTATCTATGTTAGTGACGGTGAAATAAACTCAGCCATCTAATGACTTGCTGAAAAAGTTAGGTTTCCAAGTTTCTAGTGATCTTCCAACCCTGCTCGATCGTAGATTGTGCGAACTGCAGGTTTTCCTTTCGAACTTTTAGTGGGTTCATCTCATGGCAGTTTGTTCCCAGGAGATTACTGTTCCGTTTTGTTACTGAAACCGAATGAGTTAACTACGATACACATTGCGAAAGATAACACATCGAGTGAGGTCGAAAATCGTTTCATATATTCTGAACGTATAAGATGAACATACAAAAACAGTTCAAAATAACTCGGAAAATTACCAAAGATCCTTATACGAGTTGTATAAATCTCCATTGTAACAAAAGAGTGGTTCAGAAGGACCATCTCTTACTCTTACACTTCTACTCCCAATCCTCATCGCTTAGTTGATCGTCTGTCTCGTCTCTT
The DNA here is from genome assembly GCF_916048215.2 of Malus sylvestris. Taxonomy (NCBI): domain Eukaryota; kingdom Viridiplantae; phylum Streptophyta; class Magnoliopsida; order Rosales; family Rosaceae; genus Malus; species Malus sylvestris. The sequence goes on from NC_062263.1 coordinate 29,697,213, forward strand.
GGCGGCCTCACGATCAACACCACAGTCCCTAAACTCTCCTCCACACCAGCTTCCTTCAATGCCGATCCCCTTACAACCTTAAACCCCAAACCCTCACCATCCACCGCCGCCAAATAAAACCCGTCATCAGCTTCCACCTCTCTCTTGCTCCTATCGGCCACCACCAGTATAGGCTCTTCCTTATACCACCTATTCGCCTTCCAAGGCAAAACCCTCGCGTCACTGAACGACACCACCACTCCGCCCTTCCCTAAACTGACCACTGGCTCCCAACCCGGCAACACCACCCACCTCTTCCACCCCTTCTCTGCCACCATAACCCCAAGCTCCCCCTCACTTGTACACTCCCACGGCGCCTCCATAACCTCCTTATCCTTTTCGTCCGCCCTACAAACCGGCAAGATCACAACTTTAGTCGACTCTGCCACCTCCCCAAACTTCAACCTCACAACCGGAACCCGAACCCCCGCCGCAACATCCTCCTCCTCCTCCTCTTTATCTTCACTCTCCCCCTCCAACTCTTTCAAAATTACTTTTTTAGCCTTATCAGTCTGTGCAACCTTCAATGCCTGCTCTAAAGCAGCAGTTCTAGGTTCGGATGGATTCTTGTGCTCCCTCCCCTGCCTAAAATACATAAACCCTAAACAATCACCAGGGCTGGCATAGTCAAAGCTCTCCCAACCCTTTTCGGTCCGCCGACGAGGGAAGTCTTTCATCGAACGGGCCAAATCCTGAGCGCCTTTGCCATCAAGCTTGTTCTCAATTATGAAACGGGAAGCAGCAGCTCGCTGCTGGACGCTCAGGAGCCGAATTTCGTACAACAATTCGGAGCCCCCCAAGTCGAATTCGGAAACAATTTCTGGGTCGGTGTTGGATTGAACTAAAGAGTCCCTCACCTGCGCCGCCACCACCAGGCGGTTCTGCTCGACGCCGGAAATGCCGGTGATTTCTTCGATGGTGGGGGGAGTAAAGCCTTCTTGGGTTAGGGAGGGGATTAGTGGGGCGTATTCGAACCAGAGGCCGAGGCGGTTGGCGAGGATCTCGAGGCGGCCATTGGCGTCGAGGGAGCGGAATTTGGAGGGGATTGGAGATGGGGGCGGCCGGAATGGCTGGTAGACTTGTTTCTGTTGTTGTTGGGTGCTGGAGGAGGGAGTGAGGGTGGCGGAAATGGGTTTTGGGGAGGAGGGTTTGTGGTGCAGGAGGGGTGGTGGGTGGGGGTTGAGGAAGGAGGTGGAGGATAAGAAGGTGGTGGTGGGGTTGAAAGATGAGAAGGGCTTAAGAGAGTTTACTGTTAAAGAAAGCATGGTGGTGGTGGGTTTTTGGAAATTTGCAAAATTTGGAAGGAGGGAGGAGGTTTGTCCCTTATCTCATCAGCGATGATACTTCTGGATGAGAGAGAGGGAGAGTTCAGTTTCAGTTATGCAGCTGAGGTAGTTGCTAAATTCAGTTGAAGTTTTATTGGGCTGAGCCAGTTAGTAATTATTAGTTGGTTATGTTTGCCATGGACCTTCCTCATAGGCCTAAATTAACCCGTCATTCAAAAAATAGGGTCCAGCCCAATTTCAAAAGAGTATTTGCTGCTTGCCATATACAAACAACAACAATTAAGTCTTACCTCACTAAGTGAGGTCGGCTGTAAGAATCCTAGAATGTGTACTGCACTCGATATTGCACAAAGTCTTCCGTTAACTCCACGTACTCCATATACTTCTTTATAGTCGCCTTTCAAATCTTCCTAGTTTTTTTCCTACGCTTTTGCCCTGAGCCTCTGTTTCATAGTCACATCTTCCAAATGGTGTATCTAAGATCTTCAGTTCACGTGTCTAGAGCTTTTTAACCAATTTTCTCTCATCTTATCTTCAATTGCTCCCACTCATACTTTACCTTGCATATCCTTGTTCTTAATCCTATCATTTCTCTTGTGCTACTTGCCATGCATTTTGAATAAATCAGCCCAATTCACTAACTCTTCCCTTTTTTGTTTTTGAATGATTCACTATGATTCACTAACCCTTGCTGAGTAGTTCTTTAATCCGGACTCTCGAACCACCAAGACTAAGACCCACCATGCGAACCACCAAGACTAAGACCCACCATGCTAGGTCTGAAGCGGGATGTTGGGCCTTGAAAAGGGGTTGGCACCCTTGTTAAGGAGATATTCTTACGTATAATCGATGATATATCTTCCTCCCCTATTCACTAGCCTTTGTCGGTGAGACATTCTTACTTGTATGTGTTATTTTTACTAATTAATAAAATCTTCTTTGTCAACTAAAAATGGTGAAAAGACAAATTAGTCTTTTATCACACAAAAAAAAATTTGTAGTTCAAGTAATACATAGTCCGCTCCTGTAAAAATATCTGGCTCCGCTCATAATTACACTTTGTTTCTCGAATGTTTCTTCTTGATGAGACTGGATATTTACCGACTAGAGCACTAAATCACTAAACTTTTACATCTCAGTATTGCTATTAGGATCACTGTTATAATTGCCACGAAATCACTGACGTCGGGACCTTGAATCATTTGACCGAAATTCATGGGAGAACTTGAACTTCGGAAGACTTTTCGAGTAATTCTAGAAGTTCTAATAGAAGTTTGATTGACCAAGCTTTAAGGAGGCAGAGGCAGTCACGCACACAATGATAATTAGTTCAAATTATTTAGTGAGTGATTATATAATACAATAGCTTGACCTGCTTTTGAAACGCACAACAACTGCACGAGTCTTAGTTGGTAATTTTGTATTAATTTTCTTTTAAGCATGGGGATATATATATAATTCAGTCAAAATAAGTTTCAAATGCAAATCATTTGAGAGATTTGAAGCCATATATAAAAGGAGGTATTGATTGATTTCCCCTCAACTTGTAAGGAGTTACCAATTTTCTTTATGAATTTTAAGTTTAGCCGACTATCTCTTTAAACTTTTATTATTGGCCAATTGTTTCCCTGAACTTTAATTTTTATCATAAACGCGAAACCATCAAATTCAAACAAAAAGTGTAAGAAGTGAACTAATGGAAGAGGAGAAGAAGAAAAAAATTATATAAAAGTTCAGGAAAGGTAATTGGGTAAAACTAAAGTTCATAAAAGAAATTGACAACGGCTTACAAGTTCGAATAAGAAATTGAATTAAGATAAGCATTTTTTTTTCCACCGATACTACTGAAACTGTACGCATCAGTTGAAAGTGTACTTATATTATTGAACTTGACTATTATTTTTTCTTTATTTTTGTTTTGGATGTTTGTTTTATTTTTTCCAATATTAAAAATCACTTCAAACTTCTTCGTTTCATTGAAAGTGACACTTGGCTGGCTTCATACAATGCACCACGGAACCAGGATCCTCTCCTGAGCAGTTTCCTAGGGATCCTAGGGATCCCGCAATCATGTCTGTTTATCGTATATCGTGCGGTCAGAAATTATTTAAAATTTAAATTTTAAAATTCAAATATGAATAGTACCTAACGAAAACTGACCGCACAATATACGATGAACGAACATGATTACGGGATCTCTAGGATCCCTAGGAACTGCTCAGAAGAGGATCCTGGTTCATGCACCACGGACATGGCCTATCTTCGTGACGTTTTACGCTGTAGCATTACCAGTTCAACACCACAATTATTTACAAGTGGATATTTAAATTGGTTTATTGCTTTTCAATGGGAATTCATGTCTGGTTTAATGTACATATTTATCCATTTGTTTTCTGTGTATTTTCCCCTTTTCTTTTGGTCAAAATATATTTGTGTGTATACACACGCACATAGTTATAATTAGGGTTTTTATCGCAAATAGTTTTTGAAATCGACCCCTTAACTACTAAGCTAACCCTAATGCCTTATGCTAGCATACAATAAATGAACTATTTTGTACATGTTATGAAAATAAATACAAGGGTAAATTACATAGTAGCCCCTCAGGTTTGAGGTCTATTGCAATCTTATACAACATCTTTAAAACATTTCACTTTCATACCTCAAGTACTATTTTATTTCAATTTCATACAACCGTTACATTTTCCATCCATGGATCTGTTAAATGCTGACGTGGCTGCCACATGTATGTCATGTGGCTGCCAAATGTCAGCCACGTGGCAAATAAAATAATTTTTTAATTTTTTTAAAAAAAACTTGTTATCCACTTTTTTTTTTCTTTCTTCTTCTTCTCTTTCTCTTTCTTCTTCTTCTGGGTTCGGACCCTTCTTTTTTTTTTTTTTTTTTTCTTCTTCATCTTCTTCCCTATCTTCATCTTCTTCCCTGCAATCCAGAAAGCAAAAAAAAAAAAAACCCTTCAGTTCGTCTTTCCGACCCCCCTCTTCCCCTTTCTTCTCCCTCATCTTCATCTTCTTCCCCGACCCCTACCTGCAACCCAGAAAAAAAAACAAAAAAAAAAACCCAGATCCCGTCTCCAAATCCCCCATCCCATCCCCCCCTCTGCACCCTACCCACCCTCCCTCCCTCCCTCCCTCACAATCCCTTTCCACAGCTAACGCCCAGAAGAACTCACACCCATAAAAATGGCGCCCTCCTCCTCAGATCCCATAGAGCCGTCGCCTACCTCACCTTCCCCACCCCTTCTCCTTCGTTTACAGAACCCCAAACCCCAAAAAATCCAATCCAGGCTTCTACATTTTAGATACAAAAGTATACCATAAGATCTACAAAGATCAAAGCTTCAACATTTTAGTCAAAATCTCATATGGGTTTGATCAGAATGTACCCAAAAAAGTTTAAAAATTAAAAAATTCAAGGGAAAAAACAATAAATGTTGATTACAATGCACCCAAATTTCAGATTTGGTACAATGTTTTGATTAAATTCGGATGAAAACAAAAAAATACATGAGGAGGAGAACCAGATGAGTTGGAAAACTGAAGGTGTTGAAGACCAGTTAACTGAAGCCACCTTTAGTTGGACGAAGTCTCCAAGAAATTATCAGAGTATTGTCGCTGGTGGTGCACCCCCGCCGCACCAGATCTTTGCCCTTGTCTCCCAACTTCGTTCATCTCTCTCTCTCACTACCACCCGATCCAAATCTCAATCGGACCCCTCCAATAAAAAACCCAGATTGGAACCTCAACCCATCTCGGACCATGTGACGGAATACGCAGCGAGAGAGCTGCTGTCGTTGTGCTTAGCGTCGGAGAAGAGCCAAAATGAGGCCATACCGGCGGGGGTTCTGACGTAGGTGAGGGAAACGAGGGTGCTGGCTGTGGGAAGAGACGGGGGCTCTGTGGGATCTGAGGAGAAGGGCGCCATTTTTATGGGTGTAAGTCCTGGGCGTCGGCTGTGGAGAGAAAAGGGAGGGGATGGAGGGAGGAAGGGTGGGTGGGGAGCAGGAGAGGGAAGTGAGTCTGGGGGAGGGAAGATGGGTTATGGGGAAATTTTTTTATAATTATTTATTTTTAAATGTATAAAAAAAAAATTTTTGCCACGTGGCATAAATTTGGCAGCCACGTGGCACAAATGTGGCAGCCACGTCAGCTTTTAACGGATCAATGGATGGAAAATGTAACGGATGTATTATTTTGAAATAAAATAGTACGTGAGGTATGAAAGTGAAATGTTTTAAAGATGTTGTAAGAGGTTGTAATATACCTCAAACCTGAGGGGTTACTATGTAATTTACCCTAAATATAAATATACAATGAAGCAGTGGCGAAGTAAATATGGGGGCATTGGCTGCTGCTGACCTCAATAACATATAAAATCCTCTATTTGAAATTTCGTTTGACCCCTATACTAGTTAAGACAAATGAAATATGGAGACCCTTAATCAATATTCTTTAAATTGACACAAATCAAAACTACGTCGTTTGTATTCTGTTTCACTTAAAAAAAAAGTTTAGCATGCTAATTCTCAAACAATCTGAGGACTTATCAAACTTGCAAACGCCTTATCCACCCACACTTCATATCTTGGAATTCAAAGCTTCTTCGTGTTCAAGTTTGGTCAGACACCATTCATAGCACTTGGTAGTATCATGGAATTCCAATCATGTAAGTATTTTTTGAAGAAGTTGAGGTTCCACTATAAAACCAACATGCAATATAATATGAAGAGTAGCCTAATTACTTATAAGCACATGCAAGGTCCATCTTCTCATTAATGTGGGATTCATTCTCAATACGCTCCCTCACGTGTGGTGAAATTTTAAGCCTAACTCATGGACTACACAACTCCAGTGACATGGAGCACGTGTGACCGTTAGGCTTTACACGTGAGACAACAACCTGCTCTAATACCATGAAGAAGTTGAGGTTCCACCATAAAATCAATTGACAATATGAGGAGTAGCCAACTACTTATAAGCTACTTGCACAATCTCTCATCTCATTAAGAGTTTTAAGTTTTTTGTATTGATTGATTGATTTGAAATGAATTTTTGTAGAAAAATGATTATAAATTAACAATTATAAGTAAAGGAATGATCAAAATTTTAAAGCTTAACTTTCTCGTTCCATCACTCCAATTGAGTATGGCTATGGCTTATTCCTAAGTAAAGATATTCTAGACTCTGAGAAAAATGCAACCATATGCACGAGGGCTAATCGAAAAATAAAATTATATATACTAGGTCAAAAAGGCTGTGTTAAGAACAAGAGGGACACGCATTAGAACACTTAATATATTTATCAGTAATATTTACAATCTCTTTATGAACTTGTATTAATGAAAGATAACCAGAAAAAGTAACGAGAGAAATGCATGCATGTAACAACATTAGCTTTGAATTTGTGATCAATTTTTGAAGGTTTGATGAACCATGCAAATTAAAGCATCCTTTTTTATATCTACCTAATCTTCTATTTTATTTATAGAAAAATGCTAAAGCATCCTTTGGCCTTTGCAAAGGTAAAAGCAGTATGCAAGTAATCCGGTTTGTGGCTCAAATAATAATAATGAGCGGTTACACATGCACCCAAAGCTCTTTATTCAATTCTCCGTCGCCTAATACTTGTATAAAAAAGACAACAAGGTACAATGCTTTTAACAATTTCTATACCCATAACACAAAAGAAAAACATATACAACTTGTATATATAACAATTAAGATGATAATGTTGTAGCAATGGATGTATGTGATGTTTCACTAGATATAGCTTATTCCCACGAGGGAAATGCACCTAGATTGACCTCATGATACTATAGGTAGCCTTTTATCCGGTCGTCCTTTGAAACTCATCTATCTTCCCTTCTTAAAGATGCACTGAGTTCTCGACCACAAAAATACGGAACATGTCACTAAATATATGTAAGTAAAAGATGGCAATTTCTGAACCCAATAATTTGAACGACAAAATTGAAGGCAGTACACCTATCTAGTTGAATGCATGATTTGTACAGGTTCATGCACCGTCTAAATCCCAATAGAGCTCAAATGGCCATAGCCAATTTGTTTTCCCGTATACGTGCTTTTCCTTTTCATGTTATTTTTTTCCTTTTTTTTTCTTTTTTTTTTTTCTAGCCTATCTTATTTCCCTTTTTAAATGAAAGAAAACTAGTTTGATTGAGTTACATCTACATGTTGAATTCGATAGTGACAGGCGAGTATATACAGTAGTGGTTCTTAGTTCCTAGTCGAAAATAGATGGGCCATACAACGTTTTCCTTTCGTATGGCTGCCATCAGTTAAGGAGAGCTCCCTGGTTTTGTAAGACGATGCTTGACAGAACTTATTACGAATTTAGATCCTCTTCGGATCTCACAGTTCAAAATTGATGGATTAAGAAATTCGCACCGTTTAAGAGAAGAAGAGACAGATCCGGACCTTTGGTTTGTGTAAGGTAGGCAAGTGAATGGGCTAATAGGGGTGCTAGGATTTAAAATGAGTGGTCTAGGTTTTTCGATCTGTCGGCTTCGAAGTGCGAGATTTTAGAGTTTGCTCCAATATTAACTTTATAAAACTTCAGTCGACTGACCCATTAAAAAGATTAAGGAGCTCTCTCTTATGTTTATGAATATAGTTGTAGTAATAAAAAAATGATTATCAATCGGACACTTAACTATACCACATTTTTTTTCTTCACCATCCTTATTTAAAATTCCATGCTCAAATTACGTACTCATTTTGATTTTTACGAATATAGGCGTAATGTATCATGTTTAGGTCATACAATCATGAGGGTGATATGCAATCTTGCTATTCATTCTAATTTGTATGAAGGCATAATGTGTAACTTATGTAATCTAGCTAGGTCAATCTATTCTAATTTTATCCCTCTCCTCAGTTAGTATTCCATGGTCAATTTATTCATTCTAATTCATATGAATATAAACATAACGTGTCATGTCTAGATCATATATTCTAGGAGGTATAAATCTGACATGCAAGATTTTCTGTAATTTACGAAGGGTACTACCTGTTACATGTGTATATATATAGGCTGGGTAAATAACACCCGAAATGCAAACAATATTATGTATAAAAAAAATTAAAAAGTGGTAACAAGTCAAGTTTTAAAGGAAAAAAATTGAATGACCATCTAATTAGTCCATATTTTATAAATCACATAATGTGATCGCTGATATAATTGAACTCATTAAAAAAAGAATTTAACCATTAAACATCACATTATGTTATATACAAAATATGACCTAAAAACATAATCTTTCTAGCCTTTTGCAAATTGAAGTAGCTGGTTTCAACTCATTTCTTGAATAACTAAAAAGGTGTAACGCTTTTCCTGTTGTTTTATATATTGTGTGTGGGGCCCGGGGGGAGGGGGGGGCTTGATCTTCTCTTTCCCTTTACCTCTTGTTTTATATATTGTGTGTGTGGCCCCCGCCGGGGGGCCTTGATCTTCTCTTTCCCTAATTTTTCTGTGTTCCTAATTTTTAAAGCCTCTTTTGACCGAGTGCATGATGTTTTTGCAAAAGAATTAGGACATCCTCCATTACAATCCAAATCCAACACTCGTGCATTATTATTATACACATTAATTGAAGGAAAAGTAGCTTATAGCAACTAGAATAAATGTCTAGATGGATAACAAAGGAAATAGTTTGTTTCAACTTTTCGTTCCAGTATAAATTAATATCTCAAATGTTTCAGCAGGATTCTTTTTGGATAATATTTGATTCTCTTTAGGGGAGGAGTCCATTCCCCTTGCAGATAACGTCATTCCCCTACTTATAGATAACGCACATTCCTTGTAGAAATTTCATAATCAGAACAAACAATTTCTTAATCTACATTTTTAGTTCATCCGTATAAAAAATAAAAAAAATCATTTGAATCATAATTCATTTAGTCCTCCAAAATTTTCAAATAAATGGACAATTTATAATATGTTACTTGGTACTTATACGGTTGATTATTTGATACATTTTGAAGACTAATCAATCTTTGGTTCAAATTATTTTTGCAGGAATAATCTTCAAATGAAAAATTAAGAAATTCAACTGTTCTAATTTTAAAATTTGTACGATGAATATACGTTATTTGCAAGCGAAGGAATATGTTTATCCCACCGAGAAGAACGCAAATATTATATGCGTTTATCCCACAGCGAAGAATGCAAATAGTATTCTTCTTCTTTTTTTAAATTATTTGCATGTGAAATTAAACTCTAACCCTAACTAGGCACCTCCAGTGCAAATATTATTCTTTCTTTTTTTTAAAATTATTTGTATGTGAAATTAAACTCTAACCCTAACTAGGCACCTCCGGTGAACAAAGAGAGGTTGAAACTTAAAAAACGACCATACAGTCTCTCCATAAGGCACTAATCATAAGGAGAATCCTTTTTCTTCATGGCCACTAGCTTGTCTCCAACATTATTGATAATATGGTTTTGTAATATATGAGGGAAAACAAATTTAAATTATATAAATGTCATCTATATCTCTTTCGTCAACATTACATTGACTTAAGAACACATGATATATTTTGTCAAAATTGTAACCCATCCAAAACTTCACATTGCAAGCATAAATTAATTCATCACCTAACTATTAGATCTTGTAATATTCATTTTCGATGTTAGAAAATGTTTCATATTCGAAATATTATTTTTCTAGCTAGTGATCAAACAAAATAAACTGCATAACAATTACCCTATTGGTGTCAACTTATTCTATCATTGAGAAGAAATTTAGGCTTTTTTTATTAACACCCCACAAAATGTTGAATGCACCCCACCTTAAAATTTAATGTTAAATGATTTATGTACCCTATTATGCAATGACAATTTCGACCTTATTAGGTTTTTAAAAAGATAAAAAAATTCTAACACACCCCAAATCACTTTTAACCTATTATTTATCTTCTTCAACTATCAAAACCTCTCACTCTCCATTGTTAAACAAAACCCTAACCAAGCTATATGCATTATTTTATTCTTTGATTTTGATTTCAAAGGAGATTAGTCCAACGCATCTGCTTGTGATTTCCCAGGAAACTATACTACCCAAGCCTATTATTGATTGATTTAAGCTTAATATTTATTACAATTCCCAGAAAACCCGATTATATGAAGGCTTCTCTCTTAGGAAGTTCTCATTATTTTCAATGGTGAATTCATTCCGTTCAATTGGCGCCTCTCAAGTGACTATTTTCTTCTCTCCACATCAATCACACTGGATGTTAGAGTTTTACTCCAAAGTCAATTTAATTTATAAAAATTAAAAATTAGTATTATAAGATTTGAAGAATGTGGGATGTGTAGAAAATGTGGAGTGTATGTAGAAAATGTAAGATGTATGTTGGGAATGTGGGGTGTGAGGGTATTTTGGGAAAGTATGTGGGGTGTAGTAAGATAATTTTTAATTGAAAAAACAAATGTGAGGTGTATTAAGTATGTAGGATTTATTCAACAATACGTGGGGTGTTAATATAATAGTGAATTATCTCTTCAGGGATTGTGAAAGATGTTCCACTAGAAATATTCTTGTTATTGCTTCGACTCATGTTCCCCAAAAAGTGGATCTCGCTCTAATAGCTCCGAATAAATTAAATACATGCATTAAGATACGAAGGCTTCTTATTTCACAACAACGAAAGCACCTTTTCACTCTTTCATATACTAGGGAATTTCACTTGGAAAAGAAAATGTTCCATACAAATGGATTTAGGTCCATAACCATGGGTTCCAATGTACGAGATCTTGTAGCACTTACCAATGAGGCCCTATCAATTAGTATTACACAGAAGAAATCAATTATAGACACTAATATAATTAGATCTGCTCTTCATAGACAAACTTGGGACACTACTACAAAAGAGGTTATCACTAGCGAATCAAAAACCGACAAGAACTCCAATTTCTGTCAGAAATTTGGTAAAGATCCAACATAAAACCATGCAATGTTGGATTGGAATAGCAACACCATTGCTAGCGTCACGAAAAGGCTTCGACGTCGGTTTGTTCGCTTAATCCGCCACGAAGCAACGTCGATTAAAAATGACACCAAACTTTACGTCGGTTAAAAGCAACGTGCTCTTCTGACATGATGAAGGTCATAGCTGACATCAAGTAGCAATTAAACTATAAAATATCCAACCCACTGTCGGTTTTAACCGACATCAGCTAACAATTAAATAAATAAAATATGCAAACTTCTTTGCTTTCATTTTCAATTAATAAATATATAAAAAGATATGTCTTTGCTTTCGTTTTCAATTAATAGTAATTAAAACAATTATATAAAAATAATAAAAAATTTCATGTATTGGCCAAAACAAATTCTTGTCTCTTCCGTTTTCAATGAACCATACTAACGGTCTTAACATGCTTCTTCCGCTTTATTTATATGTCAACGAAAAAACAAACAATTGTAAGCAAACTTCATATTAAAAATAAAATTTCTAAGAACTATATATTAAATTCAAAATTAATAACATTTCTTAAAAATGTACAACCCATACAAATTCTTGCCGCTCTATTCTAGTATGACACCAACTCAACCCACTGTGCAACATTCACATCAGGAGGAAGGTTGTTTCGCACCTGGGCTTCTCTCTTAGTATAATACGTTTTTTTAAACTTATTTCTATACTCTTCGTGCGCATGCTCCGCAACCTAAAGCGCCATGTGGCGGATCATAGGCATTTTTGCTATATCTTCATCTTCAAAAAAAAAATATTTCCCTACATCCATAAAAAAAATCAAGCTAATTAATTATTATTATAATCATTGACTTATTCTTCTATTTTTAAGTAAAAAAAAATATATCTATACCTTTATTCTATTCCATAAAACTTCCTTATCTTCTTCCTTAATCTTACGCCAATCACTCGTCAACGGGAGATTTCTGTAATCTCTAAACTCCCGCTACATATTTTGAAAAAGCATCCAGACGAATCAAACGAACAAAGTTGTTTTGTCCATTTAGGAATTGAGGGTCCGCACCTTCATTGAGATGTTGCTTATTAATAAAATAAAAAAACAATTAAAAGCCAAGAAACAAAAGTAAATTTTCAGTTTAAGCATAATACTAGTTTAAACACAAAACAAAAACCGAAATTAATAATAATTGAAAAATGAATGAGCTTCGAACTCTTCTTATTCGAAATGGAGTTCCTCAGAACGTTGATCTTCACTTTGTTGATCCATAGCAAAAGTTAGTGGAAGGAGAATGAGTAAGGCTGAAATGGGGGAAAGAGAGGGAGTAAGGACGCACAGGGCAAAATCGAAGAAGTAAACGAGAGAGAGAGAAATGAAAGCACAGAAGTAATGGGGAAGAAAGGGGTTTAAATATGGATAATAAGTTGGCGTCGGTTAAGACCAATAGTGATTGTAAGTGGCGTCGAAATATGTACACTTTGCGTTGGTAAAAACAGACACCTGCTCTGACACACTAACTTAAACACACGTGGCATCGAAATATTTGGACTTCGCGTCGGTTAAAACTGACATTAAGTCTAACATGACTTAAATGCACGTACTTTGAGACACTTGACTGAAAGGCAAGTGGCGTCGAAATAGGAAAAAATTACTTCGGTTAAAACCGACATGAGCGTGACAGTGATTAGAAGTGGAGTCGAAATAAGAAAATTTGATAGACATGACAGTGATTGCAAGTTGCGTGGAAATAAGAAAACGTTGCGTTGGTTAAAACCGACGTGAGCCTGACAAACTTGAATGTGATTGCAAGTGGTGTCGAAACAAGCAAGAAAATTCCAGCCCAAAATATTTCAATTTAACACGGGAGATAGTATATAAAGGCCATCAATCTATCGCTTACAACCGACACCGGGTTTCAAAATATTTAAAAAAATTAAAATCTATGTCGGTCAGAATCGACGCATGCTTTTAAAATATTTAAAAACAATCACTAGTGTCGGCTATAAGCGACACCTATTCCGACACCAACTTTATGTCGCTTAAAAGCGACACTGTTTTTTTTATGCGATACCAATATGTAAAAATTATTAAAATCTATGTCGGTTATAAGCGACATTAATTGTTTACGTCGGTTAAAAGCAACATAGACTGTTTATGACGCTTACAACCAATAGTAAATCCGACTTCACGTTCAGTAGGTGTAGCAAATGTCTTGTCCACCACTATATTATATTAAACCGACATCATCCACTGACACAATAAGACCATTTTGTAGTAGTGGGATTTACGATCCCAAGTAAGATCGGTTCAAGATCATGGTATCCTTTTCTATCAGATAGGAAGGGCTATTGCATAACAATTATAATTGGCAAATATCTGAGTATTATATCCAAACATGAATATTTTGATGGAATATTTCAATTTTAATGTAGATAATATCGTTTGTTAAATAAAAAAATCAGGATGTTAATTTAGGATTACAATGCGTGGTTTAATTTATGGTTTTGGCTTGGGTTTATGAGCAGCGTTCGTTCGGCGAATTGGTTTCTTCTCATCACTTTTAGAGGGACGAGGGTACATAGACTGTTCGACCAGTTTAATGACTAAGTCATGGCGTGTAGTTTGGCTCATGCATACCCCTCTCCTTGAAGCTGTACTGTAACTTGATCATCCCATTGTATGGAGTTAATTATGTGACAAGGACGACACAACAAAGTCCATGGTCGATCGGGCAATGCAAAGTTGCAAACATGTAACTTGCAAGTGGAGGTATGAATACCATCAAACCCACAATAAGTAACATCGCACAATGAAATCATCGAGTTGACGTCACGAAATACAATAAAATATTGAAAATAAATCTTTAACTGACCTAGCCGACATGTCCATCTTCCTCTTTCATTGTGACGGGAACACGGATGGTACACCACATGTTTTTACATAAATAGTCAAATTTTTTATTTTTTAAGTTATTAACCTTTTAACACACAAATCCTATCATTTATATAATTACACGTGCTGTACCACCTCGTGTGCCGATTACACTGAAAAACCTCTCCTCTTATTAGTCTCTTTGACTACTTGGTCCCAGTCACGACCACCTTCAAAGTTATTCATCCCTCTCTCTTTCCTTCTCACCATTATTTTTATTTTTTCACTAATATATTTTAAACATGGGTCCTAATGGGACCCAAATTCCCTTCTTTTATTCCTATATAAAGTCCTAATGCGTTCAAAATACCTTTTATAAACGCAAAACGTACGCCACTCACTGAAATATCCATTCCAATATTTGTTCAAAGGAAGAGCTAGAAGAAGAAATTCTGCAAATTGTTCATTCTTCCACAAAACAAGATGGACCCTTCGTTCTTCCAAAACCCTAATTCTGAATTCTCGTTTGAATCTTCTTCTTCCTTCAACTCCCTAGAATATTCTCACGATGATCATCTCTCATGGAACATGTTCGACTTTAAAGATTATCACAACCAATCAGCCTTTCCCCAGCTACCATTTAATGAGAACGATTCAGAAGAAATGCTTCTCTATGGAGTTCTTGCTGAGGCGCCAGCAGGAGATCAGAACTCGTCGGATTCAATAGTATCCTCCACTCAGTCGAAAGACCATGAAGAGGTGAATTCTTCTAGTGCCACAGCTAACGAAGATCAAGTAGTTGCTTATAGAGGCGTTCGGCGGCGGCCGTGGGGAAAGTTTGCGGCGGAGATAAGAGATTCGACGCGAAACGGTGTTAGGGTTTGGTTGGGAACTTTTGACACGGCAGAGGCGGCGGCTTTGGCTTACGACCAAGCAGCACTTTCAATGCGGGGGTCTTCGGCGGTCCTCAACTTTCCAGCTGACGTGGTTCATCAGTCACTTGTGGAGATGAAGTATGGCTTTGAGGACGGCTCGTCTCCGGTTTTGGCCTTAAAGAGAAGGCACTCTATGAAGAGAAAATCATCGATGAACAAAAAGAAGAAATCATTGCATCATAATCAGCATCAAAAGAATGATGAAGAAGGTGAAGATCAGTTGGAAAAAGTTGTGGTGTTTGAGGATTTAGGCGCAGACTATTTGGAGGAGCTACTCAGTATATCCGAGAGCTAACTAAAGTGGAATGGTACATCACGTCGTTTGTGTTTTCGATAACCAATAAAACTTTTTCAAGCTAGTAGAGCTAGCTGTCCTTAATCACGTTGGTCCATCTGTGGCAAGTGTTAACCATACCATTTTTGGACCTTGTATTTTTGTTTACTATTTTTGGGAAAGTATGTGGAGAGATGACGGTCAGTGGTCACCATAGCCAATTATTCCTTTCTTCTTAGATATTTCCTTTCTTCTTAGATATTGCCTTTTTTATTCACCTTTTATAATTGCCTTGTAAATTTTCATAACGGGTGATCAGTAGAAAGCTTTTGGGTAGTACTATTCATACAAAATTTTTTTTCTCATATTTTTCTCAATTTTTAACGGTTGGATTGAATGACTTGAAAATGACCAAATGACACAAATTAAGTGTGTGTGTGAAAGGGAAAAAAAAAGGTGTGTGGATAGCACGACCTAAACTTTTCCATAATCATAGTACTATTGTGCGTATAGCTGTTTGCTAATAATTTTAGTCCATAAAAATTGATTTGAGTAAGTTACTTGGGAACAAAGAAGATAAGATTCTTGTTGGTGTTGGACCTTGATTATGACCGTTCCAACAGTTATATCATTAATTAGTTTAATTACCTGAAAAAGGGTGATGTCACAACCAATTTTAGCTAGATCACCAGTTAATTTCCCAAATTACTCAAAAAATATTATATACTGTACATGTGAGTACTCTTGATGCATTTTTTTTATATTTTTGTTTTGTAAAAGACTCATGATGCATGTTTTGTTGACTTTAATTAGTATAATTGTATTGAATTTTTGGATAGAGAAGCCAAACCAGATTAGCTAATTACAACTTTTTCATTTGGGTCAATGCTATTCACACATTTATTTTTACGTATTACACACTCTTTTTAATTTTTGACCATTGAATAGAATGAATTGAAGAAGATCAATGAACACAAGAATGTGTAAAAAGTAAAAAGAGGTTTATGAATAGCACTACCCTATCATCTTCTCTACCTTTCTTATGTTTAAGATTCAAATTAGAAGCCAAATTTTGCCAAATCACCCTGTATCGACTCATAATAATATATGGTCAAAACTTACAAAGAGTACTAAATAAGTTGACCGAGTCACTAAATTGGATGCATCATGCATGAGAAACTTTTGATCCTTTCTTATTAACCAAAAAAAGAACCACTTTTGATCCTTTATTTCTCTTAAATATTGACAAACGATAAAGAAAATACTGTTATTTTGGATCAGGAATTGGATATGTTTAGGGCAATACTATTTTTTTTTCTGTCACATTTTTATTAAAAATATTCGTTAATTTTCTTTGCTTTATTTCACTCAAGTGTCACAAATAAAATGAGTATGCATGGTAGAAAGACGTATGTGAAATTATTTCTCAATTGCTAAGGCCATATTAATTAACTATGTGATACGAAATACTATTGAATTTTGGCCCCCCTTATGACCATTTCAAGGTGTTCGATCGATGAAGCTGGGAATGATTAAGAAGAAAACAATGACTTGCATCAACTCGAGGCAAAGCTGTTGTATTTGTACTTGGTATTTGGGACCAAAGCCTTGCTATATTGTCGGCAGCAAGCAACAAGTGGGCAAAGCAACTAATCAAATCAAGCAACACCATTCATGGCATTTAAGAGATAATAGCAACCCTCTTCTTTATTTTTCTGATTTTGGTTATTTAAATCTCCTCATATTTCTTATCGGATGGTTCTAATATAAGGGAAACAAGAAGTTCAAAAAGCAAGTAGGCCATGCAATTTTGTCTCGGATTGTTTATCCGTCTTTGGTTGGTGCTCACTCGTCATGCAGTTCTGCTTTCTTATTATGCTTCTTTTTCTTTTGATCTGGTTTCTTTGGCTTTATGTTTACCACGTTAGCATTGTTGGAACTTGGAACTTGTGAGGGACTGAGAGTCCCACATCGCCCATACACTTTTGGAAAGTCCCCTTTGCAAGTGAGTTCACTCACTAAACCTGTTTATAGTTTGAAAAGAATTGGGCCTAAGTCATGGATTTTGGGTCTTAGATTTGGAAGGTTTGGATGTATATATTAAATGTTGGGATTCTTGGGCTTGGATAGATGAAAAATACAAGTACGATTTTTACGTTTTTGATTTTTGGATTCAGTTTTTTTCCGAAATGATAAGACTGATTGCAAATAGTTACATCCGTTCTAAAAAGATAAGTGTGAACATCCATAACTATTCAAATACGCCATTATATATATGGCAGTAATATCATAAACCAAATCATCAATTCCATCGCTTTCTCCTTAATTCTTCATAGAGAAACACTAAGCAAATTTGCCAAGAATCCAAGTTCAAGTGCAAGAACTTGAATTATATAGTTGTATCTTGCAAGATAGATGCCCGTTGAACTATGCACTGGTGTAGGGGCGAATTTATGTCTTATGAGATTGCTACTGCAAGCCTTTATCTTCGTAAACAAGTAAGTGATTTGTGATTTTATATGCAATTTCATTAATTGTTCATATTTTGATATATTGTATTTTTTGTGGAATTTTCATTCAAAATAAACCATGCAAATTATTATATATTGTATATTTGACATTTGATTGATTCTAACAAGCATAAGTTACAAGAGATTGGCTTATATGAAATAGATTAAACAATAATATAAGGTCATATGAAGAGTCTTACATATGGCCTTGTATTATTGGTTCGGAACACTACAGTTGCAATGAACTCTGTTCCATGAAAATCTCTATCATGTTACAAGCAATGCATTAGGCTAATTTGACTTTCTTGGAGTTGGGCACTCTATATTACTTTATTGGCCTTTTTGGTAAAGAGTCAATTAGTGTCCTTTCAAGAATATCAACCACAAATTTGGAACCATCGAACTAACTTTCAAAGAATCAAACTTCTAAATACAAAGTTAACCAAACAAATAAGAAACATTGATAATTGGCTAGATAAAAAGATCATGGTGTAGAAGAAGTTGAGGACATACGTCGTGGTGGTGGTGGTGGAGGTAAAAGATTAACACTAGGTTTTTGAGGTGCAGTAGGGGAAACCATATGGACCGGCCTGTTGCGTGTCGGAGAAGGAGGCGTTCTAGCTCCAGTTCTCCGGCCTAACTTCACGTGTTGCATATTGTGACCAGCTCCAGAGAAACCACAAACCACATTTGCAACTTCAAGCACCGTACTTGCATCATGTATCTCATGTAAACCTTGTAATAAGATTGCAACATAGCTTTTGCCCATTTGATGACTGTTTTGTGACAGACAAAGTAAGCCAACAAGTAGCAATATCATCAGATACAAGCAAGAATTAGGAGCCAAATTAATTTTACACTCCCAACTCTTGAGCTGATCGAGCTTATATGATGCTTGAAATATGTATATAGATCACGAGATAGGTGAATTTGTATTTTGTGTGGTACTGTATGTATAATATATTGAGAACCTTACCTTTATTAGGTGTAGTAGAGTCATGGCTTGACCGCTAGATAGGCTGTTTGTGTTGTACCTCGTGGCATATCCTTTTGGATTTTCTAACCAACCCCCCACAAAATTAATGAAAGAAAACAAGGGAGAAGAGAGAATCCGCTTGGATTGAAAGTCATATGAATTAGGGAAACTTATGAAGTATTCTTCCATTGACCATGTCACATACAAGGGGAGACCCACATGCTTGCTAGAGAATTTTTCTTCACAATATTAAAATTTTAGGATTGATTTTGTTAACTTATTTTCGTTTTAAATTTGAGCGGGGTAATAAATAATTGATGAGACGTTACAGTTTTTATTAGTTAGGAATGCCATTGTATAAATGCTAAGTATTTTATGTTTAGGAATCTTATGAGATATTGTAGATCTTTACTATTGGACTTTATATTGCTTGTAGGATAAGTAACAAAACCCATCATGTTTAGTATAAAATAAAGACACGATGCAAAGCAATTACCGTCTCTTTGTAAAGTACCCCTCTTCCTATTTGAGGGTTGAGGCAAGAAACGGCTCGATGCATAGAGAATCATCACATAATTCCTCAAGCCATTTTCTCCTCTGCTTGCCGCTCCGCTATCTTCTCTCTATAAAATAGGTTTACA
Organism: Malus sylvestris; assembly: GCF_916048215.2. Classification (NCBI taxonomy): domain Eukaryota; kingdom Viridiplantae; phylum Streptophyta; class Magnoliopsida; order Rosales; family Rosaceae; genus Malus; species Malus sylvestris. The sequence continues at coordinate 29,716,720 of NC_062263.1, forward strand.
ACATGAGAAATTATTTTTACACATCATTTCTTGTTTTGGACACTTTTATTTTCTTGATTTTCTTTCGCTTTATTTGATCTAAAGACTATTTATATTTCCTTAGTTCTCGTTTGTTTTATTCAATCGAAAAGTTATAAACAAAAGAGTACAATAGGAGAAAAATAGAAGTGAGAATAAAGTATAAATAATACGGGAGATGATAATCATCATACTTATAAGTTGGCATGACCAAAGAAAGAAATGATCTTTAATTCATCTGCGAGCTTGCCTGATTCATTTTCCAGCTTCAATATATAGGCTCTGTTGGCCATCTATATGTATATATAATATATCTATATACATCTGTAAAGGGTTTAGGGTTCGCGAACACTTATTCTTTTGTGGTTTGCAAACTCTTTATCTAATTGTAAACTATAAGGGTGGTGCTATCCACATATTACTTTTTATCTCTTACACATTCCTTGTTACTTTCTGTCATTTGATCATTTTCAATTCATTTGATCCAACATACCGAAAATTGAAATGTCAGTGTGAAAGGTTAAAAATGGTGTGTGAATGACAGTATTGCACCACCCTACTTAATTTGCTAGTATGCACTGCACACCACCTTATTATGTATGTCACGTACACGGACAATCTTGTATATTCTTTCAATTGCAAACTGAAAAGTAAGAAGTAACGAAACATGGCTGAAATTTCAAAATTTGTCACCTCTTTGTATATTTGTTATGGCTGTACTCTTTTGCAAATACTAATTTATACATCTGGTCGTGTGTCATGTAGGTTTCTTCTATAAGTACGCTTCTTGGTCAAGAAAAAGTAATTGAAAGTGCTTCCTAAAAACGCTCATATAAACTAAAAGCACTTTTAAGTTTTTTTACCAAACGTATATTCAAAACTGTTTGTAGTCAAATATAGATAGGGAAATGGAGTAAGTGATAGCTAACAACAGCACATAATTAGGTGCATAACTTTAATACAAAGATGAAGCCGACATATGCTGATATGCCTCAGCCTCATATCTACATCAATCATAATAAATGTCAACGACACCATAGGAGATAGGACCCAACATTTGAACTAAGGTGCTGAACTGAAACTACATACTTTCTTCAGCAAGGATTATGATAAGTTTTTGGATACTGTAAATCTCCACTCGTAATGCAAACATTGAATTTGAAACCATAACTTAGGAAGGCGCACCTTAACCGCATCGATCCTTTGTTATGAATCTTTTCTATGACGATGGTGGTGGTGGTGATGCCCATGATGATGGTGGTGGCTGTGGTGATGTCGGTGGTGTTGATGGCAGTGGCAGTGAGGATGGTGGTGGTGGCGATGCAAATGATGGTGAAGGTGGAGGTGGAGGTGGTGGGGCTAATGAATCTGATGGAGACGGCAGCCGTGGCAACATTGGTGGCTGCGTCTGCGGAGGAGGAGGAGATGGTACGATATAACGGAAATGGTTACGACGATTCCATAGAGGCGGCGGCGGCGGAGATCGACTAGGAATGCAATAGGGTAATACAGAAGAAGCTGCTTCAGAATCGGTAGCCACATTCATCAACACTAATAAACTCATCAACAACAAAAAATATGAAACACCCATTTGAACTAAGCTTTGCTGAAATACAAAGATATTTTCCATGCCAAGTAGAGAAGCCAACTCACACTACTTATAACCAAAGGACCACTCATCAAACCTATGGCTGGAAAGCCCTATCTAACTGGAGCAACTTGCATGGTACGGGACGCCTTCCCATGTTATGGAAGTCCTTCTGGTTAACCGATCAATTAGACAACAATACTTTCCACACAAAACTATAAATGTAAATTCTGCAACACTTGCACAAATGCAATTTTTTTTTTGTTAAATTTTCCACCAATTTCAGAACTTTATCACAATTGAACACACTAAACTACATTTATAGTTTTTAAAAATGATGAATGCAACTAAATTACTTAGTACTTACTTGTTTCAAAAGCAAAAATTTCGATCTAAGAAGGATACCAAACAACCCCGTACTTATCTCACCACCCTGTAAACTAACATCAAGCTTTACACAAACCATTCCTAGTTACAGATTACAGATTACAGATACAATACAATGCAAGGATGTAGAAAAGCATATTCCAAGTTGAAGATCCACTTTGCCAGAACATCTTGCTGCTGCGAGTGATGCGCGATATTTGCGAAAGAGTTCCACGTTCCAAGAATAAATGAAAAGTCTTTCATGGCCACATCACTCTCACCCACCGCTGCAGCAAAAATGTAAACATCATTGACAAAGTCTTCAGGTCTGGCTATTCAAAATGGTTATCATTAACCTCCAGCAATCGACATCAGTATATCAAGTGTTTCAACATCGGCGAACTTGTAGAATCGAAAAAAGATGGCATCACAAGCGCCAAATATTACCATGTTTAATGCATCCTGACCATCATTATTAGACATAAAATCGGATCCAAATTAGGTAACTAGAGCAAGACTACGCTTAATAAACCCACATCTAACAAATATCAATTAAAATGGCTTTTTTTTCCTCTCAAGGAGCCTTTTGTTCTTGAAACCAAGAAGTTTTTTGGGTCAGCGATTCTCACCGGTGTTTACATTACTCAAGCCCAAAGTCTTGCTTCCGCTTCGTGTGCTCCCCTCTAAGTTCTGCGTCGCCCTACCGTTGCATTGTTTTATAAACCAAGTAAGAACAATCTATTACAGTTTCATTCCATGTTCAGTCCACAACCAGAAATTCCATGTAGTCTTGTAGTAATGCCCTTGATTAAAATGACCCAACCTCAAATCAAATACTACATCCAACTACACAAAAAACAGAACCATATCTACAGATAAATCCATTTTTTTTTCTGCCGAAAACAGGGGAAGAGAGGTAGACGGGCCATGGGCCCACTCCAACAACAACGATATTGTCCTCACTTGGCCACCAGTTCAATCCGTCAGGTGTGGGGTTTTAATACAAAATGCCTCAGTATTAGTTAGAGTGGGGTAATTCTATTTAAAGCAATGTGGGACAGAGGAATTCTAACAATTAGTAATGCAAGGGAAGAAAGAATAACCAGCTCGCTGTAGAGTGTCAAGGGACACTCGTGATGCAGTAGAACAGCAAAATAGCACACAAGTTTCGTGGCAAGGTCATGCATACATATCAAATCAGAATGAAACTAGACCGACCTTCTTTAACTGGACTGATCAAGTGACTTGACACAATTATTATAATGAAAGCCATGCGTGCATGCACTTGTTTCATACAAGCCTGGGTGAAGAAACTTCATACCTTAGAAGGTGCACCAGGTTGAGGTCTCAAAGCTCCAGCTATGGCTGCAGTGAGACTCGAAGATATCTCAACTTCAGATGTTCTAGATACAGGGACATGCACAGAGATAATTCTATTTAAAGGGCTTGTTCTCAAACCTTCTGGCCGATGTGGAACAGGGGAATTCTAATAGTTAGTAATGCAAGGGAAGAAAGAATAACCAGCTCGCTGTAGAGTGTCAAGGGACACTCGTGATGCAGTAGAACAGCAAAATAGCACACAAGTTTCGTGGCAAGGTCATGCATACATATCAAATCAGAATGAAACTAGACCGACCTTCTTTAACTGGACTGATCAAGTGACTTGACACCATTATTATAATGAAAGCCATGCGTGCATGCACTTGTTTCATACAAGTCTGAGTGAAGAAACTTCATACCTTCGAAGGTGCACCAGGTCGAGGTCTCAAAGCTCCAGAATAAGGTTGGCCGAGGCTGCAGCTTCCCTTGTCTTTAACGGGACTTATTTGCTCCTTGTTATTTGATGTCAATTCTCCCTTGTTAGAAGTCTCACTAAGTTTAGCAGATGGTGTTGTATCTTTTTCAACAGATTCACCCTTTAATGGAAGGGTCGTTACAGATTCCGATGCATTATTTTGGGCAGTCGTTTCAAAATCTTGAACTTTCTTCGAGAACTGTGTAGCTGCAGCACGCGCACCAGCTATGGCTGCAGTGGGACTCGAAGATATCACAACTTCAGATGTTCTAGATACAGGGACATGCACAGAGATAGACCCTGGCTTCAGTGAGAATGGATATTGTGGATTTGGAAGTGGAAATCTTACTGGAAGGGGACTATTAACCGGGGAAAGACCTCTAATTGCACCTTCATATATCTGAGACAGGCAAATGAGTAAGTTAGGTCCACCAAAAACAGTAGGGGAGAGAGAGAGAGAGAGAGAGAGAGTAAATTCTTATGCACAATATGCACCTTCTTTTCCAAGTTGTAGACACCTTGTTAGCCACGCATCTCAAATGGAACTAACAGTTTCTGCAATAATTGAAGAAATAAAAGCTTAATCATATATGATATGAACTACTCAAAATCACAGGAATTGCCAGAAATGTAGCAGTGCGAAAATAATACACACCTGTGGCTGCTCACAAAGCCAACACATATCAGTTTGTGCTTCCAGCCTCACCTGCATATGAAATAAATCGGTCAGAGCTTAATCAACACGGCCTTGGAACAACCATCACCTTGCTATATGATGAACTAAAAGGTCATACGTAAAACAATAGCCCACCCCAACTCCCAGGATACAAGTTCTTCACGTCTAACACATTCAACCACTTCGACACACCCTATTTCAAACATGAAACCGTAATTTGTCAAATTTGTGTTGTGTGCACGTGTGATGTCTAGACCGCCTAAACGAGGAATAAAAACAAAATGCAACAGCTTCTTTCTCCAAATTTGGATGAAGATTGATTAAAAAGAGCATTCCACTGGAGATAAATCCACATGGAAGATACTCTGGATGTATTTATGCACACACACACACACACGAAACGAGGAACATCCATGAAACAAAGTACCAAACTTAGAATACCTAAATGTCTGGAAACGGGATAATGTTCCGGAAATTTAAGATCAGTGATTCCATCAACTGCATAAATTTCTCTGTAGAATTCCTCCATTGCCTTGATTGTAGCCTCATCAGGAACCTTACCAGCGGCATGAATCCAGAGACGGCCTTCGAAAGACAAATTCGAGACTTTACAAAGAATATCATCTCCGTCAACAATTACAATAACCATAACAACAAGAATCCAATAACAACTATCACAACAAAACAATATCTAAATTGAAGAAAAAAGCAGTAACACTTGACGAATCAATCTTTTTCGAAGAAATCAAACTCTTATAAATAAAAAAATTGCTTCTCAAAAAAAATAAGATCAAAACTTTGCAGCTTACTTAAAGTTTCTACTCCCACTTAACGAACTAGCTAGCAATAACATATAACAGACAGCATTCTCAAAAGTTCAAAACTTCACTCCCAAACATTAAAAAAAAAAAGAAAAAGAAAAAAGAAAGATACGAGGGTATCAGAATTTTGAATTGAATTCGGAGATTTTAAGGTAAATTCCTAACACTCCCACTTTACGAACTAGCTAGCAAATAACATACCACATTCTCAAAAGCTCAAAACTTTACACACCAACATCAAAAAACATAAGATTAAACCAAAAGGGCATCAGAATTTTGAATGAATTCTAAGAATTTAAGGTTGAAACCTCGGATAGGAGAAGGCCAGGACCTGCCCTCGACGTGCTTGATGCCATAAACCAGCAAAGAAGCCCATGGTTGGTGCATGGTGGTCAGACATGGGTTTCTGTAATTCCCAGAAGAAGAATGTCCTCCTCCTCCTCCTCCTCCTCTTCTCATCTCTGAGATTCTTCAGATGCGATTTCGGCCGTCTGATCTGATTGTCGCGCCGTTTTTTTCAGTTGACTGGAAAAAGGTTCTGCATTGATGAGTTTTATCCTATGTTTATTGTTTTCTTACTTTTAATAGCAACCTTTTTGTTACTGACCAGACGGGGGGTAATATTAATTGAAAAATCACTTTTTGTACTCGAGATTAGAGATAAAGATTGCCAACTGTTACATAGGTAAAATTTTTAGTTGTGATAGGAACACATATGGTACATTACGTATTTTTATGTGAGTAGTGGAAAATTAAAAATTTTAAGTTATTAACCCTTTAACATACATTTCCCACCATTTATATAGCGACACGTAGTGTATTACATCATGTGATGGTCACATTGAAAAATCTCTCGTTACATAGGAAAATAAGAAATTTGTGATTTAAATGATTAAAAATCTTGGTCAAATCTCGCTTACAGATCGAACTATAGTCAGAGTAGAAGTTTTTATCCCCTATCTTCTTTGTTTTACTTTAAAATTACGGTTGATTAGTCAGATTCAACCTTTAGATTCACCAGATGAGAAACTCAATTTCGCATTGATTTTGGGTTGCCGGATAAGCCTTAAAAACACAAACACAAACAACGGGCCAAACACAAACAAAAGAAACAAGAAAATGACCTTTGTATTCAAGGTCAAGATTATGTCTTCGGTTGTGTTTTCAACATTCAAGAAACCACCTTATAAAGTTTCCGTTCATGAATCAATATCAAAGATACACTTTTGAAGTCGCATAATTATTATTTCGATTTTCTACGGAAAGTGATTTGAACTTTAGTGTTTTGGAGGGAGGAGAACCCTTGAACAATTTCAATCATCCCCCTCTCACTTAAAAAAATGAATGGTTATCTTGATTTTTTAATAATTTTTTAATAATCTAAAACTACTGAGTAGTTTAAAAATGAGCAGTAAAAGTACCTCTAAAAAAAACTGAATTGTGAAGATTGTTTAAAAAATCAGACTACTCAGTAAGTTGGACTACCGAAGACAAATCCTTACGTACCTAAAAACGATTAAACCTAAGTTCTAGAAAATCATATTTTCTAACCAAAAAAAAAATGGAGAGCATTTCATTTCCATCAAATTTGTGTACCTTCAAACGCCCACCAAACACTGAAAGCAACATCTTGTAGCAGAAATCAAAACCCAAAAACAAGAACAAGAACCTTAAATTGTTCACCCTTCAAACAGTTGACAAAACAATAAATATTATTTTGTGCAAGAATTTAGAATTTAAAATATTGAGTGGGAAGTAAATTACGGATCACCCATTTCCTCCCAATTGCTCTCTCTCTCTCTCTCTCTCTCTCTGAAATCACACAAGAACGTCACAACTCACAAACACCACTCTCCAACACTGAGACGACATCCCTTTCACAGAAAACGACAGCCAGAAGAACCCAACCCACCAAATCCCCCCCACCCAAAAGTCCCATGCTTTTCTTTCACTCCCTCTCTTCTTCTTCTTCTTCTTCTCTTTTTCAAGTTTCAGTCTTCCAGTTTTCAATCGAACCGTTGACTTTTTAGACGTCGGCCAACTCCTGGGAAATGGACCAATCGGTTCTGGACGACATAATCAACCGACTCCTCGAAGTCCGAGGCCGGCCCGGGAAGCAGGTCCAGCTGTCGGAGTCGGAGATCCGGCAGCTTTGTTTGGTCTCTAAAGAAATCTTCTTGCAGCAGCCTAATTTGTTAGAGCTCGAAGCACCCATCAAGATTTGTGGTACTTTTCTTTGCAAAACAACCTTAATTTTTCCGTTTAGTTTTGAATTTTAGTGATGGGTTTTGTCCTGCGGCCTTGAATTAGTTGGAATTTATTGGAAAGTTCTGTTCTTTGATTTGATTAGGTTGTGTGTACTCATTATTTGGGGAAATTTTAGTTGTTTTTGTTTCTGACCCATGTTTGTTTTTGTGGAATAATCCGTGAAAATCGGTATGTTGTATCGCAAAACATTCATCTGACTGCTCAAATTATGGAAGTGTTTCGTTAAGGATTGTCATTTGATTGATAAATTAGTGAGCCAATGTTTGTGCTTTGATATTCGGGGTAATTTGTTTGAGGTCGCAAAATATGTTCAATACTAGGATTGGGTCAGTCGAACATTTTATTCTTTGATAACCGCGAAGGTTGTCGTGTAGTTTGGCAATGTATAGTGAGTATAGTTTGGTTACTGAATTCGGGCATGAATAGCTTGATTGGAACAATTTTAGATGATCCGGTTATGGCGTGTTTACAATTTGGTAAACCTTTTAACATTTCAAGTATTGGCAATGTCTGGGCGTGTTAATTGTTTGTAGAATTGCAACATCAACAACAAAGCCTTATCCCACTAAGTGAGGTCGGCTGTATGAATCATAGAACGCCATTGCGCTCGGCTGTAGCAATCCTAGAATTGTATTTGTACAAAATATTGTATCATAGACGTTCAAGCAGTGAGCTTTACTGCAGTGTCTGCTTTATACTCATGACAAGTAATGTAACACTTATGTTCTTGTGCAAATGCAAGTGTGGGCGTGCTTATATGTTTTGTGCACGAGAGCTAAGTGGGCTATATTTTCTAAACTCATGTAGTATTTTGCCTGTAAGTATGCTAAAGGTCGGATATGCTTTTAGATGAAGGGTGACCTTCTTTCTTTATGATATTGGAGGGGTGTTGCATATAATTATGATACCTGCACACAAGGTCGATAACATGAAACATGGAGGGTGTGTAAATCAATCCTTCTCACAGAAGTTTTGAGTTTCATATGTATAGTCAGTTACTCTTATTTTCTTATTCTTCTTTCATCGCTCGTTCAAAGTTTGGTATTGACCAAAAGAAAGAACGAAGTAATTGATAGTTAATCAACTGATGATAAAGGAACTTGTTTTGTAAAATGTTAGTTGGTAATTCTAGTTTTGTAGACTACGTAAGTTATGGAGATTTGTGATCTTTTCTGAATTATTTTGAGGGATGTGACATGCGGGCATCGTGGCGTTGAAAATTAATTTGTTGGGGGATGATGGGACGCTAAGGTTTATGGGTACCCTGAATAATAATAATAAATTAATTTTGTAACTGGAAAACCGAATCTAAATAATTGCTTAGGGGAATGTTATGGGTTAATATATTCTAGTAATGAGGTACATCACTTCTTTGTGAAAGCTCACGTTTTGTGCTCATTTCACCATTTCGTGCCTTGGAAATTTGAACAGGTCAGATAATGTAGAAAATTTCAGTATGATTGCTTAGTTCAGATGCTTTTGCTGATATTCTTATTCTTGCCTACTTTTTCATTTGACTTTAGTTTTCAACGATTTAATCTCATGAATTCTTAAAAGTGAACTGCTTTTTGTTTTCAGGTGATATACACGGTCAGTACTCGGATCTTTTAAGGCTTTTCGAGTACGGTGGACTGCCTCCTAATGCCAATTACTTGTTCTTGGGGGATTATGTGGATCGGGGAAAGCAAAGTTTAGAAACAATATGTCTTCTCCTTGCATATAAAATAAAATATCCTGAGAATTTTTTCCTCTTGAGGGGAAACCATGAATGTGCATCTATAAACCGTATATACGGATTTTATGATGAGTGTAAGAGAAGATTCAATGTGAGGCTATGGAAGACATTCACAGAGTGTTTTAACTGCCTTCCAGTGGCAGCTCTGATTGATGAAAAGATTCTCTGCATGCATGGTGGTCTTTCTCCCGACCTGCATAATTTAGATCAAATCAGAAATTTACAGCGGCCAACGGATGTACCAGACACAGGTTTACTTTGTGACCTTCTCTGGTCTGATCCCAGTAAAGATGTTCATGGTTGGGGAGGGAACGAGCGGGGAGTTTCGTTTACATTTGGTCCTGACACGGTGACGGAGTTTCTTCAGAAGCATGATTTGGATCTCATTTGTCGTGCTCACCAGGTTTTATTGCTTGGCGTTTTTTCGGTTCAGTTCATATCCTCTTTACACTTGCAGGACTGTAGGGAATATACCTGTGGGAGCCAAACATCACTTCCTATCTGGGATTCTATGGTCGGGGGTTTTGTGTGGTTATAATTTCTTTTTTACGTATTTTTTAATCCAGAGAAATTCTCATTTCTTTGGTATAAGAATGAAGCCTTTGGCATTCCCAGACCTCCCCTGCTGGTGTAGTGGCATTGGCAAATGTTGCTTTCTTCTATAGAGACTTGCACTGACTATTGAGGATATGAAATTTTAATTTATTTCCGTGCTTCAGGACAATTAGTTATGTTTTTCTTTTATCATTGGCAGGTTGTGGAGGATGGCTACGAGTTATTTGCCAACCGACAACTTGTGACGATATTTTCAGCACCTAATTATTGTGGGGAATTTGATAATGCTGGTGCCATGATGAGTGTGGATGAGACATTAATGTGCTCTTTTCAAATATTAAAACCCGCAGAGAAAAAGCCGAAATTTAACTTTGGGAGCATGACTGCAGCTAAGCCTGGAAATACTTCATCTGGAGTTGGTGCTTTTGCGAGCATAGCAGCAGCTAAGCCTGGGAACACTGTTACAGGAATCAAGGTAATTGCAACCTTTTATTCAAGAGAAACAAAACTATGTTTTATGAAGGAAGCTTTAGATGGCATGTTAGAGAACTTGAATTTTCCACTAGTTTGTTTGCATCACATCATGTCGGTGTCTGGCTTTGGCTTGCAAGAAAGCCACTACCGTGCTTGCTTCTTTTATTCCAACATTGCAAGATGATTTACTGTGATTACTTTAGCATTGTAACAAAGAAAAGATGATGTGTATAAGAACTACATTTCTCTTTTCGGATTTCTTAGATAACATGTAAGCAAATGCGTTCACCTTCATTCTCATCTTGCTCCTACGAATTATGTGCTGTTGTAATTCGTTTCCAAGAGTTCCGATTGGTTTCCCTGCATCAGCTTTAGGACCATCATTCTGGTTGTCCTTGAATCTGGAGAGTGAATTACTTCTTCCATTATAACAAAACGTTTCTGGCAAGCAAATGTTTTCGTTTTCAGAATCTTATACCCACAAAACATCCATTGATGCTCAAAAGCGGATATAAATTTTGTGATGAATGGTTTACAATCTGATTGAGTTATCTGGGTCCATTCTTTAAACATCGGTATTAGCTTTAAAATCTAATTTCCCTGTTTAATTCTTGATGCATTTCATTCAATCAAAATACATTTCGAATCTGTATGTCAACGATGCATTTACGTGTTTGATTGAAATGTACATTTTTGTTTTCCTTGCAGTCTCTGATGCACAGGTAAGATGTTTGATTTGGCGGAGAGGGAAGGAGCCGAAGCCCAATTTGTATCATGATCGAGCCAAGGTTTCCATCTGGAAGCACGAGAGCCAATTTAACTTTGCTGTAATCTGTTTAAATTGTAAAATTTGAAAGGAAAAGTCACTGGAAACTAATGGAGAATGATATAAAGTTGGGTTTGAAGGTAGAAGGCTGTGTACCTTCTTCTCTTCGTCCTTGTACGCTAATGGCTGCTATGAATTATTAGTCTCTCTGAGACCTTGGGAAATCTCAGAACAGCCAGATGCCTGTAATGAAAATATTGGGGAAAATTTTCCAGGTCTTCTTGTTAACAAAATCTCTCTTGCATGTACTCTAACCATTTTTCAACCTTTAATTTTTCTTGGACGTTTTGCGATTTGTAGCTCAAGTGATTACAAACAACGAAGGTATTTCCGCACGCTCGTTTTCTCTCCTTTTACACCTTTATTTGTGTATTGTTTTTGGAGAATAAATCAAATGACATAAATAAAATAGGTGTTCCAAAGGAGAATATGCAGAATTCATTTTCCAAAGTATTCCTACAAATGCTAGGTATTGTGTAAGCAAGGCCAGCAAAAGTTGGAAAAAAAAATTTCATTGTGTTAAGAATCTGGTCATGTACACCAAGTGTCATATAATACAATTGGTTTGAAATTTTTCTTGTTAAGTTTTCAATCAATTCTATTGTTACACTTGGTGTACTGGCCAGGTTCAAGCACACTGCAAAATTCTCCAAAAGCTAACCTCAACTAGCTAAACCATTTTCTGTCTATGCACTTCTGTTTATCGATGGTATTTAAATTGATTAAACTAAAAGAAAATCAAGAGGTATATACATGAGTGTGCACAAGGAAAAAAATTGTCTCGAAACAATTTTCAAAAGTCCTCTCTTCACTCTTCAGACAGACCTCATCAATTAGTACACTACTTAATGATTAAGCGCACCACAAACTTGACGATTAAGCACCACAAACTTGACGATTAAGCACCACAAATATTGAAACGTACATGATATAATAACTAATCACAGAACAACACTCTTGTATATATGAAGAACCGAGAACGATATCTAGAAGATATACTAGAGTCCATGCATATCTCTCACCAATAGGATGAAGACTGTTTAACTAAGAATCTAAGACAAACAGATAATCTAGCTCCAAAAAGAAGAAAAACTTCCATGCATGCAACGTTTAGGTCATTTTCTACTCGCATGTTGTGAGTGACTTGTTTCATGCAACGGATGCAAGATAGTTTTTTTTTTTAAAAGAGAACTCTAGCTTCAATAATGTGAGCGGGTGTCACGTAGAAAACAGTACGATTAGAAGACAAATTACACACACGTTTAAATGTTTGAGTCATCTGAAGATAACCTTATAAAATGTTAGGTAAAAAGATATATTCATGTCAATTGATTTTACATCATCGTACTTGCAAGTCACACTGAAAGGAGTACTAATGCGACACAAATGCAAACCACATAGCGCTACAAAACGAAGACCAAGTTGTTCTGGTGGCCCACGATGAATACGACACTGCATGCAGATTAGGGTTCAGAATTTATAGAGTGAACTATGAACTCAAATCGTCGCATATTTTCAAAATCAATTGATAACAGAGAGAAAGATCACGATTATTTAATTCGCCAGTGCAAAGATTTTGTTTACAACGTGAAATCCGTAATTCGATATGTTTGAGGATAGAGTAAATTTAAAAAGATCAAAGGTGCTCGATTCATTTCTTGGTGCCATAAAAAATAGCAAAACAGAACTTGATGTGCCTAATTGTTTGATTCCCATGATCGATTGGTTTTTGTTTTAGTTAGGTTAGGTCATTACCTGCCCTTCAAGCATTATATGGGACAAACAGATTAGCAAGAATAAGTCTGAAGAAATATGATATTAGATCAAAGTGAGTATATTTAAATCAAAGGTGGATTCTGAATTGGATGTGCATTCCAACAAAAATAAAAGGAATTTGTGTGGAACAATGAAGCTCTTGTCTGATATGCAAATGGTAATCTTAAATAATACGACGAAGGGAAAAATAATTGGTGTCGCATGACTAGAACACTGTGGAACACGTGGTCGGTACGTATGTAGAAGTAGGACACGCATCCAACAATATTTAGTATACTAAATAAAGTTTTTGTATATTATATCTGCAAAAATTTCTTAAATCATACTTTGAGTTGAGAATAATAGTAAGTATTTTTAAATAATTCAAGTGCCGTTTGATAACTATTTCTTTTTTTTACTTTTATAAAAATTGAAATCTTGTTTGTTAATTATTAAAAACTTAAGGAAGTAATTTTCAGTTTTTTTAAAAGAGAGAAAAGAAAAACAAAATGATTATCAAACGGCATCTAATTTTTTTATTTATTTGGGAAACCTCGAAGGGAATCAAACAATTAAGCACATCAAGTTCTACTTATCAACTTGACGTACCTACTTATCAAGTTCTATGTTTTTTTTTGGGAACTTGATGTGCCTAATTGTTTGAGGATAGAGTAAATTTAAAAACATCAAGTTCTATATTTTGAGTTATGAAAAGCCCTGAAAGACGTACCTACTATATGTTTCTTTAAAGAAGTACTAGAAGTGTGGTGGAAAGGTATTGAGTCATTGCATGACAGCGGGGGTTCAAACTCTGTCGGTGACTAATCTAACATTTATTCTAACAAAATTTATCATTTGACAAAAAAAAATGAATTTTTTAAAATGCATTTCTCAATGACCCTAATAATTCTGTCATTAGAATTTATATATCATATCGTCACATATATAATAAAATCAAAATTGCTAATTAATTATACCGTGGCTTCCGTTTGTACTTAGCATGGGGCCAAACCAAAACCATTGGCGCCCAACGTTTGATATTTTTTTATTCTTCAATTATATATTTGCACCTAAACAAGCAGAAGTCATACATTATCTGAAAAAAAGAGACATCTGATCTGTATATCTATATGCTTATTCATTAATAATTATACTAGCAGTTAGATTAGTTCTTTTTAAAAACAAGTAGAAAAAGGATTAGTTAGGGAAAGTTGGGAAATTGAAATTTGAATTTCATACCTAATTGGCATTGCACATGTAGCACTCACATGGAGTAGAAGTTAGCCAGATAGGACAGTAGAAAACCAAGTAGGAATATATGTTACAACCGGCTCACACAATAAAATTAGGTCATTATGATGCGTTAACTTTACCCAGTGACCAATCCAGGATTCAAACGTTGGGGGGTCCTAGTATTAAAGGTTTAAATTTTTTAGATAGAAACAAAGCACGAAGCGCGCAAAAAACTTTCAGTGTATTCACCAATGCATTTTGTCGAGCACTTGGTGGGCATGTTGTTGTTAGTCGAATCATGTTCGCACATGTTAACACATATCGACAAATGCAAAAGCAACTTGATAAGGTTATCAAGAGAATTTGTCGAATACTCTCAACGCAACCTGGTGAGTGCTTCCGAGATATGTCTAGAAAGCATTACACCAAACACTTATTGAACACCAAACAAACCCATAACAAAATCCCGAAAGGTATCATATATATATTTTCCAGACTTCAGAGGATCTTGGGACCACTTTAATCGCAATGTACATTCCACCACTCATATATTGTTCTTACCACAAATATATGAACGCGACATTCACAAAATTAATGTAAGCAACTACTATACTAGTCTAGAACTAGGCTAGCAAAACTTATTACCTCTCGAGTATTCTATACTCCATAATTATTGAACGTTATATCTTTCTTATTGTATTCTCGTCTAAAGATTTCCAAACACTCAAGTGTAGTATACTTATATATAAATCAAAGATGAGACCCGCAAAATCAAATAGAAGGCTAAAATGCGATAATATTAAAAAAAAGGAAAAATTAGTATCCGGTCCCTAGTTCTTACTGTTCATTGACTAAGACCTTATTAGTTCTCAAATTTTGATTCAAGTCCCTAGCATTAATGTGATAATGAATTTACATGTTTATTATATAATTTTTTAATATAAAAATTAGTAATTAATTTAGGGTTTAATACTCACACCTCTATTAAACTTCTAATTAATTTTCTATTCAAACATTTCCAAAATAATAAAAAAATTAAATTAAATTAAGTTTGTACCTATTAGTTTTTTTTATATATAAAAAGATTCTCGATTTTTTAATCTTAAATGTACCAATTCATATAATTTTTCAATTTTTTTAATCTTAAATATACCCATTCTCAAATATATCAAAAATTTGTTATATGTAAAATGCACCTTTTTTTTAATATAAAATCCTTTCAAATTTTTTAATCCATGTTTAAACTTATATGGGTACATTCTTTTTCGTTGATTTGAGAATGTATCCATGTTTTGGTACAATAACTTTTTTTGTTAATTTTGGTTAATGTACCCATACATATATGTACACACACACACAATATAATAGAGAGTATAATTTATATTTTATTATTTTTAATCCCATAAATTATGGGTTTTATTTAAAATCTCATTAATATAAACAATTACAAATTTCAATTTTTAATTTTTAATTTAAAAAATATAGTAACTTACATTATTACATTAATGTCAGGGACCTCAATCAAAAACTAAAAACTAACAAGGTTTCAATCAAAGAATATTAATAGCTAAGGACCGCATCCAAAGTGTCCCTAAAAAAAATTATAGTATGTACCGATGCATATATACGTTAGATTTTTCGATTCATTCATCAAATACATGTCAGGCTGGTCGTTGGAAGCCACCAACCTCACAGCCACAGGCATGCGTGCTTGCAAGCAAGTGCGAGTACTTACTGCAACGATTTAAAGTCGAAATGGACCAGACACTAATTTTTTATAGCAAAAAATAACTACAAGGGGTCCTGAAGTCTGAGTGCTTCTGACATTGCCACATGATAAGGCCAGTGCAATAACTTATCAATGTTAATCACGGACCTAACAAAGAATCTGCACCACCGGCGGACGTATTGATCTGCACGTCCACAGATCATACGGTCGGCTCACCCAATTCACTAGCACGTGCTACCACGTGTAACCTTAACCCTAATTCGTGCATCGTTTTTTGTTCTTCTTCTTCGATCCTTGCTGTTCTTTTGGTTTTTGGGGAGTTTTGTTTTGTTGGTTCTTTCTGGTTTTTTTTGGTTCTTTATCAATAATTCTTGTTTTATATGGTTTATGAATACAGATTGAGATTTGCTAAGTAATTAAGCTGCATGGTGCATGCGCATTTTATTTATATATTAAATTGATATTTGCAGAAAGAAACAACCAAGTCAGTAGTCAGAGAAAGCATGAACCAAAGCACATGCATGCCACTTTAAAATAATATTCTGGATCTTTTTATAATCATTTTCTTTTGTTGAAGTCTATTTATTATAACCATAATCTGAAATATTGATAATCTTGACGAAATATCGAGGATATTTCGGTTTTTTCGAATCACCGATATTTCGAAACATATCCAAATACATATCGTACAAATATCGACGATAATATCGGAAAATATCGATGTCGATAATTTAGCTCACACTTCAGCAATATTTTGTCAAAATATCGGTGTAATATCGCTAAAATATCGAAAATATCGATGTAAAGGAAGGGAAAAAAAAAGGAAAAAGAAGAAAAAATAATATTCTGGATCTTTTTATAATCATTTTCTTTTGTTGAAGTCTATTTATTATAACCATAGTCTGAAATATCGATAATATCGACAAAATATCGAGGATATTTCGGTTTTTTCGAATCACGGATATTTCGGAACATATCCATGTACATATTGTACAAATATCGACAATATCGACGATAATATCTGCAAAACTACTTTGGGGATTTATCATTTGATGACTACTCTTCACGATAAACTTACTCTACACATAGAGATGATGAAGATAGTGAAAATTTTGAACCTCATAGGAACTTTATGTGGTACTAAATCACTCATGTATCTTACCATACAATGTATAAAGTGTAAAATATTGTAATAATCATTATATATAAATGATTATGGTGTGTTTAATCTTTTTTTCATTAATTACTACATATTTTCTACACTCACAGTGTTTGCCAGCTCGCTTTATAATCAACTTAAATCAGTTAAATCCATCATGTAATGCATTTTCTTCTATTTTTTTTTTATAAACTAATAGATAATTGACTAAATAAACATTCTCCAAAGTTTCAATAAAAATTTCCAAGTTTTTCTTACAATTTCCGTGGTTTTTATTCAATTTTTATCGATATCGATAATATCCAGATATTTCCATCGAAATTTCCATGTTTTTGGACTACCGATATTTCCGATATCATCGATATTTTATACCATGATTATAACTAAATGGTCCAAATATTCAGGGGCAGATGGACATTGTGACCAACGTGATCTCAGAATCACTCGGAGTTTAAGAAATATACATGTGAAGGTCTTCTGAGTACTCTCCGAATATTTACTACGAGTCCATTTTATGTTTACCAAGTGTTTTTATGTAATGCATGCTAGGTATATCTCAACATGTTTCGTCGATTCACAACTTCTCTCTGTGTCACTCATCAGATTGATTCAAAATATGTTGATATTTGTTGACCTGTACGCAACATAATTTGGTTGACGACAATAAGCCAACTAAATGTTCAAGAAAATACCTCTGTGAACAAACTAATTTTTTTTGCACAATTCATGCTCTATTTCCATCTAAAAACTTGTATTAACAGTAGCTAGGATCCCCAAGTTTCATATCATGCTACTCCTATTATGCATTGCCTTTTAATTGTTTCAAAACCAACATTGGACTTCACATGATTTGAGCGATATAATAGTATTGATAATATCAAATTGCTATATTATATACTGCTTGAATTAATCAAATTATTGGGTATAACTTATAAGGCATGGAAACCAATTATATGTTGAGAAAACTTCAATAAACTCCCCATTGTTATTGTTCGTGAGTTTTTAGACGATGACTGAATGTCAAAAATGGACTTTAAGATTGAGCTCTTAAGTCACGTCAAGACATTTCGAACGAGGAACGACCTTCTTCGTGACTGCCGCACGAATTCACACTCAACATATGCTAGTGCATTGCTGAAAAAAGTTGAGATTCCACGATAAATAATTGGTAATATGGGGAGTAGCCCAACTTACTTATAAGTCCATGCAAGGTCCCTTGTCTTATCAATGTGGGATTTATTCTCAACACGCCCCTTCACGTGTGGTGAATTTTCAAGCCTAACACGTGGACAACACAAACGGGGTGACATGGAGTGCGTGTGTCCATTTGGCTTCACACATGGGACAATCTGCTCTGATACCATGAAAAAAGTTGAGGTTCCACCATAAAACTAATTGGCAATATGGGGAGTAACCCAACTTACTTATAAACCTATGCAAGATCTCTCGTCTCATCAATGTGAGATTCATTCTCAACAAAGGTCCTTTCGAACCATATTATGCCGAATCGACACTAACATTACCTAGAACAAGCCCGAACATTGACCTATAGCCCGCTTGTAGACTAATAATCAAATTATATAAGCAGTACTAATTAACATATGTGCAGCTTATTTATGCGCTTGCACATACTAAATATGTACCGATTTTCTTGAATAATTGATGGTGTCTTGGAACATGCCAATCCGACGTTACTTTTTTTCCGACGTTACTTTTTTTCACATATAAAGAATATGTTCTGTTTGCGCACACGAGTTCATAAAATCTACGTTTTAAGTCTAAATTATGTTTTGTTTCCGCTCACGAGTACGTAACGATGATACTACTCAAATATGGCAAGAAAGAAGATCAAATATGACAAATGATCTCTCTCTATAATATGTGAAATGATACATTACGTAATTTGTGTTTCCGATAATAATAAAAATTTCTCTTCTGAAAGCTTCATTCGACCAAAATTGGTCGCGCTAATGATGGAGACAATACTTATTCTCTACGTCAAAGTTAAGCACGCTTAAATTTTAAGCAAATCTTTTGGCAAAGGTTTTGTGCCAAATTCTAGTAGTTTGACTATAAACTCCAGAGCAAAATTCAATTGTTTTAAAAAAAAAATAATGCGTAATAAACTAACGTTCATTAGTTCGTCCGTTGACTTTTATTTTTCTGCAGATGTATGATACCATTCCTTTTCTTTGGGAGGGTTTTGGGGGTGGTGCTACAGAATTAAACATCGGATTTATACGTGACCAATGAACCCAAAAACAACTATTTTATTTTCTTTTAAAACAAAATAAAAATGAGCTTGACTGCAAGATTTACACGTCAAGCGGAGATGAAAGTTGACTTAGTTTCTTGTGGTGTCGAATGAAAAGGCCGTCGCTATATGGATAAAGATTAATTTAAGAATAACAGGCTGATTTTCACCAAGAGCTCAGGAAGGTTTGCCATAAAACAAAATAAAAGTTTTGATTTAGAGAAATCATTAAAAAAAATTGTCTAATGTACATGCACACGTCAGCAGTGACGAACATTGTTGGTGGCCCACGCAACAAGATCCAATTCGTACGTAAGGGATGATCAAATTTGTGTTTTCTTACCACAAACAAATTGAATTGGATGGCCAACGTTTCCTCAGCCTCACAAAAATTAAGGGATTAGGAGACAACATTGCTTTACTAACTTACGGGAGAAGCCACTATGTGATTTACTAGGTATGCTTGTTTAAGATTGTCACGTGATAAATGTTGTAGTTATGTATAAAATATTTATAAACAAGAGCAAAATATTGCGAGTTTAAAATTTTTGCACTTATTTAGTGTGCGGTTCTTTTGTGTTTTTTTTATTAGTTGGCACATGTTAACAAAATTAAGCATTCTTAACTTTGTTTTAATAACCGAGCCCAGTGATATTTTAGAGTGAGAAAAGCTACAGAGAGTCAAAAGTAAGACTTTCTATGAACTCGCTGCGACCTCATTTTTTGATACATTTCATGCCAATCTTATGAAACAATGGGCCAAAAACATGAGGTGATGAAAAGTTCATAGAGAATCCTACTTTGAAAGAGTCTCTTTATCAATTCTTGCGCTGACCTTATAAAATATTGTGCTAAATGTAAAATTTATAAAGAGTCATACTTTTAAGAATGTGTCCTTAACATTTTTCTTTTTTAAATTCTACAAGGACTTTACTTAGCAAAAGATGGAGAAAAAAAAAAGGAGAGAAAAAGGAGATATCCACGTGTTCTTATCATATCACACGCAGATGCACCGTAGTTTATGGTGTGCCTCCAAAGTCCAACCACATGGGGAGCACCGCGCTTGACTGCACCATAATCTAGATGACCGGATTAATTTGATATGGAGCTTGACTGATCATATCATACTTGTCCAGTGTCCTCCTCGTGATTCAATTTACCTGAAACCAAGTACAATTTTTTTTTTTAACGAACGATATTTACACTTAGAGTGAGTGAATTTAATTTTACAATGAGCTAGTAATAATATGGTTCAAATTTTCTTTTGATGAAAAACGAACATAAGACCTCATACTTATAAGTGAAGAGAAATATGATTTGATCGTAATACTAATTAGCACTTGTTTGATTAATTAATCAGTTAATTAAACAATTAATTAAGTAATTAAATAATTTCGTCTACAGTGACACTGTTGTTGGGAAATGGATAAAAAAAATTTCAACAAAACGATATTATCTACATTAAGGGGTGAGAGATTGCGTTAAGTCTCATAATGCACTAGTAATAATGTAGTTCAAATTCACATTTGGTATAAATTAGACGTAAGATCTCTCACTTACCAGTAAAGAATAATATCACTAGAACTTCATATTAAATGCCGAGGTATGAATAATTAATCATTTATCTTTGCCTTCTAATATTTGTTTATCAAAAATTTTGTTTGTTACCCTGAATAAATTTGAAATTATATTTTGGTCCTCCTCCAGATGTAGACCGGAGGATGCCTAAACAGTGGGTGGATTCAGTATATGTTGACAGCTCACTTGTGCTGGTTCCTTCTAGTGAGGACACTTGGTCCCCTGCATCCTATTCATCACTTTTACTAGATTCCTTAAGGGCATTTATGAAAATTTGCAGCCATGGCCCGCAAGAACATCAATGAAACGTCAGCGTGTTCGTATCATGAAAGTTTTCTTGGTCTGCATCTTTGATAAGAGAGTGATAGCTTAAATGTGTTTGATCAGTCATTTCAACAACATTTTTGAAAACGGAATAGTCCCGTAAAATGTTTGATCACATCGTCTTTGATAACATTCAAACTTATTTTTGTCAACAAGTAGAAATCAAACTTAGTTGCAAATAAACGTATACTAACACGACTAAGAATGCTTATGACTTTGCACGCAGATGAGTACAAAAGAATGGGCACACCGATCTGGCAAGAATCGACTGCTTGTCATGCGTCAAAAATACAATTAAAAAGTCAAATATCAGTTGATTGTGATCCCTAGTGGGTATATTTTAATTTTTTGTGGCATAATTTGCATATGAACTTCCAACTGTGTACCCATTTCTTGGAAAGAAAGTTGTAAACATGGTGGAGGGGCTCACTTTCAACTTTTCATTTGATTTAACGGGAGCGTTGAGTAGATATTTGATTCAACGCAAGCATATGCTGTAATATACCTGCATAAAATATAGAACATTTTGATCCCAAAGCAACACACATGGACGGAGCCAATGAAGGTTCATTGGGGGCAGATGTCCCCATTCAAGTAATTCGTTTGTTTAGTTACAGACTACAATTATGTAATATACACGGGTTATCTTTGAACAAAATATATGTATCTAATATTCAACATACATTCATTCTAGTTATACTCCATATCAAATATTATATAAGCAATAGTGCTCTTGTTCTATCATTCAAACCCAAAAAAACCTCTCCCTCCTATCATGTACTTATATTTTTCTCATCACTTTTCCACTTTCCACTACTATATTGAAATTTTTGTAACATTGGAATTGTAATACATCATCATTTGAAATCATCATTAATATCATATTGCGTATAACCATAATATAATAAGGTTTTCTTAGTTGTTTTCGGTTGCCCCCAAAAGAAGAAATTTCTGACTCCGTTCCTGGCAACACATGACCAAAAATGCATATGGATATTTAAGGGCATATATACTATGAGAGAAAATTCTTACAACCGGCGGCCGTACATGGCAACACAAACAACTCAATATACACGAACTTATTCCACCATGGAAAAAAGACTCAGATTCCGAGTTGGACACTCGCATATCGCAAATTCGTCCATAGTTTTTGGTACAATAAACGTGGATTTTTAGTTAAAAAGTAGCACATGGGCTATATGGGAGTAGTTTGCTTTCTCACTTTCGAATCTCTCTCTCTCTCCCCTAAAACAAAAGGCACATGATCCTCATAAACCCCATTTCTATCTACATTCTCAAGTAGAGCTTCATAGCTTTTTTTCTGACGATGAACTCTTCCATGAAATATGTATTGATCATCCCATCTTTTATTTAGCGAATTCGTTTCATGCAAGTCTTTATCCTTCTACTTCTGCTTCTTAGCTAATAGCTCTTGAGAGGAAATGGGGTTTTCCGGATCCATTGATGGCAAGATTTTCTATTTTTTAGAGAGAAAAGCGGAATTGAGTAGGATTCTCTCCATTCCTCTTTCTCTCTCCTACTCTCCCCTCTTCTCACACTTTCATTTTGTCTTTATATCTTTAAAAATAATTAAAACAAGATGTTGACATGGTTTAATTATAAGCGTTTAAATAAAAAGAGAAGAAAGATTAAGAGAGGAGATAATCTTACTCTGATTTCTTCATATTCACATAGACTGATATTCAAATTATACTAGCAGAGAGTGTGTGTAAACAATTTCTCTTAATAAGTGCATATTTTTTTTTAATATTACATAATTAATGTTTTGTTCTCTTTATGTAAATATTGCGTATCAAAAGTAAGGGTAAAATTGGAAAAATAAATATAAAAATAGGGTAAAATAGGAAATATAGGGATATGGTTGTCATTTCAAAATGTACAAAATTACTATTTTGTCCTCCCTTTGTCAATAGTGTGTATCAAAAGTGAGGGCAAAATAAAGAAAAAAGTGGCAAAAATTTGACAAAGAGGTTCTCTTAATAATAGTATAGATAATCTTTTGGAGAAATTAGATTTACATTCTTCCTTTTACTACTCCATTGATTAAAATCCTATTCCTTTTCAATTTTTGATCAAGGTCATTGGGTATTAATAATATCATTAATTATTTCAATAATAAAATATTTTTTATTTCTAAATATATTCATTTAATATTAAAAATGTTACAATTAGTATATTTATATTTATGACTAAATTTTTTATCATATATTTTTAGTTTTAGTTTGTAGCCATTTTTAATTTGATTTTTTTTTTAAGTTGTACCAATTTTCTTTTCAATTTTAATTTGTACCCATATATTAATTTCTTTTTGTGCCCATATTTCTTAAAGTTTGTTTGTATTTGTACCCTTATATTTTTTTTATTTGTACTTTTTATTTTGCTAAATGTACCCATGCTAATTATATGTACCCATTTATGTAAAACTTTTTAATCTTAAAATGTACTCATTCTTAAATATACCAATTTGTTATATGTAAAATGTACCCTTTTTTTTTATACATAATCTATTCAATTTTTTTCTAATCCATTTTTGAAATTATATGGGTACATTCTTTTTTCTTTGATTTTAAAATGTATCTATGTCAAGTTTAATCAAAGAAATTTACTAATGTTATTAAGCCTAATATATATGACACACCCCGTCCCGAAGGAGGGCATGCTGGCCGTCACGTGAGAGTGACGTAACCATTTGCACAGTACGGAAGCTTTAATTATACAATTTATAAGTTGATACACCCGAAGGTGAGTCCTAATTTTGTCCAATCTGTCAGAACACCGTCGAATTCCTCGTAGTCACCACACCTTTGTGATTCCTGAACCTGGAGGGGCGCAAAACCAAAATTGAGTGGGTCAGTAAAACAATTCTTTTCCAAATCCAAACATTTCTCAAAACGTTGTAACCCCTCTCCGTAAAACCTGTATACTTTCCCAGAAATGTAAAATATAAATATACATATATATTCTCAATACTTACTTTTCATTAACTCAACATTTTCATATCAGTTATGCCATGCCATGTTTAAATTGATCAGTTAAGTATGAATGCATCAACAATAATCATATCAGGTGCAAGAAAGATATCAACCGGAGGCCCTTTAATAGCCATGTACGGTTGAATCTAGAGCTCAAAATCTATCACTATCACTCTGCCGGAGTCACCTCTGTGACCTGTACGGCCTTCTGCACATAGGTTACGCTCTAGTGCTTCTCTCATTAATCATCTGTGCACATAATCTAAGGTCACCCACCAGTCGAAATCTCACTAACACTCTTCGACTGGCCCGTCGCACCCACTCCGCGTGGACTGTGCGACCAGCATCTACTTGGATCCAAGGCGAGCGTGCGATGCGGTGAATACTATAAGCACTAAACCATGGTGCAGGATTTGAGCTCAATATACATTAACATCATCATATCAGTATTTAAATACTCACCTGTGCGTCCGCCGCACCATTCATTCATATGCATCATATCTCAATTTCATACTTTTCATATCATTTCATGCATGGCAATTCGATTCACATTTCTATATACTTTTCATATACTTTTATGCATGGCAATTCGATTCACATTTCAATATACTTTTCATATAATTTTATACATTGCATTTAAAGCATACTTTCATTCAATTTCAATTTCTGGGAAAACGTCAAGTATATATATATACGGAAAACAAAACTGCCCACTCACCTGAAGTTCGCCCTACAACTCCCTAGCACAATACGCCAAGGCGTCATGACGATCGGCGCCTAAAACAATAATCAATTCCAACCTCAGAATTCATATCGATAGAATATATAACTTATATAAAATACGTCACTACGTAGTTCAATCCGGAAGATCCACCACTCAGATTTTAAATCCATAACTTCCAGAGGTCCACAATATATCTCTAGGATAACATCCTAAAATTTCATTACCATCCAACGGTCGGATCTCCGTCAATTTCCAAAACTAAGTGACGGTTAACATTTTATTTTATGAACTTACAACTCCAATTCCGGAAGATCCGTAACTCGGATTCCCAATCCGTAAGTTCCAATAATCCTCAAACATTACGTATTGCAACGTATTAAAGTTTGGTAACGATCCAACGGTCGGATCATCAATTCACATTTTCACCTAATGCGAAAACTATAAAACGTTATTCGAACACCTAACCAACAATCCTTAATAACTTTCTCATACGGTGCTCAATTTGGGTATATGAATATACCACAGTGATCTACTCGATGTCACGGACGTCGACATATTTTTAAAATAATGTTTTACTGTAGCACGCGCCCCCACGCGCCAAGGAAGGCACGGACCTACGCGCCCCCACGCGCACCTTCTTCTTCCTTGGGTCGCCGGACTGGTTTTTCCGGCGGCCGGAAAACTGGGGAATTTTCAAATGCTTCGTTCTCCTTCGTTTCTCAACCATTTTCTTCGTATAATATATCAATTTAAAGCCCTCAACATGTAGAATCACAATATACTACTTTTAAGCTTCAAAAATAACTAAATCTCACCGGAAAAATCCAAGCAAAACCGGCCAAACTTAACCCTCGTGATCCCGACGTCCAAATCCTTCCAACGAAGCACTCCGAGCTTCCTTGGGACCTCACTAAGCTCACTATGAGCTTGGATTGTCCTAAAAATCAACCAATTCAAAGCTCATGAACAGTACACATTCACGGCAACTTTAGAAACTAGGGTTTTCGAAGTGAAACTTACCTTAAACTGGTACCTACGTGATCGTGGAGTCCTCAGGAGTGCAATGGTGGTTTTAAATCCGGCGTTGGTAATAGTTTTAGGTGGTTTTGATGGTTGCCCGTGTGTTCGAGAGGGTGAGAGAGAGAGAGTGAGGTCTGAGGAAGAGAAAGAGAGTATGAAGGACAGTATACGGGAAATGGGGAGGGAAATAAGGAATGGGGATTCCACGTGGTCCTTTTCCAATCCCCAACTCTAAACCACAAAATTTTTAACCTAAAAATCTAAGTTCCATCCTTGTTAAATTCCATTTTAATTTCAAAACTTAGGAACCTAGATAATTATCAACTTGAGCTTCACATACTTAGTATTTCTTAAGGGCAATTTTGTCCATTCACAGCCACGAATGTAATATTTTGGAACGGGCTGTGACAATCTCCCCTCCTTATAGAATTTCGTCCCCGAAATTCCAGCAACCAACTAAATCAACCATACTCCAACAATAGCTTCGGGTAAATCTCTCTCATCCGATTCTCTTTCTCCCACATAATTTTCTACTGAATGATTTCCTTCACAAAGCTTTTACCACTTACTCTGTCTTAATTCTCAGGACCTTCTTTTTTCCAATCCAAAGTCGTCCTTGGTTCCTTATCAAGTCGAATCCAATTTAATTCTCAATAGTTGCACTAGAATCTCATGTGACGACTCTGCCACCTAGCGACAACGCATCGAACACAAAATACATTAAGTACCGTTGCCCTGTCTGGGAAAAAGTTATTACTCAGCACTGGAGTAATTGTACTAACTTGGTACATTGACCAACTATCACTTCAAATTCGATCATAACCATCTTGTGTACAAGGAAGCTTGTACACATAATCCAAAGTAATATCTTTCCATTTCCACTGCGAAACAGAAAATAATTATCTCAATCCAAAGGTTTATCTCTTTCTGCCTCAATCTGCTGACCAAATAAAACTGTCGAATGGTATGATAAATCTTATTACTTTTGGAATATTGCAGAAGTTGAACAGTGAACTTCGTCCAATATTTGCTTGCTTCAAATCCTCAGCATTAGGCACGTACTTTTTGTTTTCTTGTATCCACATACCATTTGATTCACGAATCATGTACTCATTCTTTTTCCCTTCTTTCTCTGCCTTGGTTAATTCTTAAATTTCCTCGTCAAACATTTAAGTTTCGAGTACGACCTTACCAAAAGGCCTAACTTGAAACTTAGCAAGTATAACTTCTTCTCGATCTTTCATTCTTAACTTTACTTTAGTTGGTTTCCAATCCACAAGATGATAATCTTGGCAAGCGTACCAAGCATTAATTCTTACTGGAGTCTTCTCATCAAGTGCTTCAGCTACAACAATTCACGATCACCCTGATCGTACAATCATAATCACTAAGTAATTCAATCCACCTTTGTTGCCTCATATCAAAATCCTTCCGAGTAAACAAATATTGGAGACTCTTTTGATTTGTAAAATCTTGCATTCTTATCAACATATAATGTCTCCATAACTTCACAGCAAGGATGATAATCGTGACTTCCAAATCACCAGTAGGGTAATTCATCTCATGAGGTTCCATTTGTCGTGAAACATATACAATCACCCTAACATTTGCATCAACATGCCTCCAATACCATTCAAGAAACATCACTAAAAATTTATGATTACCACTATCTTCTAGGATTACTAAAATACGTGTATGAGTGAGGAAATACTTTAGTTGTTAAATCCCTTACTCACAATTTCCTTCCCACTCATACATAACTCTTTTTCTCAACAGTCTCGTCAATGACAAAGCAATGACTGAAAAATCTTTCACAACCATCCAAGATAGCCTGGTAAGTTAAGAAATTCCAAATCTCAATTACGACTCGTGGTTGTTCCAAATTCTCAATTTCTGCTATCTTTTAAGGATTCACTTGAATACCTTAAGAATATATAACAATTCTCAGAATGCCACTTGATTCATTTAACTTTAGCCTTTGCTAAACTTAGCATACAACCAACGTTCTCTCAATCTTTGCTTCATCGACTTAATACATTTACATGCTCTGCTCTGGCTCAGAATATGCCAGAATATCTTCAATGAAAATGATATCAATTTATCAAGGCATTATTGGAATACTTCATCCATCAACTCATAAAACAGCATGAGTATCCATATAGCATCACCAAACTTCATAAAGACTATAACAAGTCCAGAAAACCATCTTATGATCAACGTCACTTATAATATTCAATTGGTAATAACCAGATCTCAATTCCATCTTTGAATCTTCGCAATTACTTCTGAGCTGGTTAAATAAACATCAGTACATCACCATGGATAACGGTTCTCAATCGTTACCCGATTCCATTATCTATAATCAATGAATAGTCTTTAAAGTCCATTTTCTTTCTCATCAACGAACTGGGGCTCCCCCAAAGCGTTGTACTAGGTTGAATGAAACTTTTATCAACCAATTCTTTCAACTGAATTTCCAATTCCCTTAACTCATCCTGAACCAATCTCCAATATAAATTTATACCTGGCAACAATTCAATAGTGAACCTCATATCTCTGCCTGAAGGCAATCCAGGTATACTTTCAAGGAAGACATCAAGAAAAGTCTAACCCCTTTTTCATTTTTTCACATTTCTCCGAGCAACATCCTTTAGTACCACATGAACTAAGTATTTTTGGGCAGCCTTTCAAAACAATCTCTTTGCTTTCACAGCATAAATAATGGCTGAACTCACTTCACTTTGCATACTTACAAAAGTAATCTCTGGTCATCCAGATCGATGGAAAGTACTGGTTTCCCGTAACATTCCATCTAGTCACAATTATAACCAACCAATCTAATGGAACAGAATTAACTGATACAATACATACTCTATTACTACTAAGCATTCTGAATAAGTACAACACTAACATAAAATAACCTACCGGTTTGCTTGCTTAACGAATCCACGAGTGAGTTATTAATATTACGGTCTGCAGCCCGCAATACTGATAAATCATCGTTGTCTCGATAAGTAGGCAACCACTCTCAAAGATATAACATTACTATTTTGTCACTCAATGCAAAATACATACACTCATCTCAACTACATTTATTTACTACTCTCTAGGTAATAACATACATAATAAGAAATATATCAGCCGAAGTCAACTAGAATGACCAATACGGCTGATTCAACTCTTATCTCAATAATACGTCGGCCGGATCCACTCCGCGTGGTCGGTACGGCCGAGCCTATAACTCACCAATTTCTCATGCGTCAGCTAGATCCACCTCTCATGGTCTGTACGGCTGAACATATAACTCATCAAATCTCTCTGTACTCACGGTCAATCCGACCAAACTACTAAATCCATAACTCTTCTGAATCAACACTATGATATCATGGAAAATTGTTGAGTACAACTGATTCTAGGGACGATTCACAATTCTGTGTCCCCTCTGTTCACATAAACACATTCATTAATTTCACATTTCCCAAAGTGTTAATTTTGTACCTGCTGCACAAAGTACATTTCCTTTACTCGAGACACCTTGTCTCAAATATCTGGGATTACCAGTATATCCATCACTTTTACTCTGACCAGCGACATTAAAACCTCAGCTGGAAGAATTAACTCTAGCTTCACTTCTTTCGAAGCTCTGAATCTTTCTATATCCTTGATAAGACGAATCATTAACTTTATCGTCTTCTTTTAATTCCCATTCATTTCTTATTCTTCTTTATTCTCGTTGATCATGTTCTCAGAGTCCTCAAGACTCAACAGCATCTCGTATATTCCTGGTAAGAAGTACAATGGATAGTGGTCACCCAAAATACCACTTCCCTTTTTGCCACCCAGCTTAAAACAACATAACACCTCCACCAATAACAACCATATCTGGATGGAACGAGGCAAGTCTGAAAACTTTCTATAATATCCCTCGATCATCACCTTCCTTGTCTCATATTTGTAAACTCTTGTTTACTACCATCGATAAATGCCGGAGGGATAAACTTTTCCTTAAACAAGTCCTTAAACAATTTTAAATCGGCTGTTCCTCCGGTGACAACACATCATACTCCTGTTTCCACCAGGATACAAATTCATACCCAAAACCAGGTAGTCGTCTCGACCCCCTATCAGAAGGAAATTTCCTTTGACTTGCATAATCCGAAACATCTTTTCCAAATGGTTAAACCGTTACTTCGCTCTCTCAGGTTCATCATTTCATAAGGTGATTCAAGTTCAACTCATTACCCATCTTAAAATGTCCCTTTAGACAATAGACTGAATCACCATAGTAATAGTTTCCCCCTAAACCGCTAAATCAGGGAGACTAAGTTCCTCTAACTACGTGGCTTGCTACGAGGCGGTGTAGTTCTGACAGAATTCACTAGAACTTCTCAAGATGTCCAAGATTGCAACCATGCTCTGATACCAACTGACACACCCCGTCCCGAAGGAGGGCATGCTGGCCGTCACGTGAGAGTGACGTAACCATTTGCACAGTACGGAAGCTTTAATTATACAATTTATAAGTTGATACACCCGAAGGTGAGTCCTAATTTTGTCCAATCTGTCAGAACACCGTCGAATTCCTCGTAGTCACCACACCTTTGTGATTCCTGAACCTGGAGGGGCGCAAAACCAAAATTGAGTGGGTCAGTAAAACAATTCTTTTCCAAATCCAAACATTTCTCAAAACGTTGTAACCCCTCTCCGTAAAACCTGTATACTTTCCCAGAAATGTAAAATATAAATATACATATATATTCTCAATACTTACTTTTCATTAACTCAACATTTTCATATCAGTTATGCCATGCCATGTTTAAATTGATCAGTTAAGTATGAATGCATCAACAATAATCATATCAGGTGCAAGAAAGATATCAACCGGAGGCCCTTTAATAGCCATGTACGGTTGAATCTAGAGCTCAAAATCTATCACTATCACTCTGCCGGAGTCACCTCTGTGACCTGTACGGCCTTCTGCACATAGGTTACGCTCTAGTGCTTCTCTCATTAATCATCTGTGCACATAATCTAAGGTCACCCACCAGTCGAAATCTCACTAACACTCTTCGACTGGCCCGTCGCACCCACTCCGCGTGGACTGTGCGACCAGCATCTACTTGGATCCAAGGCGAGCGTGCGATGCGGTGAATACTATAAGCACTAAACCATGGTGCAGGATTTGAGCTCAATATACATTAACATCATCATATCAGTATTTAAATACTCACCTGTGCGTCCGCCGCACCATTCATTCATATGCATCATATCTCAATTTCATACTTTTCATATCATTTCATGCATGGCAATTCGATTCACATTTCTATATACTTTTCATATACTTTTATGCATGGCAATTCGATTCACATTTCAATATACTTTTCATATAATTTTATACATTGCATTTAAAGCATACTTTCATTCAATTTCAATTTCTGGGAAAACGTCAAGTATATATATATACGGAAAACAAAACTGCCCACTCACCTGAAGTTCGCCCTACAACTCCCTAGCACAATACGCCAAGGCGTCATGACGATCGGCGCCTAAAACAATAATCAATTCCAACCTCAGAATTCATATCGATAGAATATATAACTTATATAAAATACGTCACTACGTAGTTCAATCCGGAAGATCCACCACTCAGATTTTAAATCCATAACTTCCAGAGGTCCACAATATATCTCTAGGATAACATCCTAAAATTTCATTACCATCCAACGGTCGGATCTCCGTCAATTTCCAAAACTAAGTGACGGTTAACATTTTATTTTATGAACTTACAACTCCAATTCCGGAAGATCCGTAACTCGGATTCCCAATCCGTAAGTTCCAATAATCCTCAAACATTACGTATTGCAACGTATTAAAGTTTGGTAACGATCCAACGGTCGGATCATCAATTCACATTTTCACCTAATGCGAAAACTATAAAACGTTATTCGAACACCTAACCAACAATCCTTAATAACTTTCTCATACGGTGCTCAATTTGGGTATATGAATATACCACAGTGATCTACTCGATGTCACGGACGTCGACATATTTTTAAAATAATGTTTTACTGTAGCACGCGCCCCCACGCGCCAAGGAAGGCACGGACCTACGCGCCCCCACGCGCACCTTCTTCTTCCTTGGGTCGCCGGACTGGTTTTTCCGGCGGCCGGAAAACTGGGGAATTTTCAAATGCTTCGTTCTCCTTCGTTTCTCAACCATTTTCTTCGTATAATATATCAATTTAAAGCCCTCAACATGTAGAATCACAATATACTACTTTTAAGCTTCAAAAATAACTAAATCTCACCGGAAAAATCCAAGCAAAACCGGCCAAACTTAACCCTCGTGATCCCGACGTCCAAATCCTTCCAACGAAGCACTCCGAGCTTCCTTGGGACCTCACTAAGCTCACTATGAGCTTGGATTGTCCTAAAAATCAACCAATTCAAAGCTCATGAACAGTACACATTCACGGCAACTTTAGAAACTAGGGTTTTCGAAGTGAAACTTACCTTAAACTGGTACCTACGTGATCGTGGAGTCCTCAGGAGTGCAATGGTGGTTTTAAATCCGGCGTTGGTAATAGTTTTAGGTGGTTTTGATGGTTGCCCGTGTGTTCGAGAGGGTGAGAGAGAGAGAGTGAGGTCTGAGGAAGAGAAAGAGAGTATGAAGGACAGTATACGGGAAATGGGGAGGGAAATAAGGAATGGGGATTCCACGTGGTCCTTTTCCAATCCCCAACTCTAAACCACAAAATTTTTAACCTAAAAATCTAAGTTCCATCCTTGTTAAATTCCATTTTAATTTCAAAACTTAGGAACCTAGATAATTATCAACTTGAGCTTCACATACTTAGTATTTCTTAAGGGCAATTTTGTCCATTCACAACCACGAATGTAATATTTTGGAACGGGCTGTGACATATATATATATATTTTTTTTTTTGTGATTTTGAAGAATGTACCCATGTTTTGATACAATATTTTTTTGGTTAATTTTGAAGAATGTACCCATGTTTATGTTTATATATATACACACACACACAATAGTATATTTATATTTTAATATTTCTAATCCCACAAATTATGGTTTTTTTTATTTAAAATCTCATTTATATAAACAACTAAAATTTCTAATTTTTAATTTAAAAAAATATATTAACGTATATAGAAATAAATTATTACATTAATTTCAGTGACCTCGATCAAAAATTAAAAACCAACAAGGTTTCAATCAAAGAATATTCATAACTAAGGACCGCATTCAAAGTCTCCCTAATCGTTTTAACATGTATGCACCTTAATTATCCATCCACATCTCGTTTCTTTCTTCTTCTTTTTTCTTCCCAAAACGCATTCATTTATCGGCGCACATGCAAAAGATGTTAACCGATTTTTCTTGAATAATTTATGGTGTCTTGGAACAAGCCAATACGACGTTACTATTCCACGTAAACTATAAAACATAAGAATATGCTATTCCACGTAAACTATAAAACATAAGAATATGTTCTGCTTGCGCTTTTGAGTTCGTAAAATCTTCGTTGTAATTTCAAATTATGTTTGTTTGCTCTCATGAGTTTGTAACAACGATACTACTTAAATATGGCAAGACGTGAGATAAAATATGAAAAGAGCTCAAATGTCCACATTCTAAGAGAATTTTCATAATTTCACAACCACGAGAAAATAAAAGACAACATAACTAGGTACTAATTATAACATGTGATCCATCTATAACACGTAAAATGATATATTACGCATTTTGTGTTTCCGATACTAATAAGAGATTATCTCGGAAGCCTCTTTCGAACAAAATTGATCGCGCTAATGATGGAGACAAAACTTATTCTCTACGTGAAAGTTACGCAAGAGTAATTTTTAAGCAAATTTGGCAAAGGTTCTGAGCCAAATTCTAGTACTTTGACTATAAATTCAAGATAAAAAATCAAGATAAATTAACGTTATTAGTTTGTCCGTAACTTAACTTATTTATAATATTAGTACGAAAATTAATGTTAAACTGTAAAGTAATGGAGAGTCCATGAAAAATTCCTGACAATTTCTCTTAAAAACAAAATAAAAAATTTTGATTTAGAGAAATTATAAAAACAAAAATGACACGTTAACAATCGTGACAAACATTGTTGGTGGCCCCGCGCAACAAGAACCAATACATACGTAAGGGATGACCTAGTTTGTGTTTTCTTTCCACGAATAAATGGAACTGGGTGGCCAACGTTTCTTGTTTTCCCACCGGAGTTAGAGCATCTCTCATCTTTATTTTCCCTTCTCTTTCTTTCTTTCTTTCATATTTGTACGGTCACAATTAAGTCACGTCAATATTTTATGTTAACTTCGTTATAGTGATAGAAAGATAAAATAGAAAATGTAAGAGGAGAGGAAGGAGAAGGGGAATTGAATGAGAGAGAATCCTACTCCTTTACTTAGGAGATAAGCTATTGTGTCATTCCTTAGGTGTGTTGGTTTATGATTGTAAGTGATGAGCGGTATAGTTATGCTTATGCACAAAATGTTACAATCACGAAGTGAGTATTTCAGTCACGTGATAAGCGTTAATAAAATTGTTCTATTCCACTATATACTCATATGAAATTGAAACCGTTGTATTTGAGATCCACCTGAATCTTGTGTCAATGAGTAGGATGCCCAATTTCGTAGCGGAGTAGGATTTTCTTTTCTCTAAATCCCCTTTCTTCCCTCCTCTCTTACTTTCTTTTTTGTCTCTCTTTCTCTATAAAGAAGTTTTTTTTTTTTGAACAAACGATCTTATCTACACAAAGGGGGTGGAGGACTGAGCAAACACTCTCTTCTCTAAATCCCCTATCTTCCCCTCATAGCAATAATGTGGTTCAAATTCGCCTTTAGCGAGAATTGAATCTAAGATCTTTTACTTACAAGTGAAGAAGAATACTATTAAACTGTAGTAAGCAATCTCTATAAATAAGTTAGCACAAGGTGTAGCATGGTTTAATCAGAAGCGTTAATAGGAAGGAACTAGAGAGAAGGAAAATGGAACAAAAGAGATAGGTACTTAATTCCATTTTCCACCTAAGGTCACAGCAGATTTCTGTTTTTGTAGCACTTAGCATGACTTCTCAAATAAAATCCGTTCACGGTTTTACAAATCACGATTTTACTTAACCTTTTATAGTATGCACTAGAATATAGTATATACAAGTTACAACCAATGGCTTATTGATCGTTAATTTGTTAACCACATATTCAATCCGCCACAACCCTAAGGTTTGTTTGAAAATGCCTTTAAAATAACTGAAAAAGTTTTTGGGTTTCAAACCTGCAAGAAGTATTAGTTTTGTACTTCTTATAGGAAACGTACTTTTTTATGATTCATTTATATTTTTACTAACGATTAATTTTTAAAGCACTCTTCTCAAAAATGTTTTATACACTAATTTGTAGTATAATTTTTGTTTTTCTGGTTACTTGGCTTGAAATAAAGATGGAAAAAGAGAAGAAAAAGAAAAAAAAAGTTGGTAAGAAGCAATTACGGAAGCACACTAAAGAAAAAATGGAGATATCCTAGTGAACTTATCATATCACACACAGACACACCGTAGTTTATGGTGTGCCTCCAAAGTCCAACCGCATGGGGAGCACTGCCGTTGACTGCGCGCTATGACCGGATTGTCTTCCTCGTGATTCCAACTTGTTTGTTTAATTAATTAACTAATTAATATTTAAACAATTAATTAAGTAATTAAAAATTGTTGTGGCCCTAGTTTCAACACCATTGTGGTTTTGCCACCCCATCCAAGGTTCTTCTACAGTGACACTTGTCAGGATTTGGATTAATTAACCATTTAACCCTTGCCCTCTAATATTTATTGAAAGGGAAAATTATAATACTCTCTCAAAATTATAATTTTTTATTAATTCTCCGTTGATTTATATTTTTAACACCGTTTTCGTATCAATATTATAAAATATAAAATCAAAAATACGAGATTGCAGAGAAACTCGCTATTGTACCAGTGGCTAGGCAAACTAAACATGCTAGCCACGTTTCTTTCTACTCTCTATTCTATTGAGAACATAGCCCTTGTCAACTTTTTTTTCCCATTTTTTTCAATTTTTCCTTTACTTTTGAATACACAATATTGACATGAGGAGGGAAAAATAATAATTTTGTACCTTTTGACAATAGTAATTTTGTACCTTTTGACAAAATGACAATCATATCCCTATTTTTCCTATTTTACCCTCATTTTTATATACAATATTTACATAAAGAAAACAAAAAATAGTAATTAAGTAATATTAAGATTTAAATACGCACTTATTAAGAAAAATTATCCCATTATCATTTTTTCATACTTTTTTTTAAATTTTAAAAATTAATCACACTTCTTAATAAAAAAATAAAAAATAAAATGTAATTATTCATACACACAGAATGTATGCTCATCGGCTGGTAGCAATTTAATCGGCAAATTCACGTGACTAGCGTGTCCGGCCAGACTCGCTACTGTAAATTATATTTTGTTTATAAAAAATTATGGTTCTGACCATTAAATAAATATTAAATTATATTTTGGTCCTCCTTCAGATATAAACTAAAGGATGCTTAAATAATGGGTTCAATATATGTTGGACAGCTCACTTGTGCTGGTTCCTTCTGGTAAGGACACTTGGACCCCTGCATCGTATTCATCACTTTTTACTAGATTCCTTAACGGCATTCATGAAATTTTCAGCCTTGACCCGCGACAACGTTGATGAAACAGTGTAATTGTGTCGTGAAAGTTTCTTTTTCGACTTAGGATCATTTTTGCTTATCATTATTTAACGTGATGTATGTTCATCATCTTATTAATTATCGTTAGATGAGTTTGAATTTCGAGATTCATGTAGTGGATAAGCACAAATTTCAAAATTTAAACTCATCTAACAGTAATAAATAAAATAATGATCATACAATACACTAAATGATGGTTAGTAAAAATGCACTCTTTCGAGTTTGCCTTTTTGATAAGAATGTAGCGTATTCGTTTCATGAAAGTTTCTTTCTCGATCTGCACCTTTTGATAAGAGAGTGGTCGCGTGAAGATGTATGACCGGTCATGTAAGTTTTTTCTCGGTCTGCATGTTTGATAAGGGAGCAGTTGCGTATAATTTTGTCAACAAGCAGAAATCAAACTTCGGTGCAAATAAACGTATGTTAACACGACTAAGAAAATATAAGCGTAAAGAACAAGTACAAAAGAGTGGGCACAGTATTCTGGCCAAATCGATTGCCTGGCATGCGTGTGAAATATAATTAAAAAGTTGAAATGTCAGTTGATTCTGGTCCCTGGTGGGTATATTTTAATCTTTTGTGGCATAATTTGCATATGAACTTCCAGCTGTGTACCATTTCTGAAATTTCGTCGAATTCTATTTTTGAAGATCTCATAATTTTGTGAATTGTGTTCGTTCATCGTACATTATGCAATAAAATATCAGTTTAAATATTTTTATTTAAAAATAAACATAAACAGTACTTAACAAAAACTGACTGCACAATTCAATATTCTCACAACGTGGTGGAGGAGCTCACTTTTCAACTTTTCATGTGATTTAATGGGAGCGTTGAGTATAAATTTGATTCAACGCAAGCATATGCTGTAATATGCCTGCAGAAAATATGGAACATTTTGATCCAAAGGCAACACATAACAAAAAATGCACATAGATATTTAAGGGCATATATATTATAAGAGAAAATTCTTACATCAGGACGGCTGTATACGGCAACACACTTACAGACACAACGCACACGAACTTATTCCACCACCGGGAAAAAGTACTCAGATTCCGAGTTGAACACTCACATATCGCAGATTCGTACACAAAGGATATGGGACTGGCTTGCTTTCTCACTTCCGAATCTCTCTCCTAAAACAAACAAGAGAAGGCGGGGAAAGACAAAGGATCCCCATAAACCCCATTTCTATCTACATTCTCAAGATTCTCTTTCCGTATTTTTTTTTTCTTCCTTTTTTTCCCTCATAAAAAAAAAAACAAACAAAAAAAGGGCTGCAGGGCTTCATGTGCAGGCTTTTTCTCACTTCGGTAAACTCGTTACATAAAAGACTAATTGATCATCTCATCTTGTGCGCAACGGTGAACTCGTTTCATGCAAGTCTTTCTGCTTCGGCGTCTGCTTCCTAGCTAATAGCTCTGGAGAGAAATAGGGGTTTTTCGGATCCATTGATGGCAGGATTTCTGTTTTTTAGAGAGGAAAGTGGGACTGCTTCATATTCACATAGATTGGATGACTGGGGTTTGGGGATTTATGTACTTGGATTTGGTTGATTGATCTGAATCAGCTGACCCAAAAGTCAGATTTGGTCAATTGGATTTGCTTCTCCACCACTTAAGATCCATGGGTGCCCTGAAAAATTTCACAAAAGAAATCGACTTTGTTAGTAATCAGACACTAGATGAAAAACTTGACACAAAACCGAGTTCAATGACGTTCTAGAATTCAAAAAGCCGATACATTTTAGTGGGGAAAGACTTGGTTGTTGATGTAGTAGAAATCAAACACTAAAACAAAATTAACTTCGTAAACCAAAAATCAACTTTTGTTAGTGATCTTACTAAGTGCCTGGTCAGCAGAGAGTCTTCTGGAAGCGTCTCTGCAGATCATCTTCCTCAACAGATCCTTCGCCCCAGCCGACACAGATCGGAAAGCCTTCGGCGGAAATCTCAAATTCCCTCTCAAAACCGCCTCGAAGATCTCCGTCGCCGACTCTCCGTAAAACGGAGGAATCCCGCCGAGCATTATGTACATCATCACGCCGGCGCTCCAGACGTCGATCTTTTCATTATACTCCCTGCCCATCAGCACCTCCGGCGCGACGTAGTACGGCGTCCCGACAACGCCCTCCATGGCGCTGCCGTCGCGGGTCCACTCCGCCGACCCGAAATCCGCGAGCTTCAAATTGTTTCTCGAGTCGAACAAAACATTCTCCGGCTTCAAATCCCTATGAACCACCCCGAGGCGGTGGCAATGCGAGACGGCCTCGAGCAGCTGCTTCATGATCGCGGCGGCCTCGGGCTCCGAGAGCGTGCGCTGCACGATGCGGTCGTAGAGCGTGGCGGGCTCGCAGAGCTCGAGCACCATGGCAAGCGAGTCCTCTGTTTCGAAGACGTCAAAGAGCTTGAGAATGTTGGGATGCGGGGACAAAAGGGTCATTATCTTGGGCTCGTTCTCGAGGCAGGCACGGTCGGTTTCGTCGGTAAGGGCCGATTTGTCGATGATCTTGCAGGCGACGAACTCGGCCGAGTCGGGCGAGAAGGCTCGGACGATGATGCCGAACCGGCCGCGGCCGATTTCTTCGAAGAGTTGGTAGGAGTTCTTCAATGTGTCATACATTTGGGGGGTTTTTTCGGTTAAGGCCGTGTTTGGTTGGGTGTTGTTGGGATTTTTGGGTTTTTTTTTTTTTGTTGCAGGTTCTTTGGGGTTCTGAAGAATTGTGTTTTGGAATTTATAGAAGGAAGACGAAGTGGAATACTCCGAAGGATATTCGGTTTGGTGGGTAAAAGCGTAAATTTATTGAATTTACAGTGGAAAGCGGAAGGCTTCGATGTACGGAGTGGTTTGTTTGAAATGACGGAACTGCCCTGGTTGTTAGTGGTTGAGTGGAGTGCTGGGTTTTGTGAGTGTGCTGAGGAGGTAAAACCTAAATTGGGAAAATTGGTTATGGCTTTGGTTCTAGAAGGACCTTCAAGAAACAGTACGAATCTAAACTGTATATTAAAAGTTGGTTTGGGGTTGGTAAAATAAAAAAAATGCTTTTAAAAAAAAAAATTTAACGAAAAACTTACAGTACTGTTTATTTTAACGAAAAATCATATTTTTACATTAAAAAGTTAATATTAGTACTATTCAGTTTACCTTTTATTTTGTGCTTATCCTTAAAACTCAAAGTTTTCAAGCTATTTTTCATTAGTTTTCATTTTAAAAAATTGTTGATAGTAGAAAAATAAAAGCTTGGTAGACCATATTTCTAAAAAAAATAATGCTAGAAAAACTAAATTTGATGTGTCACTAAAGAATAAGTATGTTTATCAACACTTAAATAATAAACCAATTATCAACTTTTGTGTCATTTAGTTTCTAAAATTTTATCTACGAATTTAATCTACCTAACATTACCCTTCTAAAAAATATATATTCTTTTTTTTTTTCAAAGCATAATGAACAGTGCTCACATTTTTTGTGAACAGGGCCCGAATATTTTACAAAATTACAATATTTTGTCTTTGCATTATTCTGCAATTATTATATCACATTAAATACATTACATTTTTTAGTCATTTTACATATTCACGATAATTTATATAAAAGTTTACCAAACACTCAAATACTATTTTTTTTTTTTTGTAATTGTTTTTTGTTAATAGCACTTTTACAACAAAAAAAAAGTTTATCAAACACTTAATGTGACATCCCAGATCGCCCAGGGGAGTGATCCTTAAATGTGTATTCCCATCTCTACCTAGCACGATGCCTTTTGGGAGCTCACTAGCTTCGGGTTCCGTAGGAACTCTGAAGTTAAGCGAGAAGGAGGCCAGAGCACTCCAAGAATGGGTGACCGGGAAGTTGCTCGTGAGTTCCCAAAAACAAAACCGTGAGGGAATGGTAAGCCCAAAACGGACAATATCGTGCTACGGTGGTGGAGCGGGCCCTGGAAATGATCTGCCCCAGGCTGGGATATGACAATTTGATATCAAAGCCAATCTCTGGCCGGAAGTGTGCCGACGAGGACGTCGGGCCCCTAAGGGGGGTGGATTGTGACATCTCATATCGTCCAGGGGAGTGACCCTTAAATGTGTATTCTCATCTCTACCTAGCACGAGGCCTTTTGGGAGCTCACTAGCTTCGGGTTCCGTAGGAACTCCGAAGTTAAGCGAGAAGGAGGCCAGAGCACTTCCAGGATGGGTGACCCACTGGGAAGTTGCTCGTGAGTTCCAAAAACAAAACCGTGAGGGAATGGTAAGCCCAAAGTGGACAATATCGTGCTACGGTGATGGAGCGAGCCCGGGAAATGATCCGTCCCTGACCGGGATGTGACACTTAACAACTTTAATTTACAATTATTTATTGTCACTACAACACAAGCATTTTTCTCCTTTTATACATAATTGAAAACTTTTTTTTTTCTTTTGAAAATATGAACATTAAAATAATTCACACGAACACGTTTTTTTTTAGATTCCATGTCACCCTATCAATACGCCAAACTCACTCTCATTCTTTTTCTCTCTCA
Organism: Malus sylvestris; assembly: GCF_916048215.2. Classification (NCBI taxonomy): domain Eukaryota; kingdom Viridiplantae; phylum Streptophyta; class Magnoliopsida; order Rosales; family Rosaceae; genus Malus; species Malus sylvestris. The sequence continues at coordinate 29,757,913 of NC_062263.1, forward strand.
CATTTGCACCTCACGACTACTTTTCTTCCACTTTTCAAACTTTTCCGATCCACTAATTCTTTTATATTATTTGACATTAATTAAATTTAATTCTTTTTAAAATCTTAAATCACACACATAATGTGTGTACTGCATATAGTTATAAATAAAAAAATAATATTCCCTTAACACAAAATGAATTTTATTATTTTACTAACAATTAACACTTACTGTAAGTTTGTACTCAAAAAACACCTACTGTAAGTTTGTACTGCACAAAATGAATTTTAGTAACAATTTAATTATTTTTAAAATTTTAAATCACAAACATAGTGTGTGTACTGCTCATTGATTTTCTAGTTCTTTTACTATTTTTTTTAAGTATTAAATTGGCGCGTATGAACGACTATAAACAGTTTATTAAGACAGAAAATAACGATATAGTTAATAATTACAACTTGTTTGTTATAAAAAAAATAATATTTACATGTTTGTGAAATATACAAGTTGGTTGAGTTTGTTTTTATTTGAAGCCTCTTGTTTTCTTTTGGAGGTTTAGGACCTGTTTGGTATCATATTTGAAATTTTTTTATCATCTCTCAAAATATTTATTAAGACCATTTCTTGAAAACAATTTTCTTTAAGACTCAAAAACTTGATTGGTTTGCGATTTAAAAATTTTAAATCTTACAACTTAAACTAAACAAATAGATCTAAAAAGAGAGGGTTGTAGAAGAGAGAGAAAAAAGAGAGGAGGAAAGAAAGTAAGAGATGATTGAAAGAAAGAGAAAGAAGATAGAGGATTGGACAAGATAGAGAGGAAAATGAGTGAGAGAAAGAATGAAGAGAGTGGATTAGAGAAGCGACGAAAAAGGTAAAAAAAAAAAGAGGAGAGTGAAATAAAAAAAAGAGAGAGGGATAGATTTGGAGTGAGGGGGGAGGAGGGAGAGAAAAGAAATGAGTGAGTTTAAATTTAAAAACTCATTTTTATGTTTTTAGAGAATAGACTATATTTTTGAGTTAGTCTTGAGTTGAGTTTTTGAAAATAGTCCTACCAAACAAGTTTTTAAGGCCTAAAACTTGAAAATTGTTTTTGGTTTAAAAAGTTGTATTCAAGTAGAGTATCAAACAAATCCTTGACTTTTTTTTTTTGGTCGAAGAAAAGTTTTTTGTTGGGTTTGGATTTTATTGAAGTGTGGTTCTTTTCATGCATACTAGCTAGACTAAGGGTTGGTTTAGAAAATGTTTTTATATAACTGAAACTGCTTTTAGAGAAAATGTTTTTTAAACTAACCTTAGAAAACCAACTTAATTAACCCTCGTTGACTGTTCTAAAAATCCTCACCTAGCAGTTGGCTACCGCACCGATTAATGTCTAGGTGTTTGAAAATTAAGAAAAGGCACCTAGACCTATTGAGGCACTCGCCTAGACTGCCTAGCCTGCCCAGACTCACCTAGACACCCACCTAGGTCACGACTCACTTAGACAGAAAATAGATAACTTTCATTTTGCATTTGTTTTTTTTTAATAAATATTAAGAGATTTGTTGCATACTTATATGAACACACATTATATTATTGTTCCCCATGTTTTCATTATGTTCCAATACTTCATAATATATATGTCATTCTATTTTGTAGTGTATGATGAAATTATATATATTTTAAGTATAAACAGACACTTATTTACACGGAATATAATAGATTTACTTAAATCCGTCTAGTTCGCCTAGGCGTTAGGCCCCAGCCCGTTTTTTAGAACCAATTGCCAGCAACGGAACTCGAACATGGACCTTGATATAGCAAAGAGAACGATCATTACCAATTCAATCAACTCTCGTTGACATATTTGTCAAACTTTCCATTGTTACATGAGTGTATAATATCGATCAGTTTATTCCTGAACAAAAAAGATTTAAGTTTAGATTTAAGTTTTTTTATTCTTCTTATTTCCTCCTTTAAGATCTATTTGTTTTTTTTTTTGTTAACTATAGATACCATTTAATCATACGACTTGCCAAAGATTGAAGTAAAAAAAATTAATTAGGTCTTCAACGTTTTCTTTTCATCGGAATTAGGATGCAAGAAAATGCTAAGAAAACTCTTTTAAAGTGGGATTCGTTATTAGCTCTCCACAACCTCATGTATTTTGCATAATGTTTTTTAATGTTGGCACAAAAATTGTGCAAAAAACGTAAGGTGACGGAAAGTTCATAGAGAGTTTCATTTTTAAGAGGGTCTTCTTAGCATTTATCTAGGATGCAAATTTTGTTTAACAATCTTTTTGGGATTTGTGGTCTATTAGAAAGAGGTGAAAAATGTGTATACCGAGAACATTGTCATATGGTGTTACTTTTGTATATACATATTACAAGAATAACGTTAGGAATACCAAATTTTTAAACCAAATGATGTGTCACCAATGTGAAATAAACATGTTAATTAACACTTAAGTAATAATCTAATGATCAGCCACCACATAATTTGGTTTACAAAATTAAGGAGGTGTATTCAATTGAGAATTTGAGAGATTTTAATAGATTTATAAATCCATGGAGTTTAATTAATTTGTAAAGATTCTATGAATTTTTTTATTCAATTCCTTCAAAATCTCAGGGGGAGAGAAGAGATTTCTGAATGCTTAAATTACACTACGAAATCTCTCCAATTCCCTCAAATTCCTCAACTTTTTAAAATTCTTTAAAATAATTTCCTAATTGATTACACATGGAATGTTATAAACTTTTTTGAAGTCATAATTGAATACACCCAAATTTCTAAGGATTTTAATAAACTAACTTAAATCCTGATTGAATAAACGTTGAATTTCAGAAAATCACTTAAAATTCTGATTGAATACCCCTAGATTCATTAAAAGAAATAAAACCCTCAAATTCTCAATTGAATACACCCTCCTTAGTTTAAAAGTTTTGATATTCCTAGCATTACCCATATTATAATATGGATATTAGAATATAAGTATGATAGTGAATGTCATAGTCAACTATTATGATTCAAATTGGTGTAGAAAATTCTTGTAAAAAGAGGATAAATGATGAAAACTAACCAAACAGATGGCCTTGTATGAACCTTTCATATCACACTTAAAGACCCATCATTTTTTCAATGCATTAGTTAAGCACTTGAATTTTGTAGAATCATTAGGACATCTAATTCTTAATTAAAAAATAAAAAATGTGTTATAATTTGAGTAAAACAGTAACAAGACGTGATGATTTTACAGATACACCCAAAAAATCCCTCTCAAAAGTCTAGTCATGCACAAACTTTCAACCGATGATACCTACCCACCAAATGCCTTCTCCTCCAAGGAAACTTTGGGCTCCACAGTAGCATTCAGTAGTTGTTGCACTTTTCTGCCAAATTTGTATAAACAAAACAAAAACAAGAGCTCTACCTAGTCTCCTTTCACTTCCCCATCCTCTCCACCTTTTGACGAAATTGAAACTAGAAAAAAAGTTGATCAAAACAAAACAAAACAAAACAAAACAAAAATAAAAAGAAGAAAGGGGAGGAAGATATTCCGTACAATTTGCAATCTCTTCAACAGGGCGGATGGAAATAAGGATCAAGGTGGTCCTAGCATCACTTATAGTCCGAAAAATCTACATGTAAAGGTCTTTTGAAGATATCCTGTGTGGTTGGTGCGGATTATTTTTGGGCCTACTAAATGTTTGATGTAATGCATGCTAAACATATATCGACATGTTGCGTGACATCAATCAACAATTCTCGCTATATCACTCATCAGATTGTTTCTACATATGCCGACACCTAGTGGGAAGCGCAACATAGTTTGATTGACGTCAACAAGCCCACCAAGTATTCGACAAAATGACACCTAGTGGGAAGCGCAACATAGTTTGAACATAGTTGTTGCCCTTCCCCTACCGGAAAACCCACTGGTTCTGCTGTTGCTGCTCTTCGTCTTTGGTGGTCTGTCTGGTTTTGCTCTGCGCACAGCAAAGCTGACTTTTTTTTTTAAACAACCAGGCCAAAATGACGTCGTCTTGGTCCTAGTAAAAAAATTTTAAAAAAAAATTAAAAGAAAAAATGAAACCGCGCCGTTTTGATAAGTTGGAAGAAAAAAAAATTATATAAGGGGTCATTCAATCTCTCAGTTTCCTCTCCTCCGTGTCATTTTCCACTTTTCATCCTCCAATCAGAGCAGCAAAGTGCAGCCGCTGCTCCCCAATTCGAAGCAGAAAACGAAACAGAACCCATTAGCAGCACCATTTAGCCTTTTCTGCCGCGCCAGCCGCCAGCTTCCAACCTTTAAACCCACTCTTTAGGTAAATTTTTTAATTCCTAAATTTATAATCCTTAACCCTAATTAATTATTTAAAATGAATTTTGAAAAAGATGAAGCATAGAAAAGCAGTGGGCCCAGATGATATACCGATCGAAGTATGAAAAGTCTTGGGATAGCCGGGTATATCATGGCTCACTGACCTTTTCAATAGGATTTTGAAAACGAAGAAAATGCCAAATGAGTGGCGAAAGAGCACCTTGGTGCCTATCTACAAGTATAAGGGCGACGTACAAAATTGCATGAACTATAGAGGTATTAAGCTAATGAGTCATACAATGAAGCTCTGGGAGAGAGTCATTGAGCATAGATTGAGGCAAGAGACACGGGTTTCGAACAACCAATTCGGGTTCATGCCAGGGCGTTCAACCATGAAGGCAATCTATCTCTTACGAAGATTGATGGAAAGATATAGAGATGGGAAAAAAGATTTACACATGGTCTTTATAGATTTGGAAAAAACGTATGATAGGGTCCCAAGAGACATTCTTTGGAGGATTTTAGAGAAGAAAGGAGTACGAGTAGCATATATCCAAGCTATAAAGGATATGTATGATGGAGCAAAGACTGTCGTAAGAACTCATGAAAGACAAACCGAAAGCTTCCCCATAACTGTAGGGTTACATCAAGGCTCATTCTTAAGTCTTTACCTTTTTGCATTGGTAATGGATCAGTTAACAGGACATATTCAAGATTATATTCCTTGGTGTATGCTTTTCGCAGACGATATAGTGTTGATAGATGAAACTTAGGAAGGGGTAAATGCGAAGCTTAACATTTGGAGAGCAGTGTTGGAATCTAAAAGTCTTCGCCTAAGCCGATCAAAGACAAAATATATGGAGTGAAAGGTCAGTGCAAATGGAGGCCAAAATAAGTTAGGGGTCAGGATCGGAGATCAGGAAATACCAATGAACGACCGCTTTCGCTACCTAGGATCTATCTTGCAAAATAACGGAGAATTAGATGGAGACCTCAACCATAGAATACAAGCTGGATGAATGAAGTGGAAGAGTGCATCCGGCGTGTTGTGTGACTGCCGTATGCCACTGAAGCTCAAGGGAAATTTTTATAGGACGACAATAAGGCCGGCGATGCTGTATGGCACAGAATGTTGGGTGGTGAAGCATCAACACATACATAAAATGGGTGTAGCGGAGATGAGGATGCTTCGTTGGATGTGTGGGCACATGAGAAATGATAAGATTAGGAATGAGAATATCCGAGGTAAAGTAGGAGTAGCCGAAATTGAAGGAAAGATGAGAGAAAACCGGTTATGGTGGTTTGGACATGTGCAAAGAAGGCCTACTGACGCTCTGGTTCGAAGATGTGACTACAAGACAGAGGTTCAGGGACGAAGGGGTAGAAGAAGACTTAGGAAAACTTTGGAAGAGACCCTAAGACTTAAAGTACTTAGATCTAACGAAGGACATGATACAGAACCGAGCGCAATGGCGTTCTAAGATTCATATAGCCGACCCCACTTAGTGGGAAAAAGGCTTTGTTGTTGTTGTTGTTGTTGTTGGTATAGAATCATATAGTAAAGCACTTGTTGATGCACAAAATCAGTGGGGACTTTAGTACAACAGAAAGTGTTAAGTTTGTGACATTCGCTAGATTGCTCCAGTCCCTAGTATGGATAAATATGTAAATGGATAGAGACAGGGAAGCAAACACAAGATGTATGTGGTTCACCCAGATTGGCTACGTCCACGGAGTAGAGGAGTTCTCATTAATTGTGAAGGGTTTACACAAGTACATAGGTTCAAGCTCTCCTTTAGTGAGTACTATTGAATGATTTAGTACACATGACATTCGGGATTATTGTGGGAGAATGATCTCCTTTTATAGAAGAGAGTTTCTAGTTTTGTTCTTGCCTTGACACGTGTCATGCTATCATTGGCTTTTGATGTTGACACGTGTCGCCTTGTGATTGGCCTCTTGGTGTTGACACATGTCGTGTTGTGATTGGCCTCCTGGTTGGAGGGAAACTCTTGTGGATCCTTGATGGTATAACTTTGACCGATGCTCAGTAGTTTCGGGATTGGTCAAATATGGTACAAACAGCACTCAATGCACTAATATGGTTATTGGTTATTAATTATTGATATGAAATTATTTTTTAGGGTAAAAATTAAAATTTGAATTCTCGATTATTGATTAATTAATTGAATTTTTATGTATCGAATAATTTGTATGCTTATTGGTATTGATTAATTAAATTGTTGGTTGGATTAGTTATTATGCATACTATAGTATAGTCTACTCTAGGATTAAGAGACTTAAAAAAAAAAATTTCTTTCCATTTTATAGTTATGTAATGGAACGATACTATACAATGCTTAAATCCTCATTCAAACATTTCAGGTAGTCTATCTCCTTCAAATATTCCGAGTAGTCCTCATTCTTCTTCAAATATTCCGAGTAGTCCTCCTCCTCCTTCAAATATTCCTAGTAGGTCACAACAAAGTGAGGCCACTGAGTTGGATGAAATATTGGCTAATCTTCCTGCAGACCCTGGATATAGACGTCGAATGCTTGATTATCCACTTAATTATCATGAAGCAATTCGTAGACACTATCTCCAAAATGATCCTTGTCAACCTAAAGACCACATCATGCCAAGAAAAGTTAGTGACAAAAGATGTTTTATCATCGGTTGGTTTGATAAGTTTAAGTGATTGGGGTATAGTAGATCAAAAAATGATGTATTTTACCGTTATTGCTATCTTTTCAAATGTGATTTCAATCAAATGGGTAACACTGGAAGTGATGTTTTCACTGAGAAAGGGTTTACAAATTGGAAGAAATGACATCAAAATCTTCGAGTCCATAAGGGAGATGTTGGAAGTATTCATAATAAAGCTGTACAACAAGCTAGAGATTTAATGGCACAAAAACAACACCTTGAAACATTTGTGAGTAAGCAAACCGATGAAGCTTGCATTAATTATCGTACTTTATTAAATGCCTCACTTGAGTGTACAAGATTGCTGTTAGGACAAGGTTTTCCTTTTCGTGGCCACGATGAATCGTTCAAATCAAGCAATAGGGGTAATTATTTGGAGCTTATGCAATTTCTTTCCAAGTATAATGAGCAAGTTAGGAAAGTTGTGTTTGAGAATGCTCCCAAGAATCTTAAGAATACTTCTTCCGATATTCAAAAAGATCTTGTATGTGCTTGTGCCATTGAAACTATAGATGCAATCACTAAAGATATGGAAAGTGCATTTTTTTTTCTCTTTTGGTTCATAGATCATGTGATTCTTCAACTAAAGAGCAAATGGCTGTGGTATTGCGTTATGTGAACAAAAAATGAGAAGTAATTAAAAGTTTTTAGGTGTGCAACATGTCACATCTACAACTAGTAGCTCGCTTGAAGAGGCTATTGAGAGATTCTTTGCTACAACAAATTTGAGTATATCCAAGTTACGGGGATAAGGCTATGATGAAGCTAGTAATATGAAAGGTGAGCTAAATGGCCTTAAAACAAAGATTTTGAACAAGTATCTTCAAGCATCTTATGTTCATTGTTTTGCACACCAACTTCAACTAACTCTTGTAGCTGTTGCAAAAGGAATTGAGGGTGTCGCCATTTTCTTCAACAATGCTAGTATCTTGGTCAATACTATTGGATCATCAGTAAGCGTCGTGATGCATTTAGAGAGAAACAACTAGAACAAATTCAGAAAGCTCTTGATATTGGTGATCTTGAAACAGGTAGAGGGTTAAATCAAGAAAGTAGTCTCATGTGTCCTTGTGATACACGTTGGAACTCACATTATGGTAATATAGTTAGTATTATTGTCATGTTTGAAGCCGTGGTGGATGTGCTTGAATGGATTAAAGATGATACCAACCAAGACAATTTCGAAGAAACAAGTAAGTTATTCCATGACATACAACTTTTCATTTTGTGTTTCACCTTTTTTTTTATGAGACTCATATTAGGAATTACAAATGAGTTATTACAAGTATTACAAAAGAAAGATCAAGATATTGTAAATGCAATGACGTTCGTGGAAGTATGCATGACACACCCCGACCCGGGATGCCACTAGGACTTCGAATCGAGCTATGTTGGTCGACACCTGGAGGGTAACGAAGCCATAAAGTATGATGATGTGGAAAAAATGTGAATAAATTTAAACCTAAGAGTGCCTAAATACCAGAATGCGCTGGTGAACGGGAATGAACCCACTTCACACATGACGTTAGAGCATAAATAAGTACAATAGAGTGAATTAAGAATCGTACCCTCGAAATAATCTCCAATACTAAGAATCGTCACGAATCTTCGACGATAAGAATGCTCAGCTAATAAAACTTGGAGGGTGAAAACAAAACAAGGGTGAGTGATCCTGGAAATGAAATTTTAATAAAAACCATATAAAACATTATAACCCCTTGCTACAACACCTGTATAGTTTCCAGAAAAATCATAACATACCACAACACAACATCTCATCAGCAATATCAATAATCATATGATTAATAACCCATGCTAGCACGCAAGTCGGAGTTACCTATGGTGACCTGTACAACTTACCCATATCTCATCATATATGATAGCTCATCACATATTTCATCACATATGCTAACTTATCACATATTTCATCATATATGCTAGCTTATCACATATCTCATCACATATGCTAGCTTATCACATATCTCATCACATATGCTAGCTTATGACATATTTCATCATATATGTTTGCGCATCACATATCTCATCACAGATGCTAGCTCATCACATATTTCATCACATATGCTAGCTCATAAGTCGGAGTCACCTCTAGTGACCTGTACGACTTAGCTCAATAAGTATACATGCACACGAGTCAGAACCACCTAAAGTGGTCTGTACGACAGGACTGAGTGTAAATAAATACGCTTAAGTGCTACGATCACGTGAAGATTGTGCGAATAATCGTGGGTCACCTACGAGTCGGAACCACCTATAGTGGTATGTACGACATGACTGTGCACCTACCTTGGATCCAAGATGAACGTAAGGTGCGGGAGGTGAACATCACGTGAAGGACTGTGCCCTGACCACGGGCGGGAGCACTAACACCGGGGTGTAGGTTTATGAGCTCTAACTGCATTTATTGTAACATATACAATTCATGGGCAACCGGTACGACAGTGTCGGAGTTGCCTAAACATACATGTAGTCATATCATAACCCCGTCATTTCAGCTAATACCATAAACTTACCTGGGTGTCTTGAGTCCACATTTGCACTTCAAAGCGTTCATAATAATTGTGTGCAGGTAATATACACATGGATATGCCATAATGCAAATCTAAAACTCAACCATATCATAGTATTTTTCCAATATATATATATTTAATGTGGCATAAAATGCACAATCTGTAACGCCCTACTCCCGAATTATTTATTTTCGGAAGTAATTATTAAGGATAAGTCCAACTAAACACTAGTTTAATTAACTATCATTACTTACATTTCCTTATTTCAATTTCTTGATTCTTCCACATTGATTTATGACCAACATTCAATCACTAAAACATAAGGTTAAATCTCATACTTTTACCAATTTCCTTCACATAGCTTAATTCCCAAACAAGGTTTTTGTTTCAATTATTGTATGGCTGCATCTAACGTCTCATTAGATTACCTACGTACCCTGAACAGGGATCAAGCCATTCGTAGTTCACATTAGTACTTCAAAGCATTCACTGTAATTATACACAGTAAGCAATTTATAAACGTTGTGGAATTATCAATCACACATATATATATATATAATATGATAAAAAAGAAAAGACCCACTTACCTGAGGTCCATGCTACGACTCCCTAGCATGCATATCGAGGCATCACGAACTATCGTCGCCTATGACCAATTATCAATTTACATCTTAGAGTTCGTACTGATAAAATACACAATTTACATAAAACACATCCCTACGTAATTCAATTCGGAAGATCTGCATCAGGGATTTCCGATTCGTTGCTTCCAAAGATGCATATTATACTTCTAGAACAACATCCTAAAGTCCCATTACGATCCAACGGTCAAATCTCCGCCAATTGTCAAAGCCAAGTGCCGGTTAACCTTTTATTTTATGAACTTACAAATCCAATTTCAGGAAGATCCGTATATCAGATTCCCGATCCGTAAGTTCCTATGGTCCTCAAATAGTATGTATTATAACGTATTAAAGTTTGATGACGATCCAACGATCGGATCGTCGATTTATACAATGACCTATTAACGGAACGTAGAGAATTTAGATTCCAACAATCAACCTACGTCATACAACTACCAAAACTGAACTCAAGGCATCTAATTAGCCTAAGAATAACATCGACGGCCCCCTGGTCACGTTTTGTCGTACCAGCCGTCCCGACTTTCGGAAAATCCAACTATTTCAAAAAATTATCAAATTTACAGGAATGAAGATCTCAATGAGTAAAGTAAACTTTATACCTGTGACTAAGTCCAATTTGGCCTGGAAGAGCCCCAATTTTGCTAAAATCCGTCGGAAACCCCATTTTTAAGTGTCCTCAATTCGACTCCATCGCAACTCCGACGCCCCCAAACTTGTTTGGGCTTTGTTCCTGAGCTTCAGGGGAGTATTTTGGTGATGGTAATTTGATCAAATCATTTAAGAATTTGGTGAATCTAGGCCAAGAACCGTCGCACCCACCGGTGCGATTTTTCCTAAAATTACCACCAAATTCCTTCTAATTTTGAATGGAAAAGGAAGAGGGAAGGTTATGGAGTAGGTTGCAGGTAGTGGGAAGGTTTGAATTGCCGGAAAAATGTCCGAATTTGGCCGTGTGCTTGTCGGGTCAAGTGGGTCAAGGGGGAAACCCGGTTTCTCTCTCCTTCTCACCTTCCTTCATTTCCCCATTTCTCTTCTCTCTAGTTGGTCAGTCTTCTCTCTTCCTCTTCTCCGATTGGGCAGCAGCCCTTCTTTTCTGCTCTTTCTCTCGTCCCCTGTCCCCCCTTCTTCTTTTTCTTCTTATTCCACTTTTTAAAATCACTAAATGATAAACAAAATATAATCATTAAAAAAATGTATAAAATATATAAATAGTGACTAAACAAAAGTAAATCTCGGGTTTATAGTTCCGTAACGTCGAGTACTTCAAGAAAACGCTAAAGGATTAATTCATACACCTCACTATACGTTGGTTAACGGAAGTCAAGACCCTCACCTCTAAGGGCATTTTCATAAGCAAAGATTACAATCCTTGAGAGATGATGATTTTGGGGACTTGCTTGATGATGTACAAAAGTTTTGTGAAGAGCATGATATTGTCGTTCCTAACATGGAGGATTTGCATTTCGTATCCGGAAAATCAAGGCGTAAAGCTCCAAAACTCACAAACTTCCATTACTATCGTGTGGACCTCTATTTTCAAGTCTTTGATACGCAATTAAAGGAAGTGAATGATCGCTTCGATGAGGTAAAGACCGAATTGCTTCTTTGTATGTCAAGTTTGAGTTCGGTGAATAATTTTGCATCTTTTGACAAAGCAAAAATTGTTCGTCTAGCCCAACTTTATCCTCAAGATTTTGATCGTACGTACCTCATAAATCTTCCAATTCAACTTGACAATTACATTCATGATATGAAGATGCATAGTGAGTTTTCATCATTGAGAGGAATTGGTCATCTTGCAAAGGAGTTGGTGAAGACCAGAAGGTGTACAAACTATATGTTAGTAAATAAGCTTCTTACATTAGCTTTGGCGTTATCGGTTGCAACCGCTTCAATTGAGAGAGTTTTTTCTGCTATGAAGATTGTGAAAACACCATTGCGTAACAAAATGGGAGATCAATGGTTGAGTGATAGCATGCTTGTTTACATTGAGAGATATGTATTTGCTTTTATTGATAATGAGCTTATTATGTGACGTTTTCATGATATGAAACATCGCCAACAACAATTGTAATTTGTTTGTATTGATAAATTATGGAAGACATTACTATATAAAAGGATTTGGTTGTTGCTATTCTTTTGAACCTTGCAATCTTTTAACTTTGCCCCTCCCCTTGTCAATTCCTGGCTTCGCCATTGTCTATTCCTATCTAAAATACTTATATTTAATATTGGGTTCCCAAAATTCAAATCATGAATCCGCCACTAGTCATCATCATCAACTTCTCCTGTCGATCGTAAGAAGAAACAAACAATAGCAATTGGTCCAGCATTGCATGCATTTTACTCTTAATGCATGAAAATGGAAGTTGATCGGATGTCACTTTCTCCATGAAGGTGCAGGCTGCCGTGGTCCAACCATTTTCCATTGGTGTCTAAAAGATAAGGATAATGTCCATTCCTATATTTTTATATCTCATAATTAAACAAACCATTTAGTCATGATTATTGTTGTATTATGTTTATATAACACCAAAATGCGCTCGCAAATCTAGGCCTAGTTGAGTTTGCTATAGCAATGTGTCTTTTTTTCTAGAGTTAAGTTCAATTTTTTCTTCTTGTAACTTAGGTGGACTTAATATAAAACATTGCTAGTATAAATTCACCAAAATACGTTCACTACTTAATGCATAAATCTGTGACATTTTACCCTTTTAATTATGACAATGCGAGAAGTTTTGTTGTCCCTTTAATATAGAATCACTTGGTTTTTTTTTTTTTTTTTTTTTTTTTTAAAGGGACCAATTGGTGACTTCGCCACTGCACTCCACTCTTTTGGGGGCTAAAAAGATTTACAAGGGCGTTTGAACTTCCCCTGGCCACTATCTTGTTATTCATGAGAGCCAGAAATTGAACCTAGGACGTGCAATGCGAAATATGGGCCTGAAATTTGTCCCCAACTACTGAGCCACTCCGTAGTGATTATAGAATATCACTTGTTTCAAAACATCAAAATACGCTTCATACTTAAGAGAGAGGTTCCTCGCCGGGTCCTCTTTGTGAGGATCCTGGGGATCCTCCAATCACATCCGTTCATTGTACATCGTGCGACCAGTTTTTGTCAAATAATATTTATATTCATTTTTAAATAAATAAATTTACAATGATTTCTAACGCATAATGTACGATGAACGAATATAATTAAAGGATCTCCAAGATCCTTACAAAGAGAATCCGACGAGAATCCTCCTGATCATACTTAATACATAAATTTGTGAAATTGTACCCCTTTAATTCTTCCTGTGACAACGAGTGAATTGAGTTTAGTGAAGTGACGTTAATGAATAAACTAGCAAAGGTGTCAAAGTGGGAGGAATATGCACTTTATAATTATTGGAGAAGCCTCCACCATGTCAACTTTTCCAAAACCCCAATCTTCTTTTGTTCCATTTTACCTTAATATTGCTTCCAATATTGATCACCCAAAGTTATTGATTTTTTTTTTTTTAACAACAAACTAAATAAAGGTTAAAAGTGTATCTTTAAAGATGTTGAGCAGCATAATGGAGATATGTTTAAGGGAAAGTATAAAGAGAAAATGTTTTGATATATGATTCTTAGAGTTACTTACGGGTAGAGGTGGTAAATTAACTTATTAGGTTATTAATGAGTACATGTTAAAACCTGTTTAATTTGATATCACCATAACATAGAAGTGAGATTGGTAGTGGTGATGATGATGGTGTAGGATGAAATCAAACTAAATGAGTCTTAATGGGTACCCATTAACAATCCAATGAGTTAATTTGCCACCTCTACTTATGAGCGTGGTCAAATTAGGATTTTAAAAGATTTTAAAATTTTGTTATTGCAATTACGATTTTATAAGACATTCTAAGAGACCATGTAAATTCATGTGTAGTTAATTAGAATTTTAATGAACATGAAGCAAGCGCATGCAAATCTAACTGTATTCAAAATGTTATAAAATTTGTGGAATTTCATTGAGTGTAAAGAGACGTACACACTGTTCACATCTACATATTATCATTTCAATTTGTATGATGCCGTTATTGTTTTTCCTGGCCATTGTTCCTTCATTTATTGGGATACAAGGTTACCTATAAATAAGCATAGCATGCAAAATTGAATATCTTGTCGTCATGCATCACTTTAAACATGTCATTATTTTATGTTAATCACTAATCCGAGGTTATCATTATTTTAATCTTTTAAAAATGCTTCACGTTACCTACTGATTAATTTAGCTAGATCAATTATTTAGATTCTGATGTAAGCACAGCATGCTTCTTTTACATGATTTGGTGAGCCGAATTTATATTTCAACTTCGTATTATTATATGTAATTTGGTTTGTTGTTAATGATGGATTTATATTTTCATCAACCGTCTGACAGTTGGATGAAGTTGACGATGAGAGATTTTTTAATGTGTTCATAACATGGGACGGTACGTTATATGTTATTATACAAGTAGAAGAATTTTTTTTTACATATTCGTTTACTTGTATAATAATACATGACGTCTGCCCATGTTCCATGCACACTAAAAAACTCTGCTTGGTGAGTTGGGTTATAAGCACAAACAAGAGACATGCAAGCAATTTGGCTCATAAGTTATTCCTTTTGGGGAAAACTCCATTGATAAATGACATCTTAAAATAATGAATTAGTCGATTATTGTTCTTTTAGTAATTGAAATTGTTTGGTGATATGTATGTGGAATCCATACGAAGTTGACATCAATTATCATCACTAGCATATGTGAAACAATATGCTTTTAGATAAGGGTTTTTTTTTTTTTTTTTTTTTTTTGAGGTTTGTATTATTTCTTATTTTAGTCCATGACATTGAAAATCGATAGAAATGATCTTGTAGTTTGTTCATGGTAAATCATTTTAGTTATTTCGTAAAATATATGTCAATATCGGTTTGACACAAATACGCTTTAAAAGGTAATCACATGGTGATATTGAACGAGAGTTGAACATGACAATTGAGTTGGTAACCCAACACGCTATGAATCGAACATGAAATTTTTCATCCGTTGCTAACTCAAGAATCATACCTCCTGGGTTCTTGAGTAAAAGTTTATATTTTTTGTAGGCACAATTTTTGTCAAGTTCAGTTGATTTATGCCGAATTATGTAAGTGAAGGGTTTTGTTGAGCACTTGGTCACCCTTTCGACATATGGTGAACCACGTTGCCGATACTTGTCAGCATCTGCCGAGCCATGTTGTCGATCGTCACATGTCGAGCCCTACCAAACAAACATTACATCGCATACTTCGTGGTCATTATCGGGTCTCGAACTAGACTGCCACAAGGTCCCCATAGAACCTTCCAAGCCATTTTCTTCTTCTATTCTATAGGGGTTCGGGACCCAACTGCTTTTCTAATGGATCTGCCTTTAAATAGCACTAAATGGTGGTGCTAAACCAAATTTTACCTGGACTTCATAATATTGGAAAGTTTTCTTGATGTGAAAAATGGGATTCGTCGGCGTCCTTTGGGCCTTTACTTACGTAGGTCTGTCGATGTCCAATCTAGCATTACTGTAGCACTTGAGCTACATATCGTTCAAAACTGGTCTAGTTTATGTTATTCCTTTCACAGTAAGTTGATGTGGGTCTATTGAATTCCAGTTTATGTGATTCAGAAATGGTTACACTTAAATATCTCACTCACTCACATGTAGTATTGTGAGAATGACTTACACCGTGCGATCAAACAAACGACTTACGTTTTAAGAAATTCATATGATTATCTTAAATCAATCATACAAGTTGTGAGAAAAGTTCAAGGAGTATGATTCTCTCCCCTCTTTTTTTCTTCTCCTTTTCCCTTTTCTCCTAGTTGAACGGTCACGGTTAAGCCACGTCAACATTTTATATTAATTTTTTATAGAAAGAGAAAGACAAAATAAAGAATGTGAGAGAAGGGGATGGAAGGGGATGGAAAGAGGAGGGGAGAGAATCCTAGTCCAAAGTTCAAGTGCACAACAGTTTATAACTCACTCGGATACAATTGAAGTGACATCTTTATATAAGTTTCCTTCGAACATTGGAGACTTGTTTTTCTAATTTGTGAAATTTGGAGGTTTTTATGTTGGAAAATTTAATAATAATATTATTGTATATTAAACTTATTAATTGAATGGAAATTAGAAGTGGAATTTTTTTGGGTAGAAAGATGTCTCTCTTCAAATGAAAAGTTGCAACTTTTAACTCTTCATGAATAATCAAATGATTTCCAAAGAAGTATCTCAAATTCTATAAATAGGGAAACCCCTATAAACAAAAATAATTGTTCATTGTTTTACATAATCATAGTGCACTAAATATTAGAGAGTCTCATTATGTCTATATGAGAGAGTTATCAACATAATCGTGGTTCATGGAGCCTTGTGATTTGGAGTGCTACTATTACAAGGACGTGGTTGTTGTATCTTGGGAGACAAGCGCCGATCAACCATGAGCACCGTAGTGGGGTGTAAACTTGTCTTAAGAACAAAGTGTCAAACACTTGCCTCAACCGTATTTTCAGATTTTTTAATCCATTATGTCATGTTCATTTAATATTGGTTACTCATGTGCATGCATTACTTTGTTATATAATTGCATGAATTATTTCTTAATTTTCTATGTGATTTAATATAGCAATTAGACCCTAATTATTCCAACATTTTTTTCTCAAAGTCGATCACGCATGAGGGATTGGACATGGAAATAAAATTGCTAATTTGACGTGTATGTATGAAAAGTCAGTCTCACTTAGGTGGCTAGACTTTCTTAACAAAGTGCAATTAGAGAGATCTTGCACCAAACATAGTCAAGATCTGTATTATGATTACTTAAGCAGGTGTGATAAAAATGAGTACTTCGTCTGAAGACTGATGGATTAACTTTGAAGAATTAATTTAAGCTTCTTTTAGAAATTAATTGATTATGTTCAACTCAATGGTGCATGCGCGATTGTTGACTTCAATTCTCCGCAAAAAGAGAGGACAGTGCATGATTCCATCAGCACAAAATGGTTATGAACCAATCCTGAACTTGGACTATTGATTAGAATTTAAAGTGTTGAATCTAAATTCACAGATGGACAATATAAGTATATGCAAAATGCATACAATAACAAGAAAGTCTTATTTCACTAAGTGAGGTTAGTTATATCAATTCTAGAATGTCATTTCATTTGGTTTTGCATCAAGTCTTCTGTTAGCTCTAAGGACTCCATGTCTTTTCTTAGAGTCTCTTTCTAAGTTTGTCTCGTAATCGTATCTTCTAACCGGAGCATCTATAGGTTTTCCATTCATATCTAAACCAACTTAACCGATTTTCTCTCATCTTATCATCCTCGTCTTAATCATGTCATTTCTTGTGTATCCATACATCCAACAAAGCATTCTTATCTTTGCTATACACATATTTTGCACGTGTTGATGATTGACCTCCCAACATTATGTGCCATAAAATATATCGCTGGCCTTTTGTCATCTTATAAAATTTTTCCTTCAACTATACAAAGTGCATGCAGTTAATATATAGCACATTGGCAATATTTCTTATGTATTAATACTCACAAGATAATAGAGTAATGAATCTAATTAGAGTTTTACTATATAATTATGTATGAAATGTACAATGCATATTGCATAAAAAAACATGCATGTTTTTCTCCCCAATAGACAATTAGACATAGTTTTTTTTATAGCAGGGCGGCTTGGAATAATATGTATTTGATATCAATTTGGCAGCTTTCTACTTCTCTAGTGGCGCACGGTATATTTGACCATTCGGCACCGAAAGTGTTCTTCTAAGTTTCTAACCGAGAAGGATATACTATAGAGCCGAACAAAAGCACATGTCTGAAATGGATTCTTAATTTATCTGCTTTTGTTCAACCATAAAAGTTAGGGTTTGAAGTACCCCAGTAGTCCATCCCCTTAGTGATCAACGATCCATTGCCCATGCGCATCTAGAGAGAGAGAGAGAGAGAGAGAGAGAGAGAGAGAGAGAGAGAGAGAGAAATAGATAGAGAGAGGGAGGGTAGTGCATGTCTGAGTTAGCTACCTAGTTAACTTGGGGAGAAAAAGAGAGGGAGAGAGAGAGAGAGAGAGAGAGAGAGAGAGAGAGAGAGAGAGAGAGAGAGAGAGAGAGGGTAGTGCATGTCTGAGTTAGCTACCTAGTTAACTAGGGGAGAAAATGGTGAGGGCTCCAGCTCCTTCACCTTGTTGTGAGAAGATGGGAATGAAGAAGGGACCGTGGACGCATGAAGAAGATGAGATATTGATTTCTCACATCCAACAATATGGACATGCGAATTGGAGAGCGCTTCCAAAACAAGCTGGTGAGTCAAATACAGCGAAACGAGATCATATCCCTGCTAAGAATTGCGGCTCGTACATATAGACTATGAACTTTGTTATGCATGGATTGTAGTATCTAATTAATTATTTGCTTTATAGGTCTATTGAGGTGTGGAAAGAGTTGCAGGCTTCGGTGGTTTAACTACTTGCGGCCGGACATTAAACGGGGGAACTTTAGCAGGGAAGAAGAAGAAACTATCCTCAACCTGCATAAACTTCTTGGAAACAGGAACTGATCTTCTCTGGTTTACTATTTTCTGTTTCCTACTTCCAGTCAACTAATTACTCATCTCACAACCTATTCATCAAAACCCTATATATTATATGTTGTCCAATTTATTTTCCTGTAGCTAGCCTACCTACTTCAGTTTAGGAGAGAGACGGGTTCATTGCTACCTTGCCTTATTTTAGAAAACTTATAAATAGATTGGGCCGGGATGCCATGGTGATAATGAACTCGTTCCATGTAATTAAGTCTTCTCCCGGTTCAGTGTATTAGGCTAAGTTGGGAAGTTAAATTAAAAATCAAGGCTACTTTAGCTCTCAGCTGCTCATCCTCATCACTCTCTCTCTCTCTCTCACACACACACACACACACACACACGCAAATTTCTTTGTGTATGCATGGACTAGTTAACTGATCATCATACTAGGATTCACAAAATAGGACGTATGATTAATTTGCTGGCTATATGTACTATGAGATGGAAGAACTCCTAAATCTCCTATAAATGTAAATATATACTTTGCTGAACGAAAATTGATTTATATGCTTAAATATGACCAAAATATTAATTGATTGATGTTGTTGTATTACTGTCTCCAGATGGTCTGCCATTGCGTCGAGCTTGCCAGGCCGGACAGACAACGAAATAAAGAACTTCTGGCACTCTCACTTGAAGAAGAGATCAAGAACGTATTTTAGACTTGATGATTATGATCAGCAGAAGCACTTCTCGTCAAAAAGTACTTTTCCAGTTCCGGGGTTAATTCATGAGCCTCCTTCCTCTTCCAACCCTGCCGTACCAATCCCGAACAATGATGGTTCCAAGACCAGTATTGAGGACATAGATTTTTGGTACAACCTCTTTATGAAAGCAGGAGAGGCTCCAAAGAGTAGTACTGCATGATGGAGATGTAGCATAATTAGAGAAGGGCATACAGAAGAGTTTGAATTCCTGTTTTCAATTTTGAGAGGTTGCGTTAATTGGTTAACATTGTAACATATATGAACGAGGAGAGATTTTTCAGTGTAACCGGAACACAGAGTGGTACACCACGTATCATTATACAAATTGTGAGATATGTGTGTTAAAAAGTTAATAACTTAAAAAATAAAATTTATCACCACTTATATAAAAACATGTAGTATACCACTCGTGTTCCGGTCACAATAAAAAATTTATCATGAATTAGAACTTCAATATACAATAAAGAAGAGATCAAGAAAATCTTTCTTTCAGGCGGAGAAGTCTTTACATGTTAAGTGAATCACGAGAACTTCAACATGAACAACCTAGTAGAATCCTGAATCACATATCCCAAAGGTACGACCTCTTTATGAAGGCAGGAGAGCCTTGAAAATTTAGTACTGCATGATGGAGATGTATACCAAAGTTAGAGTAGCAGAAGACTACGGAATTTTGGTTTCAGTTGAACGGTTCGATTTTTTTTTTTTTTTTTTTTTTTTTTTGGAGATCAACTTTTTGAAATGTTCGAGTTAAATGGTTAGTATTGTAACAAATATGTGAATGAGAATTCAGTATACAATAAAGATAACAGCGACCATGAAGGTAATCTTTCCTTTAGCAATGGACAGAGAGGTCCTTTACTATCACTGTTACGTGATGTTATTAATTCATGTTGTCGTGATAATGTGATTGCCTATCTACTTGGACTAATTCTTTTTATATCTCATATTGTTCAGGATTTTCAGTTTGAGCCTTGTTATGTTATTCATTGTCTATTCTCTAGCTTCCTTGTTTATGAGAAATTTTTATGTGTTCCTGGTACTTGTGCCAGGTGGTGTTCCCTACCTATGAGAATTTAACACCTAAATTTAGTTAATTAAGAAGAAAGAAAAGAATATCTAAGTATCAAATTCTCACTGGTGGGAACACCACCTAATACAAGTGCCCGTACCCCTAAAAATTTCTCCATGTTTACATCTATAACTAAAGAAAAACCTTCTTGGAATAGGCAAAGAAGGTATAAAATGATGGGTGGTGCTATCTAGATATCTCCCTTTACTTTTCACACATTCCATGTTAATTTATGTCATTTGATCATCTTTAATTCATTCGATTCGAAAACTAAAAATTGAGAGAAGTGTATGGAAGATAAAAAGAAGTGTGTGGATAACACCATCCTAAAATGATTATCATGCCTCTTTTATACGATCGAGAGATGCTATTAGCTTTCTTAGTTGGGTTTTCTCGTTTACATTTTCAACCTATCTTCTCATACTGCAATATTACGTGATGATCACAACTGTTTACTTTCATGTTCATCCTTAAAAAAATTTATCAAATCATATTAGGAAAACTAATGAAAATGAATTGAAAACTTTAAATTTAGGGATGTGCTATCCACACATCAATTTTTACTTTTCACACACCCCTTGTTAATTTTTGTCCGTTGATCTTCTTCAATTCATTCAATCTGAAGGTCGAAAACCAAAAATGTGTAAGAGAAGTAAAAAGGGTGTGTGGATATCATACCCCTAAATTTAAAGCTAAAGACAAAATAAAAGGTAAAGTGAATAATATCAGAATTGACTTTTTAATGTAAAAATATTATTTTTCATTAAAATTAATAATAGCGAAAAATTTTCGTTAAAATTCACAAATCCTTTAACCGTTTAATTTACATTCTCAAAATAGTGCTACCATCCAAGATCAAATGGTTTGGGCTGGTCCATATATCAAGCCCTTAAATTCCTATTTCCTCCACTTGCTATTTCTTAATTGTAATTCCTCTTCCCTCCTCCAAAACGATTACTAATTTTTTATTTATTTATTATTTTTTTTGCAGATCTTCTGTTTTTATCCACTCCTCAAATTATAGAGAGCTGAAATATCACAGAGAGAGAGGGGAGAGAGAGAGAGAGAGAGGGATGTGCCCGCGCGCTAGGGTTTTATCAAATCCAGAAGTCACCGATTCTTAAACCCCCGGGGGATTCTCCGATTATCTTCTCCGTTGCGTCCCAGTCGAAAAACCCTAGGGTTTTGGTACCAATCGTCAATTATTAGGGTTTGAATCGAAGAAAAGTAGGGCAAGATGAGGATTATGATCAAAGGAGGTGTGTGGAAGAACACGGAGGATGAGATCCTCAAGGCGGCGGTCATGAAGTATGGGAAGAACCAGTGGGCTCGAATCTCGTCGCTCTTGGTTCGCAAATCGGCTAAGCAGTGTAAGGCGAGATGGTACGAGTGGCTCGACCCCTCCATCAAAAAGGTAATCTTTTGCTTTATTTTCTGATAAATTTTGTGCATTATTGTGATTTATGTTCTGTTTTGAATGTTAGACGGTGAAAGATTGCAGCTTGAGCTTTTAGGTTTTGTGTGTCGATTGTGGAAACCGATTTCGATTAGGGTTTATAATGTTTGGTTATACTGGCATTCGTCTCGGTGGTTCAAATATTTGATTTGCACTGAGGTGGGAGAAAGTTATGAAATTTTGATGTTCTAGGAAATTTTTAGCTGGGATTTTAGTTGGGTGAGTTTGTAATGCTGATTCAATAATCCCGATTCTTGCAGACTGAGTGGACTAGAGAAGAGGATGAGAAGCTTCTACATCTTGCTAAGCTCATGCCTACACAATGGAGAACCATTGCCCCGATTGTTGGTCGTACTCCGTCGCAGTGCCTTGAGCGGTATGAGAAACTGCTTGATGCAGCTTGTGTTAAGGATGAGAATTATGAACCGGGTGATGATCCACGGAAGTTGCGGCCTGGAGAGATTGACCCAAATCCCGAGTCGAAGCCTGCTCGTCCTGATCCTGTTGATATGGATGAGGATGAGAAGGAGATGCTTTCAGAGGCGCGAGCTCGGTTAGCAAACACTAGGGGAAAGAAGGCTAAAAGGAAAGCCAGGGAGAAACAGCTTGAAGAGGCCAGAAGGCTTGCTTCGCTGCAGAAAAGGAGAGAATTAAAGGCTGCTGGCATTGACACTAGGCAGCGAAAGAGGAAAAGGAAGGGAATAGACTACAATGCGGAAATTCCCTTTGAGAAAAAGCCTCCTCCAGGCTTTTATGATGTTGCTGATGAAGATAGACCAGTGGAGCAGCCTAACTTCCCTACGACTATTGAGGAACTCGAGGGGAAGAGAAGGATTGATGTGGAAGCGCAGTTGAGAAAGCAAGATATTGCTAAGAACAAAATTGCTCAAAGACAGGATGCTCCATCAGCTATACTACAAGCCAACAAGATGAATGATCCGGAAACAGTTAGGAAGAGATCAAAACTGATGCTTCCTGCACCCCAAATTTCGGACAATGAGTTGGAGGAAATTGCAAAGATGGGTTATGCTAATGATCTTGCAGCTGAAGAATTTGCTGAAGGTAGTGGTGCAACTCGAGCTCTTCTTGCAAATTATTCCCAGACACCAAGGCTGGGAATGACACCTTCACGAACACCTCAAAGAACACCTACTGGTAAGGGTGATGCTATAATGATGGAAGCAGAAAATTTGGCCAGGTTGAGAGAGTCTCAGACACCATTATTAGGAGGAGATAATCCAGAGTTGCACCCATCAGATTTTTCTGGGGTCACTCCTAGAAAAAAGGAAATTCAAACTCCAAATATGATGCTTACTCCTTCTGCAACTCCTGGAGGTGCCGGCCTGACTCCAAGAACGGGTCTTACGCCTAGAATTGGCATGACGCCATCAAGGGATTCTTTTGGCATGACCCCAAAGGGGACTCCCATTAGGGATGAGCTTCGTATCAATGAAGAAATAGATACACCTAATAGTGCAAAACTGGAGCAGCGAAGAAACTTGCAGTTTGGTTTTGGAAGTTTACCACAGCCTAAGAATGAGTACCAAATTGTCGTACAACCAGCTCCAGAGGATAATGAAGAACCTGAGGAGAAGATTGAAGAGGACATGTCTGATAGGCTAGCTAGAGAAAGGGCTGAGGAAGAAGCACGCCAGCAAGCATTACTTAGGAAGAGATCAAAAGTATTGCAGAGGGAGCTCCCTAGACCTCCTGCTGCCTCATTGGAACTCATCAGAAATTCCTTGATAAAAGCAGATGGAGATAGGAGTTCATTTGTTCCTCCTACTCATATTGAGCAGGCTGATGAAATGGTTAAAGCAGAACTTCTTAGCCTACTAGAGCATGATAATGCCAAGTATCCGCTTACTGAGAAAGTAGACAAACGAAAAAAGAAAGGTTCCAAGCGCAGTGCCAATGGACCTAGTACTGTCCCTGTGATAGAAGATTTTGAAGAAGATGAACTGAAAGATGTATGTTTTTAGTTCCTCTTATGTGTTATTCTTTTTCTATAATTGCTGATTTCGTGAGGTCATTTTTGTCTTCTTGTTTTCATATGCATCCGCCTTTATATTCTGGACACAGATGCTTGGTGTGGTGGCACTGCCTTTGTTTCTTCAATTTATTTTCTATGATATAGTACAGAAAATGTTGTTTTCATTTTCGTGTATCTGCGTTGGCAAACATCTCATCATTTTTAAGCAATACGTTTTCAATGGGTAGGGATGATATATTTTGATATGTTAAAATACATGAATTCATATTTATACATTTTCAACATATATATGATAAAAGATTTTTCTTCCCAATTCTATGCAGAAATATCTGATGTGTTGAGAGAGAGAGAGAGAGAGAGAGAGAGAGAGAGAGAGAGAGAGAGAGAGAGAGAGAGAGAGAGAGAGAGAGAGAGTGAGTGAGCATGACTAATGTCTGGTTTTTCTTCCCAATTCTGTGCAGAATATCAGATGTGTTATGTGAGAGTGAGAGAGAGAGAGGGAGAGTGAGCATGACTAATTCCTGATTTTTTCTTCGCAGTTTAATTCATTTGCCCACTGTTTGTCTATACATTTTGACCTGATGTCTTTTGATTTATAGACTACCTTTGAGCATGACTAATGATTATACAGCTCCATGTTTTTGATGATTGCCATGTTATATGCAGGCTGATTCATTGATAAAGGAAGATGCAGAAATTCTTCGTGTTGCAATGGGGCATGAAAACGAATCCCTTGATGAATTTCTTGAAGCACACAAAACTTGCCTGAACGATCTCATGTACTTCCCTACTCGTGGAGCTTATGGTCTATCAAGTGTTGCTGGAAATATGGAGAAGCTTGCAGCTTTACAGAATGAGTTTGAGAATGTGAAGAGGAAGATGGATGATGATATCCAGAAAGCAGCAAGCATTGAGAACAAGGTTAAAGTCCGCACATATGGTTATGAGGTATACTTACTGAATTTTATGCTGATTTCTTGGGTTTTTATTCGATCTTGAGCTAACATCATTAGTTCCCTTTGAGAGTGAAAGTGGGACTTTATATTACTAAATTTTAGAACCGTAAATTAACAGAAATTTTTGCAGCACTTTGGAAAATTTGAGCATTGTGCAAGTTCATAGGCATTAGTCTTGAATTATAAAATTATAACCTCTCCTTATCTACGGAAGACTCGTACTTTAAACAATTATTCAAAGAAATAATGCTGGACATTGGACTCCATATATTTAACCTTTGGCATTGAATAAGATTCATCGCCATCTGATGGTGTGCGGAACCCAAAGCGTTGACATATAGATTTCCTAAAAAGAAAAGGGAAATGATATCCACACACCCTTTTTCTCCATGTGCACACGCCCTTTATTTCTGTCCTTCGGTTCTCCTCTGATTCATTCAATTCAAAGGCCAGAAATATAAGGTGAGTGCAAGAAGAGAAAAATTGCAATCACTTCCCAAAGAAGAGTAGCCAACAATTATCTTTGGCTGCATTTCATCTTTTTTTTAGGCCAAATTTATAGATTATTAACTAATTGCACTTTTTTTTATTGTCCAGATGCGGGCTAAAGAGGGTCTGTGGCCAAAAATTGAGGAAACGTTTAAGCAGATTGACACCGCTGCAAAAGAACTTGAGTGCTTTAAAGCTTTACAGAAGCAAGAAAGATTAGCGGCAACACACAGGATAAATAATATCTGGGAGGAAGTTCAGAATCAAAAGGAGCTTGAGCGGCAACTACAGAAGCAGTATGGGGATCTTGTAGTCGAGGTGGAAAGGGTACAGCACCGCATGGATGAACTCAGAGCAGAAGCAGAAAAACAAGAAATTGCTGCGAGGAATTCTGATCTGGAGTTGCCTGAGGCTGCAGCAGATGTGACTGTTCTGCAGACAACTGAAAATCCTGATCCTGTAACTGCCTCAGATGAGCTTGGAAAAGCTGTTCCCGGTGGTGCATCTGATGGTGAAGCAACAATTCAGCAAATGGATGGTGTGCAGGAACAGGCTTCAACAGCCCCAGAAGGTGATATGGACATTGATGCCGAAAAGGTTCATGCGATGCCAGCGGAGGATGTAAACTTACCTGATAAAATGCCTTCTGCTGTTGAGGGAGATAATGTTTCCGACAATGTGGTTGCATCTGAAAACCTGAAGGTAAATGATCCTGAAGTATCTAAGGATCAAAAAGTTGAGATGCCGCAGAACATGACAGAAATTGAAGGCACTGTCCAGGCAGCGGGGGACGATGGTTTTGCGAAAGAGACTGCCACGACTGTTTCTGTTGATGGAGAGGTGAATTCAGCTGAAACTGCAGCAGCACAAATCTAAACTCGTTCCATGGCGGACTCAGCCTGGCTTGGGTGATGAGCTTTAGCGAATCAAAATGTTGGATCGGATTACCAGGTGCGAGCAGATTACAGATGTGCTGTAGTCCGTCGGAAACTGCATCCTGGTTCATGAATTCGGGATGTCGTTTTCGATTTCAGAACTCTGGACCATATGATTCACCTGAAAGAACAATTAAGATCGTTTTCTGGTCTTATTACGATGTAATTGTTTATCAGATTGAGGAACTGTATACTTGTTGACTGAAAAAAGAGAGGCTGAAGAACTTGGAATATCTTCGTTTTGAAATATCTATGGTCTCTCGGACTCTGATGATCCACTTGCTCGCAATCTAAAGTCTCAATTCTCAATTCTCAATTTCATTTAAATTCGTCGATTTAGTGGTAGATAATCTCATTCTTGTATTGTAATTATCTCATTAATCAAGAAAATTTGGTAGACCTAAGAGCAAGGGAGACCCTATTTTTCGGGGTTTTCCACCACCGCTTTTGAGCACTCATTTAGGAGTTCAAGGAAATATCAATGTTTCAAAAGGAATATTGCCTCCAATAGAATAACTTCATTATCGGCTTATGTCATGATCGATTATTTCTTATCGAGATAAGATTGCAGTTCTTTACGACTATCGGAATTGATTTTCTTATCCCAATCTCGTTCATAAATTTGCTTTTTTATCTTTTCACCATAAAAACGAGATCTCTATTTATTTCACATCACTCTCTCACCACCAAATGTGGAACCCTAGCTTATCCCCTTTCCCTTTCCCCCTCTCAAACAATTCGTATGTGTGTTGCTTTTTAGTTAGACACTAGATACTAACCTTAAAGCTTGCTTGGATTTCAACCAAAGCAAATATTAGTCAATTTGTTTCTGTTTGATGATAATTACTCCCACTATGCAACTAGCTAGCCTCATCCAACAATTTGTCAATTGATTCTTTTTTTTGGAATACACTATGCCAGTACGGCCTCCACCACTCAAACAGACATCGACGAGGAAGACGATGGAAAAGGATCCTCGCCGGATCTTTTTCTTAAGGATCTTAAAGATTTTGTGATCGTGACGGTTCATTATATATCGTGCAGTCAATTTTTGTTAGATACTATTTATATTTAATTTTAAATTTTAAAATAATTTCTGACTACATAATATACGATGAACGATCACGATCATAAAATTCCTAATATCCTTAAAAAAAAATCCGACCAAGATCCTTTTCCAAAGACGATTACGACAACCACAAAAGTGGATGATCATACACTTGGAATGAGCAGTTCTGGGGAGTAGAGTAAGTAAAAATCATGCCCGACGTGCGGTCGTCGTGCCACATGGCTGCCTTCGTGCCACACTCTCCCAAACACCAAGTTTCATCAGATCCCCGACCTCACAAAACCTCGCCTTCCAAAATCCTGCTCTTTGCAACACGAGCTGGTGGTCCAATGATAAAAAACGGATTACGAACTTTCTTAAAATTAAAAACTAAAGGTCTCGGGTTCGAAACCTGTTGTTGGTGTGGAAATCAGAATTGTGGCCAAAAGAAGGCTGAAATGCCTCTATGAGTCTTCTCGGCTCCCGAAAGGAGTGGATAACTGTGGCTTGCCACCAGTTGTCCTTAAAAAAAAAAAAATCTTGCTCTTTGCAAAGCATTAGAAGTTAACACCCAAAAAATATTTTCTCGCTTGAAAAATTATTCCTAATCAGATTTAGGGCTGGAAAAAAAAAACCCAAAAACCCAGAACCAACCTTAAAAAAAACCTAAATCTAAACCAATAAATTCCGAAATTGAACTATACCGAAGTTTGGTAAACCAAAAAACACGAAAATTTTGGTATGGGAATCAGTACCATATCCCTGTAATCTCGTACCAAACTGATAAATATTTTGATTAAATTTTATATATAGTTGAATTAATAATAGCCATTGAATTTGGTTGATATTGAATCTCAACCGTTCGTTTAAAACTCAGTTCTCTCTCTCACCTCACTTCCTCACTGACACTTTAGGCCATCTCCAACCAAAGGAGGGTCAGATAGCTCTTTTTAGCCCTATAATCCTCCAAGAAATTAATATTTTAATGAACAGTGTCATGTCATATTTCTTACTATCTCCAACGAAGGGGCCAAAGGATCATAGGCCAAATATAATTTATTATTTTAATTGAATTAATATGGTTACTTAAATTAAACTACCTCAATAATTTTTTGAGATGGAATCTCAATAATTTTACGTCATGAATTTCGAGTGCCACGTGTCGATATGTGAGTAACTTTACAGATTTATTGTCGATAAGGAATCTCAATAATTTTACGTCACAACTTTCAAGTGCCATGTGCCGATATATAAGTAACTTTGCAGATTTCTTGTCGACAAGAAATCTCAATAATTTTTCGGATAGGATTTCGAGTGTCACGTGTCAAGCTGTAATTGGTTGTGGGAATTTTAGTCGAGAAACATTGAACTACATCATGATGTCATGCATCATATTACACAACATGATTGTGGAGGATGAGCAAGATGGCTATATTGATGGACAGTCTGATGACGACCAAGAGGATCCAAATAGGTTAATGAGGGTTCATGAAAAAATATATGATGGGCCTAATTTGCCTTTGAATCCAAGAACTGGTAATATCTCTTTAAATAAGTACATGAGGCGTCATAGGATGATACGTTCACGGGCCATAAACTAAAGGATGATACCTTCATGATCTCTTGGGATTGTTTCCTATTTCATCATGATTTTCAAATTTCCCTGTATTATTAAAACATTCCCTTTATGTCTTATTTGTATATTAATTATACTTGTAAGTCAAGTCATTGTACACTATTTAAATCAATGATAATGCACCCTATAAAGTATCGAGGGATTGAGCTAAATTACATTTTCTTACTTTTGCTGCTTTGTCTGCAATTCCTACTGCTTTGGGTTATCTTTTATGGTATCTTAGAGCCAGTGACTATTGCCTTTTTTCTCGGATCATCCCTACCATTCTCCATGGCTGTCTCCACCAATTTGACCACTCATTCCTCTGACGTCTTCCCCCCTATTTCTCATGTGATCACCATCAACCTTGACTCTTCCAACTATTCTCTTTGGTTGGCTCAAGTGCTTCCTATTCTTCACAGTCGTCAATTAATGGCTTTTGTTGATGGTTCTTCCTTCTGCCCCTCGGTGTTCTTGTCCGACGATACCCGCAAAGCTTCTACTAAACCCAACCCCGCGTATGTTGAATGGGTTCAGAATGACCAACTTGTCTTTTCCTGGATTAATGGCTTTCTTGGTTACCAGGCTCTCGCCGCTACTGCTCGTGACGTTTGGGTTGCTCTTCAGTAACGTTTTGCTTCTACGAACCAAATTCGCATCCTTTAGCTTCGTACTGTTTTCTTTCAGACGAAGCGAGGTGATTATTCAATTTTTGACTTTCTTGACAAGATCAATGGTATTGCCGATCAATTGGCCTTTGCTGGAGCGCCTATTTCTACCGATGACATGATGCTGGTTGTCATGTCCAATGTCAGCCCCAAATTTGAGAATACTATTGTCGTTGCTTAGACTCGTGACATACCCATCTTTCTTCCGGATCTTAAGGCTCTTATTCTCCTGCTGAACTTCAACTTGCTGATCCTCATACTCCGCTAGACTCCAGCGCCTCGGTCATGGTCGCCTCCCTCGACTCCTCTACCTCTCGTGGTCGCTCATTTTCTGATCGCGGCGGTGATCGTGGCTCTGGCCGTTTCTCTCGTGGGGGCGATCGTGGTGGTGGTCATCCTCAGAATGATGGGCCTCGCAACAATGGTGGTGGCGGCTATAGTGGCTATCGCGATGCTGGTGGTTTCCGCGACCGTCTGTTTCGCGATCGTAGTGGTGATCGTCTTCAACACGATGACCCTCGCTTCCGTGGCTCTAACAACGCTTATGGGCTTTTTGGCCCAGCATCTTCTCACCGTTCCTCCCATCCTCGTTGCTAGATTTGCAATACTTTTGGCCATGGTGCCCTTGCTTGTGCACAACACCTCAATTTAGCTTATGAAGGTTGTTGATGCACAAAACCGGAAAGTATTAGAACAACGTAAATCCGACCGTGAATCTGCAAGAAAGTAAAGAACACAAGATGTATCGTGGTTTACCCCAATGTTTGGGCTACGTCCACACTGATGTTGATATTGTTTATCTGTAACTGTATGTACGGATTACAAGTTTAAGGGGAGTCCCCCTGAGGAAGAGAGTGTTGTTGTGTTTGTGAGGGTATTGCCCTCTGTTAGGTTCATAGAGTCCGATTTGTGAAGGGGGAGGAGTCCCCTTTTATAGAATAAGAGGTTCCTCATTTTACATAATTATGGGCTAGGTAATGAGGCCCAATGTGTCAAGGTCTGAGGCCCAATATGTGTGGTATCAACAGTAGTCCCCCAAGTCTTCAGTCAAGAAAGTCTTTTGGCTGGAAACTTGAAATTCAGTCCATGTGTAGGCCGAAGTAACTAGATGTCGTCTAGAACTGATACTCGATATGAGGCGGTGCTCAATGTGAAATGATGCTCAACTAGAAGTAGCACATGTTGCGAGGCTGCTTGGCTTGTGACTTATGTTGCCTTGGTTGGCTCGGCTTGCGGCGTTGAAAGTGAGGGAGTTCCTTTTATAGAATAAGGGCTCGCTCCTTAATACATAAATGATGAGCTAGAGTTGATGTTTGCGGCGATGCAGTTGCTCAGCAGGCGGCGATGCTCTCTACTGATGGTGAGGTAGTCTTTTTTATATAATAAGGGCTCGTTCCTCAATACATAAGTGATGGGCTAAGAGGGATGCTTGCGGCGAGATAGTTTCTCAGCAGGCAGTGATGCTTCTCTAATGATGGTGAGGGAGTCCCTTTTATAGAATAAGGGCTTGCTCCTCAATACATGAATAATTGGTGCTCTCTAATGAAAGTAAGGGAGTCCCTTTTATAAAATAAGGGTTTGCTCCTCAATACATGAATAATGGGTGCTCTCTAATGAAAGTGAGGGAGTCCCTTTTATAAAATAAGGGTTCGCTCCACAGTACATAAATAATGGGCTAAGTCCCCCAAGTATTTTTCATGGGGCCCAGTTACTGTGTGGTACATAGTGTAGTCCCCCAAGTCTTTAGTCAATAAAGTATGTTGGCTGAAGACTTGAAATTTAATCCATGTATGGGCCGAAGTGGCGATTGTTCGGAGGCGGTCTTTGTATACCATGCATTGAAGCTTTGTAGGTGAAGCTTTGAAAGTGAAGCTTTGAAGCTGAAGTTTTTGTAAATGAAGCTTTTAAAGTCGTAGCTTTGTAAATGAAGCTTTCGAAGCTGGATCTCTGAAGCTTTTGAAGCTGGAGCTTTGTAAATGAAGCTTTCAAAGCTGATTGATATGAGTGATGCTCATGAATGTTTATGTTGATTGACATGAGTGATGCTCATAGATGTTGACATAAGTGATGCTCATGAATGTTTATGTATGATTGACACGAGTGATGCTCATGAATGTTTATGCATGATTGACATGAGTGATGCTCATGTATAATTTTGAAGTACTTGACGTACTTTTGATCACCTGGTTGGTGATAATAACGGCAGGCTGCCGAATAATTTTGGAGTACTGGATGTACTTTTGATCACCTAGTTGGTGATAATAGCGGCAGGTTGTCAAATAATTTTGGAGTACTAGACGTATTTTTTTCTTACACATCAGTATAATTATACAATAATTGCTCCAGTTTGCAGAAGACAACTTAATGAAATATTCATCAATGACAGTGGGTATGGGTGTGCCATGCTTCCTCGGCTTTTCTCCATCTCCAGACATTACTTTCCTTCCTTTATTCCTTGCTTTTACTTTTCTTTTCCACCGCACCTCTCTCTGTCTCTCCACCTGGTAGACAAAAGGAATCATGGTTGCTTTTCTCGTGGCTTTCTCAGAATAGTAGGTTTTTTCACAGTTGTGCTGGGGGTGGAGCTAAGCTGGTTGATGATTATCCCCCTATTCACCTGAGAGTGAGCTGGTTGATGATTATTCCCCTGTTCATATTTCCCACTCAGAACTGATTCCACTGCATCTTATCTTCAAATATATCAACTTAGTTCCCAACTTTGTCTCAACCTTCTTCCGCAAATAGGTTTCCTCAAGCCCAAATGCATCCAAATAGGTAATGTAGCGATTGTAAATGGTCTTGAGTGCATTCACGTACTCATCTGACAAGGGCTTGACATTTTCTTCGCTCGCACCAATGCTGTCATCAAGTTCCATCTTTAAATTAGTAATCATCCCGCCGAACTCCTCAACAGCCTCCGCTACCCGGAAAACATTAGTGACAACCTTTTTGCCAGTCTAGTCATCAGTATTCTCGGAACAATGCCGCCTTCGCATCATGGATGACGATCTCGGGCAAGTGATCCCAACTTGCAGCCAGTAAATCCGGAAGAGAGGTCCTTGGCGATTGAGGATGAGGAATTGAAGAGGGCTCGAACAACAGCGGCGGAAGAGTAGATGGGTTGGGAGTTGCGTAGGAGCTTCTGGTTGGCGACGGCTAATCGATAAGATCTACATGACAGTGAGCGGTAGAGATATCTCAGAGTGATCATCTTCTCCATTGTTATGAAGCTTTACCAGAAAATCAATGGGGAAGGAAGACTAGAAGAGCAGAGACAGAAACGGGTCACACAACAGGAAGTAGATACACTGTGGATGTTTGATCTTGCGTGCACTAATCACAGAGGTACACCTGAGCACCCTGCTTGGACTTGCACTTTGGAGTACCAAGAAGGAGCTGTCTTTGGGAGATTTTGAAAAAGTTACCGCCGGTGGGGCTGTTGTCGGCGACAATGGTGTGCAAGGGGTGGATGAAGACGACGAAAAGGTTGTGGAAGGCAACGGAGATGCTTAGGATTAGGGTTCCGACAAAGGCACATCTTCCTCATCTTCTTTCTTCGAATGACAGCGCTGGGTTCACCCTGGATCACCATATACTTCGTCACTGCTGTTGTTGCCTCCCTTGGTCTCGGTGGAGCTTACCATGGACTCGACAGGGGAGTTTAGGGCCGAGTTGGAGTCAGACAAGTCGAACTCATAGTGGAACTCGGTGGGGAAGCTGACGTGGGATTCGATGCAGTTCCGGCGGAAGCTGTGGTCTTTGTTGATGTCGTCCATGTTGCAGTGGAGCACGACGTTGTCCGTGAGGAAGTGGAAGGGGAGATGGATTCTTTGGAAAAACTTTTGGGTTCCTGGGTTTCTACAGATTCACGGTGGAGGTTGTGGTGAGGTTTCATGGCGGTGAGACGAAAAAAATGACAGAGAACTGACATAGCTTTTTGTGTCGATTCCCATAGAAGGCGCCAAATGTTGATGCACAAAACTGGAAGGTATTGGAACAACGTAAATCCGACCGTGAATCTGCAAGAAAGTAAAGAACACAAGATGCATCGTGGTTCACCCTAATATTTGGGCTACATCCACACTGATGTTGATATTGTTTCTCTGTAACTGTATGTATGGATTACAAGTTCAAGGGGAGTCCCCCTGAGGACGAGAGTGTTGTTGTGTTTGTGAGGGTATTGCCCTTTGTTGGGTTCACAGAGTCCGATTTGTGAGGGGGGAGGAGTCCCTTTTTATAGAATAAGGGGCTTCTCCTTTTACATAATTATGGGCTGGCTAATGAGGCCCAATGTGTCAAGGTTTGAGGCTCAATATGTGTGGTACCAACAAAGGTCGCCTTTCTTTTTCCCGTCTCAATGCCTTGACTGCTCAACGCTCCTAGCCTTGGCTCATTGATTTCGGGGCCAACTCGCATATCACCAATGATCTCAATATTTTATCTCAGTCCTATGACTATCGTGGTGGTGATTCTGTCAGTGGTGTTGTTGGCAGTACGGGTTTTCCCATTAACCGTATTGGCTCCTCCACTCTCTCCCATAATAATATTTCTTTCAAGCTTAATGATGTTCTTCATTGTCCGGATGCTTATACATTTGTGTTGTCTATGTTGGATAACAATTGTTATATTACATTATTTCTCACTTGTTTATATATTCAAGATATGAAGTACCCATAATAGGATCTTGTTGCACATCTTTGGGCCAAAAGAAGTATGGAGTAGGCGTTTAAGTTTTATATTGTTAAATGTTTTTTTAATGTTGTTTAAGTTTCATTTTGTTTAATATTGTTTAATGTTGTTTAAGATTGAGGTTATTTAATGGCTTAGGTAGTTATAAGAAAATAAAATAATTTTTTTTTTTATTTTTTTTAAATTTGTCCAAAAAAAATCAAATCAAATCCAACGGCTACCTAGCGTCACGCTGACGTTAGCTAGCTGTTGCAGTTCAAACATTGGGCCTGCCCGGGGCTGGCTGGCTGGATGGATTGGGCCAACCGGTTGGCCTGATTTGGTATTTTTGGCCCACATGGGGCCCACGTGCCCTTTGGTCTAGCCCTCGGTTAGAGATGGTTTTCATACCATTTCGGGCTAGTTTTGACCCTTTGGCAGGATCGGTTGGAGATGACCTTAGTACCTTAGACTCTGGACCTTCGAAGCTTTCTCCGACATCACCACCCACCACCACACTCCTCCCTCTTGAACCTTTCCAGCGTCCCTTTCCAGTGTCGTCATGACTTGGAGGCACGCATCTTTGACTCAGTCCTTCTCGACCATCTCCGTTTCCTTTCTCCTCTTAGGCGTCACTCCCAACCACCCATTCATCTATCAACTCACCATTGATCACAGTCATCTCTACTCTATCTCCGGCTTTCAAGTCACTAAGGTGCACAAGAAGTGCAACACATTTCATAAGTGGATCTTATCCAAGGGTTACATGTTTCTACAAGTTGGAAGTGGATTTTTTTTTTTTTTTAAGGAAGACAAATGGTAGCAAGTCACGGTTATCCACCATTTACGGGGGCCGGGAAGACTCACATAGGCATTTCAGCCTCCCCTGGCCACAAGTCTGGCTTCCACACCAGCAGCGGGTTTCGAACCCGAGACCTCCAGTTTTTTAGTTTTAAGAAAATCTTGTAATCCTTCATTTACCACTGAACTACTAGCTCGTGGTTCACATTGGAATTGGATTTGAACACCGAAGTTTGGGGCAACAAGGAGTGAAGGAGCGATAATAAATTGAAGTGCTTTCATTTATGATTTTAGGATAAATTGCTTTTATGTTGTCCTAATATTTAAGGTAAGGGAGAAAAAATAAGAAGAAGAAACAAGAAGGCATGTATGTTAAGAAAAAATTGATACCACTACCATATTGTTCCTCAATTAAAATAGAAATTATACATTAAAAAGACAATAAAAACGATCAGATTATATGACAATTACATACCCTAATTGTCTACTCTTGCAAACATTTTTTCCTTTGAATTTTTTTCCCTTTTCCTTTGTGCACCTTCATGTGTTTATCCAAATCTCATTGGTCCTCGAACCTCCTTGAAATATCACACAACAGACACTCAAATCATAAAAACAAGGGAACTTTAACGAAAAGCTTCCGGTACTGTTCACTTTAACGAAAAACTACATTTTTACACTAAAAAAAGTCAATCCTGGTACTATTCACTTTACCCTTTATTTTGTCCTTATCATTAAAACTCAAAGTTTTCAAGCCATTTTCATTAGTTTTTCTTAAAAACAATAGACTCCACAGTCCTCACTGATAGTGATAGAGAAGCATATATAACATAAACAAAAATAATTGCAGTGTTCTTCAAATTGCCTCCCTTTGATTTGGAGTCCATGGGAATGTTCTTGCAACCATTTTCATTTTGGAATCCAAATGTCGTTGGTGTTGTTGCATTATCGAAACAAAAACATTTTGATTTGACTAATACTCTTTGACCTGTTCTTTAAGTTGCCTCTGTTTCACTTCAAGTCCTTGGGAGCATTCATGTAACAACTTCTGTTGCGAAATCAAATGCTTCCGGCTTTCTTGAACCATTGAATCAAAATTGTTTTCGTTTCAACTCGAGCTCTTTGGCCCGTTCTTGAAGTTGCCATCCTTTCATTTGAAGTCCATGGAAACAGTATTGTAACTTCTCTTGTGAATCCAAATGTTTTTTTTTTGTGTTATTGAACCCTTAAACCAGATTGCTTTTGTTTCAACTCAAGCTCTTTGCCATGTTCTTCAAGTTGCGTCTCTTTCAATTCCAGTCCGTGGGAACCTACTCGTCACATCTTTTCTGAAGTCTTATACATGCACCTACGTTCGCCGCCAAACCAACGGTGTAGCCCACTGTCTTGCTCGTCTATCTATCTCTTCCCAGGTTTTTCGTGTTACCACCAACTTGTATATGATGCAATTACTGGTAGAAAACTGTCACTGTAAATTTGTAATCAGTATATAACATCACTAATTAAGTACCGTAGTAAAGAAAAACAAGCCTATTGTCAAGAAGCAAGCTTCAAGCCATAAATGCCATGGAATAATTATTACCCTAAAGAAAAGAAAGTAATGAACTAGCTATATTGTTGCTTTAGACATGTTAGCGAGTTTGTTTGGAAGTATTTTTAAAATAGCTAAAAGTGTTTTTGATGAAAATATTCTTGAAACTCAAACTTTAGTAAAATGGCAAGTGAATTTTAGAAAAACATTTTATTGCTTCATGCAAGAAGCACCTCTCCCAGACCCTGCGTAAAGCGGGAGCCTTGTGCACTGTGCACTGGGTACTTAATGCAAGAAGCACCAATCATTTTAAAACCAGTTCCAAACAAGTCTTAAAGCATACTAATCTCGACATGCATTATGGGCTAGAAAAGAATTAACAAAACAATTTTGGTTGTTTGCTTGCTAAAAGCATAAGCATTCGTTGCTTTCTGCTAATTTGCATGCATGCGACGGTTAAAGAGTCAATTCTAAAGGGACATGAACCACGAGATTTTGGATGAGACTCTATGGAGAATTTACTATGAAGGTTCCTCGTTGATTTGTTGCTTTCTTGATCGTTTGATTACAGTGCGGGAATTTGTATGCAGCACTTGCTCTCCATCTTTTCCAGTGCCACAATTTTCTTGACAACTTTTTGCCACTTTGCCCTTTTGCGTAAGATTAATTATGATTACCTTTGGATGAAAAAGATTTAAGGCTAAGAATTACCTCAATGGAAGCTTTAATTTTTATTTATTTTTTTGTCTTCAATGTGGATAAATCATTGAAAAAGTTAGATGGCAAGGAAAAATAAATTCAGTTGAACTTCGCACATTTGATCTAAGAAAGCTGCTAGATCCATCTCCAATGTTCTATTTTTTTTACTCACATTATAATTTCATCCATTATAAAAGTTAAAAATTGAAATGATTATTTTCTCATCCACTATTATTCCTAAAATAACTTCTAATATCTGTATTCCAAAAAAGTTGAAATGCTATTTTCTTAATAACGAAGTCTCATCTGACGATAATCAATCAGCAAATGAATGACCTTTCAAATGCTCTGTTGCTGTGTGATTATGCACTCCAATAATTACCATCAATATTCAATCATCATCAGTTGCTAGCTTCTTACCCTTTAATTTGACATGACATTCGTACTTTTTCGTTCCATATATCCTTCTATCCTCATCCTTCTTTTTTTGCAAATTCAGCTTACATATTGTCAATTCCTTTCACAACCATTGCAAGTCTAGGAGACCTATTACATTTTCGCGTCCAACCTGTTATTATTATATTATATATCTTTTAAAGTCTTTATTGGTTATTTTACAAACGAGTAAACTTTTAATTAAAATTTTATTTAAAAAGTGAGTGAGAAAATAAAACACTTGATTGAAATAACAACAATCTCCATTTTAGAACTTACTAAACCTAATAATAGTAATTGTAATGCACCATACTTGGGAAGGTTTTTTCTCCCTTCAATTCTAGCGATAAAAAATAACATAATTACATTATGAAAAGGGTTATTCAATTTCAAACTTGTGCAAAAGAAAAAGACACTGTTTTAATTAACTTGAGATTGTAAAAATGTAATTGCTTAGAAGTTTCCTGCATATATTATATGTGGTCCATTACTGATCAATCTGTAGCTAGGTAACTTTGCTATCAAATGCATTTCCTCATTCAATCCGTACAAACAGAAAAGCAACGTTCATTAGTCCGAATGAGGATCTTCTCTAGATTCATTTTGTGAGGATTTTAGGGATTCTTAAATTACGTTCATTCATATCGTTCGATTAATTTTCGTTATGAACTATTTATATTTAATTTTAAATAAAAATATTTAAAATAATTTCTGATAGCACGACGTATGATAAATGAACACGATTTAAAATTTTTCAAAATCCCCGTAAAGAGAATCCGAAGTGAATTCTCATGACCATGTTGATTTAAATAAAAAAAATTAGTGGGATGGTTGTGTGATTGCATGTACGCGCTTAAGAGAGGGAGTGTTGGTGTTCGTATAAATGTCCGTAAGCCAATGGTCACCATCAAGGTACTGCCCGCTGCCTAACTTGTCCTATTAAGGCAAAACACTTGCTGTTAACTTTACTTGTTCCTGCTAACTTTATTTCAACTCTTATTCCTCAAGAACACAGACTCTGCAACCCCTCTCCTCTCTTCCCTTAATTAATTCACTTCATCATTCATCACTCTTCAAGTCTTGAGATCTTGAAATCTTGGTTAGTACTTCAAATCTCTCTCTCTCTCTCTCTCTCTCTCTCTCTCTCTCTAACTCC
This sequence comes from Malus sylvestris, assembly GCF_916048215.2. Classification (NCBI taxonomy): domain Eukaryota; kingdom Viridiplantae; phylum Streptophyta; class Magnoliopsida; order Rosales; family Rosaceae; genus Malus; species Malus sylvestris. The sequence goes on from NC_062263.1 coordinate 29,796,963, forward strand.
GTTAATGGGTGAGTACTCTCAGGTGGTTTTTAGCTTTCTCGCAAAACATTTTATGGAAATTAAGAGAGGTGACGATCTCTGAAGTTATTCCTTGTTGAAATCATTCATCTTCTTGCAGCAGTACTCTGACTGTTATTCAAACTAAGTTTTCCCCAAAAAGATAGTAGTCATGATGAAGTAGATTCTTCTCTATTGATCCCCAAAATCTAAGTTTAATTAAGTTCCAAACATCTCGCCTACCCATCTTTTATTCCAAGATTATTTCCCATCTCTCTCCATCTGACAAATTATATTTAAGGAATCCAAGCAAAATCTAGCATTTTTTCTTTTGGGTATGTTAATATCTTCCTCATTTGCACTAATTTCATACCTCAGCTGAAGTCACTCTCTCTCTAATCATCCAAACAAGCAAAACCTCTTTCTCTCTCTAGAAGCACTACCTACCATTACTCTCACTCATAACCTCATTCACGAGGAGCTAGCTAGACAATACTAAAGAGAGAGAGAGAGAAACCCTAGAGTGAGAAAGATCAAGATCCAGAGAGAAACCCTACAAATCTCACCTTTCATTCACCAATGGATTTAGTTTCAAACCCTATTTCCAACAACCCCAGCATCACCCTTGAAACCCCTATTATCACCAATACCAGGGCCATGATCTCTCCACCACCGTCCTCAGCAATATCCACAACCCCCACCACTCCTCCCACCACTCCCAGTCGCTATGAAAACCAAAAGCGGCGGGACTGGAACACCTTCTGCCAGTACCTCCGGAACCACAGGCCGCCTCTGTCGCTCCCGATGTGCAGCGGAGCCCACGTACTGGAGTTCCTCCGGTACCTCGACCAGTTCGGCAAAACCAAGATCCACATCCACAACTGCCCGTTCTTTGGCCTCCCAAACCCACCTGCTCCATGCCCCTGTCCGCTGAGGCAGGCGTGGGGCAGCCTGGACGCCCTCATTGGCCGCCTTCGAGCTGCCTATGATGAGCACGGGGGGAAGCCTGAGGGCAATCCCTTTGGAGCCAGAGTTGTGAGGCTCTACTTGCGTGAAGTTCGTGATTTCCAGGCAAAGGCAAGAGGGGTTAGTTATGAGAAGAAGAGGAAGAGGCCCAACAATAACAATCCAAAGTCAAGCATGAGTACGGCCATGATCACAAGTTCTGCTTCTACAACTACAAGTTAGTCCGGAGGGAAGAAATTAAAGTAAAATTAATCAAAAATGCAGCAGCAGTCATTTGGGGTATAATATTCCTCTTTTTCTTATATTATTCTATATATCTATATCGATAAATATAATATTCTAGCTAGTTAGATTGTTCCCTTTTTGTGCACAAAAAAGGAAATTGTCTAATGAAATCTTTTGTAATATGTTCTTGAAATATTGAAAGTGCTTTTTTCTGTGTCCGAAAAAGAAAGGGAAATGCATACTTTTGGGGTTTGGAGCTTGCCCTTTTTGGTGATCAGAAATTTCTAGATGTCTAGTCTCTAGGGTAAAATGGGATCGGAAATGATCAGTAGTGGGTGCCAATGTAATTACAAGCTAAGTAGGTAGGAGGCTAGTAGCAGATATATATGATGCATTATTGTACTTGAAGCACAATATCAGATCGTCAATGAATTAATAGTAGATTTCTATATCAGTTATTTGTTTCTGCTTATTAAAATAATCATTTTTCAAATTTAAAATTTGAAAGATTGGTTTTTCAAGTGTTCGTAGATTCTTATCAATATTGATTTTGATGGAATTAATATATGATCGTTTTAGTTAATTTTTCTGAATCATTTAACTCTCTTTTCGTTTATAATATAATATCCAAAATTTTAATGCAAAATTTTAAGTGGATGTCTCCCATTATCAATCAAATTAAACCCCAATTTGCCTCTCTAGTGAGTGACTATATTCATATAATTAATATTAACCCCCACATATCAAATGTGATTTCAATTCCATTTTGGCTTTATGTATTGGCAGTATTGCTGTTAGTCTCTCTCTCTCTCTCTCTATTATATATATTTATGCAAAGAAATTATTCTGGATGATTCATGAATGACTGGTAATTATAGAAGTGGAAAGTTCACGAGCCTAAATGCAGTCAAATCTGATTAGGTATTAGTTTAAAGATAATCTTATTAGATGTATAATTAGGCATATAAAGACAGCCTAGATTATCATTGCTGTTGGTGATGCCAGCCAAAAGACAAATCTCTAGGCAATAAAAATTGGAAATTTGGAGATTTGGAACTCTATAGTCTTTTGTATTTCTAATCCACCTGGACAAACAAGTCTTTAAATTAGTCAATTTCTTTGCATATCTGGTATGGTAAGGCTGATGTTGGGCAAACCCCCTTCGGTTTTACGAGTATCTGATCTGCTTAAAAAGTCACCTTTCAAGGGTTTTATTAGATTAATATTATATTTTCAATCTCTAAAGAAGCAAGCCCTAGAAACCAGAAATCGACATCTTTTTATTATGTCTCTCTTTCTGTGGGCGTCTGGGTGTCGTGTGTGTGCAAAACCACTTATGCTCTGAGAATCTTTCTTTTGTTTCTTGATTAATTGATTCTTATGGGGCAACAAACAAGCCTAACATGCATTGATTAAAAGACCTAATTGAACTTCTCCAGACCATTTGGGAGTTATCTTTGGTCTTTTAAAATATTAATACAGTGTAGTTTAATCAGATTAAAAAACGAAATTTGTTTGGCAAGAACATGTGAAACCATGCCACACCCCTGCCCTAGATTGTCATCTATTATTTAGTTTTAGAGTTGTACTGTTGAACTTGAACAATCCGTATGCATTGTCACACAATTATTGGCCACAATATATAAAGATTATGATCATATCATTGATAGGTATGCTTATTTATGGCTATTGTGTGTTTAAAAAGTTCTGAGATAATAAGAGATTTAGTTATGTTTTCATATCGGTGCTTTGTTTAGAGTACTTCCTCCTGTTCTCTTTTGCCACGTCAAGGAGCCAAAACCCCTCCAAAACGCAATTCATTTATTTTCGTGTAATTGAATTTGGGGATTTCAAAATGCTCTATGGTAGGAAATTTCTTTCTCCCAAAATTATTATTTTGTGCCTTAAACCTAATATTTTGTGTATTGAACCTAATGATAGTTGATGTTTTAGTTAAAGAATAATGCTAGAGATTATATTTTTAAACTAGATTAGTTTACCATTTCATATGGCAAGTGATGGTATATAATTATATAACATTCAATTAAATAGGTTTATTAATTGACGTGGCATATATACATTACTTACCACGTCAGATAGTACACCAATGCATACAAAAATATGATCTCAATAGCATTTTCCCTAATTAAAATCTATGTTGCACCAAAATACGAAACAATAGAAATGTTTAGTCTCATAAATGGGGTAATGAAGCACCTCAATCTAAATGGCCATTTTTTTACAAGCAGTCGTGGGGAGGGGGGATATAACCTAGGATTTGGGCAAATATTCTTAATTACTTGAGCTATAATTCTCTCACATATCATTTATATAGTTTATTTTTATTTTATATACACGCAAGAATAGGAGAGGGAGAGTTGAACTCCTATAATAAGGAAAACTAATGAAAATGGTTTGAAAAACTTTGAGTTTTAACGATAATGACAAAATAAAGGGTAAAGTGAATAGTATCATTATCGACTTTTTAGTGTAAAAATGTAATTTTTCGTTAAAATGAACAATAGCAGAAACTTTTCGTTAAAGTTCCCTAATTAATATTCTTAACCAACTGAACTACAAAGTTCAAACCTTGCTTTCCATCTCTCGTAACTTTGTAACGATTTATATATCTATATTTAATTATATTGAAGGTTTATCTGTATTTTGTTCCAACCAAATGGATTATGATAAATCTAATTAGTTGGTACGATCATGAATTTTGTTCGTAAAGTAGTTAACATGTCTATACGTGCGCTTTGTGGTGTACGTCTTATCGATCATCTATGAAACTGCAAGCTTTTGGTTCTATTACATATCATGCGTCTCATTGTTAACAAGAAACTTAGTTTTTCGATCGTGCCTAAACTTCAAGAGATTCTACAATGTAACCAGGTTTATAGCTCCCCAATATGAGTTTCTCTACTATCCTATCATACCAAACAGTCTAAAGTACCCCAACAACACAATGCATGCAATACTTAAAAGCTTAAAAAATTTCAGGCTAGACCCAAGATTAAGCCTTAATCCTTAATTAGCGTAAGGAACAATAATACCAATATCAACATTTCAACATGCATGAACATCGCAAGGATAATAAGCTTTCAAAAGAACACTTGAAATTGGACCATATATATTCTGAGTTTCTTTATAATACACTCTCTAATCACAAATGCGATAAGATATTTGCACAGACACGTTTATGATATTGGTATAGACGAAAATTCCGTTATCGTCAAATTCGAGCCGATAATATATAATGAAGTTTCACACAATCATATCATATAGATCTGAATCGAACAAGTTAACTAACCAAAACTTATTACAAATTAGTACGAATTCACTGCAAAGTAAACCTGACCTACTCCAATAAAGCGAAGACGAATAGTGCTAAAGCAACAAAATACGTACGTTGAGCTAGATTAATTAGCAGATTAATTAGCAAAAGAACCGTTGCATCTTGCGTGCCTGTCACGCACGCACAGAAGGCGGTGACAGGTGGGGCCTCTCATGGTGCGCCAGCTGGAACAATAATCGAAGCAAGCGTACCATCGGATGGGAGGGAAAATGAAAGAATAAAAAAGATCCCGCAATCTACGGACTCAGGTGGGCGACACGTCCGCCCTAGACGCGGGGTCCCAAGCCAACCAAGGGGATTCCGCCACGTGGACACTCGTGCTGCGTGTCGGCAAGAGCGCGCTTATCGTCGTCCTACCTAAATCCTCTGTCCTCTGTTCGTTTCGGGAGGGAAGGAGAGAGGGCCACGTGGAGGATTTTGGACGGTTGGATTAGATAACTGTTCGTCCGTACGAGGTGGGTGATATATTTCCTTCTTTGGTTGTCCAATTGGTTTGCTATTTATGACTATTCATGTCTTTTGGGGTTTGTAAATTTGATTCACTTCAGTCACTTGCGTTTGTGGGGACCATCGGCCTCCTTCTTTGGCCTCTTGTCTATTTTATTTTATTGGAGAGAGGATCCTCGCTGGATCCTCTTTACAAGGATTTCAGAGATTCTTCAATTATATACGTTCATCGTACATTGTACTGTTTATATTCAATTTTAAATTAAAAAATTTATAATAATTTCTGACTGTACGATGTACGATGAACGGATGTGATTTGAGGATTTCCGAGATCCTCACAAAGAAGATTTGACGGGATCCTCACAAAGAGGAGCCGACGGGATCCTCGCTTATTTTATTGGACAAGAATAGTAGCGATCGTAGCATTATTTGGCTATGACAGCTTTCACGTTGGATGAGATGAATATGGTTTGAGAGAGAAACTCCAAAACGTAATCATTCTTATACTTTTACAAGAGATATAGTTCGAATGACGTGATCCGACTGATTCTGTTTCTTTCTCCCCACTTAGACATTCTCCTTAATAGTCATGCATTTTAATAGTTAAACTGCAATTTACTTATAGGACATCTGGAGGTATGTAATATATAGTATATACTAATGTGGAATGAATGTCTTTGAGATTTGAGGTGCAATTTGCATTTCCCACACAATGGGGAGGCCAAGGTTTAAACCAATAACCATACAATAGCTAAGGAATTCCTTCGAATGCAGCAACCCACATAAGGGGTGGGACCACAGGGAAAAGAAAATATACGCGATCTGAAAGTCGCACACTAAAAATTTTCTTCAAAATGGATAGGGCACAAACTCATGCTTGAGTACGACTTCATACTCTACGAGCCCTTTCTTCATATAGCACTCATCACATTATCTCTTTCTTTCTACATCACTCATTACATGCCCAATGTACGCTTCCATGAACGGAGGCAGTTGCCCCCAGTCAACTCTTTTTACCATGAAAAATGCTACACCTAAAACCATAAATTACCCTCTCGCGTTTTATACTTTTCTTACACTCCACTCAACTCTAAACTAGCAAGAGTGGGATATAAGGAATTTCATTTTCTTTGTAATTGTCTTGATGGAACCACCATGTGCCATTCCACCATCTACTCGTAGCATTTTCTTTGTACGAGCTTCTTCAAGTAACAACCAAAACCACCGGCGGGGATGGTACAATTTCCGGCAACCCTGCAAGAAACAAAGCTCGCGGATGCCAAATCGTCAAATTTGGAGTCATCGACCAACAATCTTTAACTTCTTCCGAGCTACAAACAGGCGTTCCAACAAAAACAAAACTCGGCAGTGTCGACATAAGAATAAGCCTTTTCTTCCCTTTCCCTTCTTTTTTATAGCATAAAGAATGAGCAGGTTGAGTAAAAGATGTACAATATAACCTGGAATCGGTGGGTAGAATTTACAGTTAAAAACGGGCCGAGCAAGTTTGGTCTCTGATCCTTGTGAGACAAACGAATGCATCATCATGTGGGACGACTATGAATCTCTTCATTAAGAAGTCGTGTCACTAGACCTCGACCAGCAGGTTGCCGATTCGCACTTAAAATGCTGTGCAGTGAGTTTAATTCGTCCAAGTTAGCCTTCTTGAATAGGCTTCTGAGTGTTGTATCGACTCCAGCAGGGACGAGATCATTGTCGGATGCCACTTGATCACTTTTTTCCTTTGACATTGTATTGCAGCTCTCACTACTTTCTTTGGATTGAGGTTTTTGTGGAATCTGTACTTGAGGTCGGGAATAGGGGCGAGAGTCCCAGTACTCGGAACAGACATGATTTCGGTCCATTGCCTCTATGGCCTGTTCAATATATCGGAAATTCTTATTAAGTCCTGATTCCACGAATCCCATCATAAAGGAGAATTAACTATGAGTTCTCAAACAAATTTACCTGTACAATAGCTGGTGAAGTAAACCCAAACATTTCAAAGCCATCGATACTCCCCGGTGGCTGCAAAGGAGGAAGGTTCATTTTTCCCAATTTATGTTGCCTAGTGATTTCTTGATTGACTCTCTCTCTCACCATTTCCCAGCATCTTCCAGCTGAATTATGTATGAAAACCTCACCTGGACAGTGCTCCAAAGAAACCTAATGGAAATAGCATAATCGATCAGGTAAATAACTAGCAATTTTAATCACAGTAGGAATATGGACAACTTTTCTTGGATCATCGCTACTTAAATATGGTTTTCCTGGAGTTCATCGAAATTGTTCATGCTAACTACGGTGCTTTCCCATATGCATATAAGTTCCTTTACAGAAGCAACTCAAGATTGGATATCGACAGAAAAGGAATACAAATATGCCACTAAATATTAAACAATGAAAAATCCCAATACCTTGAACAGTGGTCCACCTTGTCCAGCATCCAGTACTTCTGAGACATAGTGACACCTGACAGTTGGATCCAGAACACTGATGTGCCTAACCCGGCTTCTAAATCCTGCATCAAGCAGAACAAACATGAATTACATGAATGTGGATCTTCTCGGTTGGGACAGTATCTCAAATGCTTAGTTACAACTTACAAGGAATGCAAATGCAGCTTTACCTTTTGGAAAAATGGCTTGGCTGTTACACCATGACTTTCCAGATAGCACGACTCCAATTTCCAGAGGCTCAACAATGCAGGAGATCCTCCGCACCACCTTCGCTATTCGGGGACCCTTCTGGCGGTAATATCGGTCCAAATTGTTTTGGCTGGACGATGAGGCTCCAGTTGTCGTTCGTACATTGTCTGCTAAAGTTGCATCGGCAATTCTTCCTATCTTTTCATATTTGTCCTCATTCTCTAGTTTTATACTGGCACATGGCTGTGGAAGCTGAGGGTCACTCCTTGAATTAGCAACTTTGTGTTCAAAGATGGCACTACCGTTTGGGCCACATTCTGCTTTAGTAGAAACTAATTTGAAAGAGAGATTTGGTGGATTAGAACATAATTGTTCACCATGATCCTGTTCAACTTTCATGTGTACAGGATGAGATGAAGAATCCTTTTTTTCTCCACCAGGTAATGGACTGAAAACCTTTTCACCCATAACTGCTGCATCAGTCCCTGGTATATTCAAGATTGGTTCTTTCTCAAAACTAGGGTCACTCACAGTTGAAAGTGACTTCTTTGGGTCGTCGTCTCCTTCATCATCGCTAAGAAGTATAACATCCTCAACTGAAGCCATATTCGTCCCAGATACCTTTGCATCTGAGGTCACAGCATATGACATGTCCTCTTGAGACAACTGGCAAACCTGCATTCTTGACTTGGAACTGTTGAGAGCCGATTCTTCTCTTTTAACTTGACGAAAAATTTCTAATGTTTTCACCTTCTGCTGCGAGGAAGTCTCACCAATGCTCCCGGCTGAACTCATAGGACTCTCTTTATGGATTTCTGTTCCTAGAGGATCTTTGAAGTTTTTGCTTTGCAGCTCTGAGCTAACCTCTTTAAGTATATCACTTCTGGAGGAATAAGATATCTTACCAACTTTATTGTCTTTGGAAATATAAGAACTCAGAGCCAGCCCAAGATCGAGTCGAGCCCATCTGTATACTGCACTCAACTTTCCTTCCAATGCCTCAAGAAGGATGTTTAGTTCATCCATATCATAACGAAAGAGGAAAAACTTGGCGCTCCAAGCACATGAGCAGAATTTCTTTGCATGATTTAAGCATGCATATCTATCCGGGGAACAATGATGACAACCAGCTGCTGACAGATGAAGATCAAAAAAGCATATGCTGCATTCTCTCTCATTGATGGCATCAAAATTGTTATCCATCTTCAATGCCTGTGAAGAACTAGTGAGAAATTCTCTCCTCACACGCTCCATCTCAACACGTGCCTAGGGAAAAAAAATTATAGAATGTCAGGGGAAAACACGTTGACCCAGTTATACAATGAGTGATTATTTGGTAGTGAAATAGCCAGCACAACAACCAGATTACCCAAAGTATCATCATTCATGGCCTTTACTAAAGTCGAAAGAGGGCGACAAAAAGAAATCCTTTTCCCAATAAGTAAGCACGGTAGTAAACTAGAAAGTAGGTTTTACCTTTAGTGTTTTTGCTAATATCCCATCCTTTCCACATGCATCCTTCCATCGTAAGTTATCTGGAGTATTCTTCTTCAGTAAATTGAGTTCCCAATGTGCTTTCACCGCTTCCCTTGCTGCCCCAAGCAACAATTTATCATGAGAAATGGATGTCTTTCGTCCCTGCTCCTGATATAGCTCTATAGCGATCTGCCCATGGGGCAACCAATCAACAGGAGCTACATTCACAGCCTCAGCACAATTAAAACCACAGTTGAACCCTGAATGGTATGCTCGAGGAAAGGTCAAAACAAACTCTCCAGCATTCTGACAACATCTATACACAGGTACCCCTTCAGATTTCAGAATGGAGGGTGAAAGCTGTGTGACCTGCATGGTCAAAGAAAACGATCATGATACAGACAATTTCACAGACCAGATATGATGGTTGAAACCCTGCAGTTGTAAACTTGTAAAAGATGACAACTAGTAAATGCAGATGTTATATTTGAAACCCTGCAGAAATGTAGAGGATACAGAAGATCCATAACAGAAGTCCATCTAATATGGCACAGAACAGATGCAAGATAACTCAAGTTATCCATCTCATAAGTAAAAAATATTCACCAAGTCTTCAATATTAAAGAATCTATTTAGCTATGAAAAAGAGCTAACGAAGGCCACACCCATTTAAAAATAAACTGCCACAACCTGATTATACAGGTCTTGTCATAATTTACCCTTCAGTCCGTCTTTCCAACAGAATGCTAGGTGATATTACTTCCAGGGAAACTTGAGTGACATTAAAACTTGAAAAAACAAACAGACTACATTCACTAAATCCCATACAGCACAGACCAGGAGCATATAACATAGATATTTTGCCGCATACTGGAGGTAATGAGTAAATGCAGCCAACCACAATAACTAAATATCAAACAGCACATTAGCACAGGCCAGGAGGTGTTACCCACCAGCTTATGAAGCAAGTCAGGTTGCTCTTCAAATAGGCCAGGGAGGTGCTTTCTCATTGCTTCTTCAAATTTACAGGCATCGCTACCAGGGATACCATACCACAACTTTGGAGCACCCCAATGCATATAATTTAAAGAGTACAAGTGGTGATCTTCAACATGCTGTTCGCGGAAATAAAAAAAGAAGAGGAATCAGCCGTCAATAATATGTCTCACATATATAAGCTATGGCCTAATGCAAAAATTTGAAATAAGTTGGCTGCATGAAAAATGAATGCCGGCATTGCTTTCAGGTAATAAGTTGGGAGAGAGAGAGAGAGAGAGAGAGAGAGAGAGAGAAGCTGTTGCTATCACAAGATACATGAGAGGCTCGTGCTAGCACATGCAATATGCAAGCATGGGGTTGACCATATGACGAGTGGTGGTGATAGTGCAGCTATCCTTGGATGATTAATCTGTTGTAAGGAAGAAAGATTATCTTACCCAGCAAAAGGAAGAAAAGCACATCCCTATGTATAACCATGGCACCAGAACACCGGATATATCACTGCTTTCATAAGAAAGAACAGATCCGGGAAGTCTTGGAAAGTTGTTCAAGTTCCAGCCCGAATTTATGTACTGCTCTTCTGAAGGAAAAGCATCCTTACTGGACATCTTGGGAAAACCACTACCAAAAACTCCAGTTTCTAGATCAGCACCATAAAGAACCTAGAGCAGATTACGAGCACCGTGGTTAGGGTAATGAGAGAGGGAGAGAGAGAGAGAGAGAGAGAGAGAGAAAGAGAGAAGCTGGTATTTGCCTAAATTTCTCAAGTCATACCTCAATTTCTTCAGTAGGTCTCTCTACCATCCGCCAATATTCGCCCTCAATACTTCCTACAGATGGCTCCCAGCACTCTTTAAGTTTAGCAAAGTTACCTCCTATACTAGGAATATGTTCGTTCTTGCTGAAGTATTGAGCCTTGAAGTCGTCAGCATATCTTTCAAATGCTTCTAGAGTAAACTCTGGACCAGGTTCAAACCCAAACCGTTCGGCCTCACAACCTCCATCATCCCCAGATCCTCTGCCACCACTTTGATGATCAGTCCCCATCCGTGTGCTTCTTCTTTTCTTCCTCATATGACTATGGCTTTTAGGAACCTTTCTCATTGAATCTCGATTTTGCAGTTTATCGACTCTCTGGACTCGAGTAAAAAATTTGGAGGTCCCCCAAATAGCCTTTTCCTTGAGTGGACAGGGAGGCTTCCAAGAAGAGGGAGGAACAATGCGACAAATACCATATGGTTCAGCTTTTGGGCGTATGCTCGCTATATATTTCAATGTGTCTTTGAACTCCTGAAATTAGGTAGCAAACCAAGTCAGAAATCTGAATTATCCAACTTTTTATTAACAAGTAACACAAGTAAGAATACGTCAACAAACTTCGAAACTGTAATAACTCAAATTCCACAAGTAACAAAATGCACCTCCTCCGAAGGCCTGAAGACAGGAGCGTCCTGAAGGTCGGGCCTTTGACCTTCCAGTGGATGCCATCGTGCAGAGACCTGTTCAAGGACTTAATCATCAATTCTGTGACTTTGAAGACATAGGACCAAAAACCAAAATCCCAGGCAGTTTGTCGATTCATGAGAGTAACGTGGGAGCAAGATACTTATGATAAAGGATTACATAGGAACCAAGCAAATAGAAGGGTGAGAGTAGAGGGCATGAAGTTTGAAGAGTAACCTTTTGGCAATTACTACATTGTGGACACCCGCGTATAACCCCCTTGGGAAGAACAGATCTTGGGGGACAATTCTGTAATAAAAGTAGTATATGAGACACCATTTGCAAGTATATAATTAAAGCAGGGAAATGCATATAAATGATTAAAACACATAAAATCAGAGGAGCACTGAAAAATTACTTGTTCAAGTTGCTCCCAATCAGATTCATCCTCTGACTTGTTATTTTGCCCATGATTTATGCATTGTCTGCGTCGAACAGACCTCTTTGCAACCCCACCAGTGTCAATGTCAGTCTCCATCTGAACTGATTGTGATTTAGAAGGACTAGCAGTTGCTGAGGAACTAATTCTGTTTTCACTATCTTGTTTCTCACTTTCATTTGCCCTTTGTAAGCTGAAAGATGCAAATGACTCAAATCCGGGTGGAACAGAAGGAAACTCATCGTTATCCTCTTGCATGCAAACTCTCATGAGTTCTGTCCCCATTTAGAATTCTCCAAACTGTTCGTCTACGTGGAAAGAATGAAATAATTTAGAACAGAAGTAGGATGATCGCTTATCTTCTGGCTTATGAACTTCAACATAATGAAATACGCTGTTTTTATCTGACTATTAATCGCTTCAGGCAACTTAGCAGAAAATCAAAGGTTTTGTCTGCAAAATCGAAAAACAGACATCTTAGGGTTTCGAAAGCATGCTTCAGCAAACCAAATTTATTTGGCTTCGTTAGCATTAACACACTTCGGGGACACCAAATTCAGCACATTGGTTCGTAACAATAATATATTTTCTAGTTTTTCAGAGATGTTGCTAGTCACATTTACATCAAATTCTGAACAAGAACATATACATATTCAAGATATGTTATGAAAAAGTTCAACTAAATAATCTGTCAAAACGAAACAAAAAAGAGAAACGAGCAGGTAACTGTAAATATCATCTAGATCAGCTTCATTATATTATTTGATCCGAATCGACACGATCACAGACACAACTGTCATCACAAATCAATCATGCACAATACACAAAAAAATTCATGAAAACAAACATAAATTAACCAAGTGAACAGACATTATGATAATTTCATCACATTTTACTTGAAATTTTCTTAAATGAATTGAAATATTACTAAATATATCAAATCAATGATTAAAAATACCAAGCCTTTGTAATTAACGATAATTTTGTAGCATCAGACAGAACTACAGAGAGAGATGAGATTTGCCCAAAAAGTCAAATTAGACAAAAATTAATTAAATTTCAATAAAATTAGGGCTTACATCGTGATGATCCAAGATTATACAATCCCCACTGAGCTAATCCAGCTCAAACTTCCATTCACTACACCCAGAATTTGCAGAAACCAGATCAATTAAACAAAAATTGATTCCAAAAACTAACTCAAAAAAATAAACTAAAGTCAACAAAAATTTCAAATCCGTGAGAAATTAAGCAAACGGATTTGATTGAACAGATCTAAAAACCCTAACCCTAATCCTAACCAAGACGGACCAGTCAGAAACAAAAAGCAGAGAAAATGGAAAGCACTTTTGCTACAGACGAATTGGTCAGAGATGGGTACCCACCAGCAACAAAACCGAAAATGACAATCAAGGACAGCCTCTCAAACAGCCTTGAATTTCATCTGAGACTCGTATATAAGCAAAATCCAGAAACCATGGGGCAAGGGTAAATCTGGAAAAAGAAGGACAAAAATTGTGGAACCAAAATTTGGGGCTAAAATTCCAAAGCTGGAAGAAACCCTAACCCTAACAAGCTTGGAGATTGATTCAGTGCAATTTAATTTTTGTTTGGTGCAAAATCAGCATCTTTTTATTAAAGCTGACAAATAACAGATGATATGATAACAGTTGGGACTTGGGATAATAATGTTCCCCTTTTGGATTCCGAAAAATCAATTGGAAATTAAGATCTAGGGTTTTTAATTTTTTTTGGGGGAAATGGGGATTTGGGGGATCCTATTGTTTTTGTGATGAATTTTTTGGATAAATATGTGATTTAAAAAAGTGGGTGTATATTTTTAATTTAATTTTTTTACCTGAGTTTTGGTTGGTTGGTCGGTTTCTTTGAGATTGCGTGTGGAAACCAGCGAGACTTTATTGGACAAAGAATGTTAATTCCATGGGCGCCCTTGTGAATCGTATTAAAGCTCGTATGGATGTGCTTTTAAAATAATTGAAATTATTTTTGGTGAAAATATTTTCAGAACCAATCCTTAATAAAAATGTAAATAAATTCTAGAAAATCACTTAAAGTACTTCCTGAAAGAAACACATACTGGTGCTTCTTGCATAAAGCACTTTAAGTGTTTTTGGAATCAAAAAACGTTTTCTCTAAAAACGCAATCATTTTAAAAGCACATCCAAACAAGCTCTTATTGTAGGGCTGTTCGGTATGGAATCCCAAATCGAAAATGAAATTTCAAATTTCAAATTAAAAATTTTTGGTATTCTTAATTTTGGGATTTTCGAAATGTTTTCGGTATTTCGGGATAGATCGTGATTGTGTTTTCAGTTTTTGGCTTTTGAGCATAAATTTGAGATTTTTGAGTTGTGGACTAAAGTTTGGGCCTTTGTGTCACATTTCGGGCTCGACTTCACTGTAGCACGATATTGTCCGCTTTAGGCCCCGGTTTTGTTTCTGGAAACTCACGCAAGCAGAACTTCCCAGTGGCTCACCCCTCATTGGATTGCTCTCAAGTGAACTCGCTTAACTTCGAAATTTCGATGGAACCCGAAGCCTTATAGGATGCATCAGGATGTGACACTTTGACTAAAAATTTTGTTGCCCATTTTCATATCATTTGAAATTTAGGCTTTTAACTTTACCAATTTGAAATTCCGTACCAATTGAAAAACCAAATCATTCTTACCAAGTCAAATTGATGGTCCAAAATTTCAAACTACTTAATTTCATACTTTTATTTATAATATAGTCTACTCTCAAATTACTTAAATTCAACATTCAACATGCATGTAACCAAAATAAATAGACGTATATATTTTCGGTTCGGGATTTCCAAACTATTGAATATGTAATTCCGATTCCCGTACCGAAAGGTTCGGGATCGGTTTGGTATGGATCTCAACAAATTTGGTATTATCGGTTTTGGAATTTGTCAGTATGGGATCGCGATTTTTTTTTTGTTTGGTTTGGGATTTTTGAAAAATAATAATATTCTAGCCCTAGTTAATTGCTTCGGTTGGTCATTGTTTCGTCGAATGGCTCGTTCAGGAGTACCTTTAAAATGATTGAAGCGTCTTTTACGAAAATATTTTTGGATTCAAAATTCTTAATAAAAGTGCAAGTGAATATTATAAAAGAATTTTAGTGCTTTGTGTAAGAAGCATATAATTAGTAATTCTTGTAGGAAGAACTTTACCTGTATTTGAAAAAAAAAAAAACATTTTCTCTAAAAATAGTCTCCAATCATTTTCAGAGCGGTTTTAAACAAACCCTAAATGTTACCGCGTATAACTATTGGGTTTGGGATGAATATGTCCTATGCATCTTATTTTGTTAGGAATTAACTTGGCTGTTGAATTAGGAATTCAATTCAACAACCTCTCCTGCTTATACTTAATCCCATGTGAACATGTGTCTAGGGGTGGGTTCGGTACGGTTACCGTACCAAACCCTTTGTACCAATTACCATACCAAACTTTCGGTATACCGAAGTGCAGTATTGCTAAAAGTTCGGTTGGCATGGTATGGCAATGGTAATTGCCATTTTGTTTTGGGACAAAATATGTTTTTGTTTTTTTAACCCAATTCGAGGGCAAAACTTTTTTTTTTTGTACATTTATCTCATACATTATAGATTAAATTCATCTATTATTCATCATTCACAATTCACACACATAATAATTCAAATGATGCATCAAGATTAATCATGAAAATTAAGCTTACAATCCAAATAGAAGTTACGAATCAAAACAAATAGAAGTTAACAATCCAAATATAAATTAAAGTTTCAAACCAAATAAAAATTGGAAGTAAACTTCAAAAAGGAGAATTCATTGATCAATTATTCAAGCTTAAAATGTCGAAGCTTGTGGAAGAGGCATTGAACTTGAAGAAGATTGAGTTTGTGTCAAGCCTACATTACAAACAAAGAAAACATATTAATTAGTAGCAAGAGGAATTAAAGTTGAAAACCATTTAATAACAAATTTACTAAAAAAATTAAAGCATATCTTTCTTATTTTCTCTTCTTCCATTTCCTTGTAAAATTGAAGCATATCTTCCGTTGGTTCCTTGTAGAAGTTTAATTCATTTGCCCTAAGCCAACCACTAGTACGCACTAGTGCCTCCATTATTTTAGGAGTCAAGGATACCCTAAAGGGTCCACAACCCTCCTCCCTAGGCTAAATGCATTTTTACTAGCAAAAGTAGAAGTGGGGGTTACAAAGATATTTTGGCTATTTGTGAAAGAATTAGGAACTCTTTTGTGTTTGATTTCCACAATTTCAAGAGATCAAAGTCACCAACAACAATACTAATATAAGTAGGGTTTTATTTTCAAATTATTGAAATATTATAAATATGTGTTATATAATTATCTATTATATAATTTCTAAATTATATATTATATTGTATTTACGGTAATATTGTGGTAATGGTATCCATTACCAATACCGTTCCATGAAATTTCGGTACGGTACAATACCGTACCATTACCGATAGGTACAAAAAATTTGGCACAAAATCGGTATGGCACGGTTGATAATTCGGTTGGCACGGCAATTTGGCAAAAAAATCCACCCCTACATGTGTCCACGTTTTGATGTGTTCACACAAGATTGGGTATAAGCAGAGTGTCTTGTTCATTTTGTTATATTTGGTTGTTGAGGTATGAGATGAATTACTCGTTCTATCAATAAAATCTTATTTGTCAAGACAATTGACTTTAACACGTGACTTATTTGTATTTTTAATTATTATGCGTTTAGTAAATGAATATTCATTTCTAATATGATCAACATTATTTGTGTTATCGTGTATTCTCTTTAACGCTTAATAAATTTAATATTAATAGGTAGTAGTAGGTAGTATGGTGGATTTATACTTTTTGATTGAGTCTCGTTTTCTTTTATAACCAGTCATCCTCTTTACACGTTCATCTATTTTTTATATACTTTGACTTCTAACGCATGCATAAAATATGAACCAAACAAATAATTTTCATGGTGATTTTATACTTATTGATTGATTCTCGTTTTCCTTATGTAAGGGAATGACTATAAACTTAAAAGTATAATTTCATGGTAAATTATAGAGAGCTTCTCCTATAACTTTCGAATCTTTTCCGTCTGTTAATTAACGTTGTTAAAGATGAAGCTTCTAATGAGAGTTGAACGTAAAACATGTCAATTCGTTTGACTCAATTATTGAGCTAATTAAGGTGGTGGCTTTGGTGGTCCTTCTTTGATTTGTTTTCTCACAGAAAATATGGCTTAATTTGATTGGGCTTAAGGATTGATCCCTTTAATTAATCACCTTAATTAGCCTAATTAATTAAAACAAGATAAATAGTTAGCCTTCTTCAACGTTTGATACGGTCCACACACAAAAAAACTAATGAGTGCAAGGGGACTTTATATTTAAAACGTATATATAAGTTTTATGGTTTGGTAGGAAAATGCCTTTGGAATGACCAATAACAACCCTATGACATTGTGCCCCTTCAAGTAAGACAATAACCAAAAGCCAAGAACCAAACAATTAATTTTCATATTTTCTTTTGGGTACTATTTATCCTCGAGTGGTGCTATCTACGCTCTCTTTTTTACCTTTTACACTCTTCTCACAATTTTCAGTCGTTAGATCTAATTAATTAAAACAAGATAAATAGTTAGCCATCTTCAACGTTTGATATGGTCCACACACAAAAAAATTCATGAGTGCAAGGGGACTTTATATTTAAAACATATATATAAATTTTATGGTTTGGTAGGAAAATGCCTTTGGAATGACCGATAACAACCCTATGACATTGTGCCCCTTCAAGTAAGACAATAACCAAAAGCCAAGAACCAAACAATTAATTTTCATATTTTCTTTTGGGTACTATTTATCCGCGAGTGGTACCATCTACGTTCTCTTTTTTACCTTTTACATCATTCTCACAATTTTCAATCGTTAGATCAAATGAATTGAAGATGATCAAAAGACAAAATTAATAAAAGTGTGCGAGGGTGATTGTTTGACCACATAAAATAAGTTGAATAACTTTCAAGCACTCGTTGTATAAAATGAATGTCTCGCATTTGTTATAACATGAATAACATACGACTAGGAACATGAAATGCTCATTTTAGTCACTATGAAGATGTGACCCGTTTGGTTGTTATTAGTGTTCTAAAAATCGGCCTAGGCAACTGCCTAGGAGCTAGGCAGTGAAGACTCACCGCGATTTAGGGCAAATCATTTCAAAAAATTAGTTTGGAGCTAGGCACCCGTCTAGGCGGGCTAGGCAGCACCTAGGCGGTCCTAGGTGGATTTGATTTTTTTTTAATTAATTGTGTGCTTTTTTATTTTTTAGTTTCATGGTAGTATACTTATGGAAATGGTGTACCTATGACACACCCCGATCCTAGAGTCAAGGAAATCTTCCTGCTAGTAGATGGGTTGAGACCACTACTTGGTTTTTAGGACGTGACTGGGAGTGCTCGTGAGTTCCCAAAAACAAAACCGTGAGGGAATGGTAAGCCCAAAACGGACAATATTGTGCTACGGTGGTGGAGCGGGCCCGGTAAGTGGTCCACCCCGGGCGGGGATGTGACAACCTAATTTGCAAATGATGGATTGACTACAAGTTCATCCGATTGTGAAATGAATTTGGAGAACTTTTGAGGGGATACATACAAAAAAATAAAAAATAAATAAACTAGATACAATAACGTTAAATAATTTAGTGTATATCCAATCCAATGCAAGGATTACGAACAAGAAGAATTTAGTCTATCATCCAAGAATACTCCTCATTATGATTATATGCTTACCGTTTTTTAAATATTGAACTTGTTGGATGGATGTACTTTGTGTATTCTTCTACTTTTATATTTGCATTTTATCATTCTTCTTCTATTATCCTTACAAATATAGTTTTTATTAAGTGTAAATAGGCACTTATTTACAAGACATATAATAAATTTACATAAATTCGCATAGGCCACCTAGGCGCTAGGCCCCTACCTATTGCCTGACTAGCACCTAACGTTTTTTAGAACCTTGGTTGTTATTAACACAATTTTCATAAGAAAAGTTCTACGATGCCCCTGATTATATGCTACTCTAAACCCTTTAATCATTAGATTTTGATTTTGATTTTTGTACTTTTGACCAAAATCTAATAGTTAAAAATTTCAAAATATTCGATACTCTAAAATACATTTTTTTCATAAGTATAGTTCCAATAGATAAAACTCAACTCAAAAAACCCAACAACAAAACTATCACAACAAAACAACATCAAAAGGATACAAAACCCTAATGAAAACTTTATTTCAACTTTTGTAACCTCTTCATACACCCCCAATAATCAAATCCTACTATCACGCAATCTTTATCCTACATTAATCTGATAGATGTTAAGATTATCATGTATAGTTGTATTCATGATTATCTAGTCTTCTAGTAGATGTATATCACTGTTCCTTGATTATCTCACCATGTACACAAACTTATATATATATATCGTGCTTAATCATCTTGAGCATCGCTTTCTTAATTGGCTCACTATTGTCAAGGTTATCATGGAAAATAAATCATGTTCAAATCTGTTTCAACTTTTTATTTATGCTTTTTCTTATTTTCAATCCCGTGATTCAAAGTTGTGTGCTATATATGTCATGTTTTAGAACAGTTTTCTTAAACCTTTTCCAGAATTCAAAATTAGCTACGGTCAGAAACAATTGGGTTTAGGAAAAGCATAAATAAAAAAGTTGAAAAATATTCTAAAATAAAACATATATAAGCACACAACTTTGAATCACATGATCGAAAAAAAAAAGTATAAATAAAATGTTGTAACAGATTTGCAGTTTACCATGATCTTGTTTCCGTGATGACCTTGACAAAAGTGAGCCAAAGTGATGCTCAAGATGATTAAGGAGAATATATATATACACATACATACACACACACATATATATACACAAGTTTTTGTACATGGTGAGATAATTAAGGAGAACAGTAGTGATTTAAATCAACTAGAAGATTAGTTAATTATGAATACAACTATGAATGATAATACTAACGTCTATCAAATCAATGATTAGTGTTTAGAGGATTTTAGAGGAGAAGTTCTCTCTTATGTAGGGCATACCATTGTCAGAGAAAAATTTCATTGTAATGTCTGATAAACAACGGTCTCTCTATCTCGAAACGTATTGGTTCAAAAATAATAAAGAGTGCTTCATCTAGAGTGGTAAGTTTTTAGATGATTTGCCTTGATTACTGTGTTCCTCACCCTTGAATGTAGGTAAGAGTTGATCATGTGATTGTTCTTTTCCTTCCCACAATTTTTGCAGGCAGTATACAACTGCTCTAAACCCTAAACAAAAATATTTGAGATCAAATTAAAAAAAAAAAGGTATAAATTGATTCCCATACCTTATTTGGAGGATTAAAACTTCAAAATCAATATCCATATGTTAAAAGAGTTTGTTTTTCTGTATCACAACGTTTTAGGGTTTTAACCATAATAGAACGTAGGAGAAAAATTGCATGAATGGTAAAGGTTTGATTATTGGATGTATGTTTATTGGTAAATTTTGGTATTCTTTAATTCCATCTTATGCTTTACGGTAATTATAAAATAAGGCGAAAAAAGGAAATTCACATTTAAAATTTAAATTGGGCGTAGAATGACATTGCATGGGTTCAAATAAAATTTTCCAAACCCTAAAGCCAAAAAAGACAAAGGTGAAAAAACCCTACTAATGGACGAGTGTTGCTGCAGCCATAGCCACCCCACCACGGCAACCGGCAACCCAAAGCCATTTCCAACCGTCTTCTCTTAGATTCACAAGTCACAGCATCAACCGAGGCTGTTTTGGATGGAGGATATGATAAAAATAAAAGGACATTTCTTTTTACTTAAGAGAAAAGATAATACAATGGTACCAAGACTTCGAGGCTGGTTTAGTGTGCATAATTTTTTTTTTAATATACGATAACATTATTGAGTTAGATAGTTAAATGTTAGGAGAAAGAGAATTGATATGGATTCGATATGCATAAGAACGTATAGGTATTATTTCTTTCAAATTAGAATAAATAATTTATCAAATTTAAGTATGTTGAAGGAAGAAGTCTAAAAGATGAATTAAGATTACCCTTTCTAATATTCACAAAATCAATTGCATACACATTTAACAATTTTAAAATTTACAAGCTATCCAAGCTTGAGGACTAAATGAACTATGGGATCCAAAATATGTTCGGAAACACTATTGAAAGAGGAGATTTACGTTGTGTGACACAATAGGCCAATTAGGTATCACACTCACATCTATGTGGGAGTCGCCTAGTTTCTAGGGATGACAATTCTATCTGTTAAACTCATTATAAGTGAATAACCATCTGAATGAGAAGATTTGAAGAATTTAATGAATTGAAGAAGATTAATAGATAAAAATCCTTAAATTTCAGGTAGACAGGCCATGGGCCCATTCCAACAACACCGATACTGTCCCCACTTGCCCACCTACTCAATCCGTCAGGTGTAGGGTTTTAATACAAAAAGTCTCGGTATTAGTTAGAGTGGGGTAATTCTATATAAATAGATTGTTCTCAAACCTTCTGGCCGATGTGGGACAAATGAATTATAACACTCCCCGCACGTGAGACCCCATTTTATGGGTCACACGTGGAGTTCCACACATCGACAACCACGGGGAGCCAAGCTGGGGCTCACCCGTTCACGCTGGGCCAATGCACGTGGCATCTCTTGGCCTACGTGGAGCCAAGTCGGGGCTCACCCATTTGCGCGGGGCCAAAGGGGACCACCCGTTCACGTGGATGTACGAACCCGTCCCTGGCTCTGATACTATCTTAAATTTCAGGTAGACGGGCCATGGGCTCATTCCAACAACACCGATACTGGCCCCACTTGGGCACCTGCTCAATCCATCAGGTGTGGGGTTTTAATACAAAAGATCTCGGTATTAGTTAGAGTGGGATAATTTTATATAAATTGCTTGTTCTCGAGCCTTCTGGCCGATGTGGGACAAATGAATTCTAACAAAAATTAACAATAATGTGTGAGAAGTAAAAAATAATATATGAATAGCACAATCCTTTGAATATATAAAAAAACCGTGAATATTATTTGGTTATGGGTCCGTAAGTATTGCCTACCTGTTGGGCATTTTGGTCTTTATAAGTAGTTTTATAAATCATATTTTCCATAAAAATGGGTGAGGGAGAAGAAATACCGTTAAACAAACGAAACGAAACCGGAAAGCTCTAGAAATCTCTGAAATTACGATCCCGATTGCCCCCAATTCATACCACCCAAAACCCTAGCTTTACCTTCACTCCGATATCAGCCATGGCGAACCCACCGTCTTCTTCCACAGCTCCTCCGTCGACCTCTTCCCAATTCACATATGCCAACGCCTCGTCGTCGTCGTCCTACTTCCCCATGCCATTCCACCTCCAGCAACCCCAGTACCCCGCTCCTTACGCCGTCGCAGCGCCACCCGCCCCATCCGTCTACCCGGCCCCGGCTCCGGTCGCTGGTGTCTACTCTCTCCCTCAGCAGTATCAGCAGGTCTGTTTCCGGGACGCCTTTTTTTTGTATACATTTACTCTTATATGCATATTCATATGTTTAGGGTTTGATAATTAATGCCTTTGATTTCTTGAATATTTGAGAATAAATAGAATGGGTCTTTTCTTCGTTTCGGAAATTCGTATGCTTTCGTGAAAAGTATGATCTTTGTGGAAACGAATTCATGTTATTTTTGCCTTTAAAGAGCTATAATTTTTGGGATTCTTGTTTGAGGAACTATTTCAATTTGAAAATATAGAGGAAAGGAGCTACTTATAATTTTCGAGATTTTCAGTTTTGAAATAAGTAAGGGAACTACTTATCAGTTTTTGCTGTTTTAGGGGCAATTGTTTGGTGTGTAAGTTTCATGTGTATAATTTGTTGTAGTGTAAATAAACAGGCTCAGCAGTTGTTTCAAAGGGATGCGCAGACGATTACACCTGAGGCTCTCGAGAGTGTGAAAGCTGCTCTTGCAAACAGCGAAATTGAGCACAAAGCGGAAGCTAAGAAGAAAGCTATCCCTCGTAAAGCTGCCGGGCAGGCCTGGGAGGACCCAACTCTTGCAGAATGGCCAGAAAGTATGTGTCTTCATAATTAAATGCTCTTTCAAGTTAATTTTTGTTATGATTCAATTCCATGATTGTGTCCCTTTTCAGATCTTCTTTGAAACTTTCCCCTTAGGCTACTTGGTTCGTGGAATACGATTCAGTTTTCACTTTAGTTTTTAGGTTTCTGAGCAAGTTGTTCTCACACGATTAGCATTTTAAATTTACCTTACTTTTCTTCAGTTAAATGCATACTTATGCCTTACAATTCTGTTGTGTTTTGGATTTTGCAGATGATTATCGACTTTTTTGTGGTGATCTTGGTAATGAGGTGAATGATGATGTTCTTTCAAAAGCATTTTCACGATTTCCTTCCTTTAACATGGCAAGAGTAAGTGTCTGCCTCATCTCCTTTTTTTTTTTCCAGTTAAAAGTTCTTTTATTATTAGAAATTGTTTGCTTGGTGTGAACTTCTTAAATTTTACGTTCAGATTGTTATATGAAGAGTTCAGAGCACTTTGTTTTATTCATTCTAAGGTAGGTCTCATCTGCTGTTTACATTTTTGTTGGATGTATAATTATACTAGTAGCTCCCAAGTTGCAAATTGGAACGGTCAAAGTTGTCATGATGCGTTTTTCATTTTTTTAAGTTCATGCACTTCTAACAACATTTGATTGTAAGAAGCCTATTGACAACCTACATCACAGCTTATGTGATTTTTCAAGCACTTGCTGTCTAATTTTGAGATCTCAAATTTAGTTAAAATCAGTTTTGACCATTAAATATGGGTTGGACAGCTTGGAATCAACATTTGGAGGTTGAGTTGGTTGAATTTGACCTGACTCACAGGCTACCTTGAATTATTGCTTATTGGGTTGATTTGAACGAACTTGGAGTCAGGTTAGTGAACCGATTGAGCTTCCACGGTTCTCAATATAATTGAACCTTAGGGGTGGGTGTGCAGTGCATTTGGGCTTGGGAAAATGGTAATACAATTATTTTTTTGTTTGTTCAATGAAATTCTGTGTCAGAAATTTGAAATTTTCCTTCTACCTATGACCATAAAAGAAATTTATGACTTTGAGTTGAAAACTGTTTGATGTACATTTCCTAGCTAAAACACTGCTGTGGTGGTGTAATGTGTGTGGGGGTGATGGTAGTGTGGGATTTGGGTCAATGGGGGGGCATCCTAGCTAAAACCGTAAAAAACTGTTGAGTGTACTTTGTTTTGTTTCTTCATTTAGCATGTAGATGCTTTGCTTGATGTTCTCATACGTGTGTGATATATGGTTGGTAAAAGTGAGCCGTAATTGTCTTAGAATCCAATTGTTTTCCTTATTTTGAATGTGCCTGGATTGTAGTGCTTATAATCTTCTGTGGATTGTTCTGTTTCTCACTACGTTTTTTATTCATCTACGTTTTTTCTCATAGGATTTGTGATTTTTGACTGTGATTGAAATGTAAAAACTTATGTACGTCTGCTTTATCACCATCTCTAGGTTGTCAGAGATAAGAGGACTGGAAAAACCAAGGGCTTTGGATTTGTTAGCTTTGCCAACCCTTCTGACCTGGCCGGAGCACTAAAGGAAATGAATGGTGAGAAAAATATTTACTCGTATGGTGATTAGAATCGTAGGGGTTGTTGATACGTTTTGACTTATATGATAATTGTCTTATATAATTTGCAATAATTCCAGGTAAGTACGTGGGCAATCGGCCAATCAAACTACGGAAAAGTAACTGGAGGGAGAGGATAGATTATGATGCACTAGAAAGACAAAAGGTACTGTTTCCACTTGTTTAGCGTAGTTTCAAATTTCTGGCTTTCCGAACGGTAGTCTGTGCTTACCAAGTGTTCCTGCTTTATTTCATTTGTGGCAGCACCACACTCACAAGAAACCAAAGCCTTCGAAGAAGAGTATATTGCACAAGTGAGCCAGAGACTTGTAGACGACGTGGTGAATATGGTAATTTGCGCAGCGAAGTAATTGATCATTTTATTCCTCAAATCAAACTCGGCTCCTGGTGTTAATCAAATCGATGTAGGGATGTGGTGAAGCTTAATGATGATAATTGAACGAATGATAGTATGCGACGTGCGTTTATTTTGTGTGTAATACAGGGATTAGAGGAGGATCCTTTTAAATGCACCATTAAACTTCTTTTGATGTACTAATTAAACAAGTTTGATCAAGTATATTGAAAGTTAGTTGTTAAATGTGGAAGGTTTTACTACTGTTTTTGTGTTACTTCATGTGTGTGTGGATGGAGTTTCAATTGAGGGACACCTTTGTAAGGGCCACTCCACCTTGTATTTCAATGACCCGAACCACTCTTTTTAGGTCATCTTTGAAGGATTTGCAAAAAATCACTCGAATCTGAAACCATGTTCGGGATATAGACATATGTATTAGAGCATATGTAACAAAATTTACCCTCACTATTACTTGTAGAAAAGGTAAAACTCAACTCGGCTAGAACCAATACGGACTTTTGGCAGCAACATGCTATGGGGTCAAATCAATACGTTTTAAGAAGAAATATTCGAATATCAATCTCATTGATATCATCGATTATCCATACGTTTTAAGAAGAAATATTCGAATATCAATCTCATTGATATCATCGATTTCATAAGTATGATGCCAAATCCTATCAATTGAATCGTTTTTTCGAGAAATATGAGACATCCAAGTCATACAAGTAAAAAAATCCATTCATTGATAAGAAAAAGAAAAAGAAAAAGCGTGAATGATGATTGGATTGATGATAAAATAGATTCCTGGGTCTCGAACAGTGATTCGATTGATGATAAAGAAAGAGAATTCTTGGTTCAGTTCTCCACCTTAACGACAGAAAAAAACTTCTCGGTCTTGTTTACAAATAACTAGTATCTTCTTCCCAAGAAGCTACATTACTTATAGAAAAAGTAACAAAATTTACCCTCACTATTACTTGTAGAAAAAGTAAAACTCAACCCGGCTTCTCGGTCTCAATTACAGATAACTAGCATCTTCTTCCCAAGAAGCTGCATTACAGAGAAAGCAACACTGCCCCTTCAAAGTGCGACATTAGAACAAGAGCGACTGCGTGAAATGATTTCATACCGGCTTCTGGAACTTTCCATGAACCCACACCCTTTGCATGCTCTTACCCTTCCGACGGTTCACTGACTTAACACAGCAGTATTCGAGCTCAAGCTGACAAAACCGAGTGATAGAGCATTAGACAGTACTAGAAAAACAGGAAGGAAAACACACATACACGCAAAATTAGCATAAGTTCAAATAGCGAAAAACTCCAAACACTTATTTTTACTCGTTTATGAGCAAAATTAGTACCTGTTTGAAGCCGGCACCCACAAATAGATCCCTCACAGTATCTAGACAGAAGAAATAAGAACGGGTTCCATCTGATCGCATATACTCCCTGAATTGCACTCTTTTGTCCTCCTCAAATCGAAGCATGGTCATGTCATAGAGGCCTGAAGTTCATCCAACTTCTGTCAGCACAAAATATACTAGAAATAT
Organism: Malus sylvestris; assembly: GCF_916048215.2. Classification (NCBI taxonomy): domain Eukaryota; kingdom Viridiplantae; phylum Streptophyta; class Magnoliopsida; order Rosales; family Rosaceae; genus Malus; species Malus sylvestris. The sequence continues at coordinate 29,823,634 of NC_062263.1, forward strand.
TTCCAAACACTTTAAAGCTAGAGCGCGGAAAGAGATTTATAACTCCAAGTCCAAGCCAAAATTAGATTAATCAATTACCATAATCCCTAAAGAACAGCAGGCCTCCGGGTTTTAAAACAGAAAAACACTCCTTGATGGACTCTGGCATCCTTTTAAGAGGTAATGCTGACAGTGTGAATATCTGACAGATTTCACGGTAAGAAATAAGCTCATATCCCCAAATTATTGTTTCTTAGAAGTGAAGAAAGTGGATCGAAAGTATCATAGTATCGCAGCTCAAATCACAGGATATCAAAACGAAGAGCGGGAATTGACAGAAAAATTCACCTAACAGAGACCAGTTTTAACCCTGAAGCTTTATCATTCACAATTAGCAAGAGTCCAGACAAAAAAACTTTCTAAACCAAACAGTCGTATAAGCAAAATGTAATATTTCAAAGGTTCACTGGCCAGTTTTATGAAAGAATGCTCACCAAGGTAACAAAATCAACCCCACCAACACAACATTTACTTTCTTTCAATGCATATGTATAATTTGGATCTGTTTCACTTTCGCCTCTACCATCTGGAGAAACAAACAGAGCTTTGAGTTTTTTTATCAGGGGGCCTGCTTCTACTTCATACATATTAATATACACAGATGAAGCAACTAACCTGTCAAGCGCTGCTGCGATGTTTGTGTGAAGTTTTCTCGACAAGGATTGCAGGCCAACCACGTTGGAAATGTAGTTACAGAAAAATCACAACAAAATGGATGGAAATGATGTTCAACAGCTGCAATGTTAGAGGCATCTATAGTCTCCTTAACCCTGTCAAGGGCCTCAGTGCTACAATCACAAGCATAAACAACGATGTTCTCATTGCCACTGCACGGGAAATAATGATTTGTAAGGATAACAAATAGAACACCAGCAATCACATCCATGCATTCAGTAAATTCCGAAAGGAGACAGGTTTAGAGTGTAATACCGTAATATTGGAAGAACGGTGCTGCCATTACCGCATCCCACCTCCAAAACCTTAGAATTTCCTTTCCAATTAACTAGTTCAGGGAATTCTTCTAACAAATATCTTCTTTCCTGCATTGAATCACGTTTACGGAATAAAACAAAGAATGGGGAAATGAAAGTTAAGTGTCATAAAGACCAAAAGTTGAAATAAAGGGAAAAAAAGATCAAGCAGAAGTGATTCAGAGTAAAGATTGCTTCTGGAAAGGGCTAAAAGTAGCGCTTCTAATTACATTTGGTAGAGAAACGCAAAAGCTCTGGGTCCTAAGCCCTTACTGGAGAAGCACCTGCACTCCAAGTGCTTTTCCACGGAACATTTGAACATTTAATAAATTTTTTTGATATGTTTATAATAAAAGCACTTCTAGCAAAAATGCTTCCTAACCCAATTCAGAAAATCTAGAATAACATTGAAAGATGGAGGCTTTACAGATTAACAATCTATAATTACACAGAAATATGGATAATTTCCTACAATTATCAACAAACTCAATAACCCAAATAAATAAAATGGCATATTTTATTAATTGACATAAAAAGGTAAATTAAGAGAGGGAAAGCAATGGGGACCTTGAAGAATTTGCCGGAGGAATGACGGTGGTGAAAACTGTTCCACGCGTGAGAGCCGTCGGCGGCGGAGGAACGGGATTGATCTGTTGCGACAGAATTCAGTGAGAAGGAGGTGGGTTCGAAAGGCAGCAAGTGGTAGCTGAACGACGGGTCGTTTTCCACCTGAGCTCGGAGGTCTTCCCACTCGAAGTCCTTGCTGAAGTACTCTGCTTTTCTCATTGGAAACGGAGAGACTGTAATTCTGCTGATAGCGAGCGATGTCCGGGGTTGAAGAAGGAGGACTTCCAACTGATGATTCTAACTAAAAACAAATTTGAAATATAAATTGTCAAAAAAAAAAAAAAACAAACAGTTCCCAATTATATTACTATTTATAAATAAATACACTTAATTTGTAATTCAATAGTATAGTACTCTAGTTTTTGCTAAGACCGTCTAACGAGACCTTTAATTTGAAGAAATTCTTCCTTGTGCCCGTGAAACAAGTGATACACCACGTGTTATTATATAAGTGATGATAAATTTTATTTTTTATTATTATTACATTTTTAACACATGAATCTCACCACTTGTATAAGAACACGTGGTATACCACTCCGTATTCCGGGTTGAAAAATCTCTCATTAATTTTCACGATAGATTCTACCATGTTAATGTCAAACATCCCACCGGAGCTACTCATTGACATCTTTTCAAGGCTGCACCTCTTCTTCTTCTTCCAAAGGTAAGAATTTTATTGAAGGAAGTTTTAACGAAAAACCCGCGGTACTGTTCGAATGGAAACGCAGGGACTTGATCCGGTGCACGCATATTTCCAAAGCATCGACGCATAAATTAATTTGAAAATAAACTTTTTTTTTATTTTTTTTAAACATAAGTCCGCAAGATAATCAAAATACTCACAATACACTCATGTATCTTCTTCCTTTTCCAGCCAAAATTGTTTGTTTTTTCGTGTGCAATTGTTCGAAAAATGAATACCACCACCACCACCCTTTCCGGCATTTCCCCGCTCTCATATTTACACGACGGAGAACACGCGATACACATCACATTGTCCGCAAGAACCCTCGGACTTCAATCAGGAAACTGTTGAGATTCTTCCTGAATACTTGATGGTTCTTACGATCAAGGGTAGACGAAAGCTGGTTTGCGCTTGTCAGACGCTGCAATGCATTTGTCAGCCGCGATTTCAAGCTTGCATTCGCCTGCCTCTCAATCAACTCACTGCCTAATCTCTGCACAACACCAGCTCTTCAGTAAAACGTTCATTTTAAGACGCAGAACAACGAGAAAAAGTTTATTAACGAACTGACTTCCGCTTGAAGGAACCAGTCTAACATTATGGATAGAGCTTCAAGAGAACTGACCTGGTATAGGCTTTGTTCGCAAAGTATTAGCGGAAGAAGAGCATCTGCTGCACCGCTGACCAGGTCAGGACTGAAATCATGAACACGAAAGTGTTTAATTAAGATAGCAACAAAAGCAACGTGATTGACTCCCGTAACCATAAGGTGTGCCTCATGCATCATACACATTCATATCGATGCATGTGAACATTGGTCGCTTCAAGGACACAAACGGAAACTCTTATTCAACAGCAAATGAAACTTCTACATTTACCTATAATCCTCAAAAAGGAGCAACTGCAGCACCGAGCGAAGGAACCGGCTCAAAATGCCTTCTTGAAAATTTCCACCAGAATCCTTTAGACCTGCAGCATGTGAGCCCAAGCCTACTTTGCCAGCACTTGTTTCCTTGTAGTGGTAAGAAGCAAGAGCTCTCAACGCTCTCAAACACATATCAACTATTTCCATGTCCTAACCAAACAATAAAACATACAGGTTGCGTCATTAGAGGCAGCGGCTTGGCAACCGATTTTCTTGTATAAAGAAACAATTGTGGTGCACTGTTAACGTTGGAAACTATTATTTAAAACATAAAACTACCTGATGACGAAGGCCAAACTCAAGAGTTCCTAGTACATGAGAAAACGCTTCGCTGTTCAATTGTGCAACGGTTTCAGGATAGACCTCCAATAAATGTGACAGCAACGAGAAGTACTGCACAAGAATAACTCACATCATAGCATCACAATAAGTACTAAAAATACAGAAAATGAAAATAAGGGGTCTTTTTCCCTCATGAAGGATAGAATATCTCACATCATAGCAGAACTTGGGGTATTTAAGCAGGTCCAAAGATAGTAGAGGAGTAACTATATGAAGACCAAAGTAAACGACCTGCAAGAGTAACGTATCAGATACTGTCTCTAATTTTGTCACAAGAATGAGATGCAAAGTTACCTGAGATATGTTGGTGCCCTGTGTCTCAGTAGAATCTGATGAAAAATCAACCTGTAATAATGTATTCATCAATAGGTTCATCCAAAGATCGATGGTAATGACTATACAAACAACCGCAGTGCAAAGATAGAGTTTAAAAATCATACCAGATCTTTGGAACAAAGGCTTGAAAGGAGCTGGAGAAGAGCACGTAGATCCTTGTACTTCTCAGTCTTTGCTTCAGTAAGTAAACTGCTTGACAGACTTATTGATATCTGGAAGCACCACGAAGAAGTAGAGTGGCACAGGAAGTTAACTGTTTATCACAACCTAAGCGGGGGTATGGCTGCAATGATCATGATTTAAGTAAATACCTTGCCAATATTGTTTGATGAGTAAAGCTGAAGCAAACTCATGCAGAAGTTAACAACAGTAGCGGTCTCCTGAGGCTCTAGATAGCTTATTTGTCCATCCACCCAGGTGACTACAAACTTAAGTATCAGATACACAACTGCAGACTGAGCAATAGGTTACAGGTTACATCGTAAGGGAAAATAAATATTTAAGAGTTTTTGGGCTTCAAAATCAATGCCTCAAATACGAAGAATACCTCATGTTTGTAGACCTCCAGAAGAACTAGAACAGGATTCATAACAGAGAATCCGAGTTCATAAATCGCTTTTTGTGTACGAGGTTCTGAGGCACTCGCAGCCCCCCGTAGCCTCTCCAGAAAGCAACTGACCTACAAGAAGCTGTGATGTTATATGGCTCTTGTAAAAGAATTAATAGAATTTTACCTTAGAATTTCTGTACTCACCATCAGGATAATATCTGGTTGTTGAGCAATGTTTTTGAAGTCAGATTTGCTTGTCATTTCTACAAGATACTTTGCCATATGACTCATGAGATCCCTCACATACCTTAATAAAAGTGTTACACAAAAAATCAGTTAGACATCATAAATTTCAAAATAAAGGATACGCAACAAAGGAAACTTAAAATTGGAAGACCCACAGATTGGATGCCTCTGAATTGCTCATGCCAGAAGCTGAACGAACAAGTGTCTGAGCAAGCGAACGCTGGAGCAAAAGAAGGAACATATAGCTAACACAATCCAAAATAACAAATAAATCCAAGTCAAAGCATATCAAATTCTCACCTGGTGAGCTGTATTTAACAAGAACAAAGTCTTTTCATTAGCAAAAGCTTTTGCTAGGTCACGCCATGAATCCTGAGAACATAGTTAGAAAATCAAGTATTATGCCTTCGATTTAATGAGATAACAAATACTTCACGTCAAACTTAATAATAGATAGTTTTTGTAATTCTTAGCAAGAGAGGTAATGCACCAAAAGCTTGTTTACAGAATTAATGGGATATACTTATCTAACTCACCAATGCAACAACAACAACAACAATAATAATAAGAATAGTGTATTTTATCCATTTCGAAGCATAAAAGCAGATGCACTTATCTAACTCACCAATGCAACAAGGTGAACACAAATATGTTTTTGCTGCACAAGGGAATGAAGTAGCTGGAAACAAGTGATTGCCTGTTAAACAAAAACTGAAAAGCGTCAACCACCACTGTTTTAATCTGGACAAGTGTTGAAGCAGATTGCCCTGTTAACTTCTCTCAGTATGTATGTAAACAATGGAAGTAATGTCTGAAAAGAAAAACGTACGACATCAAAAACAGCCACCATGAAAATGGTTTTGTAGCACACACCTGCAGATCCTTTTCCCCAGGATATGACGCCAAGGTGGTCAAGGATATGTGAACAATAATGTCAAGCACAAATTTTCCCTGATTATGTTGTCCAAAAAACCCAAGCAAGACGTTTTTAGAGGTGCTTTCTCTATTTCCTTCGGGAGACATTAGGTACGTACAAGACCATCTTGCAAGGAACCATATAACAGCCTGCATGAAGCATCAGCTCAAATAACTGAACTGGTAGGATGGATTGATAACAGCAAAAAGGAATCTCAAGGCAGCTGTTGAAACACCAGAAACCCTAACGTTCTGTTGGTTCTGAGGACATTTGGTTCATTTATAGTTGCACCAGATATGCATTTGACATCCATAGTAATGAAATCCAATGCAAGTAAGGTAGAAAGGCAAATAGCAGAGGTAATATGGACAACCCAAATGAATTTAGTGCTACCTCCATTAGTCGAGGACTGAAAACTGATGCTCTCATTTCTAGTTGTAAACTTTGCTCAGCAAACCTTATAATTGAGCTGCACAAATAATAAAAGCAAGATCATCAATTTGTATTTTTATGGATTGATATAGATGCAAAGTCTTCACTTGAAGCATCCACACGCTCAATATTTCCATTTATCTCATCATAATCTTGTAAAATAAAGTTCAAAACAATATAATTTCATCTTTAGATAAACTGATATCCTACTACAGTAGTTGGGAGAAAGTGAGGACTTTACCTACAGAGGATGACCACAGGATGATTGTTTGCTTCCAGATTGTCTGGAAAATGAATTTGTATAGCATTTGGAATCTGAAAACAATGGAACCAATAATCAGAATTCAAAGTCATAGATCGGCCTGCACCATGTCCAAAAAAGTAACAATGGGATTTATCCAAAATGAAGGTACAGACGGTAGATGTGATATTTAAGAGTTTAATTAAAGATATAAATTAATGGGAACCCTCTGGAAACTAAGAAATTACACAAAACAATAACCAACCTTTTGGTGTCTGTTGAGTGTCAACAAACTAGAAGACAGTTCAGCACGCTCAAACATACAAGAAACAGTCACTAAAATCAAGTAAGCGAATAAGCAGAATTAATTGAATCATTACCAGTGGTGTTTCTCCGTCCCCTTCATCAGCGATCACGTGCCCAGTGATGAGTAACAATGAGTAAAGCTCCTCCAAAGTTTCAGTTGGATCAATAATGCCCCTGCCCTATAAACAAGTACATAGCTTTTAAGTAACAGGATGCAAAAGGACAAGGCATTGAAATAAAATAAAAAGGAGAAGAGAATTGAAAATATAAAAGAAGAAAATTAGATCATTTTTTTATAGTAGAGAAATGAGTTCATATTGAAAAGAAGGAAACTAATGTGGTAAATTTGAAGTTCCAAGTTTTATTAGAAATTCAGTAGCTTTCATTAACTCACGAGCTTTTCAACGTGCTTAAGAAAATGAGTTGGCATTTGACAAAAAAAATTAGTGGCAACTACAATAAATTTTTTGCCACTTTTCTTAGTAAAGTTTTATAGGACTCGAGCCAAGAAGCTTAATAGAATAGAATTTATTGAAGGCCAATATATGTAACAAATGTTCTTCAGCACCAATACTTGGTTCCACAAAGATAATTTTTCACAAATAGAGAGGTAAAGAGCACCTGATTAAGCCGTTCAAAGCGCTCAGTAAAAAGGCTTGTGAGAAAAGGAATGGTGACATCAATTGCTGCTCTAGCAATAAGAGCATATGAGCTTAACCTCTCATCCAGGGCTGCATTTATACAGTAGAAACGTGAATAAAATTTAAGCTATGATGATGATGATGATGATTGTTATCTTAAAACTAAAAACCATGCCATTATCCGTGTTCTTGTTTTGAAAATGTTTTAAAAAGTCAACCAATGTATTATAACGAAAGGAGGAGTCTTATATGCAATTCTCAGAGCTTTCTCCCATACCTACAATGGAAGCCTGAAGGTAGTCGGAGTCATCATCTTTAAATGCTGATGCAGAAGCAGCTATATCACAAAACATTCACCATTATGTACTGATAGTTGAAAAGAAAAGCAGGAAAAATGGTGGTAGAACCAGTGCAACAAGAAGAACAAAGTAATATGTCAGAATTACCTTTTAGTTCAGCCTGTACAATCAAGGCAAATAAACTAGCAGTGTCATTTTTCCCTTCGGCTGGAAACAATGCATTCCCACCACTCCTATTAACTGGCTGAAGAAATGCCAAAAGAAAAAATAAGACAGATAGAAAAAAACCTCAACAACTCCCTTCGACTTTAACATAATTTGAGCAAATTACACATTCCTCATACTGATCAAACTCCATTACAAAGAAACTATAACTAACATTTTCATTCAAAACAATAGTTCCAGTAACCCAGAATGACAATTAAACACAACTAGAATAAAATACAAATATAATATTTCAAATTTGGTATCAAAAAATGATTAAGAGAACAATAAGTTCAGACTGTCTCACAAAGATGGGGAGAAAATACAATTGTCTCCAAAGTAAATAATGCATAATTGTGCATAAAAAACAACATTTACCACAAGAAGGGCAGTCCAGGTATCTAGCAAAATGTCACGTGCCTCCCAGCTCCATGTCTCTTCCTCAGAGTTATTAGTCATGAGGTTGTTAACGACATCAGACATCAGTACGCACAAGAAGGTAAGAGTGCCATAGGGCCTGAGTTCCAAAGCAAAAGGACCCAATTCAAACTAAATAACATGTGACAGCATAGAAGAAGTACCTTATGATAAATGATGAAAACTCATAATCAGAAACCAAACCACTGACCTTGTTGATTTTAACAGTTGGTCAAACACAGAGGGAGTTGTAACAGTTGCAATGGACAACAAAGCACGACAACCGTCGAGCATCTCGCTGAAGAAATCCAAAATGAAGATGAGAAATTGTAATAGCAAAGAAACATAATAATTTGGCAGGAGGGAAAAGTAATTGTCAGGGATATAACCTTTCACTCTTTCCACATTCAATCGCTTTAGAAACAGCATCAGGAGGATCAAGCCATGGTATTATTCCACAAAGCAGTTCGAGAAGGTGGCGTTCTTGCACTTGTACATTATCTAGATCATTGAATAAGTTATTATCTTGGCAGATGAAAGATAGATATGGAAACTATATAACTAATATCACATGAGAAGTTAACTTCTAGGCTTTGTTAACCGTCAATAGTCATCAACTAAACATTCAAATCCAAAAACTCCATTTAGGTTACTAAAACTATCTTTTTCAAAACTCCCCCTCAATGTCTACAAAACTTCTACTACCCTCAACATGTATTCATGCTTTCCGGCCAAACGTTAAAAAGAATAAAAGCTGAATTCCTTTCAGAACTTGAAGGTGAATGATAGGTTGACAAGAAAAAATATCATTACCCATCAACTTAAGTCCCATATTGACATTTACAGTAATAGAATCCTAGAAAAATGTACTACACAGGCATTCATAGTTTTGAATAAAACAGACAAGCATCTAGCACACTCTGTCCATCGTATTAATTTCATCATTATTCATATAGGAAAAACGAAAGCATGCTACAGTTATAGAACAGGTAGAACAGGAAACAACTGTACCAGGTGGAAATATGGTTCCTGTCAGGGAGCAAAACTGTACAATTAACTTTCGGGCAGCAACAGCTATGGGGCAATCAAGCCAATAACCTTCACACAGAAACTTCTGCCTTAGAGCGCCATATAAGCTCAAGAGCCACCCTATATGGCCACTAGAAACCAAAACATCATGCCAAGCTGGACCAGGCTACAAGTAGGATAGACAGACAGAAAACTCGTCAATCGAAACCACATCAAGACCATGCCATATTTCAGTATGGTTGAACATTACGCAGTTAGAGGATTTTAAGAAAGTGCAAATGTATTTTTGCCAAAAATAGCAGTAATAGGAATAATATTATTAGTATCGTGATTATATTATCTTATTATCTTCATACATAACATTTATAACATTTGCTGATATTTGGTCAACTAATATGTTATTTCAGAAACCAGGAACAATCAAAAGAAAGGTGGTAAGCAGGAATGAGTTGGTACATCTATCAAGATGACGCATCAACACAATTAGATCCATTCTCATAACTCATCAGTGCTTTATATCATACCAACAACCTTTCTTTTTAACACAAATCTTAATGCTACTTTAAAGAAGCAATTACCTGCACTAAGTTACACTCGGACCTCTTAGGTGAATCACTGCCTTGCTTGACTCCAGCGGCAAATGCACTTGTACTGAATTCCCAATTCAGAATTTGAAGCATGAGACGCAGCGCAGCAGTACAGACTTTAACCTCAGGTACCGCAGAGTCAGACTCAACTATTTTATTTGTCACACTTAAAGCAGCATCTCTTGCCCAGCAATAGAATGTCTATTATTGAAATAACCAAAACAGCAATGTGTAAGAAGAAAGAAATGAAATCAGGAAATAAAAAAACATGCCTACATTCATTATCTCAATGGAAAATTTCTAGCCATACAAAAGAAACCGAATGTATCAAATGACATGATGCAAACAGCAGTAGTGAACCTTCAAGTGGTCTTGCTCTAATGCCTTCCGGCAATGCTCATGAAACTCTCTAGGAAGACCAATCGGACTTGAAGTAGACGGGGAAAATTCAGAAACCTAAAACAAAAGAAATCCATAGTCCTAAATTTGTAAAATCTTAAATGCTGAAGCAAAACCAATCAGAAACTAAATGATCTAAAGGTGAAGTAAGCTTATACCAGAGATTCGACAAAATTAATTCCAGCGAACTGCACATCTACACCATGAATGCCATAAGCAGCCTGGTTTACCTGTAGTCATAATTGGCTGCTCTAAAAACCCTGGATACCTCGGAAGGAAAAAGAGGTCTAGTGTAGAAATTTCGTACCTGATAGAAAAATGCCTCCTTATCACTAACTGAAAATTCAAGCCTGCACATCATAGTTGGCAAAATAATTACATTTCCAAAGTTTCATTTTCTTCATAACCAAACCAAGAATTTATGCAGAAGTGCAACAACAGCAGCTCCTGAACTTTAATGGAGGGAAACTGTTACAGAGAATACTAAGCATTTCCCTCAAAATCATCAACTCAAGCAGAAGTGAAGAAAGTCATCCTCTAATTATGAAACTATTTCTTAACTCAGTTTGGCTTTCACATTGTCAGCTTTTCAAAGGAAATGACCACATTGTATTCCAAATTTCCAACACACCATCTTACTCATCCCAAGCTTGTTTAAGAATTCACTTAATTTCTACGTTCGCCTCTCTGGAAATAGAATATTCCTCAACTCAGGTCTATGTTTTTTAAGAACTGGACTTCTTTACTTCCCTTAGAAACATGAAATATGAAAGCGAAGAATTACAATGTGTGGTAATTCAGGTTGAATACTGTGTCCAAGATAGGCTCATGTTCATAATTGCAAGATACAAATCAGAAGAAGTAATAACATACAAATACATAACATGTGCGTTTACGTTGAAAATCATGCACCACTTACCAGCCCCTTTTCAACAATTGAGCTGCCACGGAAGATACTTTTGCTTGGACATAGCCCTCAGGTGAATTAGCATGTTGCATAACAAAACAAAGACAAAAACTGCAAGAAAAATATATACAAATACATTCAAGGAATGATGGACAAACGTATAGGCTAAGATACGTCATTATATATGATAAGAACTATACCAAATAAGCTATTTCATGAAGAACTCTAATTGCGAACTAATATTATTACTTCTCTTTTTTCTGAAGTAATGAAACTTTAATAGTTGAGGAATAGTTTATCAATATTGCTTGGAAACGAAGAAATAAGCTATAAGAACCTGATCATGCTTTTCTTGTCATCAGAGCTAAGAGAACTCCATTCTCTAATTGCTGCATTTCGAATTGCAGCTGCAGCCTCAAACCTTGCATTTGCCATTTGAGAGTTCTCTGAAATTATAAAATCACTGTTAGCATAATAACTAGATAGGACATCTTCAAAATGACAATATAAGTTATCCAAACTCCGTACTGTTAGTTTGAACCATCAAATACAGCAATCCTACTTCCATTATTATCAGCTCATGTCAGTTATTTAACTATATATTCCAGACAGGATGACGAGAAGCATGTCATGAGGCAAATACATAGCTAATTACGGAATAAAAAAAACCAAAATTTGTGTCTACTTTAACTTACCAAGAATGAATTTACATGCCTGGTATGGTTGGGGGGTCTGGGACAGCGACAAAATAGTTGCCTCAGCTGCAGCCGAATTCATATGCATCTGCTCAAGGTAAAACCATATGTAAGAGGGAGGGTGTTCGTGCACAAATATGCATGCCTTTAAAAGCACAGATACATGTATACAGGTATATTTAAACGACAAAACAGCACCCGACCAGCCAAAAAACGAACAAAAATATAAAATGGAAGTGCAAAATCAAGCAAACATTCAAACCATTATGCAATGTTGCCAGAAATGACCAAAAATATTTATTCAAGTTCAAACTTTTCCACAATAAAATACACATGCAAAAGGCCGCTAAAACCGAAAACAGGATTGCAAAACTAATAACCATTCACAAATTGTACTCATACATTACAAAATTCTTTCAGTATTATCACGTCATTTGGTATCCAAAATTTCAGCTTTTGCAGTCTCTAGTATAATCCAAATTCCTCAAACTCACTAATCACATTAACGAAAAGCTACACGAAACATCAAAGCTTGCATTCTTGGATAAATTTTCCACCATTTCTGCTTTTATGCCCAACTTTCCAGCAACTGGGAATGTGGGTTTTTCGTGTTTCCGACCAAGTCTAGTTCTTGTTCGTTTTCTCATAAAAACCAATGAATTCAAAACCCAAAAAAAAGAGAGAGAGAGCAAAAAATTGGACCTGAATGGAAGTGCAGGCGAGCTCGATGGTGTGCATGGTGGACTGCAGCTGCCCCAAGTCCGCCGCTTTTCCTACTCCCTCTGGAAATCCATGCATCTTTTTCCTCACCCAAAGTCCCTCTGTTCAAAACAAATCAAAAAAATTACACAAGGTCACTGAATATTCATACAGATATGTCTACAGATATATCTTGGATTCAATCCAATGCATATTGATTGTTCTTGAGTGGCTACAAGAACATTGCAAGAACGGATTGAGCTTGGTGATTAAGGAAATGAGATAAAGAATTAATCTTGGTGATTAGTACCTAAGAGGAAAAGATTAGATCACCAGAGAGAGAGAGAGATGGAGGATGAGTATTTGTCTGCAAGAGGAGTTGTTCCAGAGAGTAAACGTGAGGGGGGGGAGAGAGGGGGGGGGGGGGAGTAAATAATGTGATTTTTCACAGGGTTTTTCTTTTAAAGGTGGCTGTTTTGGGTGGACATTTGAACCTATTAACTTGTGAACCGAACCGAATCAAACTGAACCGAGTTAATTGGCATCGGTTTTGGCTTTAGACCGGATCAGTTGAAACTCAGATCGAATTTTCCTATTTATAATTGTTTGTGTTTTTCGAAGATCTCAAACTATCAACATGGCGCAAGAACAAGTGAGTGGCGTTATGAAAATCATATAGTCGATAATACTCTTTTTTCACTTTTCGTTTTTCTCTTCACAACTTTCTATCTTTCACTTTTCATCATTTCCATTGTTCGTCTCATATTTTTCACTCTCTCTCTCTCTCTCTTCCCCAAACAAAAAAACAAAAAACCAATTTTATTAATCTATCTTCAGCTTTGAAATTAAAGCGGTCTGAACCGAATTGTGCTCATCTCTCTATTTGATTGAGATTGTTTATTTGTTTGTGCATAATAAGGTAAATTTACCACTTTGAGGGGAGGAATGTCTAATTTTATCAAGTTGAGTGGAGGTTAGTGCAATTCATTAAACATGTCATTTGACCTCGATTGCTAATTTGACAAAACCCTAGTCCCTAGTAACGTCCGCCTTCTCAACTTTATCAGCAACAACGAGCTTTTCTTTCCATTACCCAAAAAAAAAAAAAAACAGAGCTTTCCTTCATCTCTCACTGCTACACAGAAGCACCGACCTAAAACCCACCGTCAAAGTACGCTTCTTTATCTCTCTCTTTATATATATATGTATGTATGTATTTATACGTATTTGTATACGTTTATTTGGTTTTATATTAGATGTGTTGCAGTGTAATGAAATTGTAAAAGCTGAAGCTGAAATGGGTATGAATTCTGATGTGGGTTAGTGGATTGGCCTAAGGGCTCGTTTCTGATTGCTTTTGAAGCACTTCTGCTGGAAGTGTTGAAATTTTCATTGAAAACCAAAGTGCTTCCTGAAAAGGCAAGGCAATTGGAAAAGTGCTGTTTGGAGAAGCATCTGACAGGTGCTTGACGTTGAAGCACTTATAACTGTTGAAAATAAGGAAAGAGAAGTTGGGGTGTTTGAATTTTGGTAAAGAATGGAACTTTATTGTGAATTATCTACCGAATTGATAACCCATTTCACAGTTGGGACTTCGAACTTGTTATCCTTTATCTAGGAATGAAATGAATACACACACACACATATACATACATACATACATACATACATACATATATATATATTTATTTGGTGAGCTGAAAGGTTGTTTTTTCGTTTTGTTTTCGTAATTGTGTTTGGTTAATTCCTTTGCCACCTTTTCGTTTTATGAAATTTGCTGGTATTGATATTTTTTCACTGAACCTTTTCACAGTTGTGGTTCTCAATCTGAAGCATAAGAGTATAGATAGCGGAATTATTGTTTTGCTTATTTCGCGTGTGTGATAATCTAGAAGATGTTCATTGCTTTGGATTATAGTGAAGAGGGATAACTGGATTACAAGATTTGCTTCTTGTTGGTCTTCCTATCTTTGTTTGACTTCATTTATTCAAGCCGAAGGAGATAAATGGCGTGTACGATTACCCAACAGAGTGGTGCTGTTGATGTTGGTTGTTTGTATGGGTGTGGAAAGCAAGTTAACCCCGGTTGTGGCATCAGCCATCTCTCAATATCAACAGTTTTAAGGAAGTATAATCGTGAAGCTCATTATTCTTTACAATGGAGAGGAGATGTTAGTTCCAAAAGAAATGTGGGTGTTTCACAGCGTAGGAGTTTTCAGCGAAGTGTTTGTATTGATAGAGTCCATGAAGTTCCCCTAGATGAATGGGGCTTTGATAGTGATGAGATGGGTTTTGAGAAAAAATCTGGAGAGGAAACGAATAACAAGAAGCCTCATAATGCTTTTGTATTGAATGTCGAAGGGCGCTTTGTGGGAAATGCTGAGGAGACCAATAATGATATTCTTCGGAACTTTTGCACCCGTGGGAAGTTAATTCATGCATCGAGGTTGGTTGAGGTCATGGCACGTCAAAACCAAGTTCCGTACTTCCCTTCTTGCACAAACTTAATCCGGGGCCTTATCAAAACAGATCGATTAGATAAAGCTGAAAAAGTTCTAAAGATCATGATCATGTCTGGTGGGGTTCCAGATATTATCACATATAACATGATGGTTGGAGGTCTATGTAAGAGTGGACAGTTAAGCTCTGCAATCGATCTTGTGGAAGACATGAGCGTGAGTGGTTGCCCTCCAGATGTGATTACTTACAATACTATAATTCGTTGCATGTTTACATTTGGGAATTACGACCAGGCGATTGCGTTTTGGAAGGACCAACTGAGAAAGGGATGCCCTCCTTATATAGTCACCTACACAATTCTCATTGAGCTAGTCTGCAGACACTGTGGAACGATGCAAGCTGTGGAAGTTTTGGGTGATATGGTGGCAGAAGGATGTTATCCTGATATTGTTACCTTCAATTCTCTGATTAACTTCACTTCCAGACAGAATAAGCTTGAAGATACTGCTTTGGTTATACATAGTCTTCTATCTCTGGGGTTGAAACCCAACACCATTACTTACAACACGATTCTCCATTCTCTTTGCAGCCGTGGGTGTTGGGAGGAAGCCGATGAAATCCTCACAATCATGAATGAAACTTCCGAACCCCCTACAGTTGTTACTTACAATATTTTGATCAATGGTTTGTGTAAATTTGGGCTTGTAGATCGTGCCGTCAACTTCTTTACTCAAATGGTTTCTCAGAATTGTTATCCCGACATCATTACTTATAACACACTCCTGGGCGCTCTTGGTAGGACGGGAATGATTGATCAGGCCCTCGAATTACTTAATCTTCTAAGTGGCACCAGTCGATCGCCTGGTTTGATCACTTACAATACTGTGATTGACGGATTGGCTAAGACAGGTTGCATGGAGAAAGCTATGGGATTGTATGGTCAAATGGTAGAAAATGGAATCATTCCTGATGAAATTACTCATCGTTCTTTGGTAGGTGGGTTTTGCCGGGCGAATCTAGTTGAGGAAGCTGTTCTGATACTGAAGGAGATGCATAAGAGAGGCCATCCGGTCCGTAATATGTCTTACAAATTTGTGATCCATGGATTATGTAGAAAGAAGAGAGTTGATATTGCGATACAAGTCCTAGAAATGATGATATCAAATCGAAGCATGCCAGATGAGGCAATTTATTCAACTATAATTGAAGGTGTAGCCGCTGCTGGTATGACAAAAGAGGCCGATGAGTTGCATCAAAAGCTGATCGAGTGGAAGGTTTTAAGTGAAGAGATCATGGTAAACTAGATCAGGTTTACGCAAAATTTTGACTTTGTTACTTCTTCTGGGCATCTAGATTGCCATTTCTCTACTGCTTTTCTCTGATAATGTTTTGCCAGAAGTCTTTTCTGCTTGATAGTTTCTGTATCTTTTTTTCCCTTTGATACAAACGATATTCTACACTAAATTCATCTTTAAATATGGCCATTTTTCTTGATATCTTATCTTTTCGTTCGTAGATTTTATTTTTTGAGTACTGAATATCTTTTCTTTTTCTTGCTGACAGTTCTGTTGCAAAAGATCTGTGTATCTACGTTAACTAAGAACACGACTCTGTCAAAGTAAACTCGTTTTCGTGGACTTGATGCTGTTCATGTTTTTGCTAGATAGGAGATATTTAGGGTCTGTTTGATACTGTACTTGAATCTAATTTTTTAAACTCAAAAACACTTTTCAAGTTTTAGGCCTTAAAAACTTGTTTGGTAGGACTATTTTCAAAAACTGAACTCAAGACTAACTAAAAAATATAGTTTATTCTCTAAAAACATAAAAAGTGAGTTTTTAGAGTTTTTAAACTTAAACTTACTTATTTCTTTTCTCTCCCTCCTCCCCTCTCACTCCAAATCTATATCTCTTTTCTTCTTTCTTTCTCATTTTTTTTTATTACCTTTTTCGTCTCTCCTCCAATCCAATCAAGTTTAAGTCATAAGATTTAAAATTTTTAAATCGCAAACCAATCAAGTTTTTTAGTCTTAAAAAAAATTGTTTTCAATAAATGTTCTTAAGAAATATTTTGAGAAATGATAAAAAAATTTCAAATAGGATACCAAACAGGCTCTAAGAGTTTCAGACATTCTTCGCTTTATCTGTTGGAAAAATAGATACAAAAAATGGAGATGAAATAGGAGAGAACATGTCTCTAGAGCAAATGTTCACAATAAATTTTGCTAAAGGTCGTACCCAGTGTACAAGGCTCCCGCTTTACGCAGGGTCTGGGAGCGATGAATGTCGGCTAGCCTTACCCCCATTTATGGAGAGGCTGCTCCCAAGTCTCGAACTCGAGACCTACCGCTCATGGGCGAAGGCACTTGTCATCACACCAAGTGCGACCTCTTTCACAATAAATTTTGCTAAATCTCCTTTTTCTGTGTTCCAAAAGAAAGATCAACACTCATAAAATGCCAAATCTGCCCTGCAAGGCAGTGCTCTCATTATTAAGGCCTAGTTTGGTACTGAGGTGATTCTGAAAAAAGTTAGGAGTTGTTTTTGTGTTTGGTAAACATTCAGCTTCAACTTTTTTTTACAATTTTTGGTGAAAAAAAGTCAAAAACAAGAAGCTGCAAAACCCATCTTTGAAAAACCGGCTTTTTTCACATCTTTTTTACATAAAAGTTTACCAAACACTATAATACTGTTTTTTTTTTCAAAAGCACCTTTACAAAAAAGTTTACCAAACATTCTGCTACTTTATTTCATAGCTGCTTATTCTAACCGCAGAAACAGTTTTTTTTCAAAGCACAACAATACCAAACCAGCCCTAAGTGGATACAGGCTTCTGCTGAGCCAAAAATAGTCTTTTAATCCAACTAATTCCTCTTTGTAGCTACAAACCAAAAGCTAATTCTTAATCTCAGACAGAGTAAGCTCTTTGTACACATCAAGCATGGGAAAGGTTCTATTCAAACGTCTGAACGAATCTTCGGAAATCGCCCTTAAACTAAAAACAGAGTGGGCAAGCTGCATCGCTTCAGCTCGCCATCCTGCGAAACCAATTCCTTCAATCAACAGAGTGTAGGTGGTTTCATTTGGCCGGCACCCCTTTTCAACCATTGCCGCGAGCACTTCAATGGCATCGACAATCCTACGCGTTTTGCACAACCCGAGAAGAACAATGTTGTAACTGATAACTGTTGGCTGAAAGCCACCAGTTTCCATGTCTACCAACAACCCTATAGCCTCATTCACCATCCCATCTCTGCACAAACACGATATAAGCGAATTGTAAGTAATCCCATCGGGATCAATTCCTTTGCTTACCATTTCTGATACCATTTGCAAAGCTCGAACTCTGTCTCCACAGTTCCACAGTGCACTGAACATGGTGTTGTATGAGCTCACATTCGGAGGACATCCCACTTCACCGAGGTTCTCGAAGATTTGCAAAGCCTGATCAGCCTTTCCACTCTTACACAACGCAGCCAATATCGTATTGTAGTTCACAATATCCGGCAAGCAGCCATCCGATATCATGTAATCCAAAAACTCTATTGCCAAATCCAATCTCCCCTCTTTGCAGAAAGCAGAAACCAACGGATCATAACTATACGCATCCGGAGTCAATCCCTTGTCCTTCATGATCTTTAACACATTCACTGCATCCTCGACTTTGCAATCGCGACATAGCGTGCTAATCAAAATGCTGTAAGTCACCACGTTCGGCTCACAGCCTCTCGAACACATATTGCCCACCAGCTTCTCCCCTTCTTCCCATTTACCTCGATTCAATAGCGCTCGTAACAAAATGTTGTACGAGACTACATTAGGCGAACATCCCTTCGAATCTAAGCTCCTAACAAACTCGAAAGCCCTATCCAGCATCCCTTCTCTGCACATTCCCCTAACAACTGCATTGTAAGTATGCATGTCAGGTTTAAGCCCTCTTGACAACATCCCATCCAAAAGCTTCATTGCTTCATCAATTCCGCCTTCAGGAATCGTTGCTTCGATCAAAATCGTGTAAGTAATCACAGTTGGCCTGCAATTATCCTTCACCAACTGATCCAAAACCTTCAAAGCTAATCCTAGCTTCCCCCTCCCACAAAGACTCCCAATCATTATATTGTAAGTAACAACATCGGGTGAGAACCCCTGGCTCCTCATCCTATCAAGCACTTTGTTTGCTGCATCAATCCGATTCGCCTTACAGAACCCGCTGATCAACGCATTGTATGAAAACAAATCAGGCTCACCATACTTCTCCAAAATCTGCATAACCCAAACGGCCTTTTCGACGTTTCTCGAATTGAAGAACCCTTTGATGAGCTTTGTGCAGAGGATCACGTCGGGCTTGTACCCCTTGTTCACCATCAGCTCAAGAAAGTAGAGTGCTTCATTGTACTGCCCTGCTTTGCAGGACCTGTTGAGCACTTTCACCAAATGGGTTTCTTTGACATCATTGTTCTGCAACTGGGTCGGTCTTGCTTCGGCGGAAGCCGCGGCCTTTGACGGATTTCTGCGGCGGTTGCCGGCGTTGGACGAAATGCAAACCCCGCATCTCAAGGCACTGGTTTGGCGGGAAGAGGGTTTCACCAAATGGGTTTCCTTGACATCGTTGTTCTGCAACTGGGTCGGTCTTGCTTTGGCGAAAGCCGCCGCCTTTGGCGGGTTTCTGCGGTGGTTTCCGCCGTTTGACGAAATGCAAACCCTGCAGCTCACGGCACTGGTCTGGTGGGAGGTGGGGTTCGGGTGGGTGGTGACGTGGAGGCTCTGAGGCAACAGCTTGGCGGCAACTGTTGTCATTGGTGGAGGATTTGTTAAGGTGTTTTTTCAGCTCTCATGGAGAAATTGTTTTTGCAGAAAGTTTGGAGATTTGCATGGACAAAATTGGAAACATGTTGGGACATGGATATCATAGACAAGGATTCCGGTTGGATTTCAGGACGTGGTTTTGGATAGGATAAGGAATCTGGTCGCACGTCGTAACTTGCAGATGTTTTTGGTGTTTTGGGCCGGGGCAAAAATGTGAACTCGAAACTTGGGTTGGGTCCAGCAAGTGGAGAAAATTTTGGGTCCGTCGTAGGTCACCCGATATGAGATCGGGCATGTGCGACCATCCAATAAGAAGCTGCCACTGGTGGGGCGGCATGAACTCAAATACAGAAGAAATTCTTGGGTGCGGATGGTTGTGCCACCTCAACCATCCGCCCAAGACACAAAAACATCTCACCCAGTCCCACCTCTCTTGTATTCTGGCCCCATCGTTCGTGGTGCACCCGTTGGGTCTTTGGCCCAGCATCCACGTAACATGGGCATTCAGACTGAAGAACTCCAAACACAAGGGTGGATTTGTGAGCAAGGTAGCGCCGACGTGGGGGCATTTACCCTACTGAAGCTCACCTGTCGCACAACATAGCGATACCCCTAGCAATGGGGTGGGTCAGGCATCAGGTTGAGTGGGATTTGCGGGTGTTACTCTTTATGAGCATGGCCAGACGGGTGATGTGATCCACTAGCCAGACCCAACTCCGAAGAAATTTTAGCAAGGTTCATGTTAACACAGTTCCTTTTGCAAGGCTGCTTTGATACTCCAAAAATCCGGATAAGAAAACATCCTTCAGTAACATGATATGCATTAATCATGATGTATGACATTGTACATTATAATTTGAACGATTCAAACGAAAAGAGGAAGAAGTTTACAAGTTTACCACACAAAATGTGCTACACATATATTTTCCGGGGGCTAACTCTCGCTCAACTAATGTCCAGATGCTTCTACATAGCTCACTAAAGAATCCCAAGTTGAGGACCTCTCCGGGCACGCCTTATTCAACAGAGCTTTTAGGTTTTCGGTTTTCAGATTCTCTTGAAATTCAATCCGTCGGGAATCAGGGATTTGCTGAGGCAGGTAAGAGCAACATAAGCATCCAGAAAACTTGATAGAAGTGGATTGTGTAGAGTTGCAACAAATTTTAAACGGAGGGAAACTACTGTTACCTTAATCAACCATAATATGTAAGTGGCAGAATGTTTAGCCTGTGATTGGTAATCGTCAAAGCTATTATCTGGAATGATTGAGCAGGAGTCGAGGAGATGTAACTCGTTATCCATAAATATTCTGAAGTCGTTATTCATGCTGTTATTCTGCTTCCCGTGGCTGGACACAGCAGTATGATCGGTTATGAAATGCTTTATCCAAAATAAGGAAAGGAAGCGACGATGAAGCCATAGAGCCTGTTTACAGCGAATACCATAGAAATTAAAACCCATGGGGTTCTCAGATGATCAGTCAAATATACAAAAACAACCCCATGTACCTCTCTTCCTATGTAGCGCTTTATCAACATTTCATCCCAATCAAGCTCCTCCTGTCATGCCCATATTTTTAAGCAGTGAATTTAAACTTAATTTCACATACAACAAAAAGACAAAAATTCGACACAAGTATTAACTGTAGAAAGCGCTCGCCCGTAGGAACTGATGATTTCATAATTACTGAAAAGAGATTGTACCTTCCACAATTGATATGTCTCAACGCTGTAACCAGAAGATGAAATTTCTTGTTTATAGCATTGCTCTTCTAAAATCTTAAGCATCAGCCGCTGAAAAATGATAGAAACATTGACTGTGAAGGAAATAAAGTCCGCATGTCAAAAACTTCATCTCTCAGAATCACAACAAAAAGAAGACAAGGTCTCACACTGCGATAATGGAAGCAACTATGATCAGCAACATGCAAGGAGGCCCAGTTTCTGGATCTTTTTAATTCATACAACAACTGCAAGCACACATTTAGAGTGCATATAGTTAATAATGATAACCATACGAAAAATAGATATGTAATATAAGTATGTTGTTGGACTAAGAACTGAACGAAAGCAACAGTTAACTTGTAGATGTGTCACAACTTTTTAACAGAGGAAATCTTAATGGCGTCTTTTGAGAATGAAAGGCTTAAATACAATCCTCCACTTACCCTTTCCAAATTTATTGGAGTGCAATTTGGCTCAAAATTGTTCGCAAAACATTATAACATCTAAAATATGAACCTGAATTATTCCCGCAAAAGGAATGGCAGGATTATATCTAACCTGTTCTCTTGTCATGTAGGTAACCAACCAGCAACGATGATTCCAAGCACGGTAATTCATTTTTGACCTCTGTAAAGAAAGATTTTAATTACAGAAAAGTGAACAATGACAAGGAAAATTCTCACAACTAAGAACATTGTGGAAGCTATAAAATGCCACACAGAATAAACATTGCTATTCAAACAATGGACACTGTACATTATGTTGGGCAAAGATACAACTATTATCGGCTCTAGTTTGGTACAGAAAAATTTGTCAGCTCAGTAGGAGCGATGGAAGGCATTTCTCAAGTCTTTAAAGTGGTGTGAATTATGTTGTTTTCTTTACCAAAGCAACAACGAGACTGACCAAAAACAACACATAGGATAATTGATTTAAAGTTTAAATAAACCTTGAAAATTAAAAGCATGCAGTTCCTGAACTGAATTTAAACCTCAGCTATTTTCTCCACCAGCTCAGAGTCTTTGGTCACAATCTCTGACAGAGTTGAACACTTTCCAGCAATTGACTTGATGATCCACTGCCTGCAATGATCGATATGTTCATAAAATTCGTGTTTTAAAGCCATTACATAGGGAAACTATAATGAGGGGCTCAATTAAACCACACCCTGCTGAGTACTTACAAATAAAAAACTATAGAATCATGCCAGTTGTTAAACATATAACGAAAACCATTTTTTTAAAGATGTTACCTATGGCTCCAAGCATACTCAGACTTAGGTGAATATGAAAGAACAAGTGCCGACAAGAGAAGTTCATCCAAAAAATCCGAGAGCTTATGCTTCTGCGACACAACAAGTTTCCTGGGTCAAATATACAAGATCGATTAGGTGTCATGACATAAATTGAAAAGCATACAAGATCAAGCAGCTCCAAAATTATTGATATATAAGAGAGAGAAAACAAGCACTACTGAACCAAAAATGAAAAGGGGGAAAACCTGGAATGCCATGCAGTGCTGAAATCACAACTTAGCAACAAAAGTGCCCTGCTATGCTTCATGACGTCACTTTCAAAACTGTTATCCAAAGATAATGACGCACACAGAGAATTCTCATCCCCGGATACATCAGATTTGCTGTTAAGTGCCTTATATTGTCTACTTGCTGCCATAAACGCACGCTTAGCTGCCTTATATAATGGAAGAAGAATTTGCGTTGAAATCCCCAACTTATGATCCCTATTCCAAAAAACTGAGTTTCCATCTGTCGAGCGCAGCACAGTACTGTCATCAAATGAGGGTGAATGGCCTGCCTCTTTATTCAGCTCGGAAAACTGGGACGGGTGAAGAAATCCCACCTCATCTCTGGGTCATCAAGTGAACACAATACATTATACATACGACGGTCGCATTACTAGATTTTCCAAAGACATTAATGAGAGCCCTCTAAAAAGAGAAAACCTCTACACAAAATCGTAATGCACCCACAATTACACACACACACCCAAACAATTCAAAAACTTTCAGCAAAAGAACAAGGCAAACTTGGACCGCTATCGAAATCCCGGTCTCACTAACAGTAATGAACTAACACTGAATCAACATTTTGAATGGAACTAAAACTGAATTGACCTTTTTAAAAAAATTTGAAATCCAAGTCAAATCAAGCTGATACGTTTACATGTAAACAACTCATTCGTGATCAAATATCCTAACTTTTTCGAGACGGAAACTACAGTTTATCGAGGTTCACCATCGAAGCAAAGAATAAAAACTACATATACAAAACTCTTTGGGGCATTTCGTCAAATACAAAGTCTGCATCTTTACCGAAAACAAAGAAGCAAAACCTGCAATCAATGATCCTTTGATAGGATACAAGTACGAATTGCTCACATTTGGGGATCGGATTCCAAGATACTTTCGAATTGATTCAGAAGATCGGCCATGGTTGCTTCCGAACGACGCAGCTCCTCTTCGTTCATATTTTCTGTTTGTTTCCCGAGAAAATTACAAGGGAAAAGAAAACCCGAGGGAAAATGAAACCATATACGTTGTATGCAAAATGGTAAATTAACTCAACGTAAGTACGTGGAAGATCCCTATTTGTTGGTGCAATAAGTTGCAGGAAAAAGGAATGATTCTGGCCGTAGCGGATCCCAGATTGAGCCTATACCGCACTGACACGTATACATCTTTCTTCGACTTTTCTTTTCTGTAGAAAATTTTGGGGCTGCTATTGCTATTCTCTCTCTCTACAAATCTCTCTCTCTCTCTCCTCTTTGAGCTAAAAGTGCATCAATCGCCGAAGGATTTTCTCTCATTTCCCCTCACTTTCTCTCCCGTTTTCTCGCTCCCCAAACACTCCAATACCTCAAGGATCTGGCGTTTCTTCCACTTCAAATCTCACCTTCTTTTTTTTTCCAATCACGCAAAAAGGCAGTGAATTGGAACAAAATATAATCGAAAGGAAAGCACTTTGCGGGGATTGGGATTTCCGAATCGAGGGTTCCGTGATCTGTATTTGCGTCTCAATGACTATGGAAATCGTGGTGGATGCGGCGTCGTTTGACGCCGACTTGTTGCAGCTCAATGAGGTGTCCCCTTTGGCCCTCAAATCGAATCCGAGCTACGTCGAGTCGCTGTTCGAGCAGTGGCTTTCGCTTCCCGATACTAATCGCCTGGTACTTGAAAACCCGAATTTTGCCTTCAAAATTTGAAATTTTTGGTGTTTTTGCATTGTTTTGGTTGTGCATCTTATTAGGTTTCGAAGAATTTATGGGTACATTTTTTTTATTTTTGAATTTGGTGAGCTTGGTTTTTTGCTAATTATATAAGAATTACTGAATTATGTGTGTTTTTTCTGGATATGTATAGAATTTGTATGGATGTGTAAATGTATTTTGTGCTGGCGTGTGAAAATAGCATGAGAGCTAAGAAATAATGATGCTGAATTGATTTTAGCATGTAGTAATTTTCCCGCCATGGTATTGAATTGGTTCGGAAACGATGTCATTGTGATGAAAGAAGCATTAAAGGGAACATGTCAGTATGAAAAAAGGGATGAAATTTGTAGATTATGAGCACCCGGGGTTTATATTTCCGAGTACCTTAAGGTAGTTCTTTAAGTATTTGTAATTAGTTATTCGAATTGCTACTCCCTACAAGTTTTATTTTTCAATTGGGATACGTTTACTGTACATTATTTCATATTGTTTCCTGCTTTTCTGATGCATGGCGGTTTTTTCATTTTCCTGAACTTATGATTGCAGGTGACACAACTGCTAACTGAAGCAAAGGCAGGTGGGCCCCTGAATGTCCAGGGAAACTCTTCTAGTCCACATGCCACTGGAGGCAGTACGTTGCCTTCCATGTTTCCAGCCGGCAGTGCACCACCACTGTCACCAAGAAGTTCATCTGGATCCCCTCGCATTATGAAACAGAGGATTGGTCCTTCTCATTTAGGTTCTCCCCTGAAAGTAGTTAGCGAGCCGGTTAAGGAAGTGATACCTCAGGTTTGACAAATCCTAATCTTTTTCGGCAATCTTGTGGCACTGTTTTTCTGTTTCTTTGGTAAAGCATGTCATTCATCATTTGAACTATCTATCTGCAATGGTTTTCCTTTTAGAGGGAAAGGTAGATTATTATTTCTAACTTGGATTTTGTACCACTTGTAGTTTTACTTTCTACATGGTCGCCCACCTCCAAATGAACTAAAAGATCAATGCTTGTTTAGAATCAATCAGTTTTTCTCTGGCAACTCAGACGGACTGCAGATGCATGGTGAGATGCACTTAAGATATGAGTTTATGGTGTACTACTGGAATAAGATTTTAACCAATCTCTTTGGTGTATCAGAATTTAAATCAGTTGCTAAGGATATCTGCAAGCTGCCTTCATTCTTCTCCACATCTCTCTTCAAAAAGATTGATGCTAATAGCACTGGATTTGTAACAAGGTAATATTCACTTTTGTCATTGCTTATGAAAGGATGTAGTTTCGAAGTTGCTATCCCCACCCCTTTACTGTGGTTTATCTTATGTGCCACAACTATTATCCTCTACTATTAAAATGTCTTAATTATTGTTCACCTACCCTATTACCCCCACTTTAAGGAGCATGAATCTTTCAGCCTGAAGTGGACAAAAATGCCCTTTATAAGGGTTGATTGGGGAGAAGGGGTTCAAGTAGCTTTCTTGGAGGCTATTTTTTTCTGAGCTGACTTGTAGCCATCTCCTGGTATAAACTAATGTGGTTACCTCATCTGACTAAAAGTTCCGGGTGACCCCTCTCTGGTCATGTTTCTTTAGTTCTTCTCTCTGGACTTTGTTAATTCTCTTGTTATTGAAGCTTGGCTGTTTCCTTTGCAAACCATACTCTTAATTTTTTCTACTAATTTGTTTGTAGGGACACATTTGTTGATTATTGGGTCACTGGAAACATGTTGACGATGGATATAGCTACTCAGATATATTCCATCTTAAAGCAACCAGATCTCAAATACCTCACTCAGGTTTTTGTCTTGCTTTATTTGTTTCCCTCGTTTATGTTTTATTGCAAATCTGTGTTCAACCTGATATCTCTACAAATATGTATAATTAATCATTATACCATTAAATGCAGTGTTGATCATTAAAATTATTACGTTTGGTGCACTACCTAGCATCTAAATCCTGTTCCTGTTTGATAACAGGATGACTTTAAACCTGTCCTTCGAGAACTTTTGGCAACTCATCCAGGGTTGGAGTTCTTGCAGAGCACGCAAGAGTTTCAGGAAAGATATGGTTTGTTCTCCACCTACAATCAGCCTTTTCTTGATACCATATGTTTGTTGAGTTTTCCATTCCCCTCTCTCCTCCTCCTTTGTTTTCTCCCTTCCTCCCACTTAGGCTGTTTTAGTATTGCATTTTCACTGTGGTTATGATTGATGCAATTCCTTTCACATGATGCACACGTTAACTTGAGATATTCTTGCAAATGGTCCAGCTGAAACTGTAATATACAGAATATTTTACTACATAAATAGATCTGGGAACGGTCATCTCACACTCAGGGAGTTGAAGCGTGGAAACTTGATTGATGCAATGCAACATGCAGATGAAGAAGAGGACATCAACAAGGTTTTGAGGTAAAGATTCAGGATACAGACTTAGTCTGTGTTACTATAGACTATAGGGTGTGGCCAGTAGAATTAGGAACCATCAAGCCTGTTTTCTTTCACACAATCTGGAACAGGTTGCGGGAGTGTTCCTCACTGCATGTTGGTGTGTTTTATGTGATATCAGTGATTTTTGGTCTTCAAAACTCCTTTTTTCTTATATGATCTGTCACAGGTACTTCTCGTATGAGCACTTTTATGTGATATACTGCAAGTTTTGGGAGCTGGATACAGATCATGATTTCCTGATCGACAAAGAGAACCTGATCAGATATGGTAACCATGCACTTACCTACCGGATTGTTGACAGAATATTTTCTCAGGTTTGTCATGAAGCTTTTGTTTACCAACTTTAAGAAAAGGTTCTCAATCAATAAAAGCTTAAACCTTGATCTATTACCTACCTCCCTCCCTCCCTCCCTCCCTCCCTCCCTCCCTCTCTCTCTCTCTCTCTGAGGCATGCAGTCTCGTTTATGTAATTAATGAGTTTATTTTTTGTTTCTCAGGTCGCAAGAAAGTTTACGAGCCAGGTTGAAGGAAAGATGGGGTATCAAGATTTTGTCTACTTCATTCTCTCAGAGGAGGATAAGACTTCTGAGCCTAGCCTTGAGTTCTGGTATATCTTTACCTCTTATCTATTTCAGTCAGTAACTTGCTTCACTAGACTTAGCAGTCAAGTGTAATCATGGGTAATGCAGCAATATAAGATAGAAGTCCAAGTGGAACATATGTGCTGGGTAGTATGATGGAAAAAGTGGAAAGATTACAAAATACGTAAAAATGGGTTTCCACCATTGTTGTATTAATTTTCTTAATCAGCCTTGTTGATTCAACGTTCATTTAAAGTCAGCCATGCACTAAAAAGAATTAGGCTAGTCAGGAACGAATTGTGATTTATTTCTAAAAAGAATAAAGATTAAATCAATCATTGGATGGGTGAATTCAGTTGCCTAATAATCGTATAGAAGTATTATTAGGTGGAAACTTTATTCTCTATACTTCATGTAGCAGTACTGGAAACTTTTTCCCTGAAAACTTTTTAAGTAGAACCATTGCTATGTCCTGCTTTCAGAGGCGGTTCGGAAGATTCATTGTTCTTGTTAGGTTTTGATCAGATTTGACTTTGGGATGGGACAGAGACCGATATTTGAGCCTTCAATTAAGTGTAATTGAATGTGCAGTCTCAGTTTGCCAAGTGATGGATGGAGGGATCCACTTGCTTCAACTTTACAGTTAATTATTCTATCAATTCTGTAGTAGCTGTGACACTACATTGTTCATGTTAGGTTCAAATGCATAGATTTGGATGGAAATGGAGTTTTGACACGGAATGAACTGAATTTCTTTTATGAGGAGCAATTGCATAGAATGGAGTGCATGGCCCAAGAACCTGTTCTCTTTGAGGATATTTTGTGCCAGATAATTGACATGATTGGACCAGAGGTTTGCCTTTTCTGACAGTGCCTTTTACTCATATCTTATCTTTTTTTGGAATAAACTGAACGTTGTTTAAACAAAGTCTTAAAGTACAAGGTTGAGGGCAAGTGGTCCTTATCGGAATAATTGTAACCCCTCCTTAATTGATCATTGCGTTGCTGGCATGTAACATCCTGGAAATAAGCATCTGCCGAGCTTTATTGCCTCAAGAAAATTGTTTAAAAGAATGGAATACTATGCAGCTTGTTAGATATGGTTTTATTGTCATTGACATGAAGTTTTGTTCTTGCAGAATGAGAGCTATATCACACTCCATGATCTGAAAGGCTGTAAGCTTTCAGGAAGTGTTTTCAATATCCTTTTCAACCTTAACAAGTTCATGGCCTTTGAAACTCGTGATCCATTTCTCATTCGTCAGGTATTCAAAACAGTTTTTCTTTTCATCATTTGATGTTGGAAGATTACGGATAAACATGTGGTAGACTGCATTTCTATTGTTGGAACAGACTTGCTGTTGCTGATATTGTGATGTTTACAGGAACGTGAGAATCCAACCTTGACAGAGTGGGATCGATTTGCACATAGAGAATACATCAGACTTTCAATGGAAGAAGATGTTGAAGATGCCTCAAATGGAAGTGCCGAAGTTTGGGACGAATCACTAGAGGCTCCCTTTTGAGTTCAACTCAGGTAATCTACCTTAGTTTGAAGTCAATAAAATATGGCATTGCTTTATTTTAATTATATTACCCTTTCCTTTTTATTTTGATTCATTCCTATGATGGGCTGATGGGTATACAAAACATGTTATTAACCTCAGTTTCTTGGACTCTGCATATCATGTAGTGGAAACAGATAAAAATTACAATACTTTTGATCTACTTTGTGTAAACACAAGTCTCACAAAACTCTGAATGTTTAACTCAACATGCAGTAAAGATATTTATTTGTCCGTAGATTCTCATCGGAAACATCATGAATATTGTATGATCACAAATATCAACGCCATGAACTTGTGAATGATGTTATGCATAATTCCTTTCTCGTCTCCATTGCCTATGGAAATTCCACCTTTGCATTTGTCTTTGCAGGAATAGGATAGGTAATTTCAGTTTCTTCTTTAAACTGGCAATCAGACAGAACTGACGACTCGTAGAATCAGTATGTCAAACGAGCTGTTGTAGTGCAGATACCTGCACTGTTGTTGAGGGTAAATTCTGAACTCGGTGGTGTCAAGGTACCTTTTTTTCCAGCAGCAAAACTGAAAGAATACTGGTCTACATGTGCATGAATTGAACAAACGAC
Organism: Malus sylvestris; assembly: GCF_916048215.2. NCBI lineage: Eukaryota > Viridiplantae > Streptophyta > Magnoliopsida > Rosales > Rosaceae > Malus > Malus sylvestris. Next base: position 29,853,517 of record NC_062263.1, read on the forward strand.
GGGTCAGAATGGAAGCCCCATAACCCCAAATCATAGCATTCGGAATAGCTGTCTGCTCACGATTAACCACGGCCAGTTGAAAGATAATAACATCCCGTAACACTCAAAGCTACCATCTTTCTCTCCTTTTGGTTCAATTTGTTGCCTCAAGTTGTAAGGTATCACTTATTTAAGGTTTTAATTTATGTCATAGTGATTGGTTGTTTGAATACTTTCATTTGTAAAGTTCTTTAGGTCGTGCCGGACTTCTTTGTCAAGCAATTTTGGTTCCTATCAATTGATATTCATGGTTCATAATCTTTTCGTGTTTGTTCATCTTATTGTACGCGAACTGAGTAAGATAATGACCTGATATTCGAGTGGATGCAATCGATTTCTTCCCTATCAAGAGAAGCAGCATTTTGCTCGGATTTGCAAGACTATTTCTTGCAAAACCGAGCAAAAACCCGGGCAACCCTGTGAATGCTTGATCTGAAAGAGCTTATGGTATGGAATTGGGCAACTTTTGCCTCAACTGTGTCTTCTAAATTTTGCACAAGCATTGTTAGTGTAAAACATGTCCATGGCTACTTTTCAGAGTAGACCAGGAGCATAAAAAATATCAGAACCTAGACTGGCTTTTGAGATACGAGAGAGTTTAACATGTGACGGGGCGTATATTTTTACATTATTGTCACGTCGTATATTTCTATATTATTGTCACGTGAGAAGAGATGCTTACAGGGAACACACATCCAGTCACGCCCCATAATTTCCTCCTTGTATCACATACGATACAAGAGATGGTAATGTGGGATATACCTTCGGTAACGCCTATAAATTCCCCAAAGCACGAAACAATTTTCTGCTACTATCTACCTCTAACCCTAAGTTTAAAACGGACAAGTGCCAATCCTTATTCTGGCCCGCCCATAGTTTAACACGGACAAGGATTGTCTGCCTTTTCACTTCTGGTGCCTTTTCGTGCCCTCTTGTTTTGTGTGGTTACGGTTAAACCATGTCAACATTTTATATTGTTTTTTTATAGAGATAATAAGACAAAAATGAATAGCAATATAAAATGTTGATGTGGCTTAATCGTGACCATACAAACATGAGAGCACGGGAGGACACCGAAAGTGGGAGGGCAGACAATCCTTGTCCGTTTAAAACAACATTTGTTTCCATTCGGATTCACTTTGTGGGAATCTTAGGGATTCTACGTCTTAGTCATTCATCGTGTATCATGTAGTAAGAAATCATTTGATTTTTTTATTTAAAATTAAACACAAATAGTATTTGACGAAAATTGATCGTACGATGTACGATGAATAGCTAAGATATAGGGATTTCTACTATTCCAACAGAGTGGATCCGGATAGGAACCTCTTCCGTTTAAAACCATATGAAAGTTTGTTTGAATTTTTTTTTTAAAATAATTAAAAACGTTTTTAATGAAAATATTTTTAAAATTAATCATTGGTTAAAATTCAAGTGAATTATGAAAAAACATTTAAGTGATTCGACATATCTAATGCTTCTAAAAAATATTTTAAATGATTTTAGATCCAAAATTAGTTTCACCAAAAACGTTTTCAGACATTTTAAAAAATTTTCAAAAGTCCAAAACAAACAAAAAGTTTCTTCGTGAGGAAGGTAAAAACAACAAAGCACCTCTCCCAATTACACAATCCCAAAACCCTGCCTTTCCCAGAAACTCAGAGACGTTGAAAGCAGGTTTTGGGTAAACTTTAGCGCAGCGGCGGGTGCGGTTAGACTGTTAGAGCAGCAGGCGGAGATGAAGGTGGTTGCTTTAGTAAGCGGCGGCAAGGACAGCTGCTATGCCATGATGAAGTGCATCCAATACGGCCACCAGGTTCGTTACTTTCCGTCTGGTTCCCTAGAAAATGCAGGAAATTCATAGCAAAGATTGATTTTTTCCTGATTTTTCACGTTGTTTTCACCTTTTGTGTATTTGGGTTTTCACTGAAAGTTCAGCTTGACTTTGAGTTTAGATTGCTAATGGCATTGGGATTGATGACTGAGTGTTTGGTGGCTGAGAAAATCCAGGATTGTTAAAGAAAAAAGGAGAAAATTTCGTTCCTTTTTTGCCTTTTTATAACTGGTTTCTGAATTGCTTATATCTCTTGGGTTCAGTTTTCGCTTTTGGGTGATTGCTGGTTAAATAAATAATTGGGCTCATTTGAGATTGCTTCTGTAAAAGCAGTTCTGCTCATAGTGCTTACATTAGAAACACGTTGAAGTTTTTATTGAAATCTAAGTGGTTTATGAAAAAGCATCTAGCAAGTGATTCTCTAGAAAGCGGTTCTATTCACCCAGAAGCACTTGAAACGCAGTCATAAGCGCTTTTGGTTGCCATGTTCAAAGAGTTTAAAGATTCTTTATAAATGTCATATTCAAAGTTTGATAATTGATACGTGCTTTTTATTACGCAGATTGTTGCAGTGGCAAATTTGATGCCAGCTGATGATTCTGTGGACGAGCTTGATAGCTACATGTATCAAACTGTAAGTCTCTCTTTCCTTCCTCACTACAATTACGTATTCGAATTAAAGTTAAGGAAATCCAGTGATGTGATTGTTGAGTCTGATTACGTTCCTTAGGTTGGGCACCAGATAGTCGTCAGCTATGCAGAATGCATGGGAGTCCCGTTGTTCAGAAGGAGAATACAAGGATCCACAAGGCAAGATTTTAAGAAGGAAATTTTGATAAAAACATTTTATCCTAGATTGAGAAGCTGCAATCTTTGTTTTTATTGTTGAGAAATTCTCACCTGTAAAGCGTTTTTATATCCCCTTGATTACTTGATTGTTTAAAGCATATTTTTATTCTTGAATCACTTTTGTGGATCATATAGGCATCAGAAGCTTAGCTATAGAATGACACCTGGCGATGAAGTCGAAGATATGTTTATTTTGTTAAATGAAGTGAAAAGACAGATTCCTTCTGTCACAGCAGTATCCTCTGGTGCTATTGCATCAGATTATCAAAGGCTGCGGGTGGAAAGTGTGTGTTCTAGGTTAGGGCTTGTTTCTCTAGCATACTTGTGGAAACAAGATCAGTCGATGCTCCTTCAAGAAATGGTAATTTCATTTTTAACAATATAAATGCAGTTTATTAGTAATGCATTATTTTAACTCACATACCCTTTTTGCCAACCAGATAACTAATGAGATTCTAGCAATTACAGTTAAGGTAAAATTCATTGTTTAACTTGCTATTTTGGTTGCTTGAAATCACTTGCATGCGTATTTGGACAGTTTTATGGATGGAAGCCTAATATTGTTTGAATATCGTAGGTTGCTGCTATGGGGTTGGATCCCTCAAAGCACTTGGGCAAAGGAATAGCATTCTTACAACCCTATCTGCATAAGTTGAAAGAGTATGTTTTTTTTTCTCTGTCCAACCACCTTAAACCAAAGTTTCTGCAGTACATTGATATTACCATTCTTGATTGTATACAAGCATAATCCATAAAATCTGTTGGTTAATCTTCCATTCGTTGTCAGTTTGTATGGTATTAATGTATGCGGCGAAGGAGGGGAATATGAAACCTTGACACTGGACTGCCCTCTCTTTGTTGTAAGTTTATATCGTTTCTCATCCTCTGGCCATGGTCTGCTGTGAATAAGCGGGAGTGAGCAGTTGTCCCAATTCATTTTTCACATTTTTAAGTCAACATTTAGGTCACTTGTTGCATTTACGTTCTACATGATTTTTTTAATTTACAGAATGCTAGAATTGTGCTGGATGAGTTTCAAATAATACTGCACTCTTCAGATTCCATAGCTCCGGTTGGGGTGCTTCATCCCTTGGCTTTTCATTTGGAAAATAAGGCAGAGTCCTGTACTTTGGGGAGCAGTGATCATACCAATCAGAAATGTCAGGAGAAGAAGAGTTTTCTATTTGAGGTGCAAGGAGACCATTCACAAGGATATGATGCTGCACGCAAAGCTGATGCCGAAGTTGAGAATGCAGTTGAACTTGCTGATTATAAACTTCACATTTCAAGAACACAAAAGGGTGATGCATTTTCTATTTGTTGCTGGTTACAAGATTCACGTACGACTTCTACAGGTGAACAGTAGATGAAATATACTTCTCCAGTTTTAATTTTTATTCCCCACCAGTGTATCGTTTTTCAGATAGTATTATAAAATTTAATACTGTTAAAGGATCTTCTTCTCAAAAAAAAAAAAAAAAAAAACTGTTAAAGGATCTAATTGACAGGATTGCGAGGAGATCTGGAGGCTGTCCTGAAGAAAATTGAATCACTACTTGTAGAATATGGTTTTGGTTGGGAATATGTTCTCTATATTCATCTTTATATTGCCGACATGAAAGAGTTTGCTGCAGCAAATGATACATATGTGAGGTATATAACTCAAGGTAAGTGCCCCTTTGGTGTTCCATCCCGCAGTACAATTGAACTGCCTTTGTCGCAAGCGGGTTTAGGTAAGGCATACATGGAAGTTTTGGTGGCAAATGACCATTCCAAAAAGGTTCTACATGTACAGAGTATATCTTGCTGGGCACCCAGTTGTATTGGACCTTATAGCCAGGTAAAACATACGTCATCAGCTCCCAGTCAGCACCTTTCCTTTTACTTTTCTTCATTTCCTAACGAGAACAGTAGGTTTGCATCATATAAGGTGGAAAGTTCCATAAATTTAAAATTGGTGATCTTCTAATTTCGATCAATTTGTTTGCTTCCAGGCAACTTTGCATAAGGAGATACTTCACATGGCTGGGCAGTTGGGGCTTGATCCTCCCACAATGACATTATGCCAAGGAGGCCCCATTGACGAGCTGGAAAAGGCACTAGAAAATAGTGAAGCAGTGGCTAAATCCTTTAACTGTTCAATATCAACCTCAGCTATTGTTTTTGTCACTTACTGTTCAACAAAAATTCTATCGTCAGAGATATTTAAAATTCAGGAGAAGCAGGTTGCCTTCCTTAAACAAACAAGGAGCTTCGAGTTGGATCTAGGAACCAATTCTGAAGCATTTGATCCCATTCTTCTATATGTGCTTGTCCCTGATCTACCAAAAGGGTAAATTTTTTATTTATGCTCCTCATTTGTTTCGATTTTATTTTGTCGTGATTACCTGAAATAATTAGTTGCTCCTCTTTTTGGCATGCAGGGCCCTTGTAGAAATTAAGCCCATTTTATTTGTTGCAGAAGATATCGAAGAACCAACTGAGAATGCAAAAGACCAATCCTGCTCAAGCACCCCTGGTTACTGGGGTTTTCAGCATGCAGACTGGCATGATTCTTGCTATCAGAGTTGCATTGTTCCTGGAAAATTATGTACGGTTGTTTTGTCCGTGAGTAGTGAACTTGCTTCAATGATCTGTCTGGAAGACAAGAACAAAGAGGATTATCAAAATTCTTTTGCAGAGAGGCAGATGGATAGAGTATCAAGATTTTGCATATATCTTCTGGATAAAATTACGACGGAGAACGCTTTTTCTTGGCAAGACACAATGGTATGTTTCTTGTCTAATGACTCTTCTTTCTTTTGTTACTGTTTTTCGTTCGTATCATTCTAATTCTGTCTTTCCTTGCATAGTATTTGAGGTTGTATTGTCCAACAAGCCTTCATGTATCTGTGGATGCACTCTCACTGATGTTGACTAATGCATTCAATGAACTGGCCGAAATGGGTCGGATCAAGACTGGCAAGGAACCCGTCTTCAACCTCATTCCGGTCTTAGGTGCTGGGAGTTCTTCAGCAACCATGAATGATATAATCACCTGTGAATTATTGGCCCAGAAGTCCTGAGTTTCATTGCTTCATGTGAAAGGAGAAAAGATCCTTTGATTTCCGATATGGTGTTTGATGCAAATGCCTAAACTGTTTGTAATCGGATAATTTTATCCGCTCGCTTAAATTACCAGGTGCAAGGGGCTGGTGGCTCAAGTAGATCAGAGCATTCCCCCTCCACCCGAGATTTTGTGTTCGATTTCCCTTCCGATGTCATTTGTATCAAAGAAATATTCTCTGGTTTTAATCCAACATTTTGTATGAATGATATTTGGAAAAAGTCACACTGCTCCAGAACTATCTCTCGGCGAGCACAGTTGGAAAATGACCCGTTGTTTCCATGCATGCAAACCCTAAATTCCTTACTTCTTGTAGTGATAAAATAATAAACGATACAACGTATATTTTTCTCCGGTATGCACTCCTTGTTCAATTTAACACATCAAAAAAATACCACTGATAAGATTCAACAGGAGCGTGTCGAAGTTAATTTCAATAAAATTGAAAGACAAATTTGAAGAGTTATGTGGATAAAGTTGATGAGCTAGGGTTAGGGTTTGGACGCACCTTGAAAACAATATGGTTGGTACTTTGTCTGTTGGACACAAACCCTAAGATATTTGATTGATGATGTGTAATGTTTTGGTTTGGGTTGGCAACTTTGGCTTATTTCCAAACTCGTGCATATGACAAGCAGATTGATGTGTTATATTATTGCATGCTTAGTTTGCTAACCCTGAGACCAAACTAGACTAATGTGATGGCAAAATGTCTTGTCTTTCTTAATAAAATCTTGACCAATTGTGATGCCAGACAATAATCTTCTTAGTTTCATGTCTAATGTCTTTATATATAGAAATCAATTCAAATCATATCATTATTAGTTAATTATATGTAATTATACGATATGGTCTTGTACGTTGCAATCCTGCCGACACCATATACCAAGGGCAACCGTAAACCAACAAGACTCCTCATTTTGTGAGGGTTCCGGAAGAAGGGATAATGGCTATGGTACGCAGCCTTACGTGTGCTGTAAAGAGGTTGTTTCCAGGACTAGATACAGGGACCTTTCAGTCACAAAGGAGGCAACAACCACCATCTCATTTTACATTACACGTGGGGTTCACGCATGTTTGAAAAAAACTTGCACTGCTCCACAACTCTCTCTCTCTCTCTCTCTCTCTCTCTCTACACTCCGACATCTCCACACAGCAACAGTGAGCTCAGTTGAAAAATGACCCGTCGTTGCCATGCATGCAAACCCTAAACTCCTTACTTCTTGTAGTGATAAAATAGTAATGGGGTCATATGATACCATGCATATTTTTCTCTTGTGTACATTCCTTTTTATTGAATTTAACACATAAAAAAGAAACAACGGATAAGATTCAACATAAGTGTGTCGAAGTTAATTTCAATAAAATTGAACGGCGAAATTTGAAGAGCTACGATGTAGTTGATGAGGATTAGGGTTTGGACCATAACATAATGCTTCACCATGAAAACAATATGGGGTTGGTACTTTGTCTATTAGACATAAACCCTAAGATATTTGATTGATGATGTGTAATGTTTTGGTTTGGGTTGGCAACTTCGGCTTATTTCCAAACTCGTACGTATGACAAGCAGATTGATGTGTTATATTATTGCATGCTAAGTTTGCTAACCCTGAGACCAAACCAGACCAATGTGATGGCTAAATGTCTTGTCGTTCTTAATAAAATCTTGATCAAATGTGACGCATGGCAATAATCTTCTTAGTTTCATGTCTAATGTAATTATCAGAGTACGATTTGTAAGTTGCAATCCTGCAGACACCGTACACGAAGAGGAAGTATACATGGATGCACATTTTGGTTGGTCTTTAAGGCAGTTAGATGTGAAAAAATGCCTTCTTACAAGGCATCTTACAAGAAGAAGTATACATGGCATAACCACCTAGTTCTATTGATGCTAAGCATGGAGATTATTTATGTAACCTACACAAATCTTTATATGGATCGAAACAAGCCCCAAGGGCTTGGAATGACAGGTTTACTAGTTTTCTTCCTTGGGCTTCAACTCCACATGTGCAAACTCTTCACTATTTGTTAAAACTGTTGGTGATTAATTTTGTGGTTATGTTACTGCTTTATGTTGATGACATTATCATCACAGGAAGTGCATCTCAAGCTATCGCTAATGTTATCAATTCTCCTACTAAGGAATTTGATATTAAAGACCTAGGACCACTCCATTACTTTATGGGAATACAAATTGTGCCAAATAAGGATGGTTTGTTCTTATCTGTGGATCACATATTTACTTACTAAGTTTGAGATGTTATTGTCTAAACCATGTGCCATTCCTTGTCTGCCATAACAATCCTACATTATACAAAAGCTTGGTTGGCGCCCTTCAATATCTTACATTTACCAAACCTGACATTGCCCTTGCAGTACATTAGGTTTGCCAGTTTATGCAATGTCCTATGGAGTCCCACTTTGATGGCAGTAAAGAGAATACTTTGATACTTAAGGGTTACTCGAGGTTGTGCTATTCATTATGGCAAAGGAGCATTGGATTTAGCTACATATAGTGATGCAGAGTGGGTAGTGGCCCTAATGACAGGAGGTCTACTACTGGAATGGTTGTTTTCATGGGTTCTAATCTTATATCTTGGTCATCAAAGAAAAACATTGTCTTTTGATCATCTACTGAAGCTGAATACAGAGCTTTTTCTACTACAACAGCTGAAATTGATTGGATCAAACAATTATTGGTTCTTTCTTCAAGCTTCATCTTCTGATAAACCACTCTTGTTCTGTGACAATTTAACGGCAATAGCTCTGACATGCAATCCTATTCAACATCAAATAACCAAACACATAGAGATAGATGTGCATTTTGTCAGAGAAAGAGTGGCCAAACAACTACTGCAGGTTCATTTTGTATCTTCCAATGAGGATTTTGCTGATGATATACTCGCCAAAGGACTGCCTGCACCACTATTTCAAACTCACTATGCCAATCTCATGCTTATTTTCTCTGCCTCTGAGTTTGAGGGGGAGACGTTAGGAGTATTAAGGTCCAATGGTTGTTGACTAAACAATTATCATGAGATTAAGAAGGCAGTTTTGTTTGTTATAAGAGTAACTTAGCTTGTAAGCTACTGTAGCAATTGTATATAACATAATGCTTCACCATGAAAACAATATTGGGGTTGGTACTTTGTCTATTAGACATAAACCCTAAGATATTTGATTGATGTAATGTTTTGGTTCGGGTTGGCAACTTTGGCTTTATTTCAAACTCGTATGTATGACAAAGCAGATTGATGTGTTAAATTGCATGCTTAGTTTGGTAAACCAGACTAATGTGATGACTAAATGTCTTTTCGTTCTTAATAAATCTTGACCAATGTGATGCATGACAATAATCTTCTTAATTTCACGTTGAATGTCATATATAGAAATCAATTCAAATCACATCACTATTAGTTAGTTATATGTGATTATCAGAGTACGATATGGTCTTGTAAGTTGCAATCCTGCAGACACCACCATACACATGAGATACTTCAAACCATTAAGACTCTTCATTTTGCAGGGTCTAAGGGGAGAGAGAAAGTGTCTATTGTAAGCATGCATGCTTATCCTTACTTTGCAAAAAAAAAACTGTTTTCACAACTTGAATTCAAAACCTTTTGGTCACAAACAAGCAACCATACACCAAGAAAATTAAAAACATTTACAATTCTTTTTAATGGTACGTAGCATTGAATGATACGAAAAAAATGGCTAAGACTAAAAATAAGAAACTTAAAAGTTGTAAAAATCAAACGTAACAGCTAAAGCATCTATAACATTGAGTGTTACGTAGATTTGAAGACACCCTAAATTTCTAACTACAAAATTTGGAAATGGAGATTTATTGTTTTTTTTTTTTTTTTTTGGGAATTGTTATTGGCACTCCAAAAATTTCATTCTACACTCCAAACTTTCTATATTTGGAAAGAACAATATACTTGTGAGGAGTGTAGAATGAGATTTTTGAAGTGCCAATAACACTTCCTTTTTTTTTACTTGTATTACAAGGTTGTTTCAATACAATAATATATATGTATCATTTTTTTTCCATCTAACAAACAACAATTATGACTTGTTACCTTACGTACAAGGAACGTAGGCAGGATGATAGTCATCATAACATCATTCATTACGGATTCATACCATGTTCCTATATGAGAATGCATTTCATTATTTATTTTATTTCAAAGCATATGGTGCATCCAAATCATAGTATAGGGTGTTGGGTTCCTACCCATGCATTCCGAGTTTAAAACTCATCTCCTTTAAATTATGGTAATAGTTTCAAACTCTCACCCATGTCCCTAATAATAATAAAAAATAAATATAAAAAATGACAGTTGCTTGTATAACTTCATATTATATTACCATTAGAGTTGGATAAAATTTTTGTTTGTCACCAGGTGTATATACACAGCTTACGTATGTGCTACTATCTTTCATCACGCACTTCTTGGTTAATCGAGATTAATTTGAAGTATATATATGCTACAGTTGCAGGTAGACGGGGACCTCGATCATCAAATTATTCAGATCAGATCGGCAAGTGCCAACTTCTTTAGTTTAATTTGTTTCCATGGCCAAGTGTGGGGGCTTTCACTCTGAAAAAGCAAAAAGAAAAGGATGTAGATTTGGTTAGCTACCCACATGCACTGACGGGGACCATATATATAAATAATACACACAGATATATATACTAATATACATACACACACACACATATTACACCACCACCATGCATGGCTGTTTTAGAGATGGCAATGCATGTACAAGCAAAGAAAAAGGAGTAGCAATGCACTCCAAGACTCACAGAATTTGTAGAGAAGTAGTTGAAAAGCAAGAAGGGGCATGCATGTATTCACTAGCAATGAAATCATACGGCCTGGCCTTTACATACAAATCCACTTAAACAGTGCTAGACGGAGATTTTTAAAACATGGATGACACCCCCACAAACCCACATAGTTTGTAGAGTAATAGTTTAGAAGCATGAAGGGACATGCATGCATGTATTCAATCATATGCCCTGGCCTCACAGGTGGATATATATATTTTATATATATATATATATATATATATATATATATGTATGTATATATATGTATGGTCCCCAAGGGCCAAAACCCTAAAAAGTACCCCATAAAAACTATCAAAACTAGGATAGGAAAAGCATTTGTGATAAAAAGAAGACATAAAAGATGAATAGAATATCAAGTCTATACACCCAAGAAGCTAAGCAAAAAAGAAGAAAGTTGTTTGATTCTCTTTATTCGTTTAGTATATGTTCATTCTTACAAATTATAAGTTGTCGTTGTGAAGGTGGATGTCATGTCAATATCGTAGAATTAAATTTAAAGTTTTTCGTGTTCGAAAATATTTACATATACAAATTGTGTATTAACATTTCTTTATTTACGTTAAAATTTCTGACATGATGGTCACATGTTAACTAAGTTATTTTATAATAGTACACAATATAAACACATGTATACTATGTGATTATTTTCTCTAATTAAGCATTCTTCTTCCAATGAGAAATAAAATTAAAATTATTTTGTAATTAAAACCATCAAAATTACTTATCGGTTGTCAATGAAAAGCATTGGGATACCATTTTTAAACTAGTCAGCCAATTAGATATCACGTGAGGACTGGATTAGAAGACCCTTATCATCCTACTAATTAATTTCCTGATTAATAATAAGTTGGCAATTTTTCATGGCAACCATAACTTGGCAAACTGTCGGTGATCGAGAAGTGGTGGTCCTTCTGAGACCCCAAAAACTTAAAAACGAAAGAATTATTTATGTAAATATTTTAAATTTTAAAAATATCTTTGCACATTTTAGTTACATGTGTGTGGAAGATAATACAACAAATATGGGTTAAGTGGTGGTGGATGCATTGTAGATGTAGCTCAATAAAGATTAATTACTATTAAACTATAGTTTTGTTTGAACAAGTCCCTTATTTCTTGGCCTATTAATTTGTTTTTGTATACTAATTTGGAAATTTGACCGAATTTCATTTACAAACCTCTTGTATAAAGTTTTGTAGCCAAAATGGCTCATTAAGCAAGTGGTGGATGAGCAGCCAAAATGGAGCGTTAAGTAAGTGAATATGTTTTTTCATCATCGCACTACATTTCAAATTTGGATTCTTCTTTTTTAATTTAGTTTAAAAAATAAATAATCACAATTGTTTTAATCTGTTGATTGCAAACCCCGAGGGGCTAGGACACACCATTTGAGACCGATTCTACTTTAACATACCGTTTGACTTAGGGCTATCATATGTGATATCGAGATTACGATGAGAAAAAGATTAATTTGTTATTAATGTATGATGGAATACCTACTGTAAAATGTGTTGATTGGATGATTTGATCTAAAATATAAGACAATTGGTTATGATTGATGCGTCTAAATTGTTTTTTCTTATCTTGAGAATCCTTGGTTTATACTCTAAACCATCTATGATTTTTTAGTATCAAAACAAACAACATAGTATAACATTGTACCTTACCTCATTTTATAATATAAATAATTAGTTATATAAATGGTATAAAAACAAATCTAGACTTTTTTTTTAACTTCTTTATTTAGGAATAGGAGAGAAGGGAAAGAACTTTTCTCCTACTTTGGGCTAATCATTTTCATCACTAAAGCAATCAACCTAATGTTATATTAAAAATCTACCTTAACAATATAATAAAGGAATTCTTATTGAAACTTCAAAAATTTAATTGTGCATTCTAAATATTTTATATTTAGAAAGAAAAATAAATTTATACATAGTGCACAATCAGATTTTTAGAGTGTCAATAATAATTTTTTTATTTTTATAATAATATGGTAAATTGTAATACCTAATTTACCATATTGAGGTAATCGTCGATTTCTTCCCCAATCTTGTGAAGAGCTATCAATTTTCCACCTGAATTTTAATTTTAACCGATTACCACATGAATGCTTATAATTGATCAGTTTCTAATATGAAGAGGTAAGATCACGGAGAAGATTCATAGTTGTCAATATTATGAATAAAATTCAAACAAAAGTGTACAAAGTGAACTAGCATAAGAGACGGAGAAGAAAAACAATATGTTGTCTACATTAGGTATAAAATTATATTTTTCCTCATACAATTGCCACATGTCGTGAATGTGATCAAGATGGATGAAAAAATTCAAAACCTAAGGTCAAGAAGAAAGTTGGCCAATTATAAAAGCTTAGAGGAAAATTGGTTAATTATAAAGTTTCGAGAACGATTAGCTAAAATTAAAGTCCAAAGAAAATATTAACAGCTTCGAGGAAGAAAATTAACAAATACCTCTTTTATTATTTACCCAAAACAAGAAAATTCACCAAGAATGGCAAGGAAGTGATTTACTGCCAAAAGGGAGGCAATTGTTTAATGGCGCTCTAAAACTGTGACAGAGAGAAAAAGCAAAAGTGAAGAGACTCAACCTGGAAATACAGGGACAGAGAGAGAGAGAGATCTGAGGTGGGGGACTGAGTCAGGGACCGAGTCGGGTCACATCCTCTCTGTACCGAGTTGAACTTTCAAAGCTAATAATACAGTGTGAACCCAGAAGAAGAAGGGATAATAAGATCCTGGCTGTTAGATTCCACATCTGAAATTCCACTCCAGCCGTTCGATTAACCCCTCCATATCTCTCCTCTCTCTCTTCCATCTTTCTCTCTCCTTCTGCAGCTCAATCGATTTCTTGACTTGGCTTGACTTGGAAACCCAATTTCTTGTGTTTTCTCTCAGGTACTTTCTTCTTTTGCTGTTTCTGTTCTTAGAGAGAGAGTTGTTTTATGTTTGGTTGGTGGGAAAGTTGAGGGGAGTGAAAGAAAACGGGAGGAATGGGAGTGAAATTCTGGGTCCTTTTTAGGTGGGTATTTCGGAAATAATGTGGATAATTAAGATAGGAATCAGAAAGTTGTGATTTTGAATTTTGGGTTTCAAATTTGAGGCTGCTTGTTCCATCTTTTATTGAGAGAAAGGAGAAAGCATTATATTTTCCGTTTGGTTGCCGGGAAAGTTGAGGGGAGCGAAAGAAAATAAGAAATGGAATTGAAATTATTGATCTTTTTTAGGTGGGTATTTGTAGGAATGTAGATGCCATCCGAAAGTTATGTTTTCGAATTTCGCTTATTGGTGCATAAATCTGTGCTTCATTTGTACAAAGGTTTGCTTGTTGTTGTGTGATGGTTTGAGCTAAAAGATAAATCTTTTGTTTGTTCTACAGATTTGAGGCTTTCTGGTAGCTTCTAGGTGCTATGATGGAGCTCAAGATCAACTGGTGTAGTTTGTATTCGGAGATTGAGCTGCGAAAATGATTAAAGATTTAGCAATGGTGAGTGAATAACATAGTCTGATTTGATTTTGAAATTATTCAGAATGGATTCATATTGAATCGTCGGGTTTGGGAGTTCATGGACCTAAAACACCAGTAAAACAAAAATCTAAACTTGGTAGATTTTGTTGGTGTTAAACCCTAGGCCTGGTTTGTGGTTCTTGGAATGGTGAATTTGAAGTTTTGAGGGCAATTGTTTTGAATTTGAGTTCCGAAAATGAAGAGTGAAAGCAGCAATAGCTTAGGAACTGAGAGAACAGTTAAATCCGTAGATTCAGTGGAAGATTTTTCCAAATATTCCCACAGTCCAGCTCATTTGGCAGTTGCACGCCGCGACTATGCCACTCTCAAGCGCATTATCTCTACCCTCCCTCGACTTGCCAAGGCCAGTGAAGTAAGCACCGAAGGTGAATCTCTTGAGGCTGAGCTCCGAGCTGATGCTGTATCTGCTGTCATTGATCGCCGAGACGTTCCTGGTCGTGAGACTCCTCTTCATCTAGCTGTGCGTCTCCGGGACCCAAGCTCAGCGGAGATTTTGATGGCAGCTGGTGCTGATTGGAGTCTTCAAAATGAGAATGGTTGGAGTGCTCTCCAAGAAGCTGTCTGCACTAGAGAGGAAGCAATTGCTATGATCATTGCACGGCACTACCAGCCCCTTGCTTGGGCTAAATGGTGTCGTAGACTTCCCCGTATTGTTGCCTCTACGGCCCGGATTCGTGATTTTTATATGGAGATAAGTTTTCATTTTGAGAGCTCAGTCATCCCGTTTATTGGTCGAATTGCTCCATCAGATACTTACCGAATTTGGAAGCGTGGTTCTAATCTTCGAGCTGACATGACTCTTGCTGGTTTTGATGGGTTTCGCATTCAAAGGTCTGATCAAACATTTCTGTTTCTTGGAGAGGGCTACTCTTCAGAGGATGGTAATGTGAATTTGGCACCTGGTTCTTTGATTGTTCTTGCACATAAGGAGAAAGAAATCACAAATGCTTTGGAAGGAGCTGGTGCCCAACCAACCGAAGCTGAAGTTGCCCATGAAGTGGCCTTGATGTCCCAGACGAATATGTTTAGGCCGGGCATTGATGTTACTCAGGCCGAGCTTATCCCCCATTTAAATTGGAGGCGACAGGAGAGGACTGAGATGGTTGGAAATTGGAAGGCCAAAGTTTATGATATGCTTCATGTGATGGTGAGTGTGAAGTCAAGGCGGGTTCCAGGTGCTATGACTGATGAGGAACTCTTTGCAGTGGATGATGAAGAAAAGGTGGCAAATGGTGGTGATAATGATGAATATGATGATGTATTGACCGCTGAAGAAAAAAAGCAGTTGGATTCTGCACTTCGTGTGGGGAACTCAGATGGTGCTTGTGAGGATGAGGACAATGGGGTCTCTGACTGCCATGAAAAAGGTTCAGGAGGCTCGTATGAGAACTGTGAATCGAACGGTGTTGTTAAGGAGAAGAAGGGTTGGTTTGGTTGGAACAAGAAAAATTCAAAGGGAAACGATGATTCCGAAGATCCAAAGCCTTTGAAGAAGTTCTCAAAGTTGGCCCCAGAAGGTGGCAACCAGAAATCACTTGATCATCAAAAACCATCATCTGAATTCCCTAAAGACGACATTGCAGATGGGAAAAAGGGAAAAGATAAAAGCAGTAAGAAGAAAAAGAAGAAAGGGTCGACTGATTCTAAGCATGAGAGTGAGTATAAAAAGGGTTTGAGGCCTGTCTTGTGGTTGACGCCAGATTTCCCGTTGAAAACAGATGAGCTTCTTCCTTTACTAGACATCTTAGCAAACAAGGTCAAGGCTATAAGGCGACTCCGGGAGCTTTTGACCACTAAATTACCCCCTGGCACCTTTCCTGTTAAGGTAATACGGAAGTTCTAGCTTCATAGACTATTTTTTCAATCTTTTTTCCACAGTTTGATTGTTTATGCAATTTTGTTGGTTGGTATGGTCGTGCTGTCCAGTTGCTATAATAAATCACCTGATTAAAACATATTTCATAAACAAAATTCAACTTATTTGCCACAATTCCTGAATTGCTGCCAAATAATTTCTTAATATTTGGTAGATGCGTAACAAAGAAATATTCTGGGTGAAGTCTGCTGAGTGATTTGTACGAGTTCTTTTTAGAATCTTATTTTTACAAAATTTACATGCGTGTGTTTTTGGTTCTCACTGTTCAGTTTTATCAATTAGTATGGCATCATGTAATTTATAGGTTTACCCTTTGTAGCCCTTCAGCCTCTGTTTTTGAATGTCAACCTAAAGTTGCGTTTCCCTACCGCAGGTTGCTATTCCTATTGTCCCAACAATACGAGTTCTTGTAACATTTACCAAATTTGAGGAGCTTCAGCCGGTGGAGGAGTTTTCAACCCCTCTCTCCAGTCCTGCACATTTTCAGGATGCAAAGTCAAAGGACTCAGAAGGATCCTCGTCATGGATGTCATGGGTGAGAGGAAGTCGTGGTGGGCAATCAAGTGACAGCGAAAGCCACCGGTATAAGGATGAAGTTGACCCTTTCCTCATACCGTCAGACTATACCTGGGTTGATGCCAATGAGAAAAAACGCCGCATGAAGGCCAAGAAAGCCAAGAGCAAGAAACACAGGAGACATGCAACAGCCAAGCCTGCCGAAGCAGGACATCAGGCAAGCGAGGATGTCGAAGAATAGTTTGGCATAATTAACTACTGCTCTACCTCTAAGAGGGATTTCGTGGGAGACAAAATGAGGTAAAGCCAGTTCTTGTGCGTTCATGACCTTCATTCTTCACATTGGATTTTATCACGAAAGTCTTACCTGATACGTTTTAGGCTCGTAATTGTTGATTTAGAAGAAGAATATATGTATCTTCTTCAATTGTTGCATTGTTATGTGCCGTGAAATCTGAGGGGAACCGACCTCTCTTGTTCTTATAGTTTCTCTTGTTCTAATTTCGAGTTCGCATCAATCTTTGTATCCAAGTTGTTTCATTTTTTTGTGGTTGGTATTTTCTTGTGCTTGTCATTGTAGCCAAGACCATCATCTGTTTCGGTTCTGTATGCTTTGTGCTAAAATATGTATGAAAATGCTTAAACTTTCTCAAGATTCAATAGAAAATATATACATCTCTTTGGAATTGCATTCAAAAGTTGATCAATACAACAATAGATAAGACAGAGAGAGGTGAGTCGGAGGAGTGGCCGCGGCGGGCTATTGGTGGCCGGCAGCGTACGGAGTTTAGATGAGTGAAGCTTTAGTAGCCTTCAAACATCTTTGAGGTGGTCGCTCTATGATTTTTCTTCGGTGTCCGCCCGAAGTGCAGTGTTTCAAATCGTCGGAGTGGTTCGTTATTCCCTCGAACTTTTTCTCAATGTTCGAGTGGTACAAATACCCTCCGGCAGCGTACGGAGTTTAGATGTGTGATGCTTTAATAGTCTTCAAACATCTTTCAGGCGGTCGTACTACGATTTTTCTTTGGTGTCTGTACTTAACGATGTGAAACTCTTCGGTGCCTGTACCAAGTGCACGGTGTTTCACATCGTCGGAGTGGTACATTGTCCCCTCGGGTACCGTTTGGTACGTGGGACGAGACAAAACAGAATGGGACGAAATGTTCCGTCCTACGTTTGGTGCGCCTAAAACGAATGAAACGCGATGTTCCAATGGTTGAATTTTAAGTGAATTTTCGTTCCGTCTCATCCCCTGGAACGACTCGTTCCACATCCGTCCCATTCCGTTCCGTCTAATCCCGTCTGCATACCAAACGATACCTCGGAGAACTTTTTCTCAATGCCGAGTGGTACAAACACAAATACAAATGAAAGACGTTGCATGTTAACAGTCCGTCTTTATCGGTCTTTGCTTATCTAAGCATGTACAGGGCTTACATGATTAAGACATGACGATTTTACTGTCGATACATAACGATATACAGACAACAAAATTGTTGACCTAATGATTTACACATCTATTCGTGTTGCCGGTAGTTTAGACGGATTTTCTACCAGAACCGGTCCTTGTTAACGCTTAAGTATCCGGCCATAACCTTCCCGCCGGTGTTTCTCATTCCATCGATAAGGAAGCACCAAGTTGAACCCAGTGCTCCAATGAAAAAGTCAGCTTCACTTGCCATCAAGAAATTAACAATCGGATAGTTCGTGCTAGTCTCCCTTCCAAGACTCGTTTCGTAAGCAGCCATTGTCGAGTTCCCCACTTGACGGGTCACATTCGTGTAGTAGAAGTCCCAGTGACGGTAACTTCTGGATTTGTCTATCACTTCCTGGAAGATTGTTAATGTTAGGTTACGCATGATCGATCACTTCAAAATCTATTCGGAAACATGATGTTAATGCGAGAAAACTAAACCTGCATTTCAGTAGAGAGCCACACACTCTTGAGCTGCGGGAAGCGCTTTCTTATTCGGCCAGCAAGACCCATGTATTCTTCGAACTCCACCACCTTCATTTCGCACGCCTTGTCTCCCATTCTCACGTGCATGCTAAGGAGTGGCTGAGGCATCCACGGCTTGTGACTAGACCAAACAAATTCTTCGATATCAGACCTTGGGTCGATTGTAACATCCTGCAACGAAAGACATTATAAAGTGTAATCGTTTGAGAAGATTTGACTTGCATAATCTCAATATCGCACGCTGTATATGGTGTACTACTAATCCAGTGTGCTCCAAACTCGATATATACAAATTGAGACCTCGTTACAATCAGAAGCCATTGTGTACGAAGACAATCAAGTGAAATTATTTGTTAACCTCTGTCCTGCAAGAAAAACAAGGCAGAAGGGACAAAAGTAACAAACCTTAGGCCATTTTCCGTCAAAACTTCTGATGACCATATGGGCAGCTTCCCTTCCAAATGCAGCATGGCGGGCAACATTCAATAAGCCGCATGTGTACTCCGTTTGAAATCTCATCAAGTATCGTACCGCCTGACATAATGTAACAACTTCCAATCAAATATGGAGCTTGCTTTTCTTTCGTGAACATAGCGGTGGTGCTTGCTTTTCTTTCATGAATATAGTGTACTTGGAAGCAAATATATTATACATTTATAGATCTATATAGACTACCTGTGCTCTCCACCACCTCCGGTCCATTTTGCGATGATAAGCAACCAAACTCCCATTTATTTCTGTCGTAGGTTGCAAATGACTCCATGGATCGCCCCATATTCTGCATTAAATATTTGACAAACGACATGAGATAAACAGAAATACATAAGCTGCTAACTATTAGGAGAAGTGAACTGAAAACCAAATGGTTAGAGATGCAAATTATTACTTGGGTGTAGGTCCAACCCATATTTGCTTTGAGTTATAACTTTCTTTTGCTGTAATGGTGCCTTTTTTCCAGGCTTCTTCACTTCCCATAAGCTCAAAAGCACGATTTCGACATTGTATGGATGTTTCTGGAAAGAAGTAGCAAGACCAACTGGAGCGGGACGAACCTGTAACACATGGAACTTATCATCCACACTTGACTATAAGAACAAAAGTCTATTTTGATGTTTCAAACTCCTATATGCTTAAGTTATATAAGAATGAAAATCGTCAAAACAGTTGAGCTGAGATGTAGTGATATTAACCTTTACAACCATCATGGTCAGCTCGATTGTAGTAGTTGGTGACAAGGACCCTGTTTTCATTGATTGCAATAGCTAGAAGCCCACACATTCCAGCGATCTGTGCTCCAATGCCAAATCCTGGTAATCTTTCCCAGTCAGCTACAAGAAATTTTACGCTAGGGTCGCCGCAGTTCAAAGGATGCTGATGCATCCATATGTCTCGTTGCACTTTTCGTGTCAAGGGATAATTTTCTTCATCGGACCCTGTAATCTGCATAAGCTTTGCTTATTAGAGAAAGATTGCAAAACACATCATCTTCTTACCTCACTAAGCCACATAAAAATTCAAAATATCATACGAAATAAATAACGTTTAAATGCATATATATATGTATGCAAGATTGCACTGACTTATACATGCTAATCTTTCCAAATTCTTGTTCTACAGGGAGAAATAGTTATGGGATTTCGAGACCTAGAAACATACCCAGGGAGCGTAGGCACCTTCGGATATATCTTGATGCCTAAAGTATCTCGACTGCTCATTAGTTGCAGCTGCAGGGTACCTGTCCAACAATCCCTTCCAACTTGTCCAAGGAGGATACTTCTCGTTCTCCGCATGCTTATCAAGGCGCTCGTTTACTTGTGCTTTCAACTTGCAGTTTTCCAAATGTGGGGCATTTGGAATACTTGATCTGCTTACTCCAATTCTCTGCAAGAGGTCACTCTCTCCAGAACCTGATTCATTTAGTACAGCACTCCAAGCTGAATACAGTAATGTGACTCTCTCATCATTGATCATTTCTTCACTTCTCAGTGAATCAACTTTTTTCGCTGTTCTGATTTGCCGTTTTGAACTGCAGTTTGTGCCTGTAACCACATCTTCAATTTCAAAACCATAAAATTAGTCCCTTGCAAATCCTTCTAATTCTTCGTTAAACTACTTGATGAATGCCATTGATTAAAATAACCGTTATTTTTATCTAGACACACGCACACCCGCCATGACTGAACCTCGAAGTCACGGAGCTGCCATTTCGCGTTAAGCGACTGAAATCTAACAGTGGTTTTGGAAGTAACCTCAAGAATCATGTAAGTAAAAAAACAAAATAATGGAATCTAAAAGCTTATGGATGAATTATTAAAGCATATATTCAGGATTCAACCAGCAAGTCTAGTCAAAGTTAAGCATTCAAGTGAAGAAAATGTGTTCATGAAGTTATTATTCTAACTTTAAGTAGCTTTGAATACACCTTTTAATTATTCCCATCCTGCCTTCTCACCCTGATTCTCCACCCTAGTTTAGTTAATTAAACCTCATTAAAAAGTATATGAAGTCCCCAAACTCGCATGGACCTAGTCGTAGCGAAGTTGGCTAGAACATTGTGCTCCGCAACCGCACCCAAGTTCAAATACCCTCCTCGTAATTTAGATTAAATTAGAATATCGCTCGAATGACTTCAGTACTCAAGTTCAATTATAATCGTCGCGGTTTAGATTGAATTAGAATATCGCTCGAATTAAAAACACGAAAGCTCCAAATTATACATCTCAGAATGTAAAAGAGAAAGGCAAAAATGACCAAGAAATTGAAGAGTATATGTGGAAATTCGACTCACTGATGAACTCTGAGCTTGAATTCCCAGCTGAAGAACCCTCAGAAATCGACGAAAACGAAAGGCCTCCATACTCAAAAGTACCAAGGGAAGTGAGTGCAGCAAGAAAGAGAGAAGTGAGGCAAACTCCACACAGAAAACCCACCACACAAATTTGACAAGGAAATGAACTCCCCATTTGCAAAGCCTTCTGTGAAACAGCTCTCTCCAGAGACTTCTGATTTAATGGCTCCATTTTTTGTTTATTTTCTTCACCTCCAAGGATCAATGAAACCAACAGAAAATCTGAAGCCTTTTCTTTTCACCAGAAATTCATGGGATGCCAACTAACTCTGATTACTGCAATCACATGAAGCAATTTAGCTTTTAATCATCTACCTTCTAAAAAACTAAAACAAAATTTCTAGTTTTGTGTATGAGACTTTCATAAGTAGAAAAGCAGAAGAATTGTCAAATCTCAGCCATCTATTTCCATCACCTCAAAGACCTTGGTGGGTCCACCTCCATCTTCCTTCCAGCTGCAAAAAATAAATGAAATTCTCCATCAGAGAGTGCAGAAGAACTGTTGCAAGAACCATGTGATGGTGATGGATAAATGACTTACTGACAACCAGATAAATTGCAAAATTTACATGAAAATTAAAAAAAAAAAAATTTTGGTAATCAAACTTTAATTGCTCTGGTTAACAGAAGATTAGTTAGGAGACCCCATAATCCAATGATCCCATTTTTGAAGTAAAAATAATACCTTCAAGAAAAGAAAAAAAAAGTGGAAAAATATTTCACCTGGATTTGAAAAAGAAAAAGAAGCAAAAGGTGGGCAGAAAAATGTCAAAAACCGAAAAAGAGAGCCCATGCAAAGAGACTCATGCCACTGATTCCACAAAAAGAAGAAACAGCTTGACAGAACACAGATAAGCGTGGCTAAAAGCTGATGCCAGAAACAGCAAATTTGGTGTTTTTTTATCTTTAATTAAGAAATAAATATTAGCACCAGAAATAATCCAAAGGGTGTCTCAGCAAAACCAAGACAGGACAGGAACTTTCAGAGAGAGAGAGAGAGAGAGAGGGACGGAGGGAGGGACGGAGGGTGGCGTATGTGGCAAGGGAGGAGCTGACCAGGTTGAGTTTCACGAGAAGGAAACAGACAAATCATCATCTCTGAACAACCGCAGACATCCACTCGATCTTGTTAAGATTTTTGTGCAGTTAGATGATGGTGCAGAGAGTGTCTTTTTGTATAAGATAGTGGAGAGTGGTGGTTCTCGGAAGAGTGGACACATGGCACGAACCCAATTCATCAAAATACCAAACCCCTTCACTTTTTATGCTGCTTTTTTCTAGTTCTTGACTAAGTTCTTGGGATAATGTTATAGAGTTAAATTTATAAATTAAATTTCGTATACTAAATTATATAAAAATTTATAATTAAATTATTATTTAAGTATTGATTATTGTATTTATTTTTTATTAAAAACATATAATTTAATTTACAAATTTAAACTACAATTTTGTCTACATAACCCAAATCCTAGTTCATTGACCAAAGACCAACTTCCTCCCCCCAAATAAAACTAAGGAAAACTAATGAAAAGGGCTTGAAAACTTTGAGTTTTAATGATAAGGACAAAATAAAGGGTAAAGTGAATAGTACCAGGATTGACTTTTTAGTGTGAAAATGTGGTTTTTCGTTAAAGTAAACAGTACCGGGAGCTTTTCATTAAAGTTCCCATCAAACTATACTTCCTCCCCATAATAAAACTAGGGGATTTGACCAACCTCAATAATTATGAACTGAGTTGAATAAATATAAAGTTTTGGAGTGCAAAGTTGGAAATTATGATTAATTAATCCATTATTTAGCTTATTGGTATAGTATGTTCGAGACTTGACACTCACACTTGCTTTTCACTACTTTAACTATTTTGGTCCTAATGAGAGGACCTGGTTTCTCTGCACTCTCATTTCTCAAAAACTTTTATTTTTTCTTATTTGTGTGGTCACGGTTAAGTTGCGTCAATATTTTATATTACTATTACTTTTTGTCTTATTATCTCTATAAAAAAATAACATCAAATGTTAACGTAACTTAACCGTAACTGTACAAAATAGCAGGAGATGAGAGTGTATGAAAAGTGGGAGGGAATAGAAGCCGGGTCCCTAATGAGAGGCTAACGTATTTGGATCTTTGGCTCAAGGATAAAGATAGGTACTTTTTTGTCATTAAATTACTATATTATAGATTTTTATCACACAAGTGGTTCACTTTTGAACCCCTAATAAACATGATCACATGAGTAATAGAGAAAAGAGAGTCGTTCACAGATCTCAACAATATTTAAGAAACGAGATTTGGGCTTAAGCCGGTTACACAATAAATTAACCGTAATTAGATATCGAATTGATATTTATGAGAGTTAAATTTGAGAAACATATCACTAAATTAAGAGCAGTGATATTCGCATTTATTTTTATATTTCACACACTTTTGTAAATTTTTATCTATTGATCTTCTTCTATTCATTTGATTCGAATGTCGAAAATTAAAACAAGTGCGTGAGAAGTAAAAATACGTGTGTAAATAGCATCACTCTAAATTAATCGTACATAGTCCTAGTGATGAAGCTCAACTTATAAATGCACGCGGTATAATTTTAGGGTAGTGTTAACCATGTATCCATTTTTACTTTATATTCTCATCTCAATTTTTAGCTGTCGGATCGAATGAATTGAAAACAATAAAAAATTAACAAAGGTGTAGAATTAAAAATAGGTGTGTGAATGACACTATCTCAGTTTAATGCTAGTAGGTTGAAGTGGAGTTTGGTGGTGATGGGATTAAATTGGTAACTTAGCTAGCAACTTCCTAATCGTGCATATCTTAGATTGGAAAAACTTATTTTAATCAAATTGGCGAAGACTAATCAAAGTAATTAGTCATCTAACTAGGGTTTGCAAGTGCAAATTTGTTTATATATAAAATGAAATTCCCAAAATTAACCCAAGTTGATGAGATGCCAACTTGGTAGTTTCTTTTTATCCACGCAGACACATACAGCTAATACAAGGACCACCATGCATATAATTATCATCTTCTAGTTGATAATATATAGCTGAAAAAAAATCATCTTTTGTAAACCGATTCATGAATAATATGTACCTAGTGGCAGATCCGTCGCACTATTTTTTTTATGTAATTTTTTATATAAGTTTTTGAAGAACTTATATTATGATATATTTCAACAATCTGAACTGTTTATTTTTTAGTTCTTCTCACAAATATCATGTCTACAAAAAATTACTTAAATCTGAAAACATATGACCCTTGTATTAAGGGTTTAAGGTTTTTTTTTATAGAATTGTATTTGTCTATTTTCTTTGCTACAAGTGAATGTCTTAATGATTTTGGATTTGTCTATTTTTTAGCAATTATATGAATGATGTTTCAAAAGAAATATAGTTCAGATCGTTAAAATACACAAAAAGTGAGCCCAAAAAACGTGTGTCAAAAGTTATGTAAAAAAATGGTGTATATATATGAAGTTATGACGATTAGGACTCGCTTTTTTCAGAAGACTAAGTCTTTGTCCGGTGTATATTTATTATTTATCTGTTTTAATGATGGGTTAAATCCATTTTAAGAAATGCAAGCTAGTGAGGTTTTTTAATTCAACTAACGGTGGACATCTCAAAAAAAAAAATGATACAGAGTTGAGTGCGCTTGTTAGAACTTAGAAATGACAATATCATGAAAATATTGTAAAGAAAAATCAAATTTAATGTACTCCTTTAAGTGTGAATTATTATAAAAGAGATATTATAATCATTGTTCTGAAAATTTCTATTGTTCCGAATTAATCATAAGAGTTTGAAAATTAAGAAATGGCGCCTAGACCTGCCTAGACACTCTCACCTAGGTTGCAACTTTTATTTGGACTGAAAATATATAACTTTCATTTTGCATTTTATTTTTTCAATAAATTGTAAAAGACTTGTTGAATACTTGGATGAACGCTCACTATATATTCATTCTCCGTGTTTCCAATATGATTTAATACTTTATAATCTATGAGTCTTTCAATTTTTCAATTTTTCAATTTATGTATCTCAATATAATTATGTATTTCTTTTAAGTATAAATAGATATTATATAATAATTTAATTAAAATTAAAAAAACTAGGCCCCCGACTAGACAACTAAGCAATAAACCTTTGTCTGCCGTCCAACTAGAGCCTTTTAGAACCTTGATTATAACAATTATATTGCATGTCATAGTAGTTGATACATCTATACACGCGAGTGCCTTCTTAGAGATTCTGTTTCGGTATTCATGGAGTGGGACAAATAATGTTCTTATATTGTTTGTTCATTTTGTGTAGCAAAAAAAAAAAAAAATGAATACTTTGAATATTAAATAGGAAATCTTAACGAAACATTTATGGCATTATTCACTTACATCTTTATTTTATTTATTTATTTATTAAAAGCTAAAAAATTTAATAATTTTTCGTTAATTTTTCTTATTAAATTGTCCGTATGTGTCACGAAACTGTCAATATAAGATCTTAAATTATTGCATCCCGAGCAGTGAAATGAAAACCTTGCATGAAACTGGTACAATAAAAATACCAACAGGGATACCATGTTATCTGTGGCATTCGAAGACCCACATTTTGTGGTATTCGACGTACAAGGTGCTTCAAGACAACAACATTTTTGTGAATATTTCGTTTTCTGAAAACAACATATTGGTCACGAGTTACGAAAGGGTTATGTCTAGTCGTTGTCACAGTGATGGATATTTTTACATAAATAATTATTTATTTATGCTTGGTAAGGTTCAATTTTAGTGGCTTATGGATATGGTCCACTAAATTAATTATTCGATTTATAAGGAAGTTTGAGAGGACAGCACTTACCATACACTATACAAGTCCCACTAATCAAATAAATTGCTTTTCATTCAAAATAAGAAAAACTGACAAGGATAGTTTGAAAATTTTGAGTTTTAAAGATAAGGATAAAATGAATAGTATCATGAGTGACTTTTTAGTGTAAAAATGTAGTTTTTCATTAAAATGAACAGTACCGATAATTTTTTGTTAAAGTTCCCTTCAAAATAATCTATAAGATTCATATAACTATTCATTTTAATTTTTAAGATTTAAGATCGATAAAAATTGTTCATGAGATTATCAACGTTAATCATTTTGATCATTTAGTAAAAAATTTCCGCTCAATTGAAAAACACCAATTCGAATAGAGTCTCATTTTAGAAAAGAGTTCCATTTTAAGAGAGTTACTTTAATATTTCTCGAATTAAGAACATATTTCAAGAGTAAAATAGGCACAAAATCAACGTCTCCAACCTAACGGGACAATAAACTACTAACACATCAAAATGAACATACCTTGTGAAGGATACCAAAGGATGATGACTATGAATTGTAAACGAATAGTTTGAGATTTTATGTGAGATAAATTTGGGTTTTTTTTGTGAAAGATATAGAGGAAGAGAGATAGGTGGGTTTTAAATGTTTGGTTTTTGTGAAAGATATAGGTCAACCACCACCATAAGGCTATAACGATTGTTCTCTTCGCTAGACTAAGATTTAGGTTCGAGTTTTGCTATCAGTAATCCCTTTTGGTCAGTTATCAGTAGTAAAATCCAAAAAAAGGCTAAGACTCCCGGTAAGTTCTTAAACAAACTTGTGGTATACCCTCCTCTAAACTTTTGATCACCAAAAAAATATATGTATCAACCCTAACAAATGATTGTTTTCCCAACACATACAAAATTTCTCTAGATGGAGAGGAGAAAGAGGATCTGATCTTGGGCTGGGTCACTATCATTTTAGTAGATTCTCATCCCACCCAAACCAACTTCCATTAAAAGAAGCCCAAAGACAGAATCTCAACGGTCATATTTTCAAGCTTTCAGATTCTTCGTCTTCGAACCCTCTTGACCGTTGTCTTCAGTCCTCTCTCTCTCTCTCTCTTCCAAAGTAAAAGGCATCCGAAAGAAGTCAGCTGTAAAAGTCGACAATCATTCATGGGGTGCTTTCCAAAGTGCTTCTCTACTTGTAAGCGCCGAAACCTCAAAAGTTCAGTCACTCTAACTCCCTTTAAGCACCATGTAAGCCCACAAAGTTTCTTTTTTTCCTGTGATTTTTACTGCCATTTCCATTTTGTTACTTAGATTTTTACCCGTCTGAGATTAATTTTTCACAGAGCATTGAAGTTGCTGAAGAAGCTCTTCAAATCCAACCTGCTGAAGCTGAACCCACAAAGCTAGAAGAACTTATAAAAGCCATTAAGCACAGCAGAGAATCAGAGTAAGAAATCCATTGTCAAAGCTGGGATCCTGATTTTGTTTCGTTTTTCGGAGAATCCGCTTCGATGGATCTACGGAATTTGTGTTGTTTATAATCTATGTTTGTTCATTGATGTGTGTGATTAGAGAGAAGAGTGAAGAACAATCAAAGAATGGTGATATAAAGAAAGTCGCATTTGATTTGAATGTGGAGGCAAATGATGAAGAAACACACACCAAGGAAGAACTCTCCAATGTATTGGTGGAATGTGATGAGAAGGAGAATGAAGGGGAAACAAGAAAAGGGATCGAACCGAATTCGATTGTATCAAGTGTGGTATCACCATCATCTCATCCGTTGAATCAGAATCACCGTTATGAAAAGTGCAAAAATAGTGAGGTTGAAGATGATGATTGTGCTAATGCTGATGAGTTTGAGAGTAGTAAGCAAATCTTTGTTGAAGAAGAGTCTTCCGAGTCCTTGTTTTCGCTATCGATTGATTCTCGAAAACAAGAAGTTTGTGATGATTCTGGAACAGAAGGGAAGGAGGTAAACAGTCCAATGCCAAAGCAGCAAAATGGAAGAAGAGATTGCAGAAGGCAGAGTTTTCAGGCAGTGTTGACCCCCGTGGAAAATCTTGGTCAATGGAAGGAGGAGGTCAAAGAAAAGTCAACTCCAGCAGAAGTTCCAAAGCAGCAGCACAAAGAGAAGGAGAACATAAACATGGAGGTGGAGGAGGAGCAAGATTTGAAATTACCCTTCAGTCCGGAGCCTGCTTTGAAGCAGTCGAAACTCAGCGCAAGGCCGAGGACAAAGTCGTCTTCTTGCGTCGACACGAGCCTCTCGAGCTGGCTGGTTGAGTCTGAGACCACACCAATGTCAAAAGCTAGTAGCAATAATTCTGTGGGGAACAAGTTTAAAGCACCCGGAAGCCGGGAAGATAGGCCAATCCTGGGAGCTTGGACAGCTGAGAAGCTTAAGCAGCTGTCGGCTTCTTCTACTCCGAAAAGGTCACGAAGCCCGAGTCCGGAGGAAATGCCGATCATGGGAACTGTTGGGAGCTACTGGAATCGGACTGGGCAGGCTCTTCTTGCAGAGGAATGGCCGAACCAATATGGGAAAACAAACAGGTAAGAGATTGAAGTGATCTTTCAGTTTATTCAAGCGATAAATTTCTAATCTGTTCTAAACTACGAGAAGGAGATCTCAACTTTGACGAGAAGGGGAATCAAACTACGAGAAAGTGTCATGGAAGTCCACTCCATCTGTTGTATTATTATCGTACGTATAGTATTCAACAACAAATAATCAAATACAACATTCTTCATTTCCTTTCCCTGATTACTATGAAACCCCCACAGGACGATACAGCATTGATTTGTTTCGAGTATTTCTCACTGCGCAAGCTTATCCAGCATCTCTGCTTCGAAATGGGAAATGAATTATTTCTCCTTTGACGTATCCAGCTGGTTTTTCTACACGTCGTGAAAGAGTCTCCTTATCTGGTCGACGGTAGTAGGCATCAATGTGATCGGACATCTCTTATACTGTGTCAACAACGAGACATAAAAAGATAATCGGTTACATAAGATGCAAAATATGCACAAGACAGTTTTTTCTTCCCCTGATTGGGATATATGCAGACATGTTGATGTACTCGACAGTATGCAAAATGCCGAGATCAACCTATAAGCTTAGCTCCAAAGGAGATTTGATCTCTTCTTTTTTGCCATTAACCGTAATCAATTAAAAGTGGGAAGTCCGAGGATATGCACATTATAGACTTGCCAACGGATATGAGATGTGTGTTTATCTATTTATAAAGCTAACAGCACCTGGAGAGCCTCACCTGAGAAACATACTTGAAGATGCAGGCATAGCAGAAGACAAACCCAGAGACTGTAATTACAGATGGATTCGCACGCCTCTGTGAGCAGAGAGGACAAAGAGCTCTATCTGGTGGCAGTGGAATCCCCTCTTTGGCAACCTGTTTATAATGATAGGTTAGACTTGATTATTTAAGCAACATGCCAAGACCTTGATCGATTGGAAGTGCCATTACAGTCTAAGAACATGATTACATCTGATTTCTTTGAACTTTACCTGCGGAGGTGGAGGTGGAGGAGGTGGAGGGTATATGGTTGGAGCTGACATTCTCTCTTCAGCAGATTGGTACCACCATTCCATCATCTATAAGTATAATTCAATCCAATTTAAGTTATGATGGCAATCCATGCTAGGGGAAAAAGAAAATGACAAAAAGGATAAAAATGAAAGGTCAAACGTCTGATTCAGCTCGAAATAAAAGCGTAAAAATGGTTTTGAGGTATCGATACTTGTTGACACTAAAAGCAGGATCTTCAAAACTCATATATTCTTTATCCTGTTGTCACTTTGTTCATCTACATTCACGTTTAAAGTGTCCACCTCAATCTCCTTTCTCTTTTTATCCATTTCTCCTCCAGGACATATCCCATTTCTATTCAACCTCCGACTTTCTTACGGTTCTTAGCTATGGTTAGACTAGCCGTCTAGCACTAAAAATATGTGATTATAAAAGATTACGGAAAGAAGTCATACTCAAATTCAAGATTATTTATGCTTTCTCCAGAAACATAAATAACAGTGTAGAAGCTAGTAAGGTTAGCCACACTTACTTTAAAAAAGAAAACCGCAGCAATTAACCCAGTCTGTGCATAATCAAGCACAGTGTATGTACCGCTGAGCAACGCTCCTTGTAATGCCTGTAGGTAAATTGTCAGACAAAGAGAACCAGCTCAAGTCAATACAAATATAACTCCTTCCTCATAATTTTTAAATAGTTTTATATAGATTCCTTTTTTCCTCGTGGAGTATCACTAATCAAACCAAATTATATAGCAGACTACTTGCATATGCAAGGCAAATTACTATCTTATGTTTCAAATCAACATGACTAAGAATCAAACTAAACAGATGAAGTTATACCTTCAACCATGGAGGGCCACGAAGTCTCTCACGTTCACGGGTTCTTGTTTTTGAAATTCTAGAAGAAGTATCCATCTACCTTGACACCAAAAAACTGTATTTCAACTACTGAATTATATGTACAGAAAAAAGATGCCATGACTCATGACCAGGTCTACTATCAAAAGTCCTTTTGTCACTCGCATAAATATAACATTCACCTGATAAAAGTATAAAGAAACACAAAACCCCCGACTAAATGCACTAAAATAATAAAAAAGATAAATACAAGGGATCCAAAAGAAAACTTTGCCACACTATACCAGTTCTTGCCCTGTAGCACGACAGACATGAATCCCAAGCACATGTAATCCTAAGGAATAGAATCCAGTTGCATCCAACAAGTATAACATCTGGTAAGCGAACGAAAATCCTGCATCATCAATTCTTGGTTAAAATGTATTATCTAACCAGAGGTACGGTGACAGTTAACACAGATAAAGGAGTTACAGTACTTCTCAACAGACATCACCATATAGATTCACCAAGAAGATGTAACATCGCACATTGGAAACACTACACAGAACACTATACATCATGGGGACTGTAGATAAATATCTTCCATTACATTAAAGATTAACAATCACGTCAACACGACCTTTTGTATAAGAAAAAGTATGCAAGTAGTAATCTTCTGAATAAGTATTTATATAATTACACAAATTAAGTTACTTGCTTCAGTTTCTACTATTGTTTTATGCATGGCATGTGTATCCTCACAAATATACGCGAGAAAAGAAAAAATCAGATCCAGAAAAGTTAAATGGTCATTCTTTGCAAATATAGCCCAAGCTAGAAAGATGCACATACCTTCACTACTAGCATGCAGCAATGGGTAGCAAGCACCTATAAATTCCTGGATCTTTGTGGTCAAACGCGTCCTAACTGATACGACCATATCTGAAGTTCCCCGTGAAACAACAACATCTTCTCCTCTATCAATTATGTCAGCATCATCAAATCTTTCATCTACGTGTCCCCATAAACTCGCTTGAAGTCTGGCTTCCCTTTCTCTATTGTAGATTGAATGCAGTTTTGACTTAAAGTAAGGCAACACAACCTGATACATATTGGTTCACAAATCATCACTCCTTCATATAGCTAGAGCTAAAAGAGAAGAAACCGTCATAGCACTAAGTTGAAAAAAATTGGATGATTTCGGATTGATGAAGTTCGAAACGGAAACTTTTAAAATAATCTCACATGTTCCACCATCCTAAAACATTTCCTTCCTTTTGAGCGGTCTATCTATTGCCTCTCAGAAAGAGTATCAGTGCTACAAACGATAAGCAACCTACATGTCTAAAAGTTATAACTTTTTACACCCAGCAATCACCAATCACTCCAGTAAGAATAATATGTTCCTAAAACTATTTCATCAAACAATGGCACGACCAAAAACAAAACTTTTCAATCAAATTGATAAACAGAATGAACAAGGAGCAGAGGAGAGACGGTACCAAAAACACAACCGAAAGAAGTCTCTGGCGCTTCTCTAAGCCAGAATGCTGAATTTCATCACCTGGGTTCAGTCGAGGATCATCATTCCTCATAGCTTTTATCTTCACAGCCCTCCTTCTCAACCCGTACAACGATTCCGAAAACGAAGCATCTGCAGCAGAAAACAAACAGGATCCAGAAAACAAAACCAAATTATTAAACAAATTAAGTAACAACAAAACAGAAACAGCCATTGATGGATTCATGAAGATTCTGAATTCCGAAAACGTGCCTGTAGTTCGTAAGCTGTGAGTTTCGAGGACGAGCATGAGCAAGGAGAAGAACTCGTCCTCGTAGTCCAGAACCCTGTGGAGGAAGGGTCTTCGTAAAGCTAATACCTGTGGTTTTATTGAATTAATTCGACATTAATTTAGTTTACAGAAGATAAAAAGGTCAAATTTTTTAAGGCTCCCAAAAAACCCCCAGGGAGGAAGAATCAATCGAATTTCAGAGAAAGGAAGAAATGAACTTACGCCGATGGAATAGGTGAGGGCGGCGCGGAGACTGGCAGGGAGCTGCTGAGCCGCCGCCATCTCGAAGAAGGTGGGGCGAGTCCCTTGGCCTCCCACCTGAAACAACATCTTCTTCCTTCTCTCTCTCCTTGGTGTTTTCTGAGCTTTGATTTGCTGGGATGTTGCTGCGGAGGAGGAGGAGGAACTGAGTAAAACACTTTGCTTTCGCTTTGGAAACTTGACGGTTTGGAAGGTACGAATTTCACCACCACATCCAACCACAAAAGCATGCCAATGCCATTCAATTATCAATTTATGCTTTTTTCTATTCTTTTTTCTTTGTGGGAAAAATTGGGAAAGGATCATCTCCGGATTCCTTCCACCAAATTCATCCCATCAATCAATTCAGACATTTGAAATTTAATCTAACGGTTAAAAATAAGGATCTCTTTAAAATTTATAATAACTTTAACCGTTAGGTCAAATTTCAAAGGTCCTGATTGATTGATATGATGTATTTTGTGGAAGAGATCCGGAGATAATCCCTTTCCAAAAAGCAAATGAAAAATCTTGGTAATGTAGGCTTCGTTTGGATGTGCTTTTAAAATGGCTGAAAGCACTTTTAGAGAAAATATTTTTGGGTTCCAAAAACACTTTTAAATGTTTTCTGCAAGAAGCACTAGTTATGTATTTCTTCCAGTAAGCACTTTAAGTGCTTTTTCATGATTTACTTGCATTTTTACTAAGGATTGGTTCCAAAAACATTTTCATCAAAAACGCTTTCAGTCATTTTAAAAGCACATCCAAACAAATTCGTATTGCGTTCCGATTTCAAAATACGGTAAAAATCGATATGTGACAGTTAAAAGTAGCGCTACATGATACATCAACGAAGACACATACACAATATACGTCAAATACGAAAACAAAATTAAAATAAAAGTAAGCTAACCCTACTCTCGACTACATTGCACACATCAGCTACATCGCTTGGAATCCTCCTTTATAACCACTACAATCTACATGCATTTATATGTATGCATATGCATCAATCAGTGAGGAAGACGAAACCCTACACTTGGGATCTACGTTTTTCGAGGGGCCAGACTGGTCGATATCCATCCGGTGGCCGTCCAGCGGTTTCAACTTATTCTCTTGCTGTTGCTGCTCGCAGCAGACACCGTCTGCGTTATTCGTCGTCGGTAACTTGCACTTGTTCCATTATCATCATCAATGGCTCACACAATAACAAATTTTTCATTGTGATCGGGACACGGATAGTATACCACGTGTTTTAATATAAGTGGTGAAATTTTTTATTTTTTAAGTATTAACTTTTTAATACACATATCTCACAATTTGTGTAATAACATGTAGACATGTGGTATGCTATCTCGTGTTCCGATCATATTGAAAAATCTCTCTCACTCCTTCCCGTCCTTCATCATTTGAGTGGCTGTGATCTGCATGCAAAAATATAGCACATCTTTCATTTTTTAAGCCTTTGCTCTATTGAAATAAATGTGGATAAAAATGGCCATTGGATATGTTTTCGGCTGTGATCAAAACGCTGAGATTAGAAGTAAAAGGAATAGTGCTGAACTTCGTCCTTTCTCAAAGGAAAATTTTATTTGAACATATGTAACTTCTTTCTACACTCAACTTAAATTTTGAATTGTTAATTGTCTATTTTACCCTATTGCATAATTACTATTAAGTACAAAATGAAATTAATAATAAAACTCAAATTTATCAATAAACCCACACACTATAATTAAATTCTACCATCACTTCTTATTTATCCTACATTTATACCGATTAAAACCCTAATAGCTCTTGTAGAGAAAAACAAGTTTTTTTTTATTGATGGATGGTGATTGAAGTTTTGAATCCTCCAACTAAGGTATGACTCAATTTATGAATATTTTGTTTGTTTGATTTCAATTTTTTAAAAGTTTAAAAGATGAGTATTTGGGTTTCAATTTTTTTTCATCAATCCTGCATTGTTTGTTAAACTTTCTGCAAACTTTGGATTCCGGTGTTTGTCTGCACCCTAAAACACCAAAACGACTTGAACTGTTTGTGTTTGCCCCAAAACTTTCTGCAACACTTTGGGTTCTGGTGTCTATTTGCACCCCAAAACAGTTTGGATTCCGGTGTCTGACATGGAACTCCTTTTTATTGTTTTTCTCTGCCGATGTCTATCTACACCCCAAAACACCATTTGGCATCAATGTAACTATTTCCTATTGTGCCACCTATCACTTTGTTTACAAGTAATATGCCTTTTAGTACAGACTTGTAGACTTGCAGAATTGCAGAATTGCAAGGACCTTAACACATTAACACTTCATATTTTTAATCGACTTAAATCTTACATGTGGTGAGATCAGGCCCCTACTATAAATTATATTCTTCTAGTAAAAAAATGAAAAATATACAAAAATTCTAGTTGAGAGCTTGTTTCAACATGTTACTTCTATTGATGAAATTTTATATTTTTCGAGTAAATATATGAAAACTCCATCCTCACCGTGATTAGATAATTCAAGCTTAGAGCTTATATGTTTAAAAACTTTATTAACTTTGTCCTTCATGGCCACTTATTAATACGGTTTTGACATTTATTTTTTTAGCAACAAGAATTCGATGATGCCTCTGATCGAGGCAAAGAGGTTGGACAAGAGTGTGTAGTGGATTATACTGATCAATTTACAAATCATGAGATAATCATTTATTTTCAGTGTTGTTGACGTGTTAGTTAATTTTAGAATTTTACTTCTAAATAGATAGGTGTTATATGCAGATATTCAAAGGAAAAGATGCGTTGATTAGGTGGGTTCATGAACAAGGAAAGCTGAATAATATGGTAATTGTTATTTAAGGGTGTGATTTAGGAGGTGAAGGTAAGCTTGTGAGTCACCCTCGACTAACACTTGCTTGTGAAAGAAACGGTACATATCCGCCATACAAGTGTGTTGTAGCATATGGTCAAAGGTCAGATGAGATTGGTCACACAAAAAAAACAATCTAGGAGTTCTGGTACGAAAAAATGTGATGTCCATTATTGTTGAAAGGTGTGAATATTGATGATGAGGACGATTGGACATTGAAAATAGTATGTGGAGTGCATAATCATCTTGCTTCAGTGTATCTTGAAGGACATTCTTTTGCGAGGTGACTTTCTAAAGAGAAGAACGAATTGTTGGTGGATATATCTAAGAGTTTGGTGAGGCCCAAAGATATCTTGGTCTCTATCAAAGACAGAGATGCACAAAAATGTATCAACTATAAGAACAATATATAATGCTAGGTACCGAAGTAGGATGAAAGAATTTTCCGGGAGAACACAGATGCAACAATTGCTTTATAAGTTGTCAGAGCACAAGTATGTTGAGTGGCACAGGAGTTGTGTGATTGACCTTTTATGGGCTCACCCTATTAATGTTGAGATATTATGAGCATTCTCACATGTACTTATCATGGATTGCACATATAAGACTAACAGGTACCGTTTTTCACTTTTACAAATTGTGGGTGTGACATTCACTAATATGACATTCTCAGTTGCTTTTGTGTATATGGAGGCTGATAAAGAAGACAATTACACTTGGGGTTTGACTAGATTAAAGACATTGCTTCATGACTATTGTTTTCCTGGGGTTATTGCCACCGATCAAGATTTAGCACTTTTGAATTTCATCAAGTCTATATTTCCTAGTGCGCAACATTTATTGTGTATATGACATATTAACAAAAAAGTGATGTCAAAGTGCAAGAAAATGTTTGAGTCAAATAAGCAGTGGAATAAATTTAATAGAGATTGGAACTGCCTTGTGAGTTCGGAAACAGAATGAGTGTCAGCGTTCTTTGCAAGAAATGAAATCTAAGTTCAGTAATTATAATGATGCTCTTGAGTACATACGAAACAATTGGTTAATTCCATATAAGGATAAATTCGTAGGCAGTTGGACAGATAATTGTATGCATCTTGGTACTACAACCTCCAACGGGTATATTTCTCCTTACTTTTAAAATTCTATATATGGTTTATGATTACTCACATATTGTTGTAAACATGGCAGAAAGTGCACATGCAAAGTTGAAGCGACAACTTCGCTCTAGTCAACTTAACTTTGAGACATTGTGGGTACATATACACTCCTTATTGGAGTTGTATCATACAGAGGTTAAAGCATCTTTTGAAAAAAGTCGATGTTTTGTTCAACTCAAATTCAAGAAACCTGAGTTGCAACGACTAGTAGGTTTTGTTTCTATCCATGCCTTGAACTTAATTGTCTGTGAGTCCAAAGGGTAGTTTGGGTTTGCCTTGCATTTACGAAATGATTATTTAGCCTTTTAAACTATATTGTATTTCAAGGTGACTTAAATTATATTGTATTCCTTTTTAATAACAGGTTGGAAAAATAAAGGGTGATTGTTGTATCTTGTGGTTGCACCATTTGCCAAACTCATCAGTTGCCGTGTGCACATGAGATTGCATAATATAGAAGGTTTGGTAAGTCGATCCCACTTGACGCTCTTTATCCACATTGGAGAAAATTAGATTTTATCAATATGCCAAATGGTAGTGAACAACTAATTCCTCCGGAAAAGTCACGGGTGGAAAGATTTAATAGGTGGTATGAAGAAAAAGATGATGATAAGAAACGAGAGCTCGAGATAAAAATTGAAGAGCTAATGAACCCAGGTATGACTTCACTTAATGCTCCAAAAGAAAAGATTAAGATAAAAAGACGACCATGCAAAGTTGACAGTTCTACCATGTGGCACAAAAAGAGTCAAATGAGCAGTGATATTAGAGTGAACAACTTGTACTCAAAATACCAGGGGTGTGTTGATCAAATTAAGCAACTTTGAGGGTTAGAGAATGTAGCCACTAATGATGTTCTGGCTCTTGAAGATGATTAAAAATGTTTTGATAGATATGTTGAAATTTCCTTTTCTTTAGTTTATTTTCTATCATGTTTTAAGTTTAGAACTCACAGTGGAAAAATTCGTAATGTAAAAATATGAACTAGTTACAACAATCTTCCTGTAATTCTTTGAATCAAGACAAGCAAGTTTAACTACTTACTGTTGGAAAAGTTGATAATTGGTTTCTTTTAATTGCAAGGTCTTAGGTTTTTTAAATCTCAGTGTTTTCCATGTTGTCAAATATCTATGCCTCGTAATTGGAAAAATTTCAAGGATATTTGTTTGATTTGTTGCTTATGCGCATCAGCAGAAAGAAAAAAAAGGCAAATGTGTGGGTTTGGTAGCAGAAAGATAAAAAGTAGCCATGAAAATGCTAGTGGGAAGAAGGGGGTGGGGCAAGGACGCCATTTTGAACAGGAAAAAAAAAACAATTAGAGATGTTATTTATAAAGGGAATGGGTTTAAAGATAATTTATCATTTTGAATTGGGTTTGAGATGGTAGTTTAGGTAATAAATTTGGGTTTAAAGAGATATTAGTTCTTTAATAAAAAACAATATGGGTGAAAATAGTAAGTTGAGTGTAGAAAGAGGTTACATGGGTTGAAATAAAATTTTCTTTTCCTTTATTGATTTTTAATAGCCTTTTGATTTGGCCGAAGGTTTAAGGTTGTATGATTAGGACTTTGGCACACCAATAGTGGGGCCATCACTGATATATAAAGTAATGCTAGTTGAGAAATGCTCTGGGCTCTCAAAAGTAAAACTTTCTAGAACTTCGTAACTTAATGTCAATTTTTTTACTAATATTATAAAAAATTATGTCAAAAATATAAGGTTGCAGAAAGTCTTACTTTTAGCTAAGAGAATCTCCTAAGTATTTCTCATGCTAGTTTAATTGGAGTCTGCTGCTATAGTGCATATTCTCATGACAACAAGAGTTTCGTAATTCAGATTCTGTATTGTGTTCTTTCGATGTTAAATAGGAAAATAGAATGCAATGCAATTATTTGAAGTCCAGGACTCCAGGAAATGGGAAAAACTTGTTTGGGGCTCGGTTTGCTACTGGACTTTGCTTAGTGTCAGTGCAAGTCCACAAATGAAGTTCTTTCCTTTCCAACTGGTTTCCTAATTGTTCTTATTTCACGACAATACATTTCTATCGAAAACAGAAGAAAAGATTGCTTTGATCTGCCGCATCAAATTACCTAGGTCGTACCGTCGATGACTGAGGTGGTATTCTGAACACGATTGGCAGCCTTCGTTGCCTGAAATGAGGAACTGTATTAAACATGGACAAAATGCTATTAGCAAGGTGAAACGAAGGACATGTCCTGAACTTACCTCTTTATTCCAATCAGTGCGTAAATTTACCACCACAAGTGCTGTTAGTTGAACAACAAGTCCACAAATGATTCCCATCCAAAGCCCCTATACACACAAATTTAAACTTCAATGGCTGATACATACATACATATATATATACACACACAAACACACAGAGAGAGAGAGAGAGAGAGAGAGAGAGAGACTCACCATACCTCCAATATGGAGGACGAAGGCGAAAACCACAGCAGTAGGAATTCCCACAGCATAATAAGCAATAAAATTTATGGCTACACAAAGATTCTGCCATCCACAGCCTCTGGCAGCCCCTGCATACCCAATTATTAATTCTTTTTAGCTGCGAAATGAGAATTTTGAAAAGAAATAAAGCACTTAAAATATGTTAAGTTTCAAACTTCATGAAGCCATTGGATTCAGTAATTGCTAGAACCTGAAAGCACACATTGGAATCCATCCAAGAAGTCGGAAACTGCAAGCAGTAGCATCATTTTAGCAACATATTTGATCACTTGATGCTCATTGCTGTAGAGCTTTCCCCAAACATGGCGTATCAAAACCGTTGCTATTGCGATTGCAGCACCCTGTAATAAAGCCATCACAGTCATGACTCGTAGAGCTAATTTTGCACCTTGTGGTCGTCCAGCACCCAATTCATTTGACACTCTTGTGCTGTTACGATAACAGGAAAATATTATTCTCAATTTCTCAGATTAGAAGATAAATACAAGTACAAGATTGAATGTTGATATGCTGTTAGAAATCACATGAATCACCGACCTTATAGCGCTGCCAAGGCCAACTGATATCGTATAAACCATCCAACATGTGTTAAGGCTGCAAAGACAACAACAAAATCAGAAACTATTCAAATTTACTTACGAGTGAACGAATAATAGTTCTCTATAGTTTTCTACATTCTGTACCTTATTGATAACACAGATGTTTCTAGTTTTGGGTTCGGGAGAAGACCGGATAAGAGAACAACCATTTCAAAGCACCAATATTCGAGGCTGCAATTCGAAAGCGTGTATATAGTCGGTGGTTCAGATAGAAAAAAAAAGATCCAACATTTCTGGTAAACATGACAATTTTGATGTTTTGTACTATCTGTTAAGCAGAAAATGAAACGTACCATAGCATTACAGCTGAAGAAATGGCAAGTTTGACAAAGCTGAAAATGTCATGCAATGCCTGTTTCGAAAATCCAGTCCAAGTTTTCTTGCAGGCGGGCGAGAACAGCACATAACTTGCCACTAACACCACGTTAAGCCAATGCGAAATGCTAATTGCCAACGCGGCACCTTTGTTTCGCAGTCCAGATTTAAAAATAAGTCCCCAACAAACCGCAATGTGGAGAAAAGCTGTGACTCCAGAGGTGATCATCATTGGAAACACATTGTTTTGCGTCTGTAAAAATCTGTTGAGGCATTGGAGGAGGCTGAAGGCGAACAGACTCGGAATCATCCAGCGGTTGAAGGTTCCTGCCTCGGCAGATATCTCGTGGTCTTGGTGAAGAGCCATGAGAATGTCGCTTGTGTAGAACCAGATGAGTGACAAGGGAATGCTTACTGCTAATAATATTAGCATTGCTTTTTGCATGTGGACTCCAAGCATGCGGTACTGTTTGGCTCCGTAGGCTTGCCCACATAGTGTTTCCAATGCACTTCCCATTCCCAACTGCGAGACATGTTTGATAATTTTTTATGGGCCTCTAATAAAATGCTTACTGCAAAAGCACCCGTATATGACCGAAAGTGTTTCCTAAAAAACATGCTTACTGCAAAAGCACCCGTATATGACCAAAAGTGTTTCCTAAAAAACATTTCTAAATGAGCACCTAAAGAATTAAATCATATTGATGTTTTTATTCTAATGAGAGTCGAATACAGTAACAGTCCAATGCAATAACAAATAGATCAAACTAGACTTGGACAATACAATACTTTTTATTGTCCATCGTAACCAACATGAGGACTTTCATGCAACGGGAACGTCACATTGGCGCCGTGACAAATGGAGAAAAGCTTAAACACCGCCACTTACCAAAAGAAAATTTGAACAAAATGTTGAAGAGAAAGTCACTTACCAAGACACTGAATCCAGTGACATTAGCAAAGGAAGAGGCCATGGAAGCACTAGAAAGTTCCAACTCTCCGAGATGGCCGACAAACATGACTGCTGTGACCTGTAAGCTGTACTGCAACAAGCTCACTGCAATCAGAGGACCCGCCAGCCACAGTTGCAACTTCGCTTCTTGAATTACAAGCCATCTTTTAGAAACCGGCACGTTCGGCGATATATCGGAATTTTGAGGCGCTGGCATTGGAAAAAGGGTGACTGTTTCTTCAGGCTCTATCGCCGATGTATCGGTCGCCAAAAGAGAGTTAAATTTCGGAAATTCTGGAAAAAAAATTCACCTAGCGTCGGAATGAGTCTGGGTTGCAGAGCCTCGCGAAGAACGACGTGAAAATTGAAACCCTTCTGTTGCGTTTTTCCTTCTCTTTTGACACGTGGCATAATCTACACCCTCCACTACAATCCTATTACAATTTGTACTATTCTATTATAATTTACACCCTCCACTACAATCCTATTACAATCCTACCACAATCCTATTCTAATTTGTAAGGAACTTTAACGAAAAGCTATCGGTACTGTTCACTTTAATGAAAAAACATATTTTTATACTAAAAAATCAATCCTGGTACTATTCACTTTACCCTTTATTTTGTCCTTATCGTTAAAACTCAAAGTTTTCAAACCATTTTCATTAGTTTCCTTAATTTGTATTCTTCTATTATAATAGGATTGTAGATATATCGTTCCGGGATACCACATTCATCATTACGGCACAAGATCAAAGCACTGCAGTAAAGATTCTTGAACAAGTCCCCTGGGCTGTCATGAAGCAGAATTTCTGTCAAGAGATGGCCGCCTGAGCTTGCACTTGAGGAGATCCAGATGGAGCTGAGTACGGATACAATGTTCGACGTCTGGCTAAGGAGATTGGCGAGTTCGTTGAGCTAGAAGACACCTCCAAGGCGCGTGGGTTCTTACGAGTGACAGTCACTGTTAATACCCAAAACCCATTGACGACGGGATGCTCGTAATAGGGATTTTACCACCTGCAAAAGTATGGATAAAAATATTTAAAAATATTTGCAAGAGAACAAGGTAATTGTAGTATAACAGTTTAAGTAAGATCGTTCTTCATAGAGATTGAATGAATAATTTATGTAAAAACCAATCTTAATTAATTTTTTGAAACAAGATTTTGGAAAAGATTGTTTTTATGACCTAAAATATTAAAAAAGAAATTTAATTAAAAACAATTAAAAATTGGCAAAGTCAAGAAAACAAAAGAAAATAGTTTTGAAAATAATTTTAAGCACTAGAATTCTGAATTTCTACATACATGCTTTAAATGTTAGGCTTTCCTAATACATATTTTTCTCGTAATGTTTAAGCGAAAACGTATATCTAACATGCAACTCGTATGTGATGTTCATATCAAATATGGGTTTGAGAGGGTAATTTAGGTAATAAATTTGGGATTAAAGAGAGATTAGTTCTTTAATAAAAAATAATATGGGTGAAAAGAATAAATTCGGTGTAGAAAGAGGTTACATGGCTTAAATAAAATTTTTCTTTCCCAAAAGGACCCATGACACGTCATCTGTCAGATTAGGACCTCAAATTGAATCCATCCGTTGAACCAATCAACGGTTTTTCTTTCTTTTTTATCGAAAGCATTACAAGTTTACGAAAGCTATAAAGGCAGGCGCAACCTCTTCCTTTTTCCTTCTCTCTGCAGTCTGCACTATCTAATTCTGCGGAATCCTTCTCCTCTGAAATTCTGATCTCATCATCTGGATATTACGGTGCGTGCAAGCTACATACCGACGATGAACGTTGACGTGAACGGCGTCTGCTGTGAGCAACAACAGCAAGACAATAAGATGAAGCCGCGGGAAGAGGTTCCAAACGGCCACCGAATGGACATCGACAAGTACTCTCGCCCTTCAGAAGACATAGATCCCAAGTATCAAGCCAAATCATTCTCTAGGAATTTTCATAAATCCATAGGTACGTGCCTCTCCCATCGATCTCTAGTTATTATTTTATTTTTTTTAATTTCGTTTTTCTTTGTGTTAATTAATTAGGCTGCTCGTAAATTTTAATTTACTGAAAGGAAAATTTCGATTTTGTTTTGATCTTTTTGTTAAGAAATTGGGTGAAAGAAGCAGGTAGTTAAACATATTTTCTTTGATTTGAAAGAATCGTCTAATATTTATTTGATATTTTTGGTCATATTTTTGTTTACTTCTAACAATAGAACAACTTACAATATTACTACGATAATTATTTAGATACGCAAATGATTTCTGACGTATGAGGCTTGGCATTATCTTGTGCAGAAAAAGATTTGCAAGAAGCTTGGTCCATGATTAAATCTGCTTTAGACCAGTATAATATTTTATGCTCATTGGATCTGGTATGCAGTGATAATTATTCGTGAAATGTGATGAATTTTGAAACATGAATTATAATTATTCATACATTATTAAATTGTATACTTTTAATCATGTTTAGGCCAGGGGTTACATGATCATCGTAGTGATCATGAATACAGACCCATATATTATTATCAGGGCAAGAAATCTTCTTCACCTTCTCTCAATTGGAGTTCCTGCATCTCAGG
Source organism: Malus sylvestris (assembly GCF_916048215.2). Lineage (NCBI taxonomy): Eukaryota > Viridiplantae > Streptophyta > Magnoliopsida > Rosales > Rosaceae > Malus > Malus sylvestris. The sequence continues at coordinate 29,897,159 of NC_062263.1, forward strand.
TAACAATTGACAGATCCTTAATTTGTTATTATTCCTTAGCTATATAGAGACAATAAGCTATTCTCTGAGTTCAGGTAATTCTTGTATATAAACCTATTATATATTTCGTTTCAGGCATTAGAAGTTCTGAATGGAAAGATATGCGATGTCATCGACGTAGGGTTTAAAAGGAATGGACTTTGCTCAAAATTTGGTATCAAAAAGGTGTCTGTTCTTAATAAATTTCCTTGCATTAGTTGTTCTTGCAGTTGTTTGTCATTTTTCTTGGAACAAATGTCAGGTTACAAAAATCTTATCGTTTATGTTCTCGGATGCATTCTCTATAGCTGTGATGTAGAGCCTTTTTATTTCACCAATATTTTGACATTGTTAATGGAATATGTGGGCACGGAATGTTGGACGGTGAAGCATCAACACGTACATAAAATGAGTGTAGCGGAGATGAGATTGCTTCATTGGATATTTGGGCACACAAGAAATGATAAGATTAGTAATGATGATATCCGAGGTAAAGTAGGAGTAGCCGAAATTGAAGGAAAGATGAGAGAAAATTGGTTACGGTGGTTTGGACATGTGAAACAAAGGCCTACTGACGCTCTGGTTAGAAGATGCGATTACGAGACAGAGGTTCAAGGCCGAAGGGGTAGATGAAGACCTAGAAAGACTTTGGAAGATACTCTAAGAAAAGACTTGGAGTACTTGGATCTAACTGAAAACGTAGCACAGAACCGAGCGCAATGGCATTCTAGGATTCATACAGCCGACCATATTTAGTGGGAAAAAGGCTTTATTGTTGTTGTTGTTGGATCTTTAATTTGTTTGATATTAGAAAGAATTATAGTTAGTTAGGGTTTAGTGAACAGTAATGTATGTGAGGAAGAATAAGGAATACGGGGCTTTGTTGTTATATGCTACTTGCTATATGATGAGTACCGTTTCAAATCTCCAGTTATTGTGCAGGATCAATATGTTGAACGACGACATCTTCTCCGCGGCTCCTTGCAGGTGCAGGATCATCATCTTCTACTTTTCTTTAGTCATCTCTGAAAACTTCATTAGACTTAATTAGTTTCTTCCCGTTTGTCATTCTTTTTTTACTTACAATATAATTGAAATGTAGGCAATGGCAGATCTAACAGCCACTCGGGTTTTCTTGCTTGTAAGTGTTTAAGTGTTATTTTTTTTTTTTTTATGTGAAGAGAAGATGATTAATTTACTAATTTTTAACTTGTCTGCAAATGAATAGGGTGAAGTCGTTGCTGCTATAGGGGGTTCATCTCTTGGATTAAAGATATTCAGGAAGATTGTGGAAGACTGTATAGTCCATAAAGTGCCTCCTGCATACCATATCAAGAATTCTAAGATGAGAAAACAAGTGATGAAGGATCTCGAGGCTATGCGTTTATAATCTACATAGAGAGCTTATAATCCACAGCTTATCGTTCTGAGTAGAATTCTAGCTTGTCGGTCATTTCAAATAAAAGAATAATCATCTGACCGAAAAGATGTTATATAATTTTATGGTTTTTTAATTTTAAGGGCATTTTGATCTAAATCACTAAATGCTTTGTCTTTTTATTTTTTTAGACCAAACATCTAAGGACTCGTTTGGATGTATTTTTAAAATAAATGAAAGCGTTTTTGCTGAAAATGTTTTTGGAACCAATCCTTAGTAAAAATGTAAGTAAATCCTGGAAAGGCACTTAAAGTGCTTCTTGGAAAAAAACACATAACTAGTGTTTCTTGCAAAAAGCACTTGAGTGCTTTTTAGAACTAAAAAACATTTTCTTTAAAAGCGCTTTCAGTCATTTTAAAAGCACATCCAAACGAATCCTAAGACTTTTAGATATTTGACTAAACCACAATTTTAATTAATATTGTTTACTAATTAAGTTCAAATCACACAAATTGTCATTATAATTAATTTACTAGTTAAATCCAAACAATAATAGACTCCTAAAATCTTGCAAAAGAATATCTTGTTAATTTATGTCCCATTAATTCAATATATTTCAAAATTAAAAAAAACAATAAACTTTCTATAAAAACAAGAAACAAAAAAACGTTGGTACTTTTAATATATATGTGCATGCAATTTTTTCAGAAGCATACCAAATTATTAGTACTTTGTGTAATCCAAATTAGCTTACAAATTAATATTGTGATACGTTTTAATTTTTCAGATACGCACTAAGCTACTGGTATCTAATTTTAGTTTATAAAAAGTTAGTGACAGTTTATGTGTAACGTTTAAAAAAAAATATCAAAACTTTATACAAAAGTACTATCAACTCTTAGTAAAGTAATTTATTGAAATAATGACTCATATATATTTTAAGAAGAAAAAATAAAACGAGAAGGAGATCTTTTTCGATAAAATGGATTTAGTACCCGTTTTCTGAAACAACTGAAGTCTTAGAAAACAATTGTCATGAATTTAATAATAAAACTCTTATGCTCATCAAACTACCTATTAATAAAGCTATGTTTTCTCTCCAAAAGAGGGTGAAAATACAATTTGATCATTTATTTACAATTCAATACAAATATCGAAATAAAATGATGATCGCGCAAAACAAATTCTAATGGTTTTTTTCTCTTCCCTAAGTGGGCCCGGGTCGGGCCCAAAATTGGAGGGACCAAATCGAACCCGTTTGAAAGTAAAACGGGACAAGACGAGGCAGGTTATAGAAAATTAAATAGGAACCGGACCTAACCTGGCTCATTTGCAACGGGCCGGTTTCTACGAGTCAAATTTATTTGTTTAAAACTTGGAGTTTGGGTGCCAGCGACATCGACTTGATTCAATTTTCGTTCTCACCCTCTCTAAAGCCAAACCCTAACTCGTGCACTCTCTCTCTCTAGAGAAATCTCCTTACTATTACTATTGAAGTATGATCTTTCGCGGTGTAAATGAGCCGAGCTAAGCCGAATGCCAAGTGCTTAAGCTCAGCTTATTTTATAAACATTCGCTCAGCCCATTCTTCAACACAAGCTCGAGCTTATATTTTTTTGGACTTAATTTTCATTAGATTATAAAATAAACATAATAACAAACTGTTAATATTAATAGGCAAAATCGGATTAATGTTCATATAATGAAAGAGTATTCGAAAGATCGTCATTGTGGTAAAAAAATATAAACACTCGTGATTGTTATGAAATTTAATCTAAAAGAGAGATTTTTGTCAAATCACCATTAGATGCAAGGATAAACTTGTCCAACCCCTTTCCCTCTCTCCGCAGATCTTTCTCAAAGCTGGCTTTCTTTCTTCTCAAACCCTCCGTCAACAAACCGGTGTTCAAGGCCATTCTTATGTCTTCTCTCCCAACGGCCTACCCTTCTTTTACACTCTCAAGACCAATTCCTTAGTTGGGTTGTCTGCAATCTCTAATTTCATTTCACATGGTGGGTGATGAGTCCATATTATACTATAGATTTTACCCTAATCTTAGTTATAATTTATTGGTTATTTTAATATTTTGCTTTATATTTTCAATATAGGACATTCGACTTCTTCCAGAGAAAAACAGAATCAAACGAATGAATTTTGGAGTAATTCAAATTGGAGGACATCCGTGTGTTTCTTAGCTTGTTTGTGTCAAAATTTCAGCAATTTCTAACAAACAGTTATTTTCTGGCGATTAAATAAAGAAGTAATGCACGTTGATGAAAAACGACGTTTTTGGGCTTAAATACACTTTTGGAGCCTAATATGACATCGGATGAGTTCGTGGCCTTCTGAATAAGTGTTCAAAATAGTCCAATCTTTAAATCCAGCTATTTTGGGCCGGTTTTGGAGCTGATATGTGTCCAAAACGTGGCTGTGAAGGATTTTGGGCGAATTTACCAAATCAATTTAGGATTATGTTTCCTAATTTGTTTCAATTCTATTCTGTTTCCTAGTTTTTAGAAGACATTTTCTAGGTATGATTTTATTTTGTAGTAGTATAAATAAGGCTTTTTAGCCATTAGGATTTTTTAGAGAATAGGAAGAGAACGCATGCACTACTTTTGACGATTCAAGTTTATTTCCAAGGTGTTTTCTATCCATGTTCTTAATAATATTTTGTTTTATGATTGTTAGTAGCTAGTTTCGTTTGCTAAGGCGAGGCCACAAGCCTTAGTAAGAATATGTAGTTTCTTTTCAATTTGCTTATGATATTATGCATGCAAGTTTTGAATTATTAATCACCGTGTTGAAACTATCTAATTGTCTTGATGATTGGCTATCATTAGGATATTTAGAAAAGTAATTTGATGCAATTTTGGCGGAGGGTTGTTCCTAAAATTGACTAAGGCTTCTTGTGGTTAATATGTGTAACTTCTTAGGATGGACGACACGTCTTAAGGGTTATATGATTTTTCAAAAGGTTTTCACAAAACTTAACGAGTCTTGCATGTTCACATTCGATCTAGACACCACGGACGGGTTGCATGTTAGATATATGTTCTATGTAGGAGGTTCTAAGTAGGGCATACTTTAGGAAAACCTAACCTTCAAAATATGTATGGGTAATTCATAAGTAATTGGAAGAACTACGTAGGATTGTTAAGGTGACGGCAGAACCCTAGTGCTCAAATTTATTTTCAAAACTATTTTCTTTTGTTTTTTTTTACTTTGCCAATTTATTTCATTGTTTTTAATTAAATTCGTTTTTAATATTTTAGTTCATTAAATCAACCTCTTCCAAACTTTGTTTTCAAATAATTAGTTAAGATTTGGTATTTACATAAATTATTCATTCAATTCCTGTGGAGAACGATCTTGCTTGAGCTGCTATACTACGATAACCTTGTACTCTTGCAAGTATTTTTAAGTATTTTTATCCCTACTTTTGCAGGTGGTAAAATCCCTATCAGTGATCTCTTATCCAAACTCCAAACCCAGAAGTTTGATTGCTCCAATGTTTTGTAAATATTATCTAGCTAGGTCTCAGCGAGTGCCTCAATAAGAGATTGAAGAACTTCGAAGATAGAAGCCAATCATCTCTTCTATCAGTAAGTCCTTTTAATCATCCATTGGAGTTAAATATTAAACAGTTTAGTATCCTAAATATGTAGCACAGTAGCTACAAGAATGGGGCTGGACATAATTGTTATAATTGTTTAAATTCTCCTTAAAAATGGTTGACAAGAGAAGAGAGGAGAAGGTGTGAAGGTACAATTAGAGAGAGAGAGAGAGAGAGAGAGAGAGGGAGGGAGAAGAGACGAAAAGGGAAGAAGGTAAACCAAAGAAAGAGTGGAGATTGACAACTTTATCTCCGCATCTAATGGAGAGTTAACGATATTTTCAATTTTGGGTCAAATTTGTAAATGGTTTTTACCATGAGGATTTGAACCTAACTTTTTTTATGACGAGATCTAGCTTCCGAATACCCTATCACCACAAGTCCCATTAATCTAAATTGGCCATATTAATATTGATAACATATCCAACATAAAAAGATATATACGAAATGTTGACGATTTTTGTGAGTCAAACATAGCAAAGCTAAACTTTGTTCAAGCTGAGCTCGTTTAACTTACGAACCGAGTTTGAACGAGTTAAAAGCGAGTCAAACGCGACTCAAACTCGAGCAGGTCGAACCGATTTACGGATTTAATGATCGTGCATCGTGGCGTGAAATCCTTTCAATTTTAATCCTTAAATTATGGATTTCTATTTTCCTAAAGTACTTTCAGGTTTTTTGGATTATTAGTACCTCTTTCTTACATAATTCTTTGTCTGCTAGTGGATCGAACCTAAGCTATTGAATTGGATCGGCTATGATAGCTGTTTTGCACACGCTTATATGGATGCAAAAGGCTTTTTTTTAATCAAGATGCGCTACGCACGACATACGTAGTTTTTTTTTTTTTTTTATCTGTTTTCACTTGGTGCGATGGCAAGTGCCTTCGCCCATGAGCGGTAGGTCTCGGGTTTGAGACTTGGGAGCAGCTTCTCCATAAATGGGGGTAAGGCTAGCCGACATTCACCTCTCCCAGACCCTGCGTAAAGCGGGAGCCTTGTGCACTGGGTACGACCTTTTATCTGTTTTCACTTTACAATTGTCAAGAAGTGTGATTTTTTTTTTCGAATTAACGATACCGATCATTATCAACAACAAAAATAATGGAAGAACTTTTTGATATGTTCATTTAGAAGATTTAAAAGTGCCGGAAACTTTGTGTAAGGTAAAAAAATTGGTGTGTGAAAATCACTTTTCAATAAATAAATAAATGAATAAATGTTTGTACAGACTAACATACAATATCTACATTTTTCATTTTGTGAAACAAATACAGTACAGATACGTTAATAAGACCTTTCGTATATCACTAAATCCCGTGGACTACTAATATAGGCCACAAACTTGAGTTTAGTTGTAAGGTATTTAGCAACATCTCAGAAAATTATTCTATAGCGGTGTTCCGAAATTGCATTCTTCACGACTACCTGTAAATGCAAAGACGTTATCAATCTCTACAACTGTAAAATGGAAGTAAGACAATTAACATAATACGATTAATTCAAAGTGATAAATTGCAAGCTTCAATGGAAACCAAATGGTAGAAGAAAATGCAATTGACCACTTCTTTACGATGGAGAGGGAGAGCATCGATGGAAATGTTAGGGATTTCTTCTAAAGAGGTATTACAAACAAGGAAGTCTTTAAGGGAAGGGATCCCCATATTTCAAAAAAAATGGGGATACTCTTTTAACCGTTAGATTTGGCTTTAATAAAATTATGTGGTTGAGATTCTGTGGCCTGTGATTTAATCTCAACCACATAATTTCATTAAAGTCAAATCTAATGGTCAAGAAGGTGTCCCCATTTTTATTTTTTTTAATGGGAATACATTCCCTTAAAGGGCCTGTTACAAACAAACAACCAAATAATTAAACTCTGCAACTTAGATAAATTGATCACCTATTGAGTAAGCTTATGAAGCCTATGAAGCCTATGAAGCCAAGAAAATGGACAACTGATTTTTGTCATAAAATATAGCAAATCAAGATGACATTTAGAAGCTAGGATAAGTGGAAAAGTGATGCAAGAAAAGGGGAACTGACAAAGCAGATACTATAGCTTTGCACATGGGCTTAATTGCTTAAAGGTTCAAGAATTTACATTGGTTTAGGATGTAATATCCAATATTTCCATAAGCTTCTCCACATAATTTTTGAAATAACAAAACTCTTGAACAGTATTAGCGACAAATAAAATTCAAAATACCCGATTCAGACGAAGCAAGATAGCCAATGCCTCTAAGTCAACACTAAGAAGCAAACCACCAAATTCTATTGTTAAGCAAAATCTAACCTCTAAGTCAAACTGAGATGATTATCTGGCTCTCTGCAGAGGAATCTCCACTCAATGGTCCTAATATCCTCCCTTTACCAAGTAAATGAACAAAAAAAAAACAAAAAAAAGAAGAAATTAAATGTAGTTTTCGAATGCCCATTGACCACTGATTTCAATAATCTCGTCATCCTCTTCTTCTGAATTTGTAATCTGTACACACGCTGAAAAAATCTACTTATATTTCCAAATACAACATAAAATAATTTAGTACTAATATTTAACCTAGCAATAAACTTGGAAAGCAAAAAAAGTAGGAGATAAAGAAAAGAAAGATGAAGAAAATAAAAATAAGAATTAAACTGATTGTATTATGATTCGATTCAACGATAATTACACATTTACATAATAAGGCACATCTCTTATTAATTTAAAGAGATACAAAAAACTTTTGAATTAACCTGTCACCTCCTTCCACATTGCTTTGAAATTTATCCCATCTAAGATCCCAGTTGCTATCAAATCAAACCTTGATTTGATGAGAAACAAACTTCTGCATGAAAAAAAAGTCATGAGAAGTCTTGCATTACGCAGTCCACGAGAAACAAACTGAATCAGTTTTAGATACTTGCAAGCCTTCAGCCAGAAACAATGCATTGTTTAATTTGGTGTACACGATTAAAGATACAATAGCAATAGCAAATTCAAAGGAGAGATCGAGAGGAGAAGTTACCATCAGCATTGGCAGCAGCCATTTCGACATCTTGCTGACTTATTAGGCCCTTCGTCACAGCCTCATTTTGATGCTAAAATAAAATTAAATAAATATACAAACATATACATACTGTAATTAAATATAATTTTGATGGAGTAATTAGTCAAGCGGCAAAAAAATTGAATGAAGAAATACCAAGAAAATTGATGGAGTAATTAGTTACTATCTTCAAAATAGGGCATGCATTGCAGACCCGTCTTCTTTAAATACCGGTACGTGGATTGTAGGTCTGGAGCAGCACGATCATTTTTTTTTTTTTTTGCTATGGAAAAGCACGACCGCGTCGTGCGTTTTCATCCTCCCCTCTCATGCTGTAGATTTCAGTTTTTTGTGGCAGTTTTTTTGTGTGGTTTCAGTTTTGACGCCACTTTTTATATTTTTTAGTGTTTTCTGTTATTATTATCTAAAACAAAATAAAATAAATATGTGTTTACGGAAATACCTTGTTATTATATTTTGTACTTTATGGGTAGTTGTAATTTTTTTTGTTTCAAGGGCTTTTGTGTCCAGTTGTTTTTGGTGAAGCCTTGAGATACAAAAACTAACTTCTGGCTTTCTAATATTAGAGATTTGATCAGTACACCAAATGGAAGGAAATTTAGGGTTTCCATGTATGGAAACGACAAGTCGTTTGTAATTGAGCTCACCAATATTGTTGTGGAGATGCTAGGGCACAGAGAGAGTTGTGCAAATTCATTTAGTGTATGAGAAAAAAATGAGAGTTTGGACTCTACGCGCAATAAGTTGAAGAGGAACATCTCATTCGTCATGGAAGTCCACTATTTGCCAATTCTGTGGCTTCTTTGAACACGTGTGAAATTATAAACCACATGCACGTGTAACTCGTAATAGTATATTATGCATTCAGACAATGATTCAAATTTTGAGTGGAAGCATCACTAGCTACCGCCTCGTTGTATCATTAAAAACGTATATCGTACATGCGATGTGAAAATGATGAGTGTGATATAGAACACAAGGGGAGCCGGGATAGTCGAAAAAATGCCCTTATATTGTCGGCTTAGTAGGGTATCGATAGATAATACTTTTCAATTCCTCTGAGGGAAATGCACATATATATCCCTCCATTTAATTGTGAATTACATATCTTGTCGTATAAATGAATAATCCGAACCGTTTCAGTTCTTATTATTCCTATAAAAAATTATTCAAATAAGATATTGTTTAGTCATCTAAACATATCAAATAAATGGACGGCCATCATAAATATACGTTATTCGTAAATGGTGGGGAGATGCTAGTATGAAACATTATTTGTAAGTGGTGGGGGATGCGAGTATTAACCAGCTATATAATTAACATTATGTTGTTTACCCTATTTGTGAATTGACCCCAAAGTCTTTTGTATTATTTGGAAGTTGTGGTTGTCGGACTCGTTTGGAAATGCTTTGAAATTGAAAGTGTTATTAGAAAAAATTATTTTAGATTTCAAAAACACTTGCATCTTTATTAAAGATTGATTCTAAAAATATTTTCACTAAAATTGCTTTCAACCATTTTAAATGTATTTTCAAACGAGTACTATTTGGGCTGAAATCTTAATTCATGCTCAACTCAAAATAACCCACAGTGAAATTTTTTAGGGGTGCCCAAATTAACTTGGAAGATCCCAACCCAAACTAGCCGAACTTCAGACCAAAAGCCGAAGTAAATTGTACTAAAGCAAGATTTCTCTTTTTTTTATATATAACAAAAATCGTTTTATAAGAAAATAAAGAAAGAGGAAGCGTATTTAGGAGGGTGATAATAAGGGGAAATATAATATTTACTTTTAAGTGAGTGCATTGTAATATTAATTCGAGCTTTCTGATTTTTAATTTCGGGAAACAAATTAAGCTCTCTTTCAGTAAGTCATCAATTAGTTCCTTTTTGAACTAAGAGATTTTAATTGTACTTTTTTTAATTTCCTGTTATATCTAGTCCTAATTTTGTTTTGCTAATCTCTATATATTCTTTGGTGAGGAGGAGCTCTACAAAGTAAGCCTAAACTTTTCTTCTAGGTTTAACTAATATACCAGTAGCGATATTCCACCATTAGGTCACAGATTCCTGCTTCTTCTTCGTCGTCATTCTTGTGATACCATCAAGTCTCAGCTACTCTTAGTTCCTCTAGTTTTTTTATTAATTTACAATGTACTTGTTTTTCGTGATCGAACAAGGACCAGCAGGAGGACCACCCTCCTTCAGTCTTGAGGTAAAGTTCAGCGAGAGTGTGGCAGAGATCAAAAGAAAGATCCTTACTTCTCAAAATATGTCCATTGACAGCCAATTAACTCTAATCTTCAAGGGCCAAGTACTGGAAGATGAACACGATGTTTCCTACTACCATATTTTGCCGGATTCCACAATCGAGATCATTGTTAAGGCGGCATGCTCAGTAAATCAATCATGCAACATTAATGATCCTTTCAACTATATGTCTATGTTGAGACATGGGGAAGGCTCAGCTAGTAGTTCAGACGTTAATATTGTCGATGATCAGGGGCAAGTTTTATTTCCCCTTGTTCCCTTTACCCCTCTTAATTAATTTGCGTGTAGATCCTTAATTACTAATTAATAAGTGGTTTTTTTTCTTTTTTTTTTTTTTTTTTTTGCAGGTTTGAAATTACGGCTCCAGGCAAGAACGTAGTTGACACCGATGCTGAGATAGGAGGGTTTGCAGACAATGGTCCCCTCCCTATCACTGATACTGATGATATTGACATTTCTAGGCACGTAATTAATCTTTTACTTTTACATTTTTTCTTTTCTTGCGAATCCCCATATATATATATATATATATATATATTCGTACCTTCTATATAGCATATAGGTTAATTTGTAATAACAAAATCACATGCTATGGAATTATCTGTCTTTTGATTTCTTTCTTGGATCATTAATTTGAGATTATTATTATTATTATTACTACAGGCTCATAGATGTTGAGATTGTAGAGCTCAAAGAACCGAACCGCAGGTGCAACCTTGGACTGAAATTGCTTTGTGATGTGAGATTCATTAAAACAGTGATTGAGACGGTGTTAAGAATACCCTCTGAGAAGCAAATTCTATCCGTCCTTTATAAGGACCCTGTCCCCGTCCAGGATAAGGTGGCCCTTCCAGATGATATGCTCCTCATCGAAATTCAGGATATTATAAGCTACCCACGCATCGAGCTGACTTCTACTGATGATGCCCCGCCCCCGCCTGTGGATTTGCAAGACCCTTCTGCACCATCGAGCTCGACTAGTGGTAGTAATAAGAGATATAAGAACTTTCACGTAAAGAATATGCCCGACAATTATCGTATTGTGGGAACTTGGGCAGACACCATTCGTGAGTTCAGAGAGGATGTTTCGAAAAGTTTGGTGCTTCGTTCAAATGGTAAAGAATTGCAGTCAGACGATGATTTTCAATCTTTATTACACTCGGGCAGTGCTGATATTGAGGTGCTATTCGGACAACCGTCTGCTACAGCTTTATTGCAATCAAACGATGATTTTCAATCTTTATTACAATCGGGCAATGCTGATAGTGATGTGATATTCGGAGCTGCTACAGATTTTGCTGCAACTTCCACCGCTTCTGCTGCAGTGTCCAACGCCGCGGTTTCAGCGTCCGTACTGCTTCCATCGGCGCGGGAGTTGATTTTAGATGCAGGTAATTTTTACGGAGGGTCCAGTAGTAGTGGTGCTAACGTCATCGCTGCACCTAACGCGGATGCAAAGCGCAAGAAGAAGTCCAAAGGAAAGGGTGCCAGAAACGAGGGGCTGGTTAGGTTGAGCATAGTGGTGCAGCTGAGTGCGGGCGAGTCGGTACCCGTGGAAGTCAAGAAATCAGACAAGGTAGAGGTGCTAAGACAAAAGTTGGTCGAGGTGAAGAAGAACAATCCAGCGCTCGCTGATCTTGTCCCACAGCATTACTTGTTCACTAAGAATGAGCATATGATATTGGACGACATATCCTTCCTCCGTAATTTTGTTCAGCAGGGTGATACTATACGGGTCGTGCCACAGCGGGAGCCAGTTTTGCCGCCAAACGATAATCATAACTTGATCACGATTCATGTGTCCAAGCGTGTGGGTAATATCAAGGTTGCTCTGGATTTCTTGGCATCAAAGACAGTAGGGAAGCTAAAGGAAGAGCTGGCTAAGCAAAAACGGATGAGGGACCTAGGTTTCACTCTCCCTAAATATTATTCATATTGCTTGTTCCATGAGCAAGCATCTACTAGGCATTTGTTTCAGCTTTTAGATGACCGGTCGCTTAGCATGCAACGCGTTTGCCATGGTGACACAGTATACGTGGTCCCAAAAGATCCATTGAAGCTGAAGGTGACGTCCAAGTTTACTGGCATGACCGTTGACGTGCAAGTGAAACCAACCGAAGATGTAAGGAAGCTAAGGGAGTCGCTGCCGAGCTTTGGAGCTGATTTGTTCCCTCTCCCAGCAGAAGCGTATGCCTTCGTGTACAAAGAGCAATATATCATGGACGAAGGGAAGCCCTTTTTCTGGCATCACATAGTTGGCGATAATGATACCATACATATCGATGCCTCTCCTCTATGAGTGAGCGTACAGCAAACCAACATGCAGATGCAGTAGCCTTAATTTATATGGGATACTGTAACCTAGCAATAAGTATTTATTTTAGTTTGGTGACTCCTCCGGTGTGCTGATGATTAATTTATTTGTTATCTTTATTTTCCTTTTATTTTCTCTTATGTGGTGAAATTTTCTTTTTTAATAATTTGGGGAAAAGAGAGATTGGAATTTATATTTTAGTTAACGAGTAAGGACAATGGTAGCAATATTGTATTTCCGAGTCCTGCATTTAGATGTTGCGCATTTATCCGCATCCAAACTATCCAATGACTTAAAGGAAGCCACAAAAGCTGCATGAATCATTGAATCCCATCCTAGACAGTGCTCCATCTCCTCATCTCCTACCTCCCTCTTTCGCGATCGAGAAGCCCTTCCAGATTTCAGAATCTCTAGTGGGAACAGCCCATTCAACCGCAAACAACCTTGTAGAACCGACGAGTTTACTTTGCTTGCTCTAATTTGCTATAATAAAATGTTGTTGCGGACTGATGCATTGTGCTTTTTTCTTTGCTTCCCATCAAGATCCACAATCCCCCTTAAACCCAGAATTTATGGATTACATATGGAAAAATTCTACAGCATTAGGGATGGGAATTTATACCCATGGGTTACAGAATTTTTCCGAAGGTTTTCAGCAGGTTATAGGGGAATACTTGAAAAGCGACTTTAAGAAAAAACATGAAGTACTTGAAGCTAACGAAAGATTTGGCACAAAACTGAGAACAATAACGTTTTAGAATTTATGCAGCCGACTCCACTTAGTTGAATAAGAGTTTGTTGTTGTTGTTGTTTATATGTTTGAAGTCGATCGGAAACGGTACCCATGGAGAAATAATACAATCAGGTAAAACAAAGGGTGGATTTGTCAAAGAAGTGTTCTTGTTTGAAATAATCTGTGGGAGGAAGTGAAGGAAGAGAGAAATAGAATTAGAAAGGGGGAAATGGAGGAGCTAAACACGAACGGAAATAATGCGTCCAACTCCTCGAAATTGGTTTTGCTTCGTTCTTACTCACCTTTAGGGTAATGTTAGACCAAAATTTTAAGGCAACGTTAACGAAAAGCTCCCGGTACTGTTAATTTTAACGAAAAACCACATTTTTACACTAAAAAGTCAATTATGGTACTATTCATTTTACCCTTTATTTTGTCCTTATCGTTAAAACTCAAAGTTTTCAAGCCATTTTCATTAGTTTTCCTAAATTTTAAACCAAATATGCAAACTAAATGATATGTCACCTATAGAAAATAAACATATTAATCAACATTTAAATAATAATTCAATCATCAATAAACACATTATTTAGTTTGTAAATTTGGTATTCCTCACTAGCATTATCCCCTCCCCAATACACTTTCAAAATTTCACTTCTTGCAAATAACTCATTAACTTCGCCGCATGCATCGCATGTGTTATTTTCAAAATATAGTACGAAAAGTATGGTAAGAATAACATTTTTTATTTATAATTAAGTTTATCTTCAGCTGTCATCTATATTTTTCATCAAACCCCACTTTACTCCTTACATTCTATGCTGTGTCATCTATACTTTTCATCAAACCCCACTTTACCCCTTACATTCTATATTGTCTCACTTTACCGTATATCACTTTACCCAATTATGTCAAACAAGTTAAAGAATTTGTAAATTGTACCCATGTATTATGGACAATGTAGTCTTTTTCAAGTACATTAGTTGGGTGGCATTTACATGTCATGTTAGTGGAACCTGTGAGTAAACGGAGTGAGTAAACTATTGAATTAAAATCTTAATCCAACAGTAGAGTAAATTTTCTTGTTGCACTTTCTCTTCAACCGTTTGAATTAAGATCCAACCTAACGGTAATTGAACAATATTGAGTTAAGAAAAACATGATTAACTTGAACAATATTGAATTTGACAATAAGAATCTCAGTCAAAAGCATAAAAATGTAAACTCATCATCCAAGATGGCGACATTTCTCAATGTATAGAATCCATCCCTAGTCAGAGAATGCTAATCAAGAAACTCATAGACTACAGTTTTATTCACCCATGAAAACTAAAGTTTAAACGACCAAAACTAGAACCTTCAAACTCTGGAACATTTCCTGATTCCAGTCAGCTTGGTTCGTCCTACAATAATATACCACATGCTCTTTATCGAAGTAAGATCCTAAGAATACTGCTATTTTTATCCATTCCTGGCTCATTTTGTGGACTGAGCACCAGACCCGACACCATCTGGATCCTCAGGACATTCAGGTTCTTGTGACTCCCTACTTGCATCTTGTGAACCATCTTCTAAGGGGATGCTGATCGCTGTTTTATCATGCTGATGATTAGAGGTTTCTGGTTTATCCTCTCAAGGGGAAGGACATACAATGTTTGATAGCGGAGTAGGGTGGTCATCCACAGTGGATGATCCGGACGTGACCCTGTTGTCTTCGATTTTTCTGTGTTGCTGAAACATCTTCTCAAGGTACTTCCCTTGTTCTTCAATTTTCAACTGCAGCTTTCTTTGGTTCTACAAAATTTAACCATAACATCAGAACATGTGAAAACCCAGTATCAACTCTCTCTTCTTCCCCCCTCCCCATGTGTTTATGTTTCTTTGTCCACATCTCGACAGTAGTAAAGTCACTTGAGTACCATACCCAGTTACCGACAAGCAAAGTTTGTTACAAATTCTAAACAGAAAGTACAGAAGGCAATCCAAGTCTTCCAACTGCATACCTCAAGTTGTTCCTGAAGCCGCTTCTGGAGTTCCACCTGCCACCGCAATGCTTCAGTAATACCCATGCTCCTGCAAGAGGTACACATAACAACTTTCAGCCTGATTTCAACTTAATGGCCCACAAGTAGATCATAGATAGATAGGTGAGTAACCATTTTAGCTCCAACAATGAGATTAAAAACGCAATTCTCAAATAAAATAAAGTTGGAAAGTTCCTCTAAGGACCATTAACGAAAAATGGCAAACTGTAACAACTAACAAGTAACTAGAACTGAAATTGGTCCTACAAGCAAACAGATCGCCTCATAACCATTTAATATTCAAAGTTCAATTGCTTAATGTATGAAACTTTTTCCGGGGATGCAGAAAATACATGAAAGCTGATAACAAAGCATATCAAACTAGAGAAGATGAAAGAGGAAGAAAACAAAAGAGATGCATATTCTTCAATATTTTGGGTGAACGAAAAGTACATACTCCTTCACGTCTAGAGGATTTGTTTCTTCCACCAGAGTTGAAACTTTCTCGCATGATCCTAGCATAAAAATAAAATAGAATAATTCACTCATAATTCAAATGCTAAATTCTTTTAGAAATGGATGTCTACATACATAACACACACACATAGTGCATTTCTTTTTCCAAAAAGAGAGAATTATAAAGAAATAAGACGTATATTTCATTCCATACCACAAAGACATAGGATATGAGGGGAAAAGAAATATATATTTGAAAGCGGTTTAACATTGCTAAGAGTTTGAATAAAAGTTAAACATGGAGCAGCACAGTTGTTCATCAATCAGGAACGAAAACATTTTTATATATGAAATCTGGCAAACAATAGGTCTCAAAGATGTTTTCAAGCCAATCATCAGAGAAAAAAATAAAAAAGAAGGTAATGTTTACCTTCTGATGACTCCGGTTTGTATCTTGCTGTTCTATATTTCTGAAATTAGAAGAAAAAAAAAGAAA
The DNA here is from genome assembly GCF_916048215.2 of Malus sylvestris. Lineage (NCBI taxonomy): Eukaryota > Viridiplantae > Streptophyta > Magnoliopsida > Rosales > Rosaceae > Malus > Malus sylvestris. The sequence goes on from NC_062263.1 coordinate 29,913,515, forward strand.
AAAAGTCCATCGAAATGAATAAAACTAACCACACTTTGTCATAAGGAACTAATTGAGGATAGAAATAAATTCATATACCTGTAAATGGCTTTTTACATGATAGATTGTCAATCCTTCAACTTTCATGAGGTTTACAATACCCTTAGGAGTGGCTCCTGTTTGTTTAAGTTATTAGTCAATGAGAAAAGAAGTCATTTCTGAACATACAGAAACAAAGAGCTACAACAGTATGGCCAGAGAACAAAATATGAAAGCATGTGTTACCCACATTCACTACCACCAAGGTGGTTGACAGCTTCCACAAAGGCCCCGTGAAGTTCTTGAGTCCAACACATTCTGGATTTGGTTGGAGGAGCACTGGACAATGGTTCAGGACTAGGATGAAATTCTACAGCTTGTACTGACTCATGCTGTTGAATCTGGGGCTGATGTTGTTGAACCTGGAGATGATATTGTTGCATCTGGGGAGGATGTTGTTGAATCTGGGGCTGCTGCACTTCGATATCAGAATATGGTTAATACATGTCAATTAAGGTCTCCAAAACTGTTGACTGGACAAAAAATGTTCTCAATGCAGTCTCGAAAAATATAATATAATACCACATATTATTCACCAAAGAATAGAAGAGCCATGAAATTATAAAACTTGGCTCTATTGGGAATATTGACTATAATTATCCAACAGAAACTTTAAAAGTATTAAAGACACACCTTCGGTTTAGGATCCATTGTATCAACATCAACCGGAAGCTCCCAATTTGGGTCCAGAGCGTCATCAAATGAAATTAATGGATCCCAATCAGATCAATTGGTCTTTCCAGCATGTTCCTCAGATGTTATGACACCAGCACTACTATCCACCAGGCCATTCTGGTCAGGGACACTTTCAGAGAAGTGAAGAATATCCGGAAGTGAATCTGGGCACCAAGAAATATCTTTATTTTCTTCAGGGTAATTAATCAAAGCTGTCGGTTGCACTTCTAAATGGGGAGAATGGGAAGAATGGGAAGAATGGTGCAGTGACAATGACTTTCCGTCAACTGGTGATTTAAAAATGAAAGGAGAGTTTTGGGAATGCTGTTCACAAGGGGGAAATGAAGAAATGTGAATATCATTGGGCCTAGAAGCTGATGGAAATAAGTTCCCAGGGGAAGAAGCCTGCGGTTGCATAGAGTATAAACTCTTCTCCCCTTGTGATGAAACCTGAAAAGAATCCGGCAAATTGGAATACTTGTCGTCTAGGGGGGTATGGAGACGCGGAAATGATGAAGACATAGCTTTGGAAGCCCCAAATTCACTCATCTGGTTCGCATCTGATTTTTAAATAAATAGAGCAGGGTGCATGCTCATTATATTAAGTGCGCCAACTAGTGTCTTCTTAGCCACTCCCGCAACTTTATTCTTCATTGCCAACATTATAGGAACATCATGTGCACATAAGGAGAACTTTGAGCCCATTCAGCTTAATGTTCACATTCACTATCATTCGATGAACTGACTGCTGGAATCTGTACGAATAAAATAACAAAAAGAAGGAGTCTGGTTAAAGTACACAACATATCTTAAAAAACTATCTTGCATAAACTTCATGCCTAAAACTATAACACATAAACTACTTATTTAAGTATTTGCCATTGCAAGAACATTAAACTTTCTAGTTTTTATCAATGCATTTCTATTTATAAAGCTAGAAAAATGGTCAGGTTATTATTCAAGGAAGTTTCATACAAAAAACAAAAACATTAGACGGGAAGAAAAAATAACGCACATCTCAGAATTTCAGGGTTTAATCCAGAGCAAGATGAAAAAAAAAAAAAAACCCAACTGAGATTAGGAAAAAGTAGGAAATTGATTACATCCGAAGAAAAGAAAAACTAGGAACTTGCAACAAAGAATAAAAGATAACCATCAACGAGGAATTAAGAGTACACTCATGAAGCATTCAGAATACATACAGATTGTCAATAACCATTCTGAAATCTTCTACCTTGGCTTTCTTTTCTTATCTATTAAGTATTAACGACTCTTATAAATTTTTTTTTTCAATTAATCTGATGAGCCTAACACAATTTATCAAATAAAAAAAATCCACCTAGCTACAGATTTCAATAACTTCATGAACTTCGCAGTCATCGCAAAAGCTGCTTATTATAATGTCTCGAACAAAAAAACCAAAAGTTCTTGAAAGGAGAAGGCTGTTATTGAAGTACTAGTGTCAGGATACTAGGAATATTAGTACATTTTTCAACCAGATGAATTGGCACTGAGGGTCAACTCATAGCGATATAACAATGAGTGTCATATGTCACCACAGATGGAGCGTTGACACATTAACAACACAAATTCCAGCACAATAACACACATTAACAGCACTCGTTTCTCTGTGCATGACGGTGAATATTCTAGGGAACTAAATGGAATCGACAATGTGAACACCGTTGCAATTTTTTTACATAAGAAGCGTATTGAAAATTATAGGAAGCACAAAGTTAATTTGCCTGCCCGCCTAAATAACTGTCCTTATGCAGACACCATAAAAAAGGTCGTACCCAGTGCACAAGGCTCCCGCTTTACGCAGGGTCTGGGAGAGGTGAATGTCGGCTAGCCTTACCCCCACTTATGCAGACACCATATGTGAGTATTTTCTTGTAGCAAACTGATGTGAGTATTTCCTTGTTTTTTCAGATTTTCTTTTAACATGATCTATTAGAGGATGCAAGAAGATGAACGATTTGGATAGTTGATATTATATTCAGAGTTTTACGGTTAGTGAAAATATTGCTTGATGTTTATAAAGTTTCTACAAACTATATAACATCAACTCATATTTCAGTTAACCGTAAATATCGAAACGTGATATCAAAGAAAAAATCAGATCCAGAAAAGTAAAATGGTCATTCTTTGCAAATATAGCCCAAGCTAGAAAGATGCACATACCTTCACTACTAGCATGCAGCAATGGGTAGCAAGCACCTATAAATTCCTGGATCTTTTTTGCCAAACGCATCCTAACTGATACGACCATATCTGAAGTTCCCCGTGAAACAACAACATCTTCTCCTCTATCAATTATGTCAGCATCATCAAATCTTTCATCAACGTGTCCCCATAAACTCACTTGAAGTCTGGCTTCCCTTTCTCTATTGTCGATTGAATGCAGTTTTGACTTAAAGTAAGGCAACACAACCTGATACATATTGGTTCACAAATCATCACTCCTTCATATAGCTAGAGCTGAAAGAGAAGAAACCGACATAGCACTATTTTGAAAAAAATTGGATGATTTCGGATTGATGAAGTTCGAAACGGAAACTTTTAAAATAATCTCACATGTTCCACCATCCTAAAACATTTCCTTTCCTTTTGAGCGGTCTATCTATTACCACTCAGAAAGAGTGTCATTGCTACAAACGATAAGCAACCAACATGTCTAAAAGTTATAACTTTTTACACCCAGCAATCACCAATCACTCCAGTAAGAAAAAAAATGTTCATGGCGAGACCAAAAATGAAACTTTTCAATCAAATTGATAAACAGAATGAACAAGCGGCAGAGGAGAGACGGTACCAAAAACACAACCGAAAGAAGTCTCTGGCGCTTCTCTAAGCCAGAATGCTGAATTTCATCACCTGGGTTCAGTCGAGCATCATCATTCCTCATAGCCTTTATCTTCACAGCCCTCCTTCTCAACCCGTACAACGATTCCGAAAACGAAGCATCTGCAGCAGAAAACAAACAGGACCCAGAAAACAAAACCAAATTATTAAACAAATTAAGTAACAACAGAACAGAAACAGCCATTAATGGATTCATGAAGATTCTGAATTCCGAAAACGTGCCTGTAGTTCGTAAGCTGTGAGTTTCGAGGACGAGCATGAGCAAGGAGAAGAACTCGTCCTCGTAGTCGAGAACCCTGTGGAGGAAGGGTCTTCGTAAAGCTAATACCTGTGGTTTTGTTGAATTAAATCCGACATTAATTTAATTTACAGAAGGTAAAAAGATCAAATTTTTTAAGGTTCCCAAGAAAAAATCAATCGAATTTCAGAGAAAGGAAGAAATGAACTTACGCCGATGGAATAGGTGAGGGCGGCGCGGAGACTGGCGGGGAGCTGCTGAGCCGCCGCCATCTCGAAGAAGGTGGGGCGAGTCCCTTGGCCTCCCACCTGAAACAACATCTTCTTCCTTCTCTCTCTCCTTGGTGTTTTCTGAGCTTTGATTTGCTGGGATGTTGCTGCAGAGGAGGAGGAGGAGGAGGAGGAGGAGGAACTGAGTAAAACACTTTGTTTTCGCTGTGGAAATTTGACAGTTTGGAAGGGACAAATTTCACCACCACATCCAACTACAAAAGCATGCCAATGCCATTCATTTATCAATTTATGCTTTTTTTTCTTTTTTTTCTTTTTTCTTTGTGGGAAAAATTGGGCACATAGAGAGCTTTTAAACCCAAAAAGTAAAAGAAAATTCTTGGTAATGTACTGCGTTCCAATTTCAAGATACACTAAAAATTGACATGAGCAGTTAAAAGTAAAAAAGAAATTAAATTTTTCGTTAATTTTTCTTATAAAAAGATAAATGACGGAATTCATTCCAATTTTCATTATCATCATCAATGGGCAACCTAATTTGGTATTGAATTCGTCATCCACGATATTCGAAGCTGAGAGCCCTCACTTTCAAGTGAAAATGAATATCATCAGACTGTAGTATCGTAGTACTGAATGGCTACATCTTTTATTTTTTAAGCCTTTGCTCTATTGAAATAAATGTGGATAACAATGGCCATTGGATATGTTTTCGGCTGTGATCAAATGGCTGAGATTAGAAGTAAAAGGGATAGTGCTCAACTTCATCCTTTCCCAAAAGGACCCATGACACGTCAACCGTCAGATCAGGACCTCAAATTGAATCCATCCGTTGAACCAATCAACGGTTTTTCTTTCCTTTTTATGGAAAGCATTACGAGGTTACGAAAGCTATAAAAGCAGGCACAACACTCACCTTAAAATTTAGTTTTCCTTCTCTCTGAGTCTGCACACTATCTAATTCTGCGGTATCCTTCTCTGAAGTTCTGATCTCATCTGGAAATAACGGTGCATGCAAGCTACATACCGGCGATGAACGTTGACGTGAACGGCGTCTGCTGTGAGCAACAACAGCAAGACAATAAGATGAGGCCGCGGGAAGAGGTTCCAAACGGCCACCGAATGGACATCGACAAGTACTCTCGCCCTTCAGAAGACATAGATCCCAAGTATCAAGCCAAATCCTTCTCTAGGAATTTTCATAAATCCATAGGTACGTGCCTCTCCCATCGACCTCGAGTTATTATTTTTTTTTTTAATTTCGTTTTTCTTTGTGTTAATTAATTAGGCTGCTCGTAAATTTTAATTTACTGAAAGGAAAATTTCGATTTTCTTTTGATCTTTTTGTTAAGAAATTGGGTGAAAGAAGCAGGTAGTTAAACATATTTTCTTTGATTTGAAAGAATCGTCTAATATTTATTTGATATTTTTGGTCATATTTTTGTTTACTTCTAACAATAGAACAACTTACAATATTGCCACGATAATTATTTAGATACGCAAATGATTTCTGACGTATGAGGCTTGGCATTATCTTGTGCAGAAAAAGATTTGCAAGAAGCTTGGCCCATGATTAAATCTGCTTTAGACCAGTATAATATTTTATGCTCATTGGATCTGGTATGCAGTAATAATTATTCGTGAAATGTGATGAATTTTGAAACATGAATTATAATTATTCATACATTATTAAATTGTTTACTTTTGATCATGTTTAGGCCAGGGGTTACATGATAATCGTAGTGATCATGAATACAGACCCATATATTATTATCAGGGCAAGAAATCTTCTTCACCTTCTCTCAATTGGAGTTCGTGCATCTCAGGTAACAATTGACAGATCCTTAATTTGTTATTATTCCTTAGCTATATAGAGCCAATAAGCTATTCTCTGAGTTCGGGTAATTCTTGTATATAAACCTATTATATATTTCGTTTCAGGCATTAGAAGTTCTGAATGGAAAGATATGCGATGTCATCGACGTAGGGTTTAAAAGGAATGGACTTTGCTCAAAATTTGGTATCAAAAAGGTGTCTGTTCTTAATAAATTTCCTTGCATTAGTTGTTCTTGCAGTTGTTTGTCATTTTTCTTGGACCAAATGTTAGGTTACAAAAATCTTATCGTTTATGTTCTCGGATGCATTCTCTATAGCTGTGATGTAGAACCTTTTTATTTCAGCAATATTTTGACATTGTTAATGGAATATGTGGGCACGGAATGTTGGGCGGTGAAGCATCAACACGTACTTAAAATGAGTGTAGCGGAGTTGAGATTGCTTCGTTGGATATGTGGGCACACGAGAAATGATAAGATTAGGAATTATGATATCCGAGGTAAAGTAGGAGTAGCCGAAATCGAAGAAAAGATGAGAGAAAATCGGTTACGGTGGTTTGGACATGTGAAACAAAGGCCTACTGACGCTCTGGTTAGAAGATGCGATTACGAGACAGAGGTTCAAGGCCGAAGGGGTAGAGGAAGACCTAGAAAGACTTTGGAAGATACTCTAAGAAAAGATTTGGAGTACTTAGATCTAACTAAAGACGTGGCACAGAACCGAGCGCAATGACGTTTTAGGATTCATACAGCTAATCTCACTTAGTGGGAAAAGGCTTGTTGTTGTTGTTGTTGTTGTTGTTGGATCTTTAATTTGTCTGATATTAGAAAGAATTATAGTTAGTTAGGGTTTAGTGAACAGTAATTTATGTGAGGAAGAATAAGGAATACGGGGCTTTGTTGTCATATGCTACCTGCTATGTGATGAGTACCGTTTCTAATCTCTAGTTATTGTGCAGGATCAATATGTTGAACGACGACATCTTCTCCGCGGCTCCTTGCAGGTGCAGGATCATTATCTTCTACTTTTCTTTAGTCATCTCTGAAAACTTCATTAGTTTCTTCCCGTTTGTCATTCTCTAATTTTTTCTTTTTCTTCTTAAAATATAATTGAAATGTAGGCAATGGCAGATCTAACAGCCACTCAGATTTTCTTGCTTGTAAGTGTTAAAGTGTTATTTTTTATTTTTATGTGAAGAAAGGATGATTAATTTACTAATTTTTAACTTGTCTGCAAATGAATAGGGTGAAGTCGTTGCTGCTATAGGGGGTTCATCTCTTGGATTAAACATATTCAGGAAGATTGTGGAAGACTGTATAGTCCATAAAGTGCCTCCTGCATACCATATCAAGAATTTTAAGATGAGAAAACAAGTGATGAAGGATCTTGAGGCTATGCGTTTATAATCTACATAGAGAGCTTATAATCCACAGCTTATCATTATGAGTAGAATTCTAGCTTGTCGGTCATTTCAACAAAAGGAATAATCAAAGATCCATTGAAGCTGAAGGTGACGTCCAAGTTTACTGGCATGACCGTTGACGTGCAAGTGAAACCAACCGAAGATGTAAGGAAGCTAAGGGAGTCGCTGCCCAGCTTTGGAGATTGTTTGTTCCCTCTCCCAGCAGAAGCGTATGCCTTCGTGTACAAAGAGCAATATATCATGGACGAAGGGAAGCCCTTTTTCTGGCATCACGTAGTTGGCGATGATGATACCATATATATTGATGCCTCTCCTCTGTGAGTGAGCCTACAGCAAACCAACATGCAGATGCAGTAGCCTTAATTTATAGGGGATACTGTAACCTAGCACGAACATGCAGATGCAGAAGCGTATGTCTCCTCATCTCCCACCTCCCTCTTTCGCGATCGAGAAGCCCTTCCAGATTTCAGAATCTCTAGTGGGAACAGCCCATTCGACCGCAAACAACCATGTAGAACCGACTTGTTTACTTTGCTTTAATATTGCTATCATAAAATGTTGTTGCGGACTGATGCATTGTGCTTTTTTCTTTGCTTCCCATCAAGATCCACAATCCCCCTTAGACCCAGAATTTATGGATTACCTATGGAAAAATTCTATAGCATTAGGGATGGGAATTTATACCCATGGGTTAAAGAATTTTTCAGTAGGTTTTCAGCAGGTTATGGGGGAAGATTTGGAAAAAGACTTTAAGAAAAGATATGCGAAGATTTGGCACAAAAATGAGAAAAGTGACGTTTTAGATTTCATGCAACCAACTTTAAATACTTAGTTGAATAAGAGTTTGTTGTTGTTTATGTTTGAAGTCGATCGGAAACGGTACCCATAGAGAAATAATACGATCAGGTAAAATAAAGGGTGGATTTGTCAAAGAAGTGTTCTTGTTTGAAATAATCTGAGAGAGGAAGTGAAGAAAGAGAGAAATAGAATTAGAAAGGGGGGAATGGAGAAGCTAAACACGAACGGAAATAATGTGTCCAACTCCTCGAAATTGGTTTTGCTTCGTTCTTCCTCACCTTTAGGGTAATGTTAGACCAAAATTTTAAACCAAACCAAATAATATGTCACCTATAGAAAATATATATGTTAATCAATATTTAAATAATAATTCAATCATTAATAACCACATTATTTAGTTTGTAAATTTAGTCTCCCTCACTAACATTATCCTCTTCCCAATACACTTTCAAAATTTCACTTTTTGCAAATAACTTATTAACTTCGCCACATGCATCGTATGTGTCATTTTCAAAATGTAGTATGAAAAATACGGTAAGAATAACATTTCTCATTTATAAGTAAGTTTATTTTCAACTGTCATCTATATTTTTCATCAAACCCCACTTTACCCCTTACATTCTATACTGTCTAGCTTTACCGTATACCACTTTACCCAATTATGTCAAACAAGTTAAAGAATTCGTGAATTGTACCAATGTATTATGGACAATGGTAATTGAACAATATTGAGTTAAGAAAAACATGATTAACTTGAACAATATTGAATTTGACAATAAGAATCGCAGTCAAAGGCATAAAAAGTAAATTCATCATCCAAGATGGTGACATTTCTCAATGCAGAATACATCCCTTGTCAGAGAATGCTAATCAAGAAACTCATAGACTACAGTTTTATTCGCCCATGAAAACTAAAGTTTAAACGACCAAAACTAGAACCTTCGAACTCTCGAACATTTCCTGATTCCGGTCAGCTTGGTTCGTCCTACAATAATATACCACATGCTCCTTATCAAAGCTTACTTCGAGACAAATCCTAAGAATACTGTTATTTTTATCCATTCCTGGCTCGTTTTGTGGGCTGAGCACCAGACTCGACACCATCTGGATCCTCGGGACATTCAGGTTCTTGTGCCTCCCTGCTTGCATCTTGTGAACCATCTTCTAAGGGGATGCTGATCGCTGTTTTATCATGCTGATGATTAGAGGTTTCTGGTTTATCCTCTCCAGGGGGAGGACATGCAATGTTTGATAGCGGAGTAGGGTGGTCATCCACAGTGGATGATCCGGACGTGACCCTGTTGTCTTCGATTTTTCTTTGTTGCTCAAAAATCTTGTCAAGGTACTTCCCTTGTTCTTCAATTTTCAACTGCAGCTTTCTTTGGTTCTGCAAAATTTAACCATAACATCAGAACGTGTGAAAACCCAATATCAACTCTTGTGTTTATGTTTCTGTGTCCACATTTCGACAGTAGTAGAGTCACTTGAGTACCATACCCAGTTACCGACAAGCAAAGTTCGTTACAAATTCTAAACAGAAGGTACAGAAGGCAATTCAAGTCTTCCAACTGCATACCTCAAGTTGTTCATGAAGCCGCTTCTGGAGTTCCACCTGCAACCGCAATGCTTCAGTAATACCCATGCTCCTGCAAGAGGTACACAAAACTTTCAGCCTGATTTCAATTTAATGGCACAAGTAGATCATAGATAGATAGGTGAGTTACCATTTTAGCTCCAACAATGAGATTAAAAATGCATAAAATAAAGTTGGAAAGTTCCTCTAAGGACCATTAACGAAAAATGGCAAACTGTAACAACTAACAAGTAACTAGAACTGAATTTGGTCCTACAAGCAAACAGATCGCCTCATAACCATTTAATATTCAAAGTTCAATTGCTTAATGTATGAAACTTTTTCTGGGGATGCAAAAAATACATGAAACCTGATAACAAAGCATATCAAACTAGGGAAGATGAAAGAGGAAGAAAACAAAAGAGAGATGTATATTCTTCAATATTTTGGGTGAACGAAAAGTACGTACCCTTTCACATCTAGAGGATTTGTTTCTTCCACTAGAGTTGAAACTTTCTCGCATGGTCCTGACATAAAAATAAAATAGAATAATTCACTTATAATTCAAATGCTAAATTCTTTTAGAAATGGATGTCTACATACATAACACACACACATACTGCATTTCTTTTTCCAAAAAGAGAGAATTATAAAGAAATAAGACGTATATTTCATACCATACCACAAAGACATAGGATATGAGGGGAAGAGAAATATATATTTGAAAGCGGTTTAACATTGCTAAGAGTTTGAAGTTAAACATGTAGCAGCACAGTTGTTATCAATCAGGAACGAAAACATTTTTATATATGAAATCTGGCAAACAATAGGTCTCAAAGATGTTTTCAAGCCAATCATCAGAGAAAAAATAAAAGAGAAGGTAATGTTTACCTTCTGATGACTCCGGTTTGTATCTTGCTGTTCTATATTTCTGAAATTAGAAGAAGAAAAAAAGAAAAAAAAAGTCCATCGAAATGAATAAAACTAACCACACTTCGTTATAAGGAACCAATCGAGGATAGAAATATATTCATATACCTGTAAATGGCTTTTTACTTGATAGATTGTCAATCCTTCAACTTTCATGAGGTTTACGATACCCTTAGGAGTGGCTCCTGTTTGTTAAAGGTATTAGTCAATGAGAAAAGAAGTCATTTCTCAACATGTGGAAACAAAGAGCTACAACAGTATGGCCAGAGAAAAAATACGAAAGCATGTGTTACCCACGTTCATTACCACCAAGATGGTTAACAGCTTCCACAAAGGCCTCATGAAGTTCTTGAGTCCAACGCATTCTGGATTTGGTTGGAGGAACACTGGACAATGGTTCAGGACTAGGACGAAATTCTACAGCTTGTACCGACTGATGCTGTTGAATCTGGGGCTGATGTTGTTGAATCTGGGGATGATGTTGTTGAATCTGGGGATGATGTTGCTGAATCTGGAGCTGATATTGTTGTATCTGGGGAGGATGTTGTTGAACCTGGGGCCGCTGCACTTGGATATCAGAATATGGTTAATACATGTCATATTAAGGTCACAAAAACTGTTGACCGGACAAAATATTATTCTCAATGCAGTCTCGAAAAATAGAATATAATATCACGTATTATTCGCCTAAGAATACAAGAGGCATGATATTATAAAACATGGCTCTATTGGGAATATTGACTGTAATTATCCAACAGAAACTTTAAAAGTATTAAAGACACACCTTCAGTTTAGGATCCATTGTATCAACATCAACCGGAAGCTCCCAATTTGGGTCCAGAGCGTCATCAAATGAAATTAATCGATCCCAATCAGACCAATTGGTCTTTCCAGCATGTTCCTCAGATGTTATGACACCGGCACTACTATTCACCAAGCCATTCTGGTCAGGGACACTTTCAGAGAAGTGAAGAAAATCCGGAAGTGAATCTGGGCACCAAGAAATATCTCTATTTTCTTCAGGGTAATTAATCAAAGCTGTCGGTTGCACTTCTAAATGGGGAGAATGGGAAGAATGGGAAGAATGGTGCAGTGACAATGACTTTCCGTCAACTGGTGATTTAAAAATGAAAGGAGAGTTTTGGGAACGCTGTTCACAAGGGGGAACTGAAGAAATATGAATATCATTGGGCCTAGAAGCTGATGGAAATAAGTTCCCAGGGGAAGAAGCCTGCAGTTGCATAGAGTATATACTCTTCTCCCGTTGTGATGAAACCTGAAAAGAATCTGGCAAATTGGTATACTTGTCGTCTAGGGGGCCATGGAGACACGGAAATGATGAAGACATAGCTTTGGAAGCCCCAAATTCACTCATCTGGTTCGCATCTGATTTTTAAATAAATAGAGCAGGGTGCATGCTCGTTATATTAAGTGTGCCAACTAGTGTCTTCTTAGCCACTCCCGCAACTTTAATCTTCATTGCCAACATTATAGGAACATCATGTGCACATAAGGAGAACTTTGAGCCCATTCAGCTTAATGTTCACATTCACTATCATTCGATGAACTGACTGCCGGTATCTGTAAGAATAAAATAACAAAAAGAAGGATTCTGGTTAAAGTACACAACATATCTGAAAAAACCATCTTGCATAAACTTCATGCCTAAAACTATAACACATAAACTACTTATTTAAGTATTCGCCACTGCAAGAACATTAAACTTTCTAGTGTTTATCAATGCATTTCTATTTATAAAGCTAGAAAAATGGTCAGGTTATTATTCAAGGAAGTTTCATACAAAAGACAAAAACATTAGACAACAACAACAACAACAACAACAACAAAGCCTTTTCCCACTAAGTGGGGTCGGCTATATGAATCCTAGAACGCCATTGCGCTCGGTTTTGTGTCATGCCCTCCGTTAGATCCAAGTACTCTAAGTCTTTTCTTAGAGTCTCTTCCAAAGTTTTCCTAGGTCTTCCTCTACCCCTTCGGCCCTGAACCTCTGTCCCGTAGTCACATCTTCGAACCGGAGCGTCAGTCGGCCTTCTTTGCACATGTCCAAATCACCAGAGCCGATTTTCTCTCATCTTTCCTACAATTTCGGCTACTCCTACTTTACCTCGGATATCCTCATTCCCAATCTTATCCTTTCTCGTGTGCCCACACATCCCACGAAGCATCCTCATCTCCGCTACACCCATTTTGTGTACGTGTTGATGCTTCACCACCCAACATTCTTTGCCATACAACATCGCTGGCCTTATTGCCGTCCTATAAAATTTTTCCTTGAGCTTCAGTGGCCTACGACGGTCACACAACACGCCGGATGCACTCTTTCCATCCAGCTCGTATTCTATGGTTGAGATCTCCATCTAATTCTCCGTTCTCTTGCAAGATAGATCCTAGGTAACGAAAACGGTCGCTTTTTGTGATCTTCGCTAGATTGCTCCGGTTATTAGTGTGGATAAGTATATAAATGGATAGAGATAGGAAAGCAAACACAAGATGTACGTGGTTCACCCAGATTGGCTACGTCCACGGAATAGAAGAGTTCTCATTAATTGTGAAGGGTTTACACAAGTACATAGGTTCAAGCTCTCCTTTAGTGAGTACGAGTGAATGATTTAGTACAAATGACATTAGGAAATATTGTGGGAGAATGATCTCGTAATCACGAAACTTCTAAGTATCGGAGTGTGGTGTCGTCTTGACTTGCCTTATCTGTCTCATAGGTAGATGTGGCATCTTCTCTGGAAGTACTCTTCCTCCATCCAGGGGTGGTATCTTTAACTGGTGGAGATGCACAAGGTAATGTATCAATTTCACTTGAAGCTTACTTGTAGTTTCAGGCTTAGTCAAGCGCGATACAAACCATGTAGTAGGAGTCCCCCAAGTCGCCGAGCTAGGGGGTCTGCTGAAAGAGGTGACAGACAAGGTAAGCAATCAGAGCTCCGACTGATTGTTCACCTTCTCCCCATCTTGCAGCAGCATGAAGGATAAAGAGAAGAAAAATGAGAAGAGATGATATGAGATACTTTTGCTTTTGAAGAAGTAACTTTCCACAGGCTTATTCTTGAACTGAGCTGGAGGGTTTTCTGGTTTCCTCCAGAGTATAAGGCCGACTGAAGAATTTGAGGGTCAAAACAAGTCCATCAAATCTAGAGTACGTTCCACCCTGCTGATATGGGATACTTTTGCTTTTGACAGAGTAATGGATGTATCGGCACGTGTGCTGTTACGCTTGTCTCCACATGCTTCCTTGTATCCTTCGCACTTGCCCTATCTGTTCCTCAAGCAGATGCGGAATCTTCCCTGGAAACATAAGATGATGAAGATGAGTACTCGAGAGCAATGCCAGGTAAGTAATCAGGTAAGGGGTTCCAGGTAGTCAGTTCCTAGCTGGAAGCTTGATTCCAAGTGCTGACTGATTGCTCTCTTTCTCCTTGTCTTGCAGGTAAAAACAAGGCCAAAAGAAAAAACAGGGAAAAAGCATGATATGGGATACTCTTGCTTTTAACCCTGATGATATGAGATATTCTTGCTCTAGTATAGCTTGTTTGCAGAGGTATTATCGGGGGGAAAGAAAGCTGAATATTTCGAAAGGCTTTGTTGGGAGTGCCCTCTCAGATATGATGAAGGGTTGAGCATTTTTGCAGGTCTGCCTGTCCGTTGGGGATGGAGGTCAACATATATAGGAGTCTCCCTAACAACAAGTAGTAATGCTATTCCTTTACCCTGCTTGGTCATAGCACGGTAGTGGGAGCTGCCAGTTTCACATGTTTTAACTCTGTCAGAGCACTTTGAAAAAGTGGTCTGTGGTATCTGGCTCTCGAGATTCGGAGAACGATGCCTCTTCGATTTTTGAGAAAGCAATCATGCTGGGGGTCTGACTCTCGAGATTCGGAGAGCAGTGTCTCTTCGATTTTTGAGGAAGTAATCATGTTGGGAGTCTGGCTCTCGAGATTCGGAAGGCGGTGCCTCTTCGATTTTGGAGCAAGCAATCTTGTTGGGAGTGTTGTCTCGAATGTGAGTAAAGGTTGGACATGTTTGCTAGTCTACCTTGCCACGAAGCACAAAGGTTGACACACAGGGACTTTCCAATTATCCAGCAATGGTACTGTTCCTTTACCCTCTCTTCGATTTTGAGAAAGTAGTCATGTTGGGAGTCTGGCTCTCGAGATTCGGAGGACGGTGCCTCTTCGATTTTGGAGCAAGCAATCTTGTTGGGACTGTTTTCTCGAATGTGAGTAAAGGTTGGGCATGTTTGCTAGTCTACCTTGCCACGAAGCACAGAGGTTGACACACAGGGACTTTCCAATTATCCAGCAGTGGTACTGTTCCTTTACCCTTGTGGGTAATAATATGGTAGCTAGACCTTCAAAATTTATGTGTCTAAACTTTGTTAGTGCTGTTTCTTTGCTATTCTTTTACCTTTCTTGGTCAGAGCGATGTAGTGGGAGCTGCAAGCTTCACGTGCTCAACTTTGGCAGAGAACTTTGGCAAAGTGATCTGTGGTACCCATGAGTTATTGTTGCGTGTGGGAAGTGGGTGATTGAACAGTAAGATTCATGTGCTTTCTACTTCACCAGAAGTCTTCGACAGAATGCCCATAATTTCTGCAAAGCTGAGTGTGCGTGTGACAGGTGCTGACAAGGCTAGAAAAGTAGATGCCTCTTCGATTTCTGAGATCGGCCCTCGTGGTCTCTGAGCAGCCCAGCTTTTGAGAAAGTGAGCGCCTCTTCGATTGATTCGGAGAACGGTGCCTCACCGATTTTTGAGAAAGCAATCATGCTGGGGGTCTGGCTCTCGAGATTCGGGGAGCAGTGTCTCTTCGATTTTTGAGAAAGTAATCATGTTGGGAGAGTGGCTCTCGAGATTCGGAGGGCGGTGCCTCTTCGATTTTGGAGCAAGCAATCTTGTTGGGAGTGTTTTCTCGAATGTGAGTAAAGGTTGGGCATGTTTGCTAGTCTACCTTGCCACGAAGCACAGAGGTTGACACACAGGGACTTTCCAATTATCCAGCAATGGTACTGTTCCTTTACCCTCTCTTCGATTTTTAAGAAAGTAGTCATGTTGGGAGTCTGGCTCTTTAGATTCGGAGGACGGTGCCTCTTCGATTTTGGAGCAAGCAATCTTATTGGGAGTGTTTTCTCGAATGTGAGTAAAGGTTGGGCATGTTTGCTAGTCTACCTTGCCACGAAGCACAGAGGTTGACATACATGGACTTTCCAATTATCCAGCAGTGGTACTGTTCCTTTACCCTTGTGGGTAATAATATGGTAGCTAGACCTTCAAAATTTATGGGTCTAAACTTTGTTAGTGCTGTTTCTTTGCTATTCTTTTACCCTTCTTGGTCAGAGCGATGTAGTGGGAGCTGCAAGCTTCACGTGCTCAACTTTGGCAGAGAACTTTGGCAAAGTTATCTGTGGTACCCATGAGCTATTGTTGCGTGTGGGAAGTGGGTGATTGAACAGTAAGATTCCTGTGTTTTCTACTTCCCCAGAAGTCTTTGACAGAATGCCCATAATTTCCGCAAAGCTGAGTGTGCGTGTGACAGGTGCTGACAAGGCTGGAAAAGTAGGTGCCTCTTCGATTTCTGAGATCGGCCCTCGTGGTCTCTAGGGAGCCCAGCTTTTGAGAAAGCGAGCGCCTCTTCGATTTCTGAGATCGGCCTTCGTGGTCTTTGAGCAGCCCAACTTTTGAGAAAGCAAACGGCTCTTCGATTTCTGAGATCAACCCTCGTGATCTCTAAGCAGCCCAACTTTTGAGAAAGCAAACGCCTCTTCGATTTCTGAGCAGGCGCCTCTTTGATTTCTGAAGCTCCGTCGAGTGCAGATTTTTATAGAGGCTGGCATTAAGTTCCAAAGCACACTTGAATCTCCACCAGTAGAAGCTTCATTCTTGCACTTCTAAGATCTTGATTTGTCCGACCTCTTCTCTCTTCAACACCTTTGAAAATGTCTGGCCCCTCCGACCGTCGTTTTGACTTGAACCTTGTTGAAGAGGCAGCCCCGCCTTCTCCAGACAACATATGGCGCCCATCCTTCGTCTCCCCAACTGGTCCTCTTACCGTTGGGGATTCCGTGATGAAGAATGATATGACTGCTGCGGTGGTGGCCAGGAACCTTCTCACTCCCAAAGATAACAGACTACTTTCCAAACGGTCTGATGAGTTAGCTGTTAAGGATTCGCTGGCTCTCAGTGTTCAGTGTGCAGGTTCTGTGTCTAATATGGCCCAACGCCTATTTGCTCGAACCCGCCAAGTTGAATCATTGGCGGCTGAAGTGATGAGTCTCAAACAGGAGATTAGAGGGCTCAAGCATGAGAATAAACAGTTGCACCGGCTTGCACATGACTATGCTACAAACATGAAGAGGAAGCTTGACCAGATGAAGGAAACTGATGGTCAGGTTTTACTTGATCATCAGAGATTTGTGGGTTTGTTTCAAAGGCATTTATTGCCTTCGTCTTCTGGGGCTGTACCGCGTAATGAAGCTCCAAATGATCAACCTCTGATGCCTCCTCCTTCTAGGGTTCTGTCCAGTACTGAGGCTCCAAATGATCCCCCTCCGGTGCCTTCTCTTTCTGGGGCTCTACCGACTGCTGAGACTTCTCCTAAGCAACCTTTGTGAAGGCTCCCTCTTGTGTGTTTATTTTGACTCATGTATATGTACATATTTGTAGCTTATCGGGGATATCAATAAATAAGCTTTCCTTCATTTCAACGTATTGTGTTAAATACACCAAAGCCTTCTTCGCTAAGTTCTTTGAATTTTCTTTTGTTGAAGCTTGTATGTTGAAGCTTTCTGAGTGGAGCATGTAGGTTGGGGTAGTGTTCCCTTAATTTCCCGAGTGAGGAAAACTTCTTGGTTGGAGACTTGGAAAATCCAAGTCACTGAGTGGGATCGGCTATATGAATCTTAGAACGCCATTGTGCTCGATCCTGTGTCATGTCCTTCGTTAGATCCAAGTACTCTAAGTCTTTTCTTAGAGTCTCTTCCAAAGTTTTCCTAGGTCTTCCTCTACCCCTTCGGCCCTGAACCTCTGTCCCATAGTCGCATCTTCTAATCGGAGCGTCAGTAGGCCTTCTTTGCACATGTCCAAACCACCGTAACCGATTTTCTCTCATCTTTCCTTCAATTTCGGCTACTCCTACTTTACCCCGGATATCCTCATTCCTAATCTTATCCTTTCTCGTGTGCCCACACATCCAACGAAGCATCCTCATCTCCGCTACACCCATTTTGTGTACGTGTTGATGTTTCACCGCCCAACATTCTGTGCCATACAGCATCGCTGGCCTTATTGCCGTCCTATAAAATTTTCCCTTGAGCTTCAGTGGCATACGGCGGTCACACAACACGCCGGATGCACTCTTCCACTTCATCCATCCAGCTTGTATTCTATGGTTGAGATCTCCATCTAATTCTCCGTTCTTTTGTAAGATAGATCCTAGGTAACGAAAACGGTCGCTCTTTGGTATTTCTTGATCTCCGATCCTCACCCCTAACTCGTTTTGGCCTCCATTTGCACTGAACATGCACTCCATATATTCTGTCTTTGATCGGCTTAGGCGAAGACCTTTAGATTCCAACACTTCTCTCCAAAGGTTAAGCTTTGCATTTACCCCTTCCTGAGTTTCATCTATCAACACTATATCGTCTGCGAAAAGCATACACCAAGGAATATCATCTTGAATATGTCCTGTTAACTCATCCATTACCAACGCAAAAAGGTAAGGACTTAAGGATGAGCCTTGATGTAATCCTACAGTTATGGGAAAGCTTTCGGTTTGTCCTTCATGAGTTCTTACGGCAGTCTTTGCTCCTTCATACATATCCTTTATAGCTTGGATATATGCTACTCGTACTCCTTTCTTCTCTAAAATCCTCCAAAGAATGTCTCTTGGGACCCTATCATACGCTTTTTCCAAATCTATAAAGACCATGTGTAAATCCTTTTTCCCATCTCTATATCTTTCCATCAATCTTCGTAAGAGATAGATTGCCTCCATGGTTGAGCGCCCTGGCATGAACCCGAATTGGTTGTCCGAAACCCGTGTCTCTTGCCTCAATCTATGCTCAATGACTCTCTCCCAGAGCTTCATTGTATGACTCATTAGCTTAATACCCCTATAGTTCATGCAATTTTGTACGTCGCCCTTATTCTTGTAGATAGGCACCAAAGTGCTCGTTCGCCACTCATTTGGCATCTTCTTCGTTTTCAAAATCCTATTGAAAAGGTCAGTGAGCCATGTTATACCTGTCTCTCCCAAAACTTTCCACACTTCGATTGGTATATCGTCTGGGCCTATTGCTTTTCTATGCTTCATCTTCTTCAAAGCTACAACCACTTCTTCCTTCCGGATTCGACGATAAAAGGAGTAGTTTCTACACTCTTCTGAGTTACTCAACTCCCCTAAAGAAGCACTCCTTTCATGTCCTTCATTGAAAAGATTATGAAAATAACCTCTCCATCTGTCTTTAACCGCGTTCTCTGTAGCAAGAACCTTTCCATCCTCATCCTTTATGCACCTCACTTGGTTTAGGTCCCTTGTCTTCTTTTCCCTTGCTCTAGCTAGTTTATAGATATCCAACTCTCCTTCTTTGGTATCTAGTCGTTTATACATATCGTCGTAAGCCGCTAACTTAGCTTCTCTGACAGCTTTCTTCGCCTCTTGCTTCGCTTTTCTATACCTTTCACCATTTTCATCGGTCCTCTCCTTGTATAAGGCTTTACAACATTCCTTCTTAGCCTTCACCTTTGTTTGTACCTCCTCATTCCACCACCAAGATTCCTTTTGGTGTGGGGCAAAGCCCTTGGACTCTCCTAATACCTCTTTTGCTACTTTTCGGATACAACTAGCCATGGGAAGAAAAATAACGCACATCTCAGAATTTCAGGGTTTAATCCAGAGCAAGATGAAAAGAAAAAAAACCCAACTGAGATTAGGAAAAAGTAGGAAATTGGTTACATCCGTAGAAAAGAAAAACTAGGAACTTGAAACAAAGAGTAAAGGATGGCTATCAACGAGGAATTACGAGTACACTCATGGAGCATCCAGAATACATATAGATTGTCAATAACCATTCTGAAATCTTCTACCTTGGCTTTCTTTTCTTATCTATTAAGTGTTAACGACTCTTATAATGTTTTTTTTTCAATTAATCTGATGAGCCTAACACAATTTCTCAAATAAACAAAATCCACCTAGCTACAGATTTCAATAACTTCATGAACTTCGCGGTCATCACAAAAACTGCTTATTATAATGTCTCGAACAAAAAACCAAAAGTTCTTGAAGGGAGAAGGCTGTAATTGAAGTACTAGTGTCCGGATACTAGGAATATCAGTACATCTTTTAACCAGATGAATTGGCACCGAGGATCAACTCATAGCGATATAACAATGAGTGTCATATGTCACCACAGATGGTGCGTTGACACATTAACAACACAAATTCCAGCACAATAACACACATTAACAGCACTCGTTTCTCTGTGCATGACGGTGAATATTCTAGGGAACTAAATGAACTCGACAATGCGAACACCACTGCAATTTTTTTACATAAGAAGCGTATTGAAAATTATAGGAAGCACAAAGTTAATTCGCCCGCCCGCCCGCCTATATAACCGTCCTTATGCAGACACCATGTGTGAGTATTTTCTTGTGTCAAACTGATGGGGGGGGCAGATGCTTAGCCAAAAGTGGTGTAAACAAAAGTCAAGCCACAAAGGTTGAGCATCTGTAACAACTTAAGCCCCATATTTCCTATTTAATTACATATCAAATCATTAAAAGCAAAGCTAAGATTTTGCATGAGAGTTTGAAAAGCAAGCTGAAATTAACTTTTCCAGAAAGCTTTTGATATATCCAACCATCCAATCCAAATTCCAAACAATAAACTCCCACTTAGCATCGTAAACACATCACTAATCACAAATTAAATTATCAAATATGTGATCAAAATTACTGACAACCCAGTAGATTATACAACAAACCGAAGATTAGTAGCACACTAAGTTCAGATTATTTCAAAGAATATGAACACTGGAATGGAGATATCAAACTATACAGAAAATACCATCTATAAATTTAATTTGCATGTTTTTTTTTTTAAAAAAGAAGGGAACTTCAAAGGGGATTTACCAATCTTACCCAAGAGTGAGAAAAACTGAGAACTGAACCCCAAAGGCTGGAACTTCGAATCAAAAGCCCAAAGCTTTGAGGTTTCCGCTCCAGAAAAAAGCACTAAGGAAAAAGCACTTCTGTGAAAGATTCTGGTGGACACAAAGATGGCTGTGTTCTCTCCTTCTTGACTTGGTCTCTCACAAGTCACAACACAAGTAGAATTCTCTCCCTCTCCCTCTCTCTCCCTCCCTCCCTCCTCACAAGAAAGAGAGAAGTGTTCGTCTTTGTTTTGTCTCTCTTCTTTCTTTTTGTGATGACTCGGAAAATTGATAAGCTGCCACCAGAGAATATTGATCATAGATTCTGGCCGTTGGATTTGGGTTTAATTATTATTAATTTGATGATTAATCAACAGTTGTGATTTGAGAAGAAGAATATATATATTGGTGGGGATCTACATGGCTGCCGCCTGCCATGCACACAAGGAGGGTGGGAACCATTTAAAAGTGGTCCCTCTTTGTCTTTTGACGTTATTTCCCATTTATTCTTGGGTCTACTTGCAAAATTTTTATTTTCTTTGGAAAGTAAATTTTTAAACAAACGATATTATTTATACTAAAAATAAAAAATGGCAAAATCTCACGATTAGCTGGTAATAATGGTTCAAATTTACTTTTAACGAGAATCGAACCTAAGACATTTTACTTACAAATAAAGAGGAATATCTTTAAATTGTAGTACTAAATGACGAAAAGTAATTTTCTTAGTAAACGAAAGAAAAAGTAATTTTGCAAAATTAAAATGTGAGCTTTTTTTAATAAATTTATGGTTTATAGCAAAAAGGTAAAAAGATACCACCGTTGTAATTAGTGTGCTTATTCAAGAATGTAACGGTGTAAACCTAAAATAGAATTTCGAGAAGATTTAGAGATCAATTCTCATAAGCTTTGTATTATTTATAAAGCAAAAAAGACCACCATAATTGATATAAATAAAGTTACAAGGTTTGGAAACGCAATTCACATGCACTTGAGCCGTTCGCTCTCTTTTTGGCCGTCTGTCTCTCACCCACTCAGAAAGTTAGTCTTACAACAGCCATAGGGTTTATCTAAATTTGGTCAATTACTTATTGCTCCTTGATCACATGAATTGAGCTTTCTTTCCCCATAATATGGATCATTTTTCATGTTCATGTGACTTTTTTTTAACTAATCGAGGTTGATAAATATTTTTCTGTTGATAAACGATAAGATTAAACTACAAAAAGGAGGATTTGAACATTGAATTTCGGGTATATGAGCAAAGATTCTTAACCAACTGAGTTACAAGTCACTTGCAGAATGTTCGTGTGACTCGCTTTGAAACCTTTTTTTTTTAATTATTTTATTGAGGGGAGAGTACAAACTACTACAATAACTTAGAAGAATGAGAGTTTCGAAGTCGGAACGCATGTGTGAAAAATTAGGAGTTATGGTGGAAAAGAAAAAAAAATTAAGGGAGTATGTTAGTGAGTTTAAATTGAAAATATCTCTATATCTTTAGTTTTGAGAACAATCATTGAATGATCATTGCAATCAGGGCAATCAAGATTTAGCCAATTTACTCATTCATGATCTTCTGGACAGCTAGTCAAACATATTTTCATGAAGTAAGATTTAAATTCACGGATCAACGGTTTACTATTAATCACATTAATATTGTTTTAACTTGCATTCTATAACCTATTAGCACAATAGACATGAGGTTTTCTAGCAAAAAAAAAAAAACAGACATGAGGTTTTATCACAAAATATTATGATGTCATTATACATGCAAGATGAATCGTGGTTACAAAAATAATTATTGTGATAGTAAAGCACTCTTAAGTTCAACGAGTGAAAACATTCGTTATACAGTGTAACTTAATATGTTAAATTTCCAATGTATGATTCTTGTTATCTTCAATGTAAAGGCTATTGACACATATTCCAGGACATCATAACAGTTTCTGTTATGCTTAGTGTAACTAATAGTTATCTTAGTGTAATTAGTTATACTTGATTAGGTGCTAATTATGATTAGCAGATATATATATATATATATATATATATATATATATATATATATATATATATATATACACAGTTGTAAAGCCTTATTAATTCAATGAAACAGAATATTTCATAACTCTTATATGGTATCAATCGCCTTTGCTTAACCGCCTCTTCGCGATCCTCTCCACCTCTTCGCGATTTTCATCGATCTTCGAGATCCTCTCCACCTCTTCGTGATCTCTGTGATTTTCTTCAGCTCTTGATCGATTCTTCCCCTTTTCGATCTTTCTTCTCTGTTTCTCTGTCTCTCCGATGGCATCTTCGACGTCTTCTCCAGCGAATCCAGACATTCTTGCCCCAAATTCCTCTTCGATGAACCCTAACCCTAATTTCCCAATTTCATCTATTTCTTCAATCACAATCCAAAACATTAGTTGTATGGTTCCCACGAAGCTCAAACGAGACAATTATCTCGTCTGGAAGGCGCTCTTTGCTCCAATCTTTCGCCGTTACAAGCTCACTGGCATTCTTGACGGTACTGACGTGTGTCCACCGCCGTTTCTTCTTGATAGTTCTGGCCACAGCACCGGTGCTCCGAATCCAGCCTTTGAAGCTTGGTATGAAAAGGATCAAAACATCCTCATTTGGTTAAATTCCACTTTATCTGACGAAATCATCCCTTTTACTGTCGGTGTATCTTCATCTCGCGAACTGTGGATCAATCTTGAACAACGCTTTGGTGGTGTCTCCGCTGTGCACATTCACCAACTCCGCACTCGCCTTCACTCTGTTCAGAAAGGTGATCTTTCAATCTCTGCCTACATTCAACAAATCAAAGGAATTTCAGATGCTTTAATGGCGGCTGGAGCGCCAATTTCTGATCCTGATCTTATTGCTGTTACGCTCAATGGCCTCTCTGATGAGTACGAGTCCTTCATTGACTCTATAATGTTGCGAATTTCCTCCACCTTTCTTGATGAACTTCATGGCTTATTGATCAACAAAGAACTCTTTATGGATCGAAAGAAGAAGTCTGTTGTTCCTTCTGTTACAGAACCATTTCATGCCTACGCTGCTCAGTCTCAGCGTTCTCAGGCTCCGCTTCTTCCAACGCCTCATTTTAATGCCTTTCCTCAAGCATTTGTTGCTCCATACTCCAACTATAATTCTTCTAAGAATTATCGAGGCAGCCATCGTGGTCACACTCGTGGCAATAATCGTGGCAACAATCGCAGTTTTTCCAATTATCGTGGGACTAATAATTTCCGAGGCAACTCCTACACTCCAAGTCACTCTTCAGGAGGCTCAAATCGACAGTACTCTGGTGGCCGAGTTCCCTGTCAAATCTGTCACTCTCATGATCATGAAGCAATTGACTGCTTTGAACGCATGAATCATGCCTTTGCTGGAAAAATTCCACCTGCAAAATTGGCAGCAATGTGTGCTCACACCACTGCTAAATCTACCTCTCCTACCTGGATTTTGGATTCTGGAGCTACCTCGCATATCACAAATGATATCTCTGCTATTCATTCTCCTATGCCTTATCATGGTGACGACAAAGTCTATATTGGTGATGGTCAAGGTATGCCCATTCACCACACTGGAATATGCTATTAGATCATGTTGGCTCCCCTTTATCTGATCCTCATGAATACAGGTCTATTGTTGGTGCTCTTCAGTATTTGACCTGGACACGGCCCGACTTATCCTTTGCAGTTAATCAAGTCTACCAATTCCTTCATTGTCCACGAGATCTGCATTATCAAGCTGTCAAAAGGATCCTCAGATTTCTTAAGGGTTCTGTGACTCAAGGATTATGGTTTCGAAAGAGTGCTCTACATCTCACTGCTTTCTCTGATGCTGACTGGGCTGGCTGTGTTTATGACCGGCGTTCAACCAGTGGCTACTGTGTGTATTTGGGCAGCAATCTTATCAGTTGGAGTGCAAAGAAGCAAAGCACAGTTGCTCGCTCTTCCACAGAAGCTGAATATCGTTCTCTAGCACATACTGCAGCGGAAATTACATGGATTTGTAAGATTTTCAGAGACATTGGTTTTCCTTTATCCAAAGTTCCTGTTGTATGGTGTGACAATGTTTCTGCCATCTCTCTCTCATCGAATCCAGTTTTTCATGCTCGCACCAAACATGTTGAAATAGATTATCACTATATTCGGGAGTTGGTCCTATCCCATCTTCTTCATGTCAAGTATGTGCCTACTCAACATCAAATTGCCGATATTCATACAAAGGCTCTTTCTAAAGCTCGGTTCAGTGCTTTGCAGTCCAAGCTTTCCCTCGGATTACCTCCTGTCTGCTTGAGGGGGTGTATTGACACATATTCCAGGACATCATAACAGTTTCTGTTATGCTTAGTGTAACTAATAGTTATCTTAGTGTAATTAGTTATACTTGATTAGGTGCTAATTATGATTAGCAGATATATATATATACACAGTTGTAAAGCCTTATTAATTCAATGAAACAGAATATTTCATAACTCTTATAAAGGCCACCAACACGGCAAATAAATTCTCATCATGCACTCCAGCTACTTATACTTTTCTACACGAGTGCATGATGATTATTAATATTATATTACAACACCTAAGTTGATATCAATACTACATTCATATATGATATTGCACGTAAATTAGTAACATCATGTGATAGTGTTGAAAAATAGAAAATACAAGCGATAACCACTGCGAGTCACTTGGAGTTTGTTGTGCTTAATTTTCATTTTCTTAATTATCTCTTTTCAAAATGCTTTGTTCTATATTAATTAATATTTAGAGTAATTAATTACGATCACACAGAAAATTAAGTTCCATGTGAACATAATTATTAGCTGAAGTGCTGAAAGAGAGAGAGGGAGAGAGAGAGGGAGATGGCAGCAGATCAGGGCCAGCAGCAGGCATCCAGTGAGTCCATGGCAACGGTGGCTGAGAAGGCTCCGATCACCGCGGAGAGGAAGGTCCGCAATGATTTGGAGACCAAGCTCCCCAAACCATGTATGTGTACATTATGGTCGTAAAGTTTGCTTTTTACAATGATATTGATAGATTATTGATGATATATTCACAGTATATGTTCTTTAATATAAAAAAAAATATACGTTCGTTCCATGGCCGAACTAGTGGTTTAAGTTTTACCTTTATGTTCTAGAAAAATTAGCGATAGTTTCACATGATCACATGCATAATAATGCATGAATCAACTGCTTAATTTTTATTTTTTTAATTAAATCCTGTTAATTTCAGACATGCCTAGGGCTATGATTGCGCCTGATATGGAGAACATCAATGGCACATCGGGCCATAAGCATTCCAACATGTCTGTGCTTCAACAGCATGCAGCTTTCTTCGACCAAGACAACGATGGCATAATCTACCCTTCTGAAACATTCAGAGGTAAATCAATTTTGAAGTTTTAGGGTTTTCGATTGTCATGTACAAAAATGGATCGTCTTACTTGAATCTGTTCTTGCAGGATTTCGTGCCCTCGGGTTTAATCCGGTTGCTTCATTCCTTTTCATGGTTCTTGTCCATGCAGCTATGAGTTATGCTACTCTTCCTGTAAGTTTTGCAATCTTTAAACGGACAAAGTGAGATATTCTAATCTAGTCTAATTTGTGGGAAGCGATTCAAACTTGAGTGCAAGGGTGCAAGCACACCATCCTGAGGCACATTCACGGCGATAGTTAACTTTTTACAGCCGACTATCTGCATTGTCTGATTCATTTGTCATTAGAACTGCTTAATTTTTGTATTCATTACTTCTTCTGCAGACATGGATACCGTCGCCTTTCTTCGCAATTCACATAAAGAACATACACATGGCAAAGCATGGAAGTGACTCAGGGACCTATGACACAGAGGGAAGGTGAGAATACCTGCCCATAAACCCAAAGAAGAGTCTCTCAGATGTGATTGTTCGATTCGAAACGTGTGTGTTATATGTTATTTCAAGAATTATTCATTCATGAGATTTGACGTCATTGTCTCCTCCAATAAAATGGGGAAACTAGGTGTCACTAGACCGGATGATCATTGTCGGGGTTCTACTATAACTACTGCAAACTTTATATGTCTTTGCTTTGCATTGTATGCTGCAGGTACATTCCTGCAAATCTGGAGAACATGTTCAGCAAGTATGCCCGCACCGTGCCTGATAAGCTTTCATTCAAGGAGCTTTGGCACATGACTCAGGCTAACCGTGACGCCTTTGATTTCTTTGGCTGGTCGGTCCCTCTCTCTCTTTCTCTCGAGCACACACAAATACACGCGAAAACATAACACGGAAGTGCAGTTCATTAATTTCCGTTACTGTTTGCAGGATTGCAAGTAAACTGGAATGGGGAGTTCTGTATGTTCTTGCAAAAGATGAAAACGGCTACTTGGCAAAGGAAGCCGTGAGACGCTGTTTCGATGGAAGCTTGTTCGAGTACTGTTCAAAGTTGCAGAAGGGCGCTGTTGGTAAGATGGGATGATGCGGAGCAAAGTAGAGGATCGAACGTTCGTTAATGAGCTGCAGATTTTGTTTCGTATTAGTTTTTGAGAGCTTTCTTTTGGTCTGAGTTTTGATAGACTGATAAGCGATGATAGAAAGAGGCTTAAATAATGTGACTTTAAGGAGTTGAGTTGGATGAACAACTCCTAGACTTCTCAATTGTTCCAATTTCCAACTCAGTAAAAGCCTCTGATTTTTCCTACGCTTAAAACTGTTAACGTTAAAATTCTTTAGTCACAGCTAAACAAGAAGATTCTACTATACAACCCTAAGGATTTCTGGTCTCCTCTCTTATCAGCAGACCAGGTCACATTCACGTGATGAGAGAGATGTCACTATACCACTTCAACCGTAGGACATCTCTCACGAGGACTTACATGGCACTGGTTCACCGCCAAGATGGCATCCCGTGCCAATGAAATGAAGGACGTGAAAGTTTTATGTGTAGGGTTTAGGGTTGAGATAAAGCATAACCACAATCAACTCAAACCAGTCTATTACACCTTAATGCACTAGTTCGATTTGGCAATGCAATCACGCAAAAATCGCGCAACCGAAATAGATCTATGACAAATCAAAAAGGGTCGGGAAGAAAAAGGAGAAAGAAATGGACTCAGACACGATAGTGAAAATTTAATATCCCGAAAACCAGCAGACATTTAAACGAAAGAGGATCCATTTCATAATCATAACAGAGTCTACATGGTAGTGAATTTAATATCCAGAAAACCAGCAAAAACATCCTAAAGACAGGAAAGTGAAGAACTTAAACGATGGCATTGGCAGCACTTGCAATTCTTGGCCACAGATCTGCGCATTCCTTTCCTATAGGTCCGGTGATTGCAGAACCTACAACAATACCAAGAAAATATGAGTTAGTATTCAGTATAATAAGTGCAAGTGAAATGAAGAACATTATTACGATGATGGTCCTACAATGTTAAAAGTTAACAACAGTAACGTCAGATGAGACAAATTCATTTCAGGCAGACAAGTATTTTCCAATCAGCTGAAACTAAGACAACATTACTTGGGACTTCAAGGCTACATAATCAATGAGTTTAATCAATAATGCATGCTCTGTAAAGCTCCAAAACCACAGAATAGTATATTATCGCATTGAAGTTATTAATAGGCGGATGTGTTATAGAATTGCTACGCACCCTTCATTTCTCCCTTCGGATTGACAATGACACCAGCATTATCTGCATCACAAGGACAATCATCGTCAGAAACCTTGAGAAGCAGAGCCATTTTCTCATCATAAGAGCAGATCTTAAACTTAAAGCACTCCGAGATACTTCAATTTTCAAGATGAGCTAAACTAATATACAACACATAATATTTACAACCTCTTCCTAAATTCTCTTATTGTCCGCACCAAAAATGGTCACCATATTGTCAAATTCATACGGAAATAAAACGCACCGTATGTTAACAAAAAGTAAATAATCAATCAGAGTAACCATCCTAAACAACCATTCAAATTCCAAAATCCCCAATTGCCCACAACTAGTCCACAAACAATATTAGCAAAAACAAGGTGGTGCAGGAGAACATGGAACTACAAAGTCTAACTACCAAATCAAATTAATTCTGGATCCCATCCCGAAAACTTCCACATTTGCTATAAGCATTCATTTCAATCTGACTCAAAACCAATCAAACACTTTTGCTTCCTCTAAACATGTTCATATCATGACAAAGGAACACAATGTATCCAATAAAAACACAATTAACAACCTTCAAATTACACGAAAACACCGTCCTTTCGGTTTTTTTTTTCTGTAAACATATTCATATGAACACAAGAGGTCGTCCTTGGTGCAATGGCAAGTGCCTTCGCCCATGAAGGGTAGGTCTCGGGTTCGAGACTTGGGAGCAGCCTCTCCATAAATGGGAGTAAGGCTGGCCGACATTCCTCTCTTCCAGATCCTGCGTAAAGCGGGCACTGGGTACGACCTTTATATTCATATGAACACAAAGGAACATCATTTATCCAATTCAAACACAATTAACTACCTTCAAAGTACATGAAAACCCCATCCTTTCGGCGCCACGGCTTGCGCTGGCGGACAATGACGGCCGGCAAGACCTTCTTTCGGAGGTCAGGCTTGCCCTTTTTGACTGTAGCCATGACCATGTCACCAACACAAGCAGAAGGAAGGCGATTGAGGCGACCCTTGATTCCCTTCACGGAGATGATGTAAAGGTTCTTGGCACCGGTGTTGTCGGCGCAGTTCACGGTGGCGGCCACCGGCAGACCCAGCGACATCCGGAACTTGTTTCCGGCGGACCCTCCACGCCCTGCAATCCAAACGAATCGAAAATTAAACAAATTAATTAACTTTTAACATCGAACAAAAAAACCCATCAAGTTCCGATTGGTGGCTGAGAAAATTTTAGATCAGAAAGCAGGAAAGTTTGAATCTTTGAAAGACCCAGAAATATTAAAACGTGAGAGAGAGAGAGACCTCGTTTCGACATAGCTGCACCAGAGAGGCTTCAGATCTCAAGAGTGAGAAGTGTGACAGTGGTTTTGGGCGCCGGAGGCTAAATATTAGTGAGTTCTAGGGTTTTTCGTCTACACAACTTTTTTGCTATTATAATATTTTTAAAAAAAAAATTGAGAGGAAAAATATAGTATAATTATTGAAAATATTAAAATGTATTTTGATAAATTAATAGTTTTTTTTTATGTGAAAGTATTAAAAAGAAGTTGGTAAAATCAAATAATTAGAAATATTCAAGTCCGCACACTAATTTATCCTGGTTCAATTTATAAGAAGAAATATCAGTTGCTAGTTGGAGATATAGCTTGGATCTCGTGATTTTGTAATATTCTATTATATTTTTTTTTTCTTTCGGTCTTATGCCCATTGTCAACCAAAAAAAAAAAAGTGAACAAGTATGGGCAGCAAGTTAACATTTTACAGTATTATTCATTATACCAACATTCTTTTAAATATTTATTCACAATCGTTATTTTCCAAAATAACAAATTTTATACTCGGATTTATATATAGATGCGATTTTCACACTTGTTTTTGTATCTTCTTATACATCCATGTTTAATTCTGGCTGTTGATTTCATTTGATTTATTCAATTTGATGGTCATAAATAAATAAGGATGTGTAAGAAGCTAAAAATAACGTGTGAAAATCATTTCCCTATATATATATCAGGGGGTGATTGATACATTAGTAAGACACTTGTCATTTACGGAATTTTAACCTATGACCTCTCATCATTTTTCAGTCAATTAGTTGATATTTTCGAGCAAGAAAAAAAAAAGTTGATATTTAAACTTATGAATGATAATTAGTTCCTCTAATTACATTGACCTACAAATCCTTATAGGGCATCAATGTCCCTTCATTTAGGACAGGGGAGAACACAACACCATTGTATAAAGACTTTTTCTTACCAAAACAGAAAAACATGAGGTCATTTTGATAGGAGCATATTTATGCGATTTAGTTAACTTGTTCTTGTGCATTTATGTTGTTATTTCTTAGTTAATTATGTATTTTAAGCTATTTTCGTGTGTTTGTAGGTCCTAATAACAAAGTTGGCAAGAAAGTGCATTTTGGAGCATTTGGATCATTTTTGGGCCAAGATTGGATAGTGCAAGCATGGAGACATGAGGATGGACGTTTTTGAAGATTAGAAGGCTGGAAATCAGCATGTGTGTGTGCAAGTGTGTTGACCTACAACTACAAACATCATAGATGTCATGTGATGGCAGAAAATATGTTGATTGCTAGCTGAAATGATGAAGAACATGTGTGTGTGCAAGTGTAATAGCTAGTACGTGTGGAAATAAAGATAGAAAACAGCACACACATATGCAAAGACAGAGAGACAACATTCATACACGGCATGGGCAAAAAGTGTGTAATTGCTAGCTGAAATGATGTTATGTGGAAATTATGATTACATGACAGCACACACACACATGAGAAGTGAACTGGAACACATGGCAAAGAGTGCAGAAAATCAAGTTTGAAGGCACATGGACAGCTGCAAAGGGGTGTTATCCATCACATTTCCACCCATACCGTGCACACCATTCTTGTCCACTTCATGCACTCATTTGCTGCACCATTCAACTTCCTTTCCTTTGTCTACCATGTGCACAATATTCTTGTCCACTCCTTACACTCATTGATGCACCACTCCTTTCACTTTCCTTGCCCATGCCGTGCACATTCATTGTCCCTTCCATCATATCAGATTTCATGCACCATTTCATCACTTTAACCTCCACTCCATTCACTCATTGCTGCACCATTCCTTGTCCCCTCCATTATATATGATTTCATACACCATTACATTGAATGATTGCACTCATTTGCTGCACCATTCCACTTCTTTTCCTTTGTCTACCATGTGCACAATATTCTTGTCCACTTCATTGAATCATTGCTGCACACACCACCATTTTCCCCTTCTTGCCGTGCACTTCCTCTATATAAGGAAGTGTGTGTGGTAGCCATATAGTTCAATTTTTGCTTGATCAGTCATGCCCATTTCAATACAACCTTCATCCATAAACATCAATTCATTCTCTCAAGCACTTTCATTTCCCTTTCCTTGTCGTGACCTCCATCCAACCTAAACACATTCAACAATTCCCTTCCATATATCTTTACACATCCTTAGACACTTAAGCAGCAACAAGGTGGTGAAAAAGAAGGTCATTGGCATTTCAAGCTTGAAGATTTGAGCGTTTTAGGTGTAACTCGTTCTTTATTTACTATGTTTAAATTCATTATCTTTCGTTTTGTTGTGAACATGAGTGGCTAAACCCCTCTTAGCTAGGAGTGATTTCAAAGCCATGATTATGTGTGCAATATGATTTGATAAATTCCAGTTATGAACTCTTGAATCGTGAATGCAATTGGCTTAACTATTTGATTGATAACTTATTTGTATTTGTTGATTAAGGGTCAACACTTAATTGGCATGCATAAATCCGATGCTAAAATATAAGAAAGTTTCACATAATCGTTACAAACTTATATTCATAAGTAGTGGAGGTCGCTTATAAATGATCGCGTTAAGTTTAATTCTAGCATGAGTGACATGATGTCATAATTTTCATTAAACGTAATGATCTTTGATTGTATCTCTATTATGATGTCATGTAGGGAACTTTTGAAGAATGTTTTGGGTTGTCGAATGATGTCATCCAATCCAATAAAACAAGGAAAATCTGAGGGTTAACTAGTGATGTCACAGTTAATTTGGGACATTATCGTTCATAATTCAATGAAGTAGTAACTGGAAATCGAGTTGTTTGCATACATGTCATGTGTGGAGAAAAAATCTCTAGCTATCTCATCCATCATCTTATTTCTCAAATTCGTTTTACAATCTGTCTAGTTTTTCATACCTGTTTGTTTGTTTCAACTTCATCCAAATCAAAACCCCCCTTTTAGTTTATTGTTTCAAAGTGTTTCAAATCTGTTTTGTTTGTGTTTTTTATTGTTTTAGATGAAGCCAAAACCCAATTTTCGTTCAAAGTTGTGTTTAGAGTCAGAAACTGCCCAATAAGTGTTTTTAGGCCGTTTTTTAGTGTTTTTAAGTTGTTTTAAGTCTTTTGAACCTGTTTTGCGTCCCTTGAGTCTATTCAAACGTTTTTAGCTTTGTTTTTATGTTTTTGAGTCAATTTAGAGGTTATTAGCAAGCCCTCCTAATCCCCGGTTCAGAACGATCCCTACTTATACATATACTACAATTGTCAAAAGAGGGTTTAATTTGTATGTTAAGTTAATTTTCGCATCACATTTCTCAACGTTAAATGAGAGCAAATAAGAGAAACAAAAAAGTAAAAGTAAGTCAATTAGTACTACGGTCTAGTGGTATCTCTCTTTACTTATAAGTAAGAGATTCTTAGTGCAGATAATATCGTTTGTTCAAAAAAGTAAAAGGAAAAAACCTAAATAATATCATCCGGTGTTTAAAACACTGCTTCTACTACAGCTTCTACAAAAGTTCGTCTCCAACGTTCTGCTTACATTTTCCTCCTCCAACACAAAATTCCCCAGTTTCGGAGCTCGGAAGGAAGCACTGCCATACTCGAATGATCAGCTGCTGGTTCTCGGTACCAGTGATAGTCATCATCCGCTATCCCAACACCAATCTTTTCCCTGCACATTAAAACAGCAATAATCACCAGCAACGAAGAGGGTTTGAAGTAGATAAACTTGAAGTTTTCGTAACTGGAGGGCGGAGCATAATCTGCAACATTGACCCTTTTCGTTTCACATTCAAATTCATTCATCTTCTATACTTCTTGTAGGGCATCCCAATCTTGGTTTCAGTTCATAGTCTACTGAAAATATTGTAATGTGCGAGCAGTGCCATGGAAAAACCGTAAACAAAGTGAAATATCGCTCATCCCTTGTAGAACATGACATCTACAAACCAAGCACCCTACTTAAAACTATATCGGATATATAGCTGGATTTCCGCGAAATCTATTTCAGTAGAGCATTTGATGTTTGTGGCGTGTGGACCGCGTAGAATAAAAATAAGCTTTGAATGCCTTTCTAAGATGTGTAGTATTAGTTTACCTCTGCGTTCTTTCCGTCCGTTCTGTTTCTTTCCCCGGCAAGCTACACTACCACAATTACACGAAAACGCCTCTATAGGGTGTCCATGATCATCAAAGTCAATACCATAATCCTGCAAGAGGATTTTCCTCATCATTTTGTGAACACAAACTTATTAATATATGGAAACAGAAACATCGACCATAGAAGATAAATTATAGCAAACATATAACAGTAGGCAAGCGTTCACTCACCCACGACAGCTCTTCAAATGCATTCACTTTCCTGGTAGTAAAAAAGGCAAGCTGCAGACGCACAAAGAAGGTACTGAGAGAAGCTCTTTCGCACGGTGTATAATTACAGTGTGTGTATGTGTGTGTGAGCGTTGACATAGAAAGCAACCCAACCCATACGTGATAGTAGTGACGGTCAGGAGTCTCCACTTGAACTGGGATATCAATCAAGTTTGCATCAGAGCATCTGGAATCACGAGAATATTTAAACAAACACAAGTTCAATACAGGCAGACGATTCGCAAGCATAGCTATTGATTAAAAACTTCAGATTTAGATGATCTTTGTTGAGATCAATGAATATGACAATTGTTCTTAATAGTTTATAAGATGCAAGAAGTTCCACTAGTTTTTTTTAACTCGGTAGGAATTAGTGGTGAACTTTCTGACAACTTATGCTAAGATTCGTCAACTCTAAGTCGTAGCACCGAAATGGCAAGCGTACTAAGGGTTAAAAATGCAGGTACATGTACAATTTATAAAGACGTGCAAATGGCAAAGGTGACCTGCTTAGCGTAAGACAAAGATAAAGAAATGAACAGTCACCAAAATATACATAAACCAAAATGCACACGGATTGAAGTATTACCTATGATTGATAAATCTGGCAACATTACCATGAGATGTTGCATCAAGACAAAGGGCATCATCATCCTTCAAAATTTGCTCTGAGCCCCAATCTCCGTCTAGCAATACGGGGTAGGTATGTCTCTTAGCTCCACTGCTTTGGTTATTTCTCTCGTATAATTCGGTGTTGGTCAGTATCTCCCCAACATATTCACAGACAAATGTTCCCTTCTGCAAGACCTCTAATGTCCTAACACCCCAGCCCTTCCCTTCAGGAGTCACGAATACCTGAAGCATATCAGAACAAGAAATGCTCACTGACTACTTGCGAATTAACGATCTTCAAATGGCATATTTGTAAAGATGAAATTTGGGAGAGCTACTAGTGCTCATTGTTCCATGGATGCTTCAAGAAGAAACTACAAGATTAAAATAGCACAAAAATAAAGAAACAAAAATTATGTTGAAACATTATGCAGCTTCTATTAGTAAATTCCTTTAGAATATACAGACAGTAATAGTTTCGACACCTAACGGCCAAAAAGCATCTCTTTACTATACTTCTTCGAACTTAGATGCAATGTGAAGGTAATGAAACTCATATTAGTTTTGGTATGACAGTTCAAAGTCCAAAAAGGAAGTTCCTAATGGAAGATACAAAGTGAAACTAACCTGTAACTTGTAAGAAATGCCCCTTTGCACTACCCGATTTCCACATGACAAATCACATCCACATTTTCTCCAGCATTCTTTTATAAACTTCCTGATGTGGTGACCTTTGCATTTTTCAGGGTAGTACTCGTTCTTGGACCTCTCATTTGGACAGTCTTGACAATAAACAAAGTTGTGCTCTTCCGGTTCCTTGACACAAGCTGCTAAAAAATCTTCTTTTAGGAGGCCTTGTGGTGTGTAAACAAACTCCCCACCAGTTTCACGAGCACATGCACATGGTATTGCCGCTGAAAGACAATCTCCAGAGCAGTCGGTGCAGCAATCTTCATCTGAAATCCGAGCTAGTGAGATATTCACATTTGCATTTTGGTAGATAATATTGTTTGGTATATAATTGAACTTTGGCAGGCACTCATTTCCAGTTTCATCTACCAATGATATTTTCACTTTCTCCATAGATTTCGTAATGTCATGGAAAAAATTGACTGGCTTCCTGCCCTCATGAGTGATGGGACAGCTTGAATCCACACCATTTAAATCAGCTTGTGAATGTTCTGTTCCACATTGCTGATTCTTCGGTCTTGAAACATGGTCACCCCCACAAGTGAGGTCACAAGCACTTCTACCCACATCAGTAGAGGATGATCCAGAGTTACCCCCAGTTGAACCTCGAGACAAATCTGGAAGAGCTAGACAACATAATTATAGGTAGTCAGGATAAGAAAGTAATCATATTTATGGAGGCCCCGTTAACTGACTAGAACCTTTGGATTCTGTTGTCAAGGTATCTAGGATTGGAATGAGTTGGATAAATCTTGGATAACCCTCAATGTATGTTGAAGGAAAACGTATATGCCAACTTCCAAAATTTGTAAGGTCGAAGATGAATTAGTCATGAATGAAATTATCGCTCTCAATCCTACTATTTTGGGGGGATTGGGAAGAGAATCATGATAAGTTTCCATAATACCTAATTCAACTCCTATGATTAACATTGACAATTTGGAAGTAAGCATTTATTTCTTCATTCAACATACGTTGAATCTAGTGAGTTTTCCAATACAATCCTTGACACGAAATGAGGCCTAAAGGAACGGATTCTGACCATCTTGTAACAGATAACAATAATATCATGCAGTGGGAAGAAAAGAAGTACCTGGACGTCTCGCCGGTACTGCACATTCGAAAGAAGATGAAATGCTATCTGTACCTTCCTCTGTTTTTGGAATCACCAAGTCTTTCTTGTGATTACCAATTGAAATTTTTCTATCTCCAGAGACCAGATGAGGTGCAATTGGTTTCTTTCCTCTGTCATTGGGCTGTTTGAGGGGGTGTTGAGAACTACATCCAGCTCTACCATTGGTTAAACACTGTTTGGATGACTCCATGGTTCTGCTTCCATGATCTTGGTCCACAGCAGCTCTGCCATTGGCCAAATGCAGCCTTTTTCCTGGTCTTTCATACCCATCAAGCTCTGTAGCAGCTTCTCTTTTCTCTTCTTTTCCCTATTCCAAAGCAGAAAATATTAAAGGCAAGAACTAGTACAAACTCATCTCCAATGCACCTGAAAATTGGACTCAAATGTTTTAGTTCGGTCCAAATGTAACATTTGTCCTCCCCAAAACACCGGAATGTTAAAACTCATATATAGCTATTGAGTCAAATCAAACGTTATATTTCGGTTTAATTGTAACTCTCGGGCAAGAAGGATAAGATTTGAATTGTAACGTCAACCATCTCCATTACACATACCAAAATTGTTTAAACTCAAATTTGAGTTTCGACTCCAATGTTTTTCCTTTCGCGCACGTAGCAAAGTATTAAAACCCAAACCCACCACCACTTTTGACCCTAAATGTAAATACATAGGTTAAGCGTTTTGAGTCCATTTGTTCCCAATTTAAACTGTCACAAGTGTGTGTGTGAATAACTACAACAACAAATAATAGGTACTACCTTGTTTTCCTTAGACTCAAAGTATGCATCTATAAGAGTCCTGTAGTTGTCTTCTTCTATAAGCTCCCACTTTTTATCATACATTCGCAGCAAACCCTTCAGGACCGGTTTGATCTCTGCATCAGGAATCCCCAAGGCCCTCGTCACACGAAACGCGTTTACAACTTTCGGGTTACCAGACATGGCCAATGCAGAAGTTTGATGAACAAGCAATCTCCCAAATCAGAGCCCTCTTGCTCTTTAGGTGCTAGTTCCACAGAACCAAAGTGCCACTGCAATACAGAAGTTTTTACCAAGCAATCAGTTTAATTTGGCAAATCATCTTCATCAAATCACTAACAAAAACGACTCATAAATTAAAGATTAAGAAATAACACAGAAGGCTTCAAAAAGAAGAGAAATTAATCACTTTCTATACAATATAATTCGAGTTAAACAAGTTTATCATGTCAAAATTAGGTTGTTCACATTCTAAATGTTAACTTGACTATTTTTTAAGCGCATTAACGAATCATATCATATTCGTGTTTGTATTAAGCAATGTTGGACACCTGTAGTAACGAGTCATATCATATTCGTGCTTCCATCAAGCAACATACAGCGTGAACCCGCTAACTCCGTATCGGATTCAACACATGCAAAAACAAGCGGTTGACCAAAAAATTGCAAATTACAAGTGAAACCCCACATACCCCACAAAAATAACATGACCCACAAATACTGGATAGTTTAGTCCCCTACTAACCTGCAATCCCATTAATCCATAAACCACTCGTACCGAAAAAAATCAATTCTAATATAATATAATGTAATACTGCACGGATTTCAATATCTTTTTTGCTTTTCGGCATCAGTGGTTCTGTTTGGCTGCCGAGAAAATGCGAGAATTCCCAAAGCTTCCTCCTTTTTTTCTCCCACTTATCAAATAGCGATCACAGGCAGCTCAAAATCAAAACCCACTAAACGAAAAATAAAAATGATCTGTTTGGATGCCGAGAAAATGTAGGAGTAAATAGAAAAACCGAAGCTTTTCCTCTTCCTCCTCAGCCACAAACTTTCAACCATCCAAACAACAAGCAGAAGCAGAAAAAAAAAATCTGATTACTATAACGCATTGTACGGAATAAACCATCAAATTTCCAGATATAAAATAAAATAAAATAATAATAAAAAAGCTGAAATTCATAGTTTTAGGGTGTGACAGCAAACAAATTTCAGAGAAGGGCTCCACCTGCCGTCATTGTGCAGAGCAAAGCAGGACGGAAGAAAATAATCGAGTCCGGGGGTCTCCGTCCAGTCCACTCCAGTAGAGCCCCGTCGGAGTATCTCCTGAGCCGGCGTTCAGGGCTATGATTTAGACCGGTCCTTCTGTTGAAGACGGCTTGAGGGAATATTTTTGCTCACCATTCTCAAGTTGTTGCTCAACATCTCATTTATCACCGTTAGATAAAGTTAAATTTCGAGATCTGTACAGTAGACAAATCTCAAAATTTTAAAGGAAAATAACGAAAAGTCTAAAAAAACTTTAGTTTTAATAAAAAATGACAAATAATGAATATAAATTCAAAAAATAAAAATGTAATTTTTTGTTAAAAGTGAGCAGAAACAAAAGTATTTTGTTACAACTTCCGAATTTTAAATATCCAATATTTTTATTTATGGGCATTACAATAACTTAATGTAATGAGCAAAAAATGCACTCCGGCAAGATGTGTGCTATTGCTTGATTA
Organism: Malus sylvestris; assembly: GCF_916048215.2. Classification (NCBI taxonomy): domain Eukaryota; kingdom Viridiplantae; phylum Streptophyta; class Magnoliopsida; order Rosales; family Rosaceae; genus Malus; species Malus sylvestris. The sequence goes on from NC_062263.1 coordinate 29,952,622, forward strand.
AGGCCCCACCACAACATACAGATGTTACTTAGCACTATCCTCTATTACATTCTTCTAATTTTTTAACTGAAAGATTTTAGATTTACTTTTTATAAATAACGAATTCGATATTAAATTAATAATTTTCGTCCAAGCTGTTAAAATTTTTTTTGATAAATTTGATCAATTGAATCCAAAAAAGTGTGCAAATAGAAGTAAAAATTAGAGATAAAGAACAAAGTAACGAATCTCGACAAGCTGAATAAATAGAAAATATTGAATTTAGGTTTAGGAAGAATTTGGAAGATTAACGGAAATATTTTTTAGTGTGATCGGCACATGAGGTGGTACACCACGTGTTACTATACAAATGATGAGATATATGTGTTAAAAAATTAATAACTTCAAAAATAAAATTTCTTATCACTTACATAAAAACACGTGACATATCATTCGTATTCTTGTCACAATAAAAAAAATTTCGATTAACGAAGTATTTGTGTGGCCCTAACCCCTAAGCAAGTGTAGTGCTTTTTTCGAGAGTCTTGAGCAATTATTGGAAAGATAATTTACTTAATCAAGTAGCACGATGCGCGGGTTGCAATCAAATCTAACATGAAAATTACGTTGGTTGTTTTTTTTTTTTGTGGTAAAAAAATTACTTTGGTTGTTTAACCAAGATTTTAAGCAAGTTTAACCGAAAATCGAATCTGGCCTGTAGAAGAACAAGTGTAGTGCACTTTAAGAGGTCTTCCAATAAGTATCCATAATAACCACAAGCTAGTGGTCTAGTAGTAAATGATGGATTACGATGTTTTCTTCAAATTAAAAACTGGAGATCTCGAGTTTGAAACTCGTTGCTGGTGTGGATGCCAAACTTGTTGTCACATCCCAAACCAACTCCGTCGTAGCACAATATTGTCCGTTTTGGATCTCGGCCACGCCCTCACGGTTTTGTTTTTTGTAACTCACACGAAAACTTCTTAGTAGGTCACTCATCCTGAAAATGCTCTCGCTCGAACTCACTTAACTTCGAAATTCCAATGAAACCCAAAGCTAGTGAGTTCCCAAAAGACCTTGTGCTATAGGCAGGGGAGCACATATAAGGCACATCACTCCCTCTCCGTTGGTCGATGTTGGATCTTACACTTGTGATCAGAGAAAGCTAAAACGTTTATGTAAGTCTTTCCATTCCTAAAAACGATGGATAACCGTGACTTACCAGTTATTCTTAAAAAAAAAAAAAAAAGTATCCATAATTAGCCAAAAAGCGAGATATATATGATTAAAGTAGTGTAACACTGCATTACAATCAAAATGACACGAAAACTACAATGATTGGTTAACCCAGATAAGAGAATCTGGCCTTTAAAGTAACTGTAATGCACTTTTAGAGGGCCGCCAATAATTACCCATAAAGTAAGACCTACATGATCAAGTAATGTAACCTATTCGTTACAAATCAAAATGATATGAGGACTAGATCGATTGATTCTCCAAAATTTTATACAATTTCAGTTTCTTTCTTCTTCTTTTTTTTTAAATTTCGAGTACCCTAGAGTTTTGGATGGCAACGAGGTGGATCGGATTCAGATGTGTCATTCTCATACTTGAATCTAAAACTATAGAATCGTTCTAACAAGTTTTTTTTGTGATCGAATCCGTCGAATAACGAATTTTCCAAGTAATGATGTTCCCCATTAGAGCAAGTCCAGCCTTGGACAGTGTTCGGGGATAGGGGAGAGGAAAGGGCCCAAGGCCTGGTGGACAACCCTCCAGCCTTGGAGAGCCCGAGAGAGGGTGGGAGCCCGAGCATAAGGGGGTGGGGAATTGACAGGCCTGCAACCCGAGGGCCAGACATTTTTTTTATTTTTTTTTGTGTCAGCCCGAGGGCCTACAGCCCCATTTCCATGTTTTTTTTATTTTGTATTGTCAGGGGGGGAGGGCTCCAAGGGTGGAGATGCAAAAGGTAATTACTGTTCATTAATGACAGTTACTATTCATTAAAGGCAGTTACTGTTCAATATGGTGAATTCAATAGTGGATTGTCAGGGGGAGGGCTCCAAGGATAGAGTTGCTCTTATGATATATTTATTTATATTATTAATTAAATAGTGAATTTTAGATAAAAATAAAATTAAATAGACTGCTGATACAATGCATATAATTAACATAATAAATAATATTAAATAGTGCATTATTAATACAAATGATGCAATGTATATAATAAATAATATTAAAAACGAAATTATTAATATTCAAATAATGCATTATTAATACAACTGAATGAGAATCCCGGGGATCCTTACATTATGTCCGTCCATTGTACATCGTACTGTTAGTTTTTGTCAGGTACTGTTTATATTTAATTTTACATAGTAAAAATTTAAAATGATTTATGACCACACGATGTACGATAAATAAATACAATGTGAGGATCTCTGGGATCCTCATAAAGAGGATCCGAAGCATTCAATACAACTCATACAAATGCACGTACATATAATAAATGATTATTGATAGTTTGTTTCTCCATATAATAAATGTTTATATTTTTGTTTATTAAAAATGAAAATGGTTCGGTCTCGGGGAGGGGTTCGGGGTAAATACCCCAATAACCGTAACCGAAGTTGAAATAAAAAACTTTACCCCACATTTCCTATAACCCTAAAGTACTCGAAATTTAATTCCCACCATCGAACCATTCGAATCAACTACTTGTAGGATTATATTTGACGAGTTATATTGTCATCCCTAATTGGAGTAAAATCCCAGAGCTTAAGCATGACATTGGTAATGTCAAGCCAATTAACTAGGATAAGTGTCATAGCCCATATTTCTAAAAGATGCAACTTTATGGGACCATCATAAACTCAATCTCAAATATATATTGTCTCATTCAAAAAAACTTTAGGACTCGTTTGATGGGTTGTATGAGATTGGTTCTTAAGAATAAGATTTAATTGGCAACGATTAGTTAGGAATGACTTGCAATATGTGTATATGAATAGGTTAGATAATCCACACATTCACTATATTATCTGATTTACCCGACCACCATAACGGATGTGTCTACCCCTTTATATAGGCATTTCCTTCTTGAGGTCTCCTAAACTGCCACTTGTACTAGCTTACTGACAACTTTCCACCTATTCGGACAGACCTTCATCGACGAAGATGTTTTAGCAATCAGATGGCGCGTCTTTTAAGGTTTAGGTGGTCCGATTGTCTTGCTCAAACCTCGGTTACTATGCATGTCGTCGTACAGTTGAGTAGTTATGTGCTTGGAGACTTATGCCATAAAGCTGTCAGCTCGTTCACATATTCACTTGGTTGGGTAGTTTTTCGTCTCAGTTGAACTAAGTACTCAGGTTGGTCCTCTTATAACCCATTGGGCCTTGTGATTATTGGTCTTTCCTTGGGCTTATGTCGTTGCATAGACCTAATGGGCCTAGCGTTAGCAGGATTCATAACCATCATGTTTTGGTCATGTCTATCTCACATTTTGATACAACAAACAATGGACTGGACTCAAGTTTATTTTAAGGGAACTTTAACGAAAAGCACCTGGTACTGTTCGCTTTAACGAAAAACCACATTTTTACACTAAAAAGTCAATCCTGGTACTATTCACTTTATCCTTTATTTTGTCCTTATCATTAAAACTCAAAGTTTTCAAGCCATTTTCATTAGTTTTCCTTTATTTTAATTGGTCACAACCTATCCCAACCAACCCACCAAATATGCTATTAGGGCCCGTTTGGTTTGCCTGATTGGATTAAACTTTAGGGATAAGATTGAATTGGCAGGGATTGGTTATGCATGACTTGTAACCCATGTATACGAGTCTTGTCTACCTCACATTTTAGCACAACAAACAACAAATTGGATTAGAGTTCATTTTAAATGGTTACAACCTATCCTAACTGGCCTACCAAATAGGCCCTTATGATTCACTCACCTACCGAATGAGCTCTAATAATTATACTAGATAACATCATTTAGCTCACTCTCTCATCCTGTTAGTGTAAATAATATCGTTTGTTAAAAAAAAAAATACTATACATATTGGTATATTTTATTTAATTTTTTAGAAGATACATGTATGTTGAAATTGAAAAAAAATAGTTACATTGTTGAAATCCATAAAAATAAACATTTACAATTCAGTAGTTGAAATTGAAAAGAATCCTATTCAATCTCCCCAATCACAAACGTAAAAGTTGAAGAAAAAAAAAAAATTAAAAAGGAGGACGGTTGTTTGTTTGTTTTTCACATCACACCCTCTATTCCTCTCTAATTCTAAAACGCACCAACAATAATTTTCTCCATCCAAACGACCCAATGTTCTTCCAATTCATCAACTCCAAAATAACTACAAATCTTAATTTCATTTTAAAAGGGAGATCCAATAAAACCAGTGTCGTTTTTTACCTCATCAACCCCCCCAAGAAATTTGGAAAACGTGAAACGGTGGCGTTTTGTAACGTTGACCTACCGTATGTACGAGTCGTCGTCGAAAGTTAAATCGGACGGGCTGAGGTGCACTTTCCCGCTCTTCTTGTTAATCTTCGGTTTGCTCCCGCAAGAGATCGAAATCTCGCAACCCAACGCGAAGCAGGAGAACAATCCTTTGCCACTGCTGCGGCTCCGCCGCGTCTTCTGACTGCTGGGACGGCGGTGGGACGATTGGAGTGGCTTCTGAATATGGGAACTCTTTGCGTTGTTCTTGGCGCAGTCGTACACCGGCGGCAGCTCCGTCCGCCACCGTTCTATCTTGGTCTTTAACCCTTCCACGCTGTCCTGGTCCGCCCACTCGTCCAGCAACGAGCTCCCGGCATCATCGGGCGACGGCGCGCGGGCTCCTGTGTACGGCAACGGGTAGATTCCCTTGGCGATTGCGGCCGCAACCACAGAGGGCGAAGGACCGACGTCAGAGCAGAGGGACCCGTTCACGTTACCTTTCTTTTGCCCTGTGCTGAGCTCAGATCCGTTCACGATCGAGCTATTGCAAAAGGAGGCTTGAGTTTTGGGCTTGTAGGCGGCGGCATTGCAGGTGGAGTTCGACGGCCTGATTTTTGTGACGCCATCGCAGATGGAGGATGCGGGCCTGGATTTCGAGAATCCAGAATCGCTGCCGGTCCGATCGCTCTGAGATCGTTGGAAGATGACGAATTTGTCTTGATCCTTGGAGTTGAGGCCGCTGCTCTTCTGGTTACCGGTTTTTCCCTCCATCAGATCCCAGTACCCGACGGCGGAGGAGCTGAGCTCGCTGTAGAGCGGCATGCTCCGCATTGTGCTGTCGAGGAGGCCGAGCCCGATGTTCAGAATCCCCTGCGGGCGGCCGGATGGGCGGCGGAGCTGGATCGCCATGAACCGCATCTTGGACTTGTTCTGCAAATTGTTCACCACCACCGCGGCGGTTCCGATCAGGACGTCTCGGAGCCAAGCGGAGGCGTAGATCTCGATCATGATCTTCGACGTGTCGTGGCGGAGGAAGTCGTCGTCAACTCGGAAGACGAACTTCTCGTTCCACGTCGGGTTGGTGTGGCCGGTCTGGTCGAAACGCGTCGTCAGCTTCCGCTTGGGGTTGACCCACGCGACGGCGAACGTCCGCATCGCCTTCGACGCCGGCGTCAGGTCCTGCGCCGAGATCAGGTTGATCTCCAGCAGCTGGAAGGAGGAGCCGAACGGCCGTGGCATGATTTGTAATTAACTCGGAAAACTTAATTACTTAATTTCTTAAATTCTTAATTAATTAATTGCTGCAGCAATCACAGTAATTAAATAAAGTAATTGTTGCAGGCAGCTAATTAACAAAAAGAAAATAAGGCAAATTTGTGAATGGAATTGGGTTTGGATTTACGTATTTGTCTCCTGGATTAATTCATGTACGTACTCGTACGGACCGTAACGATAACCCGACTAACTAACCGACTGACGGTCGCTACGGCCGGCCGCCGGAGACGCGTAATCTACTAGGGAAGAGAAGGATGTGCTGCCGTGAGGAATGGTTTGTGGAGATTTGAGGGTTTTTATTGAAGGCTTTTTGCCAGGAAAGTTTGTTACACTTGAATGGTTTTTACAACCGTAATTTTTCTTAACAAATCTAAAATTGTAAAAATATAGACACATCAAACGGGATAAAAACAAAGTAAATAGTGAAATAAACATAGTAATTATTTATTTATTTTTGCTAAGAATAAAATGTGCATAGTTATATTTACTATTTATCGAAAGAGGATCCTCTCCTGAGCTTAGGATAGGGATCTTCCTTACCAGCCAATCTAGGTCGTTCAAATTTAATCAAACGGCTCCAAACAGGGAGACCTTCTAAAAGTTATAATAATTGCAACCGTTGAATTAAATTTAAACAGCCCAGATGGGCTGGTCAGAAGGATCCTCATCCTAAGCTCAGTAGAGGATCCTCTTCCCTATTTATCTGTTATTTACTTTTTACTTTGTCCGTTGACGACGGGGCCAGCTTTCTCTTTGTTGACCACCTTCAAATTAAGAGGTAAATTAGAAGCTTCCTAATACCTCAACACCGAATAATTCTACTGACTTTGTTAATTTAGTTTACATATATAAACATATAGTTACAAGTGCTTGAAAGTACATAACTATTTGGAAACTGATCAACCATTCTCAACCATGATGAATCAACGTCAGTTCGATCGCACTAATGTCATTAATTTATAATACGTGGATTTATTTTATTGTAATCCCACCATGTAATAACATGTATGTTGTCAGTGATGGATGGAATTTTTTTTTTACGAAATAGCAGGCAAATTGACATTTCATTGAGCTTTGGTAGGCGTAATGTTATTTGCCCAAGTCATATTGTACACTTATCGACATATGTCAAGAGCTTCAGAGAGAGTATGTCGACTGATGTCAATAGTTTTTTAGTGAGCACGCAAACATATGCTAACCTATGCAGTGAGCCTATTGACATATGCCCATAGCAATGCATACAAATGCAAGAGGCTAGCAACTACCCAACCAGTGTTCATAAAGGCAATTTGTCGAGCAATTGAAGAGTAGCTTTTAAGGTCATCTCATATTTTCAAAGGGCAACACCTAAATCTTCCATAGAGAATTTATGAGCTTGATAGGGACAGCTGACCCATGTCACCTTGCTCAAGATGGATCTGCCCATTTACATAGCTTAGTAATGCCATACAATTGATGGTATGACCGTTATCGGATGGTTCTTGCCTAAAGAACATTAATATTATATGAGAGCTTCATACTTCTTGTTTTACATTATATTATCCGATAACTATTATTGACACTTTTAAAAAGTTATTCCGCCTTATTTGAACTTTTAAAGTGTAATTTCTCTTGTATACTTTGATCAAAGCAAATGATCTTTGTTCATGTAACTTACGCAAACTTTACATAATTAATTCTACAACAAGACACCTAACTATATATGTTTTTCTTTGCTGCTGATTTGAAAAACTTGTAACCTCTCTGGTGAAGAAATTCACAAGTCTTCACCAACGTTAGACAGAAGTGGGCAGGAAAAAAACGCTAAATCTCAACTTCCCATATCCCAAAACACAAAAAGAAAACCAACAAATTGAAAAGTGCAATCTCATTGCACTGCTGATCTTAAAACCCTAATGGATTCAACTTTTCTCCGTTTTGCATCGCTACTACTTCTACTTTCTCTCGCATCATCTGCAAACCCTAATTCCGACAACAACAGTTTGGTATACAAGAAATGTGCAAATCAAACATTTACAACTCTCTCAACTAAATCGCAAGTCCAGCAACAAACCCTTTCATCTTTTTTTCAACAACTAGCATCACACTCCTCCCAATCAAAGTTCTATAAGCACGCCGAAGCCAGCGGAGACAACAACGAGGCGGGTATTTCCGGCCTCTTCCAGTGCCGGCAGGATATCAGCAACGAGGAGTGTCACACCTGCGTGAAAACTCTTCGTAACTTATCGAACGCCTTGTGTAAAGAGTCGGTTTCGGCTCGTGTTCAGCTGCATGGGTGCTACGTGCACTACGAGCTCGATGGAGTCGACTCAAACCCTTCTAGCCATAGATTAATGCAGAAGACTTGTGGGAAGGATTTGGCAAATGGGGTGGGGGCAGGGTTTGAGAAAATGAGAGCTGCGGCGTTTGCTGCCTTGGAGAGCGGCGTTGCGGACGGTGGTGGATTTTGCCAAACTAGTTATGAGGCGGTGCAAGTTATGGCTCAGTGTGTCGGGGGCTTGGGGGGTTGCGTGTGTGGAGAGTGTGTGAGTAGGGCGGTACAAACTGCTGAAGAGGAATGTGGTGGTGCTGTTTCTGGGCAGATTTATTTGGAGGAGTGCTTCTTGAGCTATAGTTATCATCCAGATGGGATACCTGCAGATGACCACCCACATGATCGAGGTGAGTTTTTTTTTTGTCAAACGATATATTTTGTTAGATTAAATGTTAGAATAGTCATCAACGAAGTTTGAACCCATACCGTTATGCAAGCGCTAAATACCTTTATACCATTGTGGTAAACGACCACTTGCATAATCCAAGTGATTGAATTTGAGAATTATTTTTCATATTTTATTAAGTTTTTAATTGGTTAGTATTTTTCATACTCTCCTAAACTTTTTCTTTTGTTAATGTTTTTTTACGATTTATATTCAGTCCAAAAACTAGAAAAAAAAAAGGAGTAACGACAAAAAAAAAAGTGCGGAAATCACAATTTTTTTTACACTATGTTTGGATAAGGGAAATAAATTTGAAATTTGGTTAAAAGTCATAATTTACAAATTCAATTTTACCAATTCTTTTGTTTGGATTAATAAACATAGAAATTTTAGAATTTCCGATTGTAAAAAAAAACTTGGAATTTGGGATCTTCAATTCCCAAGTTTAAATTCCATGTAAATAGGTGTTGTTTCCTAATTTCTATGATTGAGATTTTAAAAATAACAAATTTCGTATTCAATTCAATTGTTCTTATAGGTTAACCAAACAAGAAAATTCACAAATTCTAAAAAATAAAATCTCATCATTTCAATTTCCGTCATTTTAAAATTTATTAGTAATCTTAAATTTCTTCATCCAAATATAGTGTTAAGTGATGGGAAATGTTTTATTTTTAAACATAATAATGCTATTTACACACTCATTTTTAACTTTCACACACCTTTATTAATTTTTTGTCATTTATCTTATTCAATTCATTCGATCCGACAACTAAAAATTAAGAAAGTGTGAGAAGTGGGTGTGTAGATAGCATCACCCTTTAGATAATTATGTAAATTGTCATGCATTTCTACCTTTTTCACATGAAAATGCATGATTAACTTGAGATTACGTCACAAAGAAACTCCTGATTCATATATAATTATAAACTTAATTGTTAATTTAATGTTCCCAATTAGTTGTTTTTATTTGCAGAAAACAAAGGCGGAGGAAATGGAGGAAATGGAGGAAATGGGGGAAATGGGAAAAAGGTGGCAATTGTTGTGGGAGGAGCAGCTGCTTTGGTTTTTGCCTTCATTTTTCTCTTGTTCGTCAGGTCTTGGTCAAAGAAAGAAGATGATGACTGAAGTAAAATTGGTCCAATTGGATCGACCCGATTTTAGACATTTATGATTTGGGCCGGGTTGCTTAAATTGGTCCAATTGGAGCTTCTTTTTCCACCCGATTTCAGACATTTACTATATTTAGGTTTTTTTAAGCTTTTGTTTTTTTGGTTTTTTTCAACAGAAAATATATTGCCATTATTTCACTTGGATGACGGACTCATTGTAAAAAAGGAAAACTAATGAAAATGACTTGAAAACTTTGAGTTTTAATGATAAGGACAAAATAAAGGGTAAAGTGAATAGTACCAGGATTGACTTTTTAATGTAAAAATGTGGTTTTTCGTTAAAGTGAACAGTACCAGGTGCTTTTCGTTAAAGTTCCCTTGTAAAAATACTGCAAACGCTTTTGGTTGGTCTACAAAATAGTGCATGTATGACTTGTATATAAATATAACGTTTGTTTATTTTTATTAGCGGAGTAAGAGAGACTCAAATTTACGACCTCATTTATTATCGAAAAGAGAAATACTTGTAGATTAGAAGTTTGTTGGTATATGACGACAATAAAAGCAATGAAGAATTTACAGTTATTGAATCTTTTTGGATATTGAAAGACTTAACACTACTAATCAATATCTTGGGTAGGGATGGGCAATGGTTATGCGGGCGGGTAACCGCGGTTAATTTACCCATAACCGTTTATGCTCATACCCGTATAACCGTTTACCCGTTGGGTAATTGCCTAAACGGTTATACCCATACCCATAACCGTTTATAAACGGTTAACCATACCCATAACCGCATACCCATTTAACCGTAACCGTTTAATACCCATTTACCCATTTATCATTTTTAACCCGTTTATCTTCTTTTTTTTTACCATTACCCTTTTTCACCCGTCTACATGTTTTTTAACAACTTAAAAATTAAAAAAAAATTGTCATACTTTTTTTTTTTGACAATTAAGCACTGTTATAGGTACATTCATCATACATTTTCATATTTTAATTTTTTAAGTCCTTGTACCATTCCAATAATTGAAATAATAGTTTACGGACGATATTTTTAACTGTTAGCAATGAAGGTAAATATAATATTTGCTAAGTATTATTGGGTTACAAAAATTGTTTAGAAGACATTTCTGTCAAAACATTTTTGTCAATTTCACGGTTACCTACAAGGAATTTAAATTAATTTGGCCAATTTCTTGATGATGAGAATCATCATTCCTGTAGTAGTGTTATTCAGAGAAGGATCGATGAATTCCTTGCTAATTTATTGGGTGCTAAGTATTATTGGATTGAAAATATGGTTTGTGTTAATTTTACATATATAAAATAAATGGGTAAACGGTTACTCGTTTATAACCGTGTTTAATACCCATAACCGCCCATTTAAATTTCGCGGGTAAACGGTTATACCCATAACCGTTTATTTATCTAAACGATTACCCATAACCGTAACCGTTTAATTTAAATGGCCGGGTAACCGCGGTTACCCATAATCAATGGCATTTGCCCATCCCTAATCTTGGAGCATTTGAGAGTCATTTTATTAAAAAGCAATGTTCTGTTATAAAATAAATTTGTCTGCTCTAAACATTAATAAGTACTTTGAATCTTAAACCATGAAAACAATAAAATTCTTGCTCAATAAAGTAAATGTTGACGTGGATCCTTAAGATATGATTTTATTTCAACGTAATTTTGTATTTAGAAAAAAATTGTTGCTAATTATATTTTATAAGTTTCATAAATTTTTATTTTATCGTAAGTGCGATGATAGTGTGCTTTTTTTTGTGTTAAAATATATAAAAAACTCGAGAGTAGTGACTTTTAATTTTTCAAAGTTACCAATACAAGTACAAATTAACCAAATAATCCTCACTTTAAAAACATTTCCAATAGTTTTGTTTTGAGGGTGAACAGTGTCAAAAAATTTGCACGAATCAATGGTTGACATTAAACGCAAAATCGAAAACCCTAGATCTTGAAATTACACAAAATTTGGGGACCAAAAGAGAAACAAATAGCCACCTGCCTTCTTCCAATATTTTTTTTTTCCGTTTTTTTTTTGGGGAAATCAACCATTTCTTTCCTCCCCGTTCAATTCGATTCAAACAGATTCAAACATCAGACACAGTACTACAAAGTACACGGGGCATATTCTGCTCTGCACACACAGAAGAGAGAGAGAGAGAGCGTGGGCTTTCTTCCCCTTCCGGTAAGTTGCTTAAGGTTCACTGCTTTTTCTTCTTCTTCTTCTTGTTTTTGTTGGGTGCTGTCTGCTGTGAACGCAGAGGGGCTTGGTTTTCTGGAAACAGCACGAAACTTTGATCGCTTGGCTATTTGGGGAAGATAGAAATGTGGTGTTTTGGTTTGCCCAAATGAAAAGTTTTGGTTTTTATGCAAGTTGGAATGTGGGTTTTACTTTGTTGAATCGAAAATCGTCTCGAAAACTTTGATTCTTATTAACCAATTATCCCATAAAGGTAAATCAATTTAATGAAATCGTAAAGGATGAAGTTTTGGTATGAACTCATATGCCTTGGAGATTTATGTGTTTTCAATTTGAGAGTTGGATTAGAATTGCACCAGTTCTCAGCACTCAGCTTATTAAATTGGTTATAATGGTGATGTTATCATTTGGGTTTGTTTTTAATTTCGTTATCGGAGGGTAGGCCGGTTTTAGGTGAGAGCAACTCAGCATTACGAAGTATTAAGTGAGCTGTTATTTGGCCTTCTTATGTACTTGTTTTGAGGCTTGCTTTTGAGTTTTATGTGCATTGGTCTTGTTGGGCAGTACAATGGAGGAAAGCCATGAGCAAATGGAGGAAAACGGCGAGCAAGTGGAGGAAAGCCACGAGCAAGTGGAAAATATTGGGAGTGCTTCTAGTGGCAGTGATAGTGATTCTTTTATAGATGATTCAGAAGTTGATGAAGTATCGATATCCGGAGAAGATGAAAAATTGAAGCCAGAGGCAAGTCCTCACTCATGATAGTTTTTTATTAGTCGTTATATATTTTCTCAAGGAAGCTATGAACCAATTAGATACTGTTGTCGCATTCTACTGCTATTATCTAATATTTGGAACTTGAAGCCTTTTTTTTAAAATTTTATTTCCAAAAGTATGACGATTTGATCTTTGTTATGCAGGAACCATTATCTGATAAAGAAATAGAGGAGCTCATTGCTGAATTTTTGGAGGTTGAGAGTAAGGTATCTATTTTTTCTTTACACACAAATACACATTTATATATGTTTTATGTGCAAGCTGCTTAATTTGTTGGTTTTTTCTTTGACGCTCAATATAGGCTGCCGAGGCTCAAGAGGCACTTGAGAAAGAGTCTCTTGCCAAAGTGGAGAGTGAAGTTAGAAAGGAGTTGGCACAAACTCTTCATGGGGACAATGTTAGTTTCTTCCTCCAAATTCTTCCTTCTGGATTACATTGTCTTTATCAATCATTTATGCATTTTTTTCTTGTCTATAGTTGGAAGCAGCTGTTGCAGAAGAAATGGATACTTTGATAGAAGAGTGGCAAGCTGAGCTTGATGAACTTGAGACTGAGAGCGCTCATTTGTTGGTCTGCTTCTTTCTTCAACCTGAGTAAATCTTTGGTTCCTAATGCATTGTTTAGGGCTCGCATGTATTTTGAATCTGATATGATAAATTTATACCGAAAACATAAATCAGGAGAGAGAAAGATTTGCTTCTTCTTGTGACTTATACAAGTTGGACACGAATTTGGCTAATCACCCCTCATTTGGTTATGAGTTCTGTATTTATATTGATGAAAACTCCAAATGATTAGATGATTGGGATTTTAGCACACCTGTCATTTGTTATTATGGACATTCCATGCAACCTCTTTGTTTATTTATGTTTATTAAAATACGGTTGCAAGTAAAATATATTGCGCCTTTTGACTTAATCAGGTTGCCAAGGGATTGTAACCGCCTTCTTTCTGTAATTCTTTTGCCTTTTTTGATAGTATCATATAAACAAGTGAAGTGTATTTTTATTTTCTGACCTCTTTTATTATATGCTTCTGTAAATAGGAACAACTTGATGGGGCTGGCATTGAGCTACCGAGCCTTTATAAGTGCATTGAAAGTCAGGCTCCTAATGGTTGCTGCACTGAAGCTTGGAAAAGACGGATACACTGGATAGGGTCTCAAGAGACTGGAGAATTTACCAAGTCAAGGGCTGATGCGGAGCAGTATCTCCAAACCCACAGACCTGTGAGAAGGTACAGTTCTTTCCTTTTAGCATTATTGATTCTGCAAGGTATGAAGTTGATGGTACATGATTCTGTTTTTGTGGACTTAGGCGACACGGTAAACTATTGGAGGATGGCGCTAGTGGATTTCTGCAGAAAAAACTAGCCATAGATGGAAGCAAGGATGCTGTGACAGCTGATGTTGATTACTGGGGTTCTTTCAACAAATTATTTTCTGATGGTGCAACTGCGGGTGATGCCTCGTTTGGCAGTAAGCACTGGGCTTCTGTTTATTTGGCCAGTACGCCACAGCAAGCTGCTGAGATGGGACTTAAGTTCCCTGGGGTCAATGAGGTAGAGGAGATTGATGATATTGATGGCAATTCTGGTGATCCATTTGTTGCAGCCGCTGTTGCAAACGAAAGAGAACTGGATCTCACTGAAGAACAAAAGAAAAATTATAGGAAGGTATGGTTGTGCTGTCCCAACGTCATATTTAAGTATATTTTCATGTTACAATTACACACTAAAGAATTTGGCTACATTTACTTATTTTGTTTTCAGTTTGCATGTAACTTTTGTGATAAAATAAAATTTGTTTTCTTATATAAAACTACAAATTAACGTGGAAAGGACTGTAACAGTGTAAGTCATATTAGTCGGGAGATATTTAAGGCTTTTTCACTACTGTCTGGGGTTGTAGACATTCATATAGAAATCCTCTAATAAACCCTCCGTTGGTTTTTCAGTCTCTGTATAAACGTGCAATATTTGCATGAATATTATGCGGTCTTACTTGTTGGACCTAACATTGTGGTTACTGGTATTTGATTAGATGTCTTTCTGTCTAATCATCTGATGGCTATCTTCTTGTTGCTTGCAAACTTTTTTTGGGTACAATGTTGCTTACAAATTGATTCACCTTTTTAGTATAGGAATATGTCAATATGTTTATTTACTTTTTTCAGCAGTTGATAATTAAACCTATGTTGCTATTAGATTTAACATAGACACATGTTCTTTTTAACCCCCAGTTGAGTTTTACTTAAGTTGATAGTATTTCTGTACTTTTTCATTGAAAGGTCAAAGAAGAAGATGATGTAAATGTTGATCGGAAGCTTCAAATTCGTTTGAAACGGAGGAGACATCGAAAGAGAAGTAAACAGGTATCATGTGCTTGCATTGCCCTTTATTTCGCTCCTCAAATTTCAAGTTGCAGTTTATATAACTTTTTAGAGTTTATCCTCGTGCTATTGCAGTTTGAGACAAGTTGTACATGACCAGTACAATTTGTGTTCTTGTAATTAACTCTATTTAAGACATCCTATGGCTTTTCATTTATGGAGCCCTGCTATATTTTATTTCAATTTGTAATTGTTGGGAATTGAACTAGTAAGAGAGAACTGGCAGTCATATTATAGTACACTTACTTTAATACGAATAAAGGAACAAAAAGCAACGGTCTCTTTGATGGTTTTAAGTGTCAGGGTATTTGTTATGTCTTGGTTTCGCCCCTTTTTGTAGCTCCAAGTTCATCAGGGCCTTTTCTGTAGAAGTCACGATTCATGAATGTGTCCAACATTTAGGCATACATTTAACATTCATTAATATCGATGTGTTTTTACTGTTATCTAATTAGGATGTTGTCAGGAAGAAGTTTGTCTAGTTGAATCAGGACGTGGATATGTTGTGCATTTCTCCATAAGTTTAACATGCATTGATATTGTTTTATTTTTTATCAAATCAGGATGCTGGCCGGAAAGATTTTTGCTTAGTTGATCGGGAGATAGGAAGCAACATGGACCTGTCTTCGTCTATGCTTGACTCTTCTATCAGTATCTCAAATGGGAAAATTGATGAAGATTTGGAAACCGCTAATAACATTGACCAAGAAAGCATAACGAGTAATGGTTCTTCTCCAGTGACTAGTTCCAGTGAAGCAAGAGGCTCAAAGCGTCTGAGTGAGGATGAGGAGCTAAACATTGATAATAAGAGGAGTCGAACTGTGATTATAGATAGCGATGATGACACTCCACTGAAAGATAATTCAGACTGCAATGCGATAAAATCTGAGGACCAGTCATATGTGGAAGAGAATATCTGCATAGCTGCCACCGGTGGTCTCCCTTCACAGAGTCTGAATGATAAGCTCTACTGCACTGCTTGTAGTAAGCATGCTGTTGAAGTGTGCTCACATCCACTTCTGAAGGTGATTATTTGTGCAGATTGCAGATGCTTATTGGAAAAAAAGATGCAGGTAAAGGTATGGCCATGAGTAACCTTTATGGTTTCTGTAATCTTTATTCCAATATTTTGTGTAACGTTTCATGATAGTGCAGGTAATTAAATGAATTGGCCATGAACAGATATTTTCAGTTAGAAGTATTCTGCGTCTCTATTTATCATATTAATGAATTATAGTGTTACATGATTTTTTTCTGCATCATTTAATGCTAATACTTCATTTATTAATTTCAAGTAAATGCTAGATCTTTTATTGACCTAAGAAGGTGTGCAGGATCCTGATTGCTCTGAGTGTTATTGTGGGTGGTGTGGACAAAGCAAGGACCTAGTAAATTGTAAATCTTGCAAGACATTGGTTTGTGCGACTTGTATAAAGAGGAATATTGGAGAGGAATGCTTATCTGATGCCCAGACCTCTGGCTGGCAATGTTGTTTCTGTTGCCCAAGTCTTCTAAAGACATTGACATCGCAATTAGAGCAAGCAATAAGTTCTCAGGATTTGATAATATCTAGCTCTGATAGTGATTCAGATAGTTCAGATTCAGAGATAGATGTTGCCATAAGGTATATTTAGTATACTGCTCTCTCTCTCTCTCTCTCTCTCTCTCTCTCTCTCTCTCTCTTATTGCTGAGGCATGCAGCTATTGAATAGGAAGTGGTGAACTTTATTCTTTAGCATTAGATACTTTCGGTTTACTCAGGTTGTTGTGTTTCTGAACATATTTTGTCTCTGTGTCAGTTCTAAGAGGAGGAGAAAGAAGAAAATTCGAAGGATCATTGATGATACTGAATTAGGAGAAGAAACCAGAAGGAAAATTGCAATTGAAAAGGTACCATCTAGTGCTGATTTTGTAATCTAAAAAAGATGTTCTGGTACCAGAAATTTTTTCATAAATTTTTCTTCTGTAGGAACGTCAAGAACGCTTGATGTCTTTGCAAGTACAATTTTCTGCCAAATCTAAGATGAAGAGCTTTGCAACTTGTAACGGGAGATTACCTGAAGGTGCCAGCGCTGAAGTGCTGGGCGATGCATCAGCTGGTTATATAGTGAATGTTGTGAGGGAAAAAGGTGAAGAAGCAGTTAGAATTCCTCCAAGCATCTCAGCGAAATTGAAGGCTCATCAGGTTTGCTTGATCTGTTAAATATTTGTTTGTTGGATTTTCTTCTACGAATTCCCTTGTGCTATGTTTGGATTAGGAACTGTCAAGCTGATGTTATGACTGTTTCTTATCTGTTATTTTCAGCTATTGAAAAACTGGCAGTCTATTGTTTACCTAGTGTCATGTCAGGACACATTTGATAAGATTTCCACGGCCCACCCTTTTCACTTGAAGTTCATTGTCATGTTCTGTTAAACCTATTGTTGTTTCACATGTTTATCTAATTTGACCTCCTTCACTGAGGGCACTAAGCATCTTCTGTTATTGCTTTATGTGTCATTAACTTTTAATGATTTAGTGCTGTTATCTTGTCATTGTTACAACTTGTAGCATGAAGTAAAGGTCTGAATCATTATTACAGATCACGGGTGTGAGATTTATATGGGAGAATATCATACAGTCAGTCAGAAAAGTGAAGGCTGGGGATAAGGGTCTTGGTTGCATTCTAGCTCACATGATGGGCCTTGGTAAAACTTTCCAGGTAGTATTCTGTCTCTTGAAAACTCTTCCCAAGAACTTTGAGTGTTTATTTAGATGTGCTGGATTCGTTTGGAAATAGGTGTCAGTGCATGTGGAATGACCCTGCAGCCTAGTCGAATAGCAATCGTGCAAAATGCAAGGCGGTTTCTTATATTGTTTTGCAGGTCTTTTAAGTAGTTGATTGATATACTTTGCATAACTTGTCAATTTGCTTTCGCAGGTCATAGCTTTTCTGTACACTGCAATGAGAAGTATTGATTTGGGATTAAATACTGCACTTATTGTCACCCCTGTGAATGTGCTGCACAATTGGCGTCAAGAGTTCATGAAGTGGAGGCCTTCAGAACTGAAGCCCCTTCGCATCTTCATGCTAGAAGATGTGTCAAGGTTTGTTTAAATATTTCTATATTGTCTTATTCCATTTTCATCACTAGAAAACATTTGGTCTAATAGGTCGTTGAAGAAATGCCAATGACCTAAGATAATGGCATTATGAAGTGAAGTTGTTCTTTTGACGGCTGTCTTCCATTCATTACATAGACTAATTGTAGCTCATTATAGCTCCGATTGGGGAGATGGTGACACCAAGATGCTGACCTGTTTCTCCCTTGTTTGTCAGGGATAGAAGAGCAGAATTGCTTGCAAAGTGGAGAAGGAAGGGTGGTGTTTTTTTAATTGGCTACTCGGCTTTTAGAAACTTATCCTTTGGAAAGAATGTGAAGGATAGGCAGATAGCTACAGAAATTTGTCATGCCTTGCAGGTTGGTTGATGTTAATTGTTAACCTCTATATTTGTCTTTAACATCATGCTTTTCAACTATGCATTACAATGTGAATTATTTCTTCTTCAATTTGTTGGACTTAAACCAAACTTTTAGGATTAATCTTATTCTTGTCTAGTTGCTGCATAGGTTGCTCTGGTGTAAATTATGAAATAACTTATTTCGTAAGCTGTTAAACAAATAATGTCATTAGCACACGTCGATACTTTAGCATGATCCAATCGATTTTTTTAAAATCTTCTTTCCTATTGTTACATTTCCAACTGTCAGGATGGAACAGATATACTTGTTTGTGATGAGGCCCATGTTATTAAGAATACCAGGGCTGATGTAACCCAAGCCTTAAAACAAGTGAAATGCCAGAGAAGGATAGCATTAACTGGATCACCACTTCAGAACAATCTCATGGAATATTACTGTGTGAGTTACTCAAAAGCTATTCATTTTGCTATTTCTTACGCACCTACCTACTGCCTTGATTCATTTGAAATTTTAATCTTTTACAGATGGTTGATTTTGTAAGGGAAGGTTTTCTTGGAAGCAGCCATGAGTTTCGGAATCGGTAAAACTTCTTCATTTTAACCCTGTTTTCTGTCTAATTTCTTTTTGTTGTTTTCATGTATCTTAAAATTGCCTCCCGTTGCATGCAGATTCCAAAATCCCATAGAGTATGGTCAACATACTAATTCAACTGTGGATGATGTGAAAATCATGAACCAACGGTCTCATATTCTTTATGAAGAGTTGAAAGGATTTGTTCAGAGAATGGACATGAATGTGGTAAAGAAGGACTTACCACCAAAAACTGTGTTTGTAATAGCTGTGAAACTTTCAACCGTACAGAGGAAATTATACAAGAGATTTCTTGTTGCCCACGGATTCACCAAGGACAAGGATTATAATGAAAAGATAGGGAAGAGAAGTTTTTTTGCCGGTTACCAAGCCTTAGCTCAGGTATATCTTAGCACACTTGTTAAGTTCTCAACTTCCATTATTCATTATAGACTTATGGTAACATGCACTCACTCACGAACACATGCATGCATGCATGATCGCAAAAGCATCTAGTCCTACGCTAAAGGATCCACTCCTAAGCATTTCGTTAACCTTTATTGACATTATATGTAATGATAATGATTGTCTTCTAGTCTATTGTGCGTCTATCTCTGTCTTTCATGAGAGTTGTAATATATGAGCTTTATGTTGGTAGTAGATATGGAACCATCCAGGGATCTTGCAACTAAGAAAAGATGACAAAGACTATGAGAGACGTGGAGATGCTGTTGAGAATTTTCTTGCAGATGACAGCTCTAGTGACGAAAACATTGATTATAATTTGGGTTTTGGAGGTATTATATACAATGTCAATTTGGGTGAAAGCATATTCACGTGTTTGGCAGCAGTTTCTTATAAGTATCTAACAAGGATAACATATCGTGCTTTGCAGAGAAAAATGTGAATGAGATTTTGCCAGGAAAAAAAGATGACATTTTTCGAAAGGTATGGATTTGAACAAACTATAATGTTGGTTTGTATTCATTTTTCACTTCTTTACTATTTCTTTTACAGTCTATTTGGCTTAATTTGAAATGCTGCGTTGTTTGTATTTTAGTAGGAAAACTAAGAAGAATAAAGGCTTTACTTTGTAGTTTGTGTTAGTATTGTTGTTTTCGTGGAGTGTAATGCTGACCAGTGACCATTTATCACTCTTCAGGATTGGTGGAATGATCTTCTTCATGAAAATGACTATAAAGAGCTTGATTACAGTGGCAAAATGGTACTCCTGCTTGACATTCTAGCTACGAGTTCTGATGTGGGGGATAAGGCATTGGTATTTAGCCAGAGCATACCAACCCTTGACCTCATCGAACTTTATCTTTCAAGGCTACCTCGACATGGGAACAAAGGGAAGTTTTGGAAGAAAGGAAAAGATTGGTACAGGTTGGTACATATTACCAAGAACAATTTACAGTTTGACAGACAGCTTAGATTTTCTTCTCAGCTTCGGTGTTGCCCCAAACCATATATCCTTTTTCTGACTCTATTTCCTGCATATGTAGCTGCAGTGTCTTCTGTATAAAAGTTTTTATTTGGGTTACGTTGTTTTTAATCGATTCTTTATTGCTTCAGGCTAGATGGGAGAACAGAGGGCTCAGAAAGGCAAAAGCTGGTTGAACGCTTTAATGATCCCCTGAATAAGAGGGTGAAATGTGTTATAATTTCTACTAGAGCTGGATCGTTAGGGATAAATCTCTATGCTGCTAATCGTGTAATAATAGTTGATGGTTCTTGGAATCCAACATACGATCTTCAGGCTATATATCGTGCTTGGAGGTGAGCTTCAATTCTGTTGCAGTCCTTAACTCAGCTTTTATGTAGAAAATGTGCCTTCATAAGTGTAGTTTATGGGCTATAAAGCATTGGGGAGGGTTTGTTTTTAGAATTCCCATACAACTTCGAATGTGCCAGACAGCAAGCCTGACGATTATTCCTCCTTTACCAAGCCAACTCTCCATTCTCCGGTATGGCACGTTGTAAGTGATGTTATTTCCATTTTCAGGTATGGCCAAACAAAGCCAGTGTTTGCTTACAGATTGATGGCACATGGAACTATGGAAGAAAAAATTTATAAGCGTCAGGTAACGAAGGAGGGCCTGGCTGCAAGGGTTGTTGATCGACAACAGGTACATAGGACAATATCTAAGGAAGAGATGTTGCATCTTTTTGAATTTGGTGATGATGAGAATCATGTGCTTGACCAAGATAGTGTATTCTTGAACGACAATGTGACTGGTAAAGTGGAAATTTTGCCGAAACACGTAGTGCCTCTTTCTCAAGGAAGTTGCTTTTCTGACAAGCTCATGGAAAGTTTACTTGGCAAGCATTCTCCAAGGTACATTCCCGTTCTATGTTCTCATTTTCTTTAGCATCTGTCGGTAATGGTAATTGCCGGTTACTCTGTTGCAATTGGCAACTCATACCTCCCTCCCTCCCTCCGCTTACGTATGAACTGCCTTGTTTTCAGGTGGATCGCAAATTTCCATGAACATGAGACCCTTTTACAAGAGAACGAAGAAGAAAAGCTCACAAAGGAGGAGCAAGACATGGCTTGGGAAGTATACCGGAAATCATTTGGATGGGAGGAAGTGCAGAGAGTTCCTCTCAATGAATCTGCAGTCGACCAAAAACCAGCTGTATCAAATACTGCCTCATCTGCACCAACGAAGAGCATCCTTGCTGAATCCACGGCGAAGAATGCTTTTGTACAGCGGAAGTGCACTAATCTTTCGCATTTGCTGACGCTAAGAAGTCAGGGCACGAAACAGGGTTGCACCACCGTGTGTGGGGAATGTGGCCGCGAGCTGAGCTGGGAGGAGCACAGTCGAGATAGCAGGCTCAGGTAAACGATATTTCCTTCCGATTTGTT
Source organism: Malus sylvestris (assembly GCF_916048215.2). Classification (NCBI taxonomy): domain Eukaryota; kingdom Viridiplantae; phylum Streptophyta; class Magnoliopsida; order Rosales; family Rosaceae; genus Malus; species Malus sylvestris. Next base: position 29,974,459 of record NC_062263.1, read on the forward strand.
CTCGTAGTTTAGTCCGATGTAAAGTTCCGATTGTATATCCCATTTGCTGTGAGTTCATTGAGTTCATTGCCAGAGAAACAGGCTTGTGTAAATCAAAGCTACAACAATGAAATGAGCAATCAAAATCTTGTAAGTTTTTCCCTTCCATGAATTTGTTGTGATTTTTTCTCAATTAATTAATTAATGTGTAATTATTCTGCACACATTTCTTTATTTGTCCATGCTCTTTTGTTTAATTCAATGCAAAGGCGAGAAAAAGAAAGCACGGAGGAGAAAATTGAATTTTTTGAGGATGTAAAAAGAAAAGAGAAAAACGAAATACTTCGTGAATTTTCTAAATCGTAAAAATTTATAACAAATTTAGCCAATTTGATCCCCGTGTTTCTTAATCTTTACAATATCGGTTTCTTTCCAATCTGTCCAATTTCAGATAAACATATAAACTTCAGCAGCGTTTAATGCCATTTGTTGTAACTCGTTTGACATGGAAATTGGACTTCCGTACAACGCCCTTTGTAAATAGCCGATCGAGTTCCTTCGCTCCTCTCCCGGAAGAGATTATCGGGACCCCTACCGGACTTATTTTTTCCGACGATAATAAATACATCTTGCAAGGTTCGACTAATGGAACAAACCTTTCGTTGTAGGCCGGGTCGCGTTACTTCCCGCCTCACGCTATTGCTTGTTACCCAAGTTGGTTACAACATTCTTTCACACAAAAGTAGTTATCTTTCATCTCCTAACCAATTGTCCTTCTCCTTAGGGCCAGTTGGTCCTTCCTCCCCGTAGAGTTGCGTTGGAAACAACTCGATTAAGTTCTCGACCGAGAATCGAACAAAGAAGGGAAGACGATCAATCAACTTATCTAGCTCCTCTCGTCCATCATACACAATGGTCGGACCCCAGTCTCGCATATACTGCAACCAACATGGTTCGGATATAACGCCCTTGCCAAGGTACTCGGCCGCGACAATTTGATACTTGGTGCTCGAATCAATGAAAAACTTGCTCCGAGCAGCGTCATTCCTTACCCCTATGTCAAACTTCGATGAACCCTGGATGTAAGTCCCGGGATGAGCGTAGCTGCTATGACCGTGTTTTGAAGAATACACAATCGGCTTATTGCCTTCAATGAACTCCAAGTCAAAAGCATCCACCCATCTGCCACCGCTGTGCTCTGAGAAGTACACTTGCCAGAGTTCTCCGGTGAAGTTGTTCACTCGGAGAGTGAAGTGCTCCCAGTCACCGACATGTTCGCCTATCTTGTTCAATGCAAAACTTACCAAACCAATTTTAATGGCGGATGGTCCGTTGAAGGGGCAGAACACCCACATGGCAATATCTGTAAAAGTTCCTCCCAGTGCTGGTTTTACATGAACGTAAAGCTCCGCGCTGTCTATGTTTCCAGCCTTGAGAAGAATTTTAGCTTCATCATCATTTGGCAAATCTATCCAAAAATCACTGTCATCTTTCCCTCCACCAGGCAAATTGGAGCCTCTGTGATCAATCGGTTCACCATTCCCAGTGTCTTCCCGGTACAAAAGTGCCCCATTTTTGAAAAACCATTGTACCGAAGATGGCATATAAACCTCATTAGGATGGAAGAACACTGTGGGACCGTAGTGCTCAATTAGCGAATGAATCTGGTTCAGATTTGGCATTGAGTGCAAGGACGAATCAAAATTCTTCAAGCAAGAAACTTGTAGCTCTTCATTAGAATCCAAGTAGGTACTGCAAAAGAATGTACCAACCGAAACACCAGTGCAGAACATACCTCGTTTGCAGGGTCGTGTATTCCACACCTCAAATTTTGAATCCATTGCAAGTATCCGATCACATGTTTCACAAGTCTCTGTAAGATCTTCTCGTACGCATCTAACTTCTTCAGGGCTGGGTTCCTCAGGCATGTCAGTGACCACAAAACCCATGGCCTTATAACCAACAGGTGGGTTTGGCAACCAAATATAACCACAACCATTTTCACTTAAATCCGCATTGCAGACTAACGAGTAGTTAACCGGTTTTTCTAAAGCTGGTAACTCTAATGCTGAGTCCCGGGTACAACCATCTTCCGCCCTTCTGGCAACTGTTTCACGAGCCACAAGAACATACCCTTGCAATGGCTGGTCATTGGGCTGGCAGTAGTAACCGAGGCAAAAGAAGCCATCAGGGATACCTGCAGGTCTATAAAATGTGACACCCTTTGATTTTCCACGCGACAGATTGCAGCTCCAGATGCTCTCAAACTTGGTTATTTGGGTAACTTCAATTTCTCCGAGGCGTATTCTTCCAGTAGCAAATCCTTCGCCTGAAGAAATGACGGTACACATTGTTCAGGAAATGAGCTCATAATAACACATCAACATTTATCCGACAACAGTAAAATCTTAGCATGACATTGGTGTTCTAGGTTTATTAGTTATAATCTTTACTTTCCTCTTGGACCTGAGTATACACAGAAAAATCAACCTATGCAAATATCAACGAAACTCGAAATCAAGCTCCTACGATGCAGTTTGGAGGCAAGCTTCAAACAGTTTACATTAACCTTCGGTCAAGGAAGAATTTAGAACTTTAGAGATACCTTAAAAATTTGACATAAGAACACCAAAAGTTTATGGGCTCATTTGTAAGTGCTTTTAAAATAAGTAAAAGCGCTTTTGGTGAAAGTAAGCATTGAATTCCAAAAGCACTTGAAGTGCTTCCTGCGCTTCAAGTATTTTTCTAGAATTTACTTGTATATTTACTAAAATTTAGATCCAAAAGCACTCTCATAAAAAACACTTTCAATCATTTTAAAAGTATTTTCCAACGAGCCCTAGCATTGACCTTTTTTTTTTTTTGGTAAAAAGAACATTGAAGCTTTCAAACTCCAAGAACTTCAATTTCTATGGCTTTTCAGAGTCTTTCAAGTATTGACCAAGTTCATGAAATTGAGTGCATTTTTAAGTACTCTCACATGATTGATTGCCGTTATATGAGTGTGATATGATCTATTTACTCCACAAATTTTAAAAATTCAGACTCATCTAACGATAATAAATGCGGTGACCACAGACATTAATTTATTTAAATAAAACAAAGTTGGACCACCAAAATATTGAAATTTTTTTTTGAGAGAAATGCATATGGGATCAAAGAAATCATGAGTCCAAAAGGATATCGGAGCAATTAGAAGTGAAATCATTTATTATCCATCCTATTATTTTTACATTCTTCAACAAATACAAATTAGCAAATTTCATGACTTCAAGTTGCTGAAAAAAATGAGCTAAAACAAAGACAGAAAGCCTTCAATTCTTGAAGAAACGGAGAAAAAGAAAGAAACCCATCAAAAAAGCAGTTGCGAGAGATAAGTGATTAACTGCAAAAGTGCTTCTTGTTTAGGAAAGAATGGATCTTGGTGGGAAATATTACCTTGAGGCCAGTGTGGAAGAGGTGAAGGCAGAGAGAAGGGCTGTGGCTCTGAGTAATCGCACAGTTGGTAGTCACGGCTGCTCCACCACCAACACTCACACCCCAACATCTTCACCCTCTCAAATTCAAAAACCCACAAAAGCACTTCCAAGATTTCTGCTTTTCACTCACCCTCTCAAGTTTCTCTCTCCATCCATGTTTCTGAAATATTTTAGAGAGAGAAATAAAGAAAGAACGCTCTTTCCTTTCTCTCTCTACACTTCAGGCTTGAGAGAGAGAGAGAGAGAGAGAGGGGAAAAGGCAGGAGCTGATGGATGTTGGTTTGGTTTACTTTGTTGTCTGCTTTTGCGTAAGAGCTTTATAATTGGAAGGCGTTGGTTTCAAGCTTCTTCCTTTTTCTTCGTTAATTTTTCGGAAGCCTTTTATTAATAAGGATATCTATAATTCGAAAACAACTTATATGATACGAGTAAACTATCATATATTGTCTCGTGTCGATCAAATAAAAAGATAAGAAAAAAAAATTAACATATCTTTATTTTACCAACACGAGTCATTCTCCTCACTCTCTCTACTCATGCTCACTATTCATCTTCTGAGATAGGAATTCATCTAGTAACTCTTAAATATGAAGAAGGAAAAAGAAGCTTTGAATTTAAATAATTAATTTTTATTAGCTAATTATTGACTAATAGTTACTCTTAAAAGTTGAGAGTATGATTAGAGTACAACTTTTTTAAAGAGATCATAAATTAACATTTCGATAATCTTAGCTGAATTTTTTTACTTAAATTAAAGAGGATGATTGGAAATGATCTAACCATTTTATGATGTTTAGAGACCAAGAGAACTCCAATTAATTTAGGGGTTAGAAGTTGTAATCAATCAAAGTATCAACCTTTTTCTTATTCTCAAATGAATGTTTTTGCATATTATGTGCAACAAATCATAAACTTTTATAACTTTTACATAACCATTTATATCTCGGTGCACTTAAAATTATTGTAACAAGACCCTCAGATGACTTGTAAAAATAAATTTTTAGGAATATCCTCCAGGTGGCAGAATATTCTTTGTTTTTTTGTGCATTTTGCAGATTTTTTTTTAGAGCATAAAAAATTACAAAATTTTATAAAATAAAGTCGAGAGGTGACCCAACCTCATCAGACAAAATGGAGAGTGAGGATATAGAATGATGAGTCATAACTCATAACTTGAATGGTCGCCGACTCACCGTTTTGTTGAGAAATTTTTAAGGAAAACTAATAAAAAATTTTCCAAATTTTAAGTTTGAACGAAAATGACAAAATAAATGATAAAGTTAATAGTATCAGGATTGATTTTTTTAGTGTTAAAATGTGATTTTTCGTTAAAGTGAACAGTATCAAGAGTTGTTCATTAAAATTCCTAAATTTTTAATGTATTCAAAATACAACCAATACATAATATACGTAAAAAGACAGTAAAAGATATTTGATTCTCCGTTTGTGTTATGACACGGTCTACTCCTAATTATAATTAAGCTTTTGTTCTATTTCTCATCCACAATCATAAACAACTCAAAGGCATTCACTATCTAATGATTGACACCTAATTTATATAAGGATAATGTAGTAGTTGATAATTAAATTATTATTTAAATATTAATTAAAGTGCTTCTTTTCATTGATGACACATCAATTGATTTACAATTTTAGTTTAAAATTTTGGTCTCTCAATTATTATATTTTACATATAAGTTTTTGTAGTGCTACCAAACTAAGCTTTTCAAATAGCACTTCTGTGCACTAAATATTGTTTGGTTGGTTTGTAAGTGCTTTTGATGAGATTTTATTTGAATCTAATTCTTAGTAAAAATTCAAATGATGAAAACACTTTAAATGTTTCTCGTAAGAAACACATATTTGATGTTTCTTTAAAAAAAAAAACACTGCTTTTAAAATCAACCCTTTATTTCAACTAAGGCCATAGATAAGATAAGCACTAACTTATACGTGAAGATGCTTTTTCTTTTGGCGACAAAGATTGGTGCTTTTGGCTTTTGCTTGAGAGTTGCCCTTTACCTTCATGCTATCCTATCAAATCGGGTCCATTTTTAAGTTCAACACTATTATTTCTTGCCTACCAACATTATTATTTGTCTTCCAAATATCTAATGACTTCCCTATCTTCAATTCCAAACCACGTGTCAAACATGTACTTGTCAAATGTCTTAGGATGTTTCAAAGTGGGTTCATTTCTGCTCACGATCTTAAGTGGTGGAGAGATTTTTCAATTTGGCAAATGCGTTGACACATCACATATCATTGTATTATAATATAAGTGGAGGAATACTTGAAAAATAAAACTTCTCTCCCCTTAATATGTGGTGTACCATCCTCTATTTCGAGCACACTTGAAATTTTTCTCCAAGTGGTGGTAGTACACATCACTCGTTTGGAAGTGCTTTTCAAATAATTGAAAGCGTTTTTGATGAAAATATTTTGAAACCAAACCTTAATAAAATCCAAGTAGATCATGAAAAAACATTTGAAATGCTTATTGCAAGAAACACATATCTGATGATTCTTTCAAAAAACACATAAAGTGCTTAGACCTAAAATCAATTTCACCAAAATCGTTAAGTCAACTTCACAAAAATTATTTTTAGTCATTTAAAAACATTTTAAAACGAGTTTAGAAGATAATGAGAAAAATATTTCATTTGGCGTGGAATTAGCACAAAATAATTTAATTGATTAAAAGTCTAAACCCGCCAATCGGACTTCAAATATTGAAAAGTAATATAAGTTGCCGAAAAACGTTACACAATATGTCATGGTCGGCATAAGTTTGATATTGATTCCACCACCAACAAATAATGGAGGATTTTAGCAATGCTTCATGTATTTTCTTTTGAATTGTTTCTTCGACTTTTAATTTGGTTTTGAGACTCCGTATTTTTTGAAACTGGTCAATTTATAATATATCATCAAATTTGTCGATTGAGATTATTTTCGTTTATTTAAGAAGAAAAAAAAGAGAGCATATAATGTGAAAATTTCGTCTTTTAAAGAGAAACTTACACGTCTTATAAGATTAGGATTGCTCAAAATCAAACTTGAAATCGACCGGACATATCAGAAGAAGGTTATGAGATACAGGAACATAGATAAAGTTTTCTCGTTTTTACCACAAATAAGGATATTCTTACAAAATTTAACTTGATAAATTTGGTAAATGACGCTTTACTGCAATAGCAGAAAACAATTATGCTTATGTATCTTGGTGGAGATTCGATCCTCACTCATTTCTTCTCTCCGTAACAGCTCACTATTTGACTCACTATTTCTATCGTGCTACTAAAAATATGACAAAATTGATTATATTGGGCCTTATTTGTCCAGGACAAAATTTGGGCTTACAACCCAAATACTTTTGGGCCGCTGACCCATACTTGAAACCCTCTTTCAGTTGTCACTCCTCACTCCTTCTCCAGCTTCCTCTGCATTTTCTAGTCAATCCATTTCCCACCGGAAAAACGAACACCAACAAACAATGGCTTCCACCTCCAGCTCCAACTTCACTCCTTTCCGATAGCCGCGTCACCATGGACTCCGTTCTCGCCCTTCGCCCCCTCCCCAGCTGCTTCGCGCCGTCCCGAAATCCCCGCTTCTCAAACTTCGCCGCAAACCGCCGCATCAAAATCCAAACTTTCGCTTCGAAATTCCCGAAAACCCCGCGAATTCCACTCTCGATTCCGCGCAATACCCGCCTTTTTAGCCTTCTTGAAGCTTCCAGGAGTGTCGGCTCCGGGGAAGAAGAAAGGCCGGCTCTTTCCGCCGAACGCATTGCCAGGCAGGTTGTGTTGGCGCTGTTCTGCTTTGTTTTCGGGTTTGCGCAGTTTCGGGCGGGTCGGGGTGTTGCGGTCGCGGCGCCGCTGGTTTCGGAGGCGGTTTTGGATAAGGAGGAGGTGAAATATGAGTACTCGGAGTATACGAAGAGGCTGCTGGAGACGGTGGGTGTGTTGCTGAAGAGTGTAGATGAGGTTAGAGGAGGAAATGGGGATGTGAAGCTCGTCGAGGCGGCATGGAAAGCGGTGAGGGGAAAGAAGGATGAGTTGCAGGACGAGATATTGGGTAGGCTCCATGGGGAGCTGCGAGAGTTGAGGAGGGAGAAGGAGGGGCTGGTGAAGCGGTCCGACGAGGTTGTGGCCGAGGTGGTGAAGGTGAAGAGGGAATTGGAGAAGTTGGCGGGCAATGCGGGTGAGGAGAAGTCTAAGGAGATGGAGGAGAGGATGGAAGAGAGGCTGGGGAGTCTGGAGGAGGAGTATAATGGGATTTGGGAGAAGGTTGGAGAGATTGAGGATCGGATTTTGAGGAGAGAGACGGCGGCATTGAGTTATGGAGTGAGGGAACTTTGTTTTATTGAGAGGGAATGTGAGCAGTTGGTTCAGAGTTTTACCCGCCAAATGAGGAGGAAGAATGTTGAGAGGTATTCATTACACAGTCATATTTATGTTCATGAATTCGAATTGGACTGGAAGTCGTATAATGTTTGATCCTGTAAATTAGTAATTCTTGGTGAAATATGATGTCGAAAGTGATTAACTTAATCGAAGTTTAGTTGATATCTTAGTTGATGTACTGCTTACTGTCTGTATGCATAATTCTTTGCTGGTGGTTTTGATAAAATTGCACACTAATTCATATTTTTCTCATTTCGCAATGTTTTGCTTGATTAGATGTTTTTTTTTTCAACTTTGAAAGCAATATCTTTTGGGAAAAAGAAAAATTAGTAATCAATTTCATCGTGTGAGTATCAATTGTTATGTGGTTGCAGTGTGCCAAAAGACTCGGTTACCAAGCTTTCTAAATCTGATATACAGAAAGACTTGGAAAATGCACAAAGAAACAATTTGGAGCAAATGATTCTGCCAAATGTTGTGGAAGTTGATGATCCGGGACCCCTCTTTAATTCGACGGATTTTGCTAAACGTATAAAACAAGGCCTTAAAGAATCAAGGGAGCTGCAAAAAAAGACTGAGGCTCAAATAAGGAAAAATATGAAGAAGTTCGGCAGCGAAAAGCGTTTTCTTGTAAAAACACCAGAGGATGAGGTGGTGAAGGGATTTCCGGAAGTTGAATTGAAGTGGATGTTTGGAGATAAGGAGGTTGTGGTTCCGAAAGCTGCTGGCCTCCATTTGTTCCATGGGTGGAAGAAGTGGCGTGAAGATGCTAAGGCAGACCTTAAAAGAAATCTATTAGAAGATGTTGATTTTGGTAAACAGTATGTGGCCCAGAGACAGGTAGCTTTTGCATCCTCTTCATTGTTGTCATTTTTTTCGTAAATTTTTCTGCGTTAACGTAAAGGTTGACTAACTTTCATGTGAAGTTATATGGTATAGTTTGATAGACTAATGTTATATGCTGTTTATCAAATGTCGATTTCAGGAACTTATTCTTCTGGACCGCGACAGGGTGGTGTCGAAGACGTGGTACAATGAGGAAAAGAATAGATGGGAAATGGATCCAGTAGCTGTTCCTTTCTCCGTGTCAAAGAAACTAGTGGAGCATGCCCGAATTAGGCATGATTGGGGTGCCATGTATATTGCACTCAAGGGCGACGACAAGGAATATTATGTTGACATTAAGGTAATGCAATGCTTTGTTAAATTTTTCGTGCTGTTTGCTATTTTAATTATGTTTCTAATCTTTAAATTCTCATACCAGGAATTTGAAATGCTATTTGAAGATTTTGGAGGGTTTGATGGGCTGTACATGAAAATGCTTGCCTGTGGTATTCCAACTGCTGTTCACCTGATGTGGATTCCTCTTTCTGAGTTGGATATCCGTCAACAATTTCTCTTGCCCATAAGGCTGTCTCATCAATTGTTTAATGCATTGTGGAAGACTAGAGCAGTATCGTATACAAGAGATTGGGTTCTTCAGAAGTTCAAAAATATAAATGACGACATAATGATGACAATAGTTTTTCCTCTTGTGGAGATTATACTACCCTACTCTGTATGTTCATTTCTCACCTGTTTAGTTGCTTTTTTTTTTACTAACGTGATTATGATTCTTTGTTCCATTTCTCACCTGTTTAGTTGCTTTTTTTTACTAACGTGATTATGATTCTTTGTTTCTATCTTTTTTTCTTATAACAGGTAAGAATACAGTTGGGGATGGCATGGCCCGAGGAAATTGATCAAGCTGTTGACTCAACATGGTACTTGAAATGGCAATCTGAGGCAGAAATGAATCATAAATCCAGAAGAACAGATGACATCCAATGGTATTTTTGGTTTCTCGTGAGAAGCGCCATATACGGATATGTTTTATTTCATCTCTTTCGTTTTATGAAGAGAAAAATTCCCAGATTTCTTGGTTACGGGCCATTACGCAGAGATCCAAACATGCGGAAATTGCAGAGAGTGGTATTGCCTGCTTCCTTTTTCTGTTAACAACTTTATATTTGATGGTTATGACAATCAAACTGTTGCTTGTGTGTTGGAGCGTTGTACTATTGTTTCTTGCCATATACAATCTTATTTTATTTTGCGTTATTTGAGGCTAGGCTATACATATTTCTTAATAGCACCAGCAATTACGTTTTCATAATCTTAATGACTTGCAAAGCTGTGTTTCAAATACTTTGTGAACCTTAGTGTTGTATAATATTTTAATGTCTTGAATATATTGTTGAACTAAAGCATCAGATTCTTTTGGGGGTCTGAGTAGTCTCTATGAATCCTATGTTTTCATTTTTAGATTGTGAAAGAAAATGGGATACAACTTAGGTGACCATTGATGATCAATATTTTTTTAAAAGCAGCAATTTTTGGTTTCTTATTTCTTGACATGGAAGTGGTATTCATATCAAGATCTTTAACCATAATGTTTAGCTTCATAGTTGTGCATCCTTTAGTTGATCCCCTCTTTTGCTCATCTCTTGCAGAAATATTATCTTAATTACCGGGTGAGGACAATTAAAGGTAACAAAAAGGCTGGTGTTGATCCTATAACAAGGGCTTTCGATCAAATGAAGGTTCATACTTGGAACTTAAAGTTCTTCTGTGTGTTATAACTAAATGAGTTTTGATAAATTAAATGGTGAGATCCATGGCTGGTTGCAGAGGGTGAAGAATCCACCAATACCGTTGAAGGACTTCGCCAGTATTGAATCCATGAAAGAGGAAATTAACGAAGTTGTGGCATTTCTGAAAAATCCTGGTGCATTTCAAGAAATGGGTGCCCGTGCACCTCGGGTATGTTATATAATTTGTAGTTATTTCGAGAATGTTCTGTAGTGTATTCTATATAATTTACATTAAAAAGGTTGTTATAGGTAACTAGCTTTTCAAACTTTGTTTTAGAATTTTTCAGCATGTTAGTTTTGCTGAATGCATAGCCATAGTACATGATATTTGAATGTTACCTTGGTGCTACGAGCATCTGTTGATCTTTCTTCTTTTTATTTTTCTTCAATTTTTCAATAGAGGATCCATCTCCGATACATACATTACAGTTCTGCTTGTTGACACTGTGGGTACTGGGTACTAGTTAAGAGGTCGATCAGCTCCTGAGATTGTTTATTCTTTATATTTGCAGGGGGTTCTGATTGTAGGGGAGAGGGGAACAGGAAAGACATCTCTAGCACTGGCTATAGCTGCTCAAGCTAAGGTGCCTGTTGTTAACATTAAAGCTCAAGAGTTGGAGGCTGGACTATGGGTTGGGCAAAGTGCATCAAATGTTAGGGAGCTGTTTCAAACAGCGAGAGAACTGGTAGCCATCTATCTATCTAGCTGTGTCACTTTGCGTGGATTATGAAGGAAATTTCCTGTATCTTTCTATGTTTAAATCTTTTGCTGGGGCACTTTATGTCATTTCAGGCACCTGTAATCATATTTGTGGAGGATTTTGACCTCTTTGCTGGTGTACGTGGAAAATTTATCCACACTAAAAATCAGGATCACGAGGCTTTTATTAATCAACTGCTTGTGGAACTTGACGGGTAACTCTCAGCTCTTATTTTGTTTATTGGACTAACAGTCCTTGATTAGCATTCTTTTATGGGCTTTTGTAGGTGCCAAAATAGAGTTAATTTCTTGATATATTAGATGATTATTTCTCATTACAAGATGAACATATATATAGGGAAAGAAAGAAGACATAGGACCTAACTTTGCCTAACTTGCCTAACTTGCCTAACTTACCTAACTTGCCTAATTTACATAAAGAAAGTTGACTAGCCTAACTTCACTAGCCATCCAATACTCATGGTTGCTTTTAGTTGACACTCCCCCTCAAGTTGGTGCGTAAATATCTCGAATGCCCAACTTGCTGAGTGAAAGATGGAAAATCCTACTTGACACTGCCTTTGTTAAAATATCTGCTAGCTGGTCATCACTCTTCACATAAGGCAAGTTAATGGTACCATCAACCAACCTTTCCTTGATAAAGTGCCTATCCACTTCAACATGTTTAGTACGATCATGTTGAACTGGATTATGAGCAATGCTAATGGCAGCTTTGTTATCACAATAAAGTTTTGATGGCTTTGCAGAATTAAAACCTAATTCTCTCAACAAAGTCCTGAGCCATAACAATTCTTGCACACCATGTGCCATACCTCTAAATTCAGCTTCGGCACTGGATCTAGCCACTACATGTTGCTTCTTACTGCGCCAAGTAACTAGATTTCCTCCAACAAATGTAAAGTATCCAGAAGTCGATCTGCGATCAGTTACTGACCCAGCCCAATCTGCATCAGTGTACCCTTCAACTTCTTGATGTCCGTGATTGGAAAACATCAAGCCTTTTCCAGGGGCAGACTTCAAATACCTGATAATGCGTTGTACAGCATCCATGTGGGCTTCACTTGGCCTGTGCATAAATTGACTCACTACACTTACAGCATAGGCTATGTCAGGTCGTGTATGAGACAAATAAATCAACCTCCCAACTAATCTTTGGTACCTTTCCTTGTTAGCCGGAACTTGATCATGATAGTCTCCCAATCTATGGTTTTGCTCAATTGGTGTGTCTGCAGGTTTACAAGCTAACATCCCAGTCTCAGTTAATAAGTCTATAACATATTTCTTTTGAGAAAGAAAAATGCCATGCTTTGATCTTGCAACTTCAATACCCAAGAAATATTTCAAAGTACCCAAGTCCTTCATTTCAAATTCCTTGGCTAGATACTTTTGAAGTTTTTGAATTTCCTCGACATCATTACCTGTAACCACCATATCATCCACATAAACAATTAAGGCTGTAAGTTTACCTCTATCATGCTTAAGAAATAAGGTATGGTCAGCTTGAGTTTGCTTGAACCCATAACTTTTCATTGATTGAGCGAACCTGCCAAACCATGCCCTTGGTGATTGTTTCAATCCATACAAGGACTTTCTTAACCTGCATACTTTGCCAATATCGCAAGCGGTAGTGAATCCTGGAGGAAGATCCATGTATACCTCTTCATCCAAGTCTCCATGTAAAAATGCATTTTTTACATCAAACTGTCGTAGAGGCCACCCTAGATTTGCTGCCAATGACATAAGAACCCTGATAGTGTTGATCTTTGCTACCGGAGCAAATGTCTCCTGATAATCAATGCCATAGGTTTGAGTATAACCTTTGGCTACCAGTCTAGCCTTGTACCTCTCCACTGAACCATCAGCTTTATGCTTCACTGTGAACACCCATCTACACCCAACAGGTTTCTTGCCTTCAGGAAGTGCAACCAGTTCCCAAGTGGAGTTTTTTCGAAGCGCTTCCATCTCTTCAATCATAGCCTTTTTCCATTTTAGATCTTTAAGAGCATCCTGTAACTTATTAGGAACTGAGACTGATGACAATTGGTTTGCAAAAGATATATAAGAGTCTGACAAGCGATGAGATGAAACAAAATTAGATATAGGATATTGAATACCCTTTGTAGAAGAATGACCATAACGAACAGGGGGTATCCCTCGATTTTCTCGAATAGGATAACGAGAACCCTGAGACTCACGATGTGGTTCATTTGAATCATTTGGATCATCACTTAATGAAATCTCATGATTGGACTCATCAAATATAGTAGGCTGAAGAGAGGGAGAATGAGTGGTTACCTCAGGATAATTCGTACGAGTAGCAGCTGATTGGTCAGAGAGTTGGTCAATGTGGGGATCTGTCTGTGGGTGGTCTATCTCATCATCCCTTTTTTCTTTATCTCCCTTTTTTCTTGTCCTCTCATACACCTTCAATATTTTTTCACCTTGTGCCTCATCATTAGGCAAATTTGCACCATCACCGACATCAGACAAGTGTTCATCACCAATGTCAAGCGGCAACTTCTCTTCCTCCTTACTCCATATCTCCCCCTGAAGAGAAGTGGCCAAATCTTCTTTTGAAAAAAATGCCTCGTGTTCCCGAAATGTAACATCCATAGAGACAAAAAATTTCCCAGTGGGAGGATAGTAACATCGATACCCTTTCTGAGTAGCAGAATAGCCAATAAACACACATTTGATGGCTCTAGGATCCAACTTATCCCGATTTTGCATGGGGACGTGAACGTAGCAGACACAACCAAACACTTTTGGAGGAATATGAAGGAGTGAAGGAAGAGAATGATATTGGGAAAGGGTTTGGATAGGTGTTTGAAATTGGAGAACACGTGATGGCATGCGATTGATAAGAAAAACAGCTGTGTGAATGGCATCGCCCCAAAAACGTTTAGGAACGTGCATAGCAGAACATAAAGAGCGAGCCACATCCAAGAGATGACGATTTTTACGTTCTGCTATACCGTTCTGTTGAGGAGTATGTGGACAAGATGTTTGATGAATGATACCGTGTTGTTGAAAAAATGTTCCAAGTCCATAATTCAAATATTCTTTCCCATTATCAGATCGAACGACTTGAATTTTAACATGAAATTGGGTTTGAATCATTTGATGAAAGATTGGAAAAATAGACATAACCTCACTCTTATTTTTTAGTAAGTATACCCAAGAAACTCGAGTGCAGTCATCAATGAAAGAAACAAAGTATTTAGCACCAGTATAAGTAGGAATATGAAATGGTCCCCAAACATCAGAATGAATAAGAGAGAAAGGAACATTACTTTTATGGGAACTTAAAGGAAATGAGACACGATGATTTTTAGAAAGAATGCAAGTTTCACAATGGAAATCAGAAACCTTGACTTTAGAAAATAAAGAAGGGAATAGATATTGCAGGTACTGAAAGGAAGGGTGTCCCAATCTTTTGTGCCATAACCAAATTTTTTCAGAAGCTTCAAATTGTTTGGCCTCCACTTGACAACTGTAACTTGTCTTCTCACAATCTGGTGGTAAGTCCAAGTAGTATAGACCTCCCCTCTATCTACCATGACCAATCAATGCTTTCGTTCGAATATCCTGAAACCAACAATGGGTAGGAGAAAAGATGGCAAGACAGTTTAGTTGATTTGTAAGTTTACCAATGGAAAGCAAATTGTGAGAAAGTTTAGGAACATGTAAAACAGATGAGAGAGATAAGCCTGGTGTTAATGAGATGGAGCCTGCTCCAAGCACTGGAGTAGAAATACCATTAGCAACTTTAACGGTATTTAAAGGTGGAGTAGTGTGAGAAACAAACCATGTAGAGTTATTGGTCATGTGGTCAGAAGCCCCTGAATCAATGATCCAAGGTTTATTGGGAGGAACAATTGTAGTGTTCAAGGCAAAACCAAAGTTACCTGCATCGACTAAGGAAGTAGAAGCAGTAGTTGGAGAAACTAAGTGAGCAGATTGATCCACCCGAGGTATGGAAGGCGTTGGTGTCAGGTGTGCTTGTGATCCACCAATGCCTTTCTTTTGATTTTCCTTTTGATTTTCCTTCTTTTGAACCCACCAATCAGGATATCCATGCAGCTTGAAGCAAGTGTCTCTAGTATGCTTATCCTTGTCACAATAAGTACACTTCCTTATATCAGCAGTTTTGGATCCACCTAATCGAGAATTGGAGACTCCACGGGGAAATCGAGACGGAGCAGCTACCATGGCGGATCCTTCCACTTGTGGGCCAACCAACATAATGGTTTGCCTACTTGCTTCAGCATTCACAAGAGCATAAGCAGCACGAACAGAAGGCAGAGTTGTTTGAGTCAAAACTTGACTGCGAACATGATCTAAATGAGGATCAAGACCAGCCAGAAAATCATACAATCTTTCTTCCGAAATTTCTGTCTCTCGGGTAGCAATATCAGCAGCGCACTTCAATTTTCCAGGACGCAAGAAATCAATTTCTTGCCATATTTGCTGAAGTTTACCATAATATGCAGATAAAGGTTCTCCATTCTGGCGAGTCGCCAGTGCTTGACGGCGAAGTTCGTATAACTTTGATGCATCTTTTTCAATTGAGTAAGTTTGGGTAACAGCATCCCAAACATCTTTTGCAGTAGAGAGTCGGAGAAAAATGGCCCGTACATCTCTGGTCATGGAGTTGAGTAACCAAGATTGAACCATGGCATTCTCTTCCTCCCATATAGCATACAATGCATCAGCTTCTGCTGGTGCCATTTTTGTTCCACTGACATAAGACCATTTACCTCTGCCAGTGATGTAGATGCGGACACTTTGGGACCATGAGGAATAGTTGGACCCATCCAACTTGTCTGGGGTGATATGTAGAGACATATCACTTTGAGTAACAGTAGCTGAAACAGTGGTCTTGGAGTCACCCATTATTACTGCCTCAGAGGTTATGGGTAAATTTGTTGGGTGATTCCAACGGGTATGGCTTATGGGGTATTGGGTAGTATATTTTTCCAACGGGTATGGCTTATGGGGTATTGGGTAGTATATTTTTTTTGTGGAAAGATTTCTGGGTTTTGCAGAGATACTGCAAATGGGAAGAATATGGGAAAAGATGCAGCGGAATATGTATGGTCAACAAGCTGGATATGGGTAATAATGTTGGTAGATATGGCCAAATGAAAAAAGAGTAAGATTGGGTTGGTATGAAAGTAGAAGACCTGCAGAATAGCAGGTCTTATTGGGTAGATGGCAGTAGTGCCAGTAAGTGAATCAGAATAGAAACTCTGTTTGGATCAGAATGGCTCTGATACCATGCCAAAATAGAGTTAATTTCTTGATATATTAGATGATTATTTCTCATTACAAGATGAACATATATATAGGGAAAGAAAGAAGACATAGGACCTAACTTTGCCTAACTTGCCTAACTTGCCTAACTTGCCTAACTTACCTAACTTGCCTAATTTACATAAAGAAAGTTGACTAGCCTAACTTCACTAGCCATCCAACACTCATGGCTGCTTTTAGTTGACAGTAGGGTTATATATAATTCTTTATGGGTATTTTGTATAGAGTTGAGTGTCCTTTTTGCATGATTTGAACTGTGTTCATAGTAATTTTAGGAACGATCTGCAATTTATTCTACACTTTCTGCAGGTTTGAGAAACAAGATGGGGTTGTATTGATGGCTACTACTGGTAATCTCAAGCAAATTGATGAGGCCTTACAGCGCCCTGGTCGCATGGATAGAGTATTTCATCTTCAAAGGCCAACTCAAGCAGAAAGGGAGAAGATATTACATATGGCTGCAAAAGAAACAATGGATAGTGAACTAATTGATTTTGTAGACTGGAGAAAGGTAATTGCTGAATCAGTTTCTTATCTTATTTGTTCTCATACTAAAGCCATTGTTAAGGTGGATAAGTTTCCTTTGTGGGTTGGGAACTTGTTTCCTTATTATATGCCATCATATTTATTCTTAAATCCTTTTCTAGTAATTTGCACTTTACATTTCAACATTCTCTGCCTTCAGGTTGCTGAAAAGACAGGTCTTTTGCGACCTATAGAATTAAAGCTGGTGCCTGCGTCCTTGGAAGGTAGCGCTTTTAGGAGCAAGTTTCTTGATACAGATGAACTTCTGAGCTACTGTAGTTGGTTTGCGGTAAGAATCAATTGATACCGTTCTCTCATTATCTTTGACAGAAAGCACGCATGTATCATCTGGTTGACTGTGTATTGACCACATGCTTTATATTGTCTCCTGTTTTGTCTATTTATCTTTGTTTTACTATTACTCAATTTTTGTCTGTAGGGTGGCCGTCTAGTAATATTTATTTCTTAATCACTCAAGGCTTTGTTGTTGTTTGTATCAACTCAAGGCCTAGAGTGCTTATTACTCACGCTACAAATGCAAGGGGGCATCACCCCTCAGGATCTTTTCTCGTGTTTCTATAGGAGAAGGGATCTACTGGGCTGGGCCACCTTCAGTTATGCGTTTCAGTTTTAGTTGTTTTAGTGGTGGGGGCGGATGGCAATTCATGTCATTTTCATATGCAGTTTCCTAAATGAAATGGTGTTATTGCTTGTTCTTGCAGACTTTCAGCACTTTCATTCCTGAATGGGTGAGGAAAACCAAAATTGGCAAAAAGCTAAGTAAAATGCTGGTGAATCATCTAGGGCTAGCATTGACTAAAGAAGATCTGCAGAGTGTGGTTGATCTGATGGAGCCATATGGTCAGATAACCAATGGAATCGAACTTCTAAACCCTCCTCTTGAGGTACCTAATTAAATAAGTTCATTGTTTATCTTTGATGGAAGCTTGTATTTATATATGAGTGAATTAATATATGTTAATTGGTTTTCCAGTGGACAAGGGATACCAAGTTCCCACATGCTGTTTGGGCTGCTGGTCGTGGTCTCATTGCCCTTCTATTGCCAAACTTCGATGTAGTCGATAATATATGGCTGGAGCCATTGTCTTGGCAGGTTTGTCCTCTTAATCATCATGGTTTTAGATCTCTCAATGAATGTTTGCATCTATTGTTAATTGAGGTATTAGTTACAGGCAGCTTACCTCGACTGAGCGAAGGTGTTGCTACTTGATTTTGAATGTTTTATTAATTGACGCCTCCTCATGTGTTAATTTATATGCTATAGTTGTAGTTACTGGAAAAAACAAAGTTGTTCAACTTATGGAATTCGACCTGGGAAAACTGTGGAGAAATTTAAGCTTCTTTTTACAGGGAATCGGATGCACAAAAATAACCAAGGTGAAAAATGAAGGGTCCAGGAGCGCGAATTCTGAATCAAGATCATATCTTGAAAAGAAGCTTGTATTTTGTTTTGGTTCACATGTTGCATCACAAATGCTACTGCCTTTTGGGGAAGAGAACTTTCTTTCTTCTTCAGAGTTAACGCAGTCACAGGAGGTTGATTTTTTCTCTTCTTTGTGCTTCTCAATCTGTACTAAGCAAAAACTATCTCTAGGATATGCAACCATAACTCACTTTTCTGTTTTTTGTCTTCCCTCCTTTTGCAACAGATAGCTACACGGATGGTCATTCAGTATGGTTGGGGGCCTGATGATAGTCCGGCAATATATTATCGCACGAATGCGGTATTCTTCTTTCTTTAAATTTAGAAGTTGGTCATGTGATATAGAATGAGGTAGCAAGTGGCGATATTTTCTTCGCACTTCTAAAAGTCCCATTATTTAAGCCCTAATTGTTTTTATCTGCTTTAAGGGTTTGATAGGCTTTTTGATATGTTACATGTTTTCATTGGCTTAGTCTACTGCTTTAAGCATGGGGAACAACCATGAGTATGAGATGGCAGCCAAAGTTGAAAAGGTCTGAACGACCGTAACTCTTATTGCTTACTAATCAATTAGTGATGTATTGGCTGGTCTAACTTACTAGAATCATATTCTTCTTACAGATATACGATTTAGCATATTATAAAGCGCAAGAAATGCTTCACAAAAATCGTCGAGTTCTTGAAAAAATAGTTGATGAGTTGCTTGAGTTTGAAATCTTGACTGGAAAGGTAAAATATCTGTATTGATTTTCAATTGGCATCTCTCTTAATTCGACTGGTAGTCGAGTCTCCTTTTATCCAGTAAATTTAATCTCCATATATCTATGTTCGTTGACTTTGTTGTGTGATATCTGCAAACTATGAGTGACATCTATTTATTGCTTCATTTTGAGATAGACTCTTCTTGGTAATGGCAGGATTTGCAAAGAATTTTTGAAGAAAATGGAGGTGTTCGGGAAAAAGAGCCCTTTTTCCTTTCTGGATCTCATGATAGGGAGGTATATCTAATCTGTTAGTAGTTACGTGCTTCTGATGGTGCAAGTTTTGAATTTCCTTTTTGCTTATTGTATGAAGTTTTTGTCTGTCAAATTCGTTGTTAGAAGTTCTGCTCATTTATAATACCTAAATAAAGAGTTTTCTGAAAATCTAAAAACACTAACATCTTATAAAACGTAACGAGTCTCTCTCTTTCATTTTGTTATTGTCTTTGTTCTTTCCAGCCACTGTCTGGCAGCTTTCTCGAAGGTGGGAGTGCATCAGGAACAGCTCTTTTAAGCGCAGCAGAATAGATTTCCGAGGAATAGATAGCTGTAGAACCAATTCCTATTTTTGGCTCGAAGGTAACATCCGTCCTATTTACAATGAGATTCGCTGCTTGCTTGCGGTGCAATGTGGTCTTTATTGTCCTCACGTTTCATGCCCTTCGTTTTCTGTTTTTTCGGTATGGGAGATGTGAGCCAGTTATAGAGGACATAGTTATAGCTTGGGAAGAGGCAAACATTTTTCCTTCTCAACCACCATTTTTCATTAGCATGTGATTAGAATTGTTAATAGAAAGATACATTTCGAAAGCATGTCTTCGGTTTGTTATTGTGTTTATCCGTCAGGACAACGAACATATGTGAGCTCATGTATACCCCCTCTTTCGAACCTTGAATTAACGCAAACTGCATAAAGGTACCGCTTGGTTGCAATTGCTGGAGGTACGTAGAATTTTCGATTTAACACAATGTAATTCTTTTTCGTTGAATGTTCATCGTTGTATCTTGCTATGAATGCGCAGTATAAATTAGTCGAAAGAACAGAAAAAATACATTTACACGAACGAAAATAAAATACGAAGAAAACCCCTGCAGAACGAGTTCCTACAGAAGACCCATGACTGGTGAGGTGCTGAATATAGGCTTCTCCTTGCCAATTTTCTGGCTTCTACTCTCACAAATGCTTTTCCTCCTCGGTTTCGCCTCTCCGAGCATTGTTATTATGTCTCTCATGGAAGGCCTGTCTTTCGGGAGCTTTGCCGTACAGACAAGCGCGATTCGGAGGACGAGAAGCATTTCTTCTTGAACATGCATGCATTCACCGGCTATGCTAGGATCCAGTGTTTCTTCTAAGGCTCTCTTGGTCCTCATCTTCCTTCGAACCCACTCCACGATATCCACAGATTCCCCGAACGCAGGGTCTACCGGCATCTTTCCGGTTAGAAGCTCTAACAGAACTACGCCGTAGCTGTAGATGTCAGTCTTTTCGTCTACCTTCAATGCGTATCCGTATTCTGTTAACAATAGAAGAGAGAATAAAGTTCATATTAACATGGTTAACTAGTTTTTGACAGTAAAACCGTATTCTGGTAATTAACATACCAGGTGCAATGTATCCGTAAGATCCCGCCACCATTGAAACTGTCTCGTTCTTGTGGATCATCATCCTTGCTAGCCCGAAATCCGCCACTCTGGCGTCAAGGTTTGCATCCAGCAGAATGTTGTTCGATTTGATATCTCGGTGAATAACTGGCGGCTGACAGTCGTGGTGGAGATAGTTCAGACCTTGTGCAACACCCACTGCTATGTTATACCTCGAAACCCAGTCGACCAGCAACTTTCCGGCTTGATTTCCATGCAATGCAGTCCCGAGGTTCCCGTTCGGCATGAACTCGTATATCATCACAACGTCGCTTTCGTT
Organism: Malus sylvestris; assembly: GCF_916048215.2. NCBI lineage: Eukaryota > Viridiplantae > Streptophyta > Magnoliopsida > Rosales > Rosaceae > Malus > Malus sylvestris. The sequence goes on from NC_062263.1 coordinate 29,995,644, forward strand.
ATGAAGGTACCCTAGCAACCGAACAATATTTCTATGCCGGAGCCTGCCGAGGAGGTTCACTTCTCCAAACAGATCATCATCACCACTTTCAACGTCTGTCCCCGGTCTCCATAGCTTCTTAACTGCTACAACCGAATGGGGTCGATGGATTTCCGCCTTGTAAACAACTCCGCTCCCGCCCATGCCAATGATATTCGATTCTTGTATGCAAGCCAGAATGTCAGCACTTGTGAAGTTAATTCTCTGAAATGCTACTAACCTCCAAGGCCACTCTTGATTGGCCTTGTTAAACCAACTGTCGAAGCTGTTATACAAGTACCATTTCCGATACATCCATCTCCCTGCAAGAAACGCGGTTCCCACAGTCAAAATTACTGAGATTCCAACGATGAATCCAGTAAGGATGTGTTTGATGTGCATATTCCGAATAGGAGCTGCTGTCGCAGCTAAACTGTGAGAGCACGGTGGAAGTATGCCTCCGCAAAGACCGGCATTGCCTAGGAGATCGTTAGGGTTTAGGGTCATTAGGATACCATTTGCAGGTACTGGACCTTCAAGCCTGTTGTAAGACAAGTTAAGCATCTCCAAGGCTGGTGAGCTTCCGAAACTTTCCGGGATTTGACCTACCAAAGAATTGTTGGACAGGTCGAGAACTGACAATGTATGCATTGTCGCTATTGATTGAGGGATTTCCCCGTTGAACTGGTTGTTTCTGAGGTTCAGGTTCACCAGCTTCTCGCAAGAAGCTATGCTCTCTGGAATTTTTCCGGAGATGTGGTTGTTTGAAATGTCGAGGACTGAGAGTGACGGACAGTCTTGGAACTGGTCCGGTAGCTTGCCTTGCAAGTTGTTATTGGAAGCCATGAAAGTTTGAAGGTTAGGAAGCGAAAGGATACTCGAGGGAAGAGATGATTCGAGGTGGTTCCAAGAGACATCGATGAAGGAAAGAGACGCAGACATAGTAATGTCAACAGGAATTTGGCCAGTAAGATTGTTTTTCGCCAATTCTAGCCTCTGAAGAATTGGAAGATTTCCCAGACCAACCGGAATGGATCCCGAAATAAGATTGTTTTGCATACGAACACGAACCAATGACAAACATGTCGAAAGCCTTACTGGGATTGGACCGGAGAAGGAGTTGTTGAACAGGATGAGTTTAGTGAGATTGCCGGAATCACACAAACCTGGTGGGAGATCACCGGACAATGAGTTCGATGACACGTCTAACCATTGCAACGGGGAATTCCTTCCAAGGTTTGTTGGCAGAGGACCTGTCAACGAGTTCTTCCACAGCTCAAGTACCTCTAACTTGGTTAACTTGCCGAGGTTGGCAGGAACTGAACCTGTGAGCTTATTGCACATTAAGTTCAGAAGCTGCAGATTCGTCAATTGTGCAAGCTCTGCAGGAATCTCTCCGGAAATCTGATTATCGGAGAGATCCAAGAACGCTAGCGATGTAATGTTACCGAAATCTGATGGGATTTTTCCTGTGAAATTGTTTTTGTACAAATAAACTGTGGTGAGTTTTTGCAGTCTACTCAATTCAGGTGGAATTTGGCCGCTGAGACTGCCAACTGCCAAGTCAAGATACTGAAGATTGGTGAGGTTGCCAAACTCCGCTGGGATTTCGCCTTCAAAAGCGTTGTATCCGAGAATAATAGTCTCTAGTGATGAAAGCTGCCCGAGTTCTCTTGGAAGGTTTCCGGTGAGATTGTTGCCAGATAGGCCAAGAAACTTCAGCTTCTGCAGGTTCTTGTAAGATGTAGGGATCGAACCTTCAAGGAAGCTCCCTCTGAAATCCAGGATTTCGAGAGATGTTGCGTAACCAAGATCATCAGGAAGAAATCCTGAGAAGTTGTTGCTCGATGCATTGACTGATGTGAGTCCTGAAGCCCTTCCAAAACCCGTTGGAAACTCGCCAACAAAGTTGTTTTGGCTCACGTCAATGCTCTTCAGCGACGTAAGATTGGTTATCATCCTTGGCAATGATGTTTCAAACGCGTTGCAAGATATGTTGAGGATCGAAAGACTGCGCAAGCCTTGAATGTGATCGGAAACATGGCCGCTGAGGTTCATGTTGGAGATGTCCAGCTTCTCTACGAACCCTTTTGAGTTGCACCAAACTCCGGTCCAGTTGCAATGTGGCGAACCTCCCTCAACTGCGTTGCTCGGCATTTTCCAACCATTGAGGCCGCCGGTTGGATCAACGAGACTAGCTTTGATCGAAAGTAAGGTCGACCACTCCACATTCTGCCCGGTTTGAGCAAAAACAAGAGTGGTGGCAGCGAAACAGTAGAAGAACACCAAGAGGGTTGACATTTTTGTTGTTCTTCTATATGTTCCGTTCCTCCTCTTATCAGAACGGTGGCATTTTCTCAGGGAGTAAGAGAGTGTCAAGAAATTCGTTTTGGATTTGATTAACTAATGACAGATGGGGGATTAACTTATTGTGAATGCGTGGGTTCTTGGGATCTACAGCAGCTAAATTATATGGAGTTCTTGGAAGCTAATGAGTGAATGACTGTCGAGGTTTGGAGGTATTGGAAATCTCCCAGACAGCAAAACATGGAGAGAATGTGTTTTACAGATGATACTTACTTCCATTATTCTTCTTATAATTCGTCATTAGTCAACTCGACAGGCATTATTTATTAATTATTAACTATAATTTTTCTCGAAAATTTGTACTTTGATCTTCTGTTAAGTTTAGGAAACAGTTCGTTTTTTTTTTTTCATGATTACTTGGCAAATCATGACATTATTCATTTGCTTTGTAGTATTTTAATTCCTAGTTTGTTTCACGAATCTGTTTGTGAAAAATAAGTAACTTTCGTACCTTCTTATGCTATTATACATTTGGACTGAATGAATGAAAAGAGAATCAGCTAATCACTACAGCGTGAGCTAATAGTTAGGGACGAATTACAGGTTCATATCCCACACAACACGTCTTAAGTTCAATTCCTGAGGTTAGAGCAACACACAATGGTGCTAAGGGGAGATTGAAATGCCTTAGTGAGTCTTCCAACCCTTTAGAGAGTGGACTGCCGCAACAAAGCCACCAGTTGGTCCCCTTTATAAAAAAGAAGAAAAATAAGGAAATGAAAAGAGAATCAGCTGATAAAAATAAAGAGATGAGTATAGAAGTGGAAAACGGGAGTGCGAAAATCACTAAACTATGAAATTAAGGGTTGAATTAATATTATTTATGGGTTAAATGATTAATGAAATAGAGAATGAAGTGAGTTGTTTAATTGGTAATGGACATGATTAATTTGAGCATATGAGAATCTCTCCATGTTAAAAAGGTGCAAAAACATTAGAAGATAGACAACTTGGAACTTTCTTCATCTCCAGAGAGAGAAAGAGAGAGGAGAGAGAGGGAGAGGGACCTCCAAATTCCAGTCACTTCCATAACTTCACATGCATTCATCTGGCTGATTGCAATTATTTAATCATAAATCTAAAAAAATAAAAATAAATAATTGAATTGCAATTGTGGGATGGAAGAAGATAGATAATAATTGAAGAAGCATAAAAACATGACGAGGCTGGAGGCCATGTGAAAAGAAAAGGATTTAATTCAATCAAATTATTTGTCATATTATTATTGACACAGAAATCAGAAAATATGAGTCCTAAAATAATAAGGGAGAGAGGGTGCATGATTACAAAGTTAGGTGCCCCCACATGCTGATATGCCAAAAAACAAAAGCCACTAAAGCTAAAGCGCCACCGCCACGGCCGCCGCCACCACCACTAATCATTCATCCATCCATTTTATCAAATCAAGATGGAGGAGGGAATCAATGAAATTGTGGGCATCACACTGCATGAATCGAGATATGGAATTATAGTAGTTCTTAGTCAGTAAGTAGGTTGATACGATATTTTAGTGGTTGATGACAAATTTCAGGTTCGTATTCGATATGACACGTTCTGTGTCCGATTTCTAGCGTTGGTGAATAACACAATGGTGGCCATGAAAGGTTGAAATGTATATGTGAGTTTTCACAATCCCTGAAAAGATGGATTGCCGTGGTGATGCCACTTGTTGATCCTTTTTTTTTTAAACAAAAATACGAATATTAACTATTTATTTAAGATCGCTTCACGATATGTGAAATAATGAAATGTTCACGACAAAAATTAAAATAGCTAAATGATTTTTTATTTGAGATTAGGGTGATTTTTTGCTAAGATATTTTTTTATACGAAGTTATGTTTACATTAAGGAGGCGGGAGAATAAATTAGTTGCGGCCTCATTGTTTATGAGATTCGAACATACTCACAAGTAAAGAAGAATATTACTAAATTATAGTACTAAATGACCTGCTAAGATTATCTTTGAAGAAAAACTCAAATATGAATTGCATATTATAATTAAATTATGGAGTGAACTCAAATAAGCGGTGAACAATGTATTAACTTACAAATTAGTTAGCACTTAACGCTGACATACAATTTCACACCATGGTAGATAAGTTTGGTTGATTCTGGACCTTTGGGCTTGAAGTAAAAGGTCCAAGGAAAATCAGGACCAAAGTGGACAGACCTAACAAACTTCTACTGTGGTGGTGTGCCCAATTCTGCTCTGGTTATCCCAATACTCGGTCACAACACGACTACAGAGCCCAACGTAGTGAAACTCAAAACTTGTCATCTGTCGACTTCTCTACTCGATCAATCAGTACAGCCGGAGGCTATAATTTTATAATTTTACAATCCACCAGTATATGTGATGCACTTGTGTTTTGGATGATTGAAATTTTTTAACAGAAGGATGATAATGGATTAGGCGAATCAAACTACACATAAGGTTTGATCATCAGACTACAATAATAGCCTTATGTTTAGTTCTAAAACCGCACAAGGTGATTAGAAAGAACTAAGACTCGGAGATTAGTCATCAACTACAAAGTATGCTACTTTGTTCTCGCTTAGATTAATTCAGAAGGGCTAAGTCCATGATAAACGATCCCGACATCCCCTAACTCCGAAAGAATGACTAAATTTATATGGTTGAATCTTGACAATCTTAATTTAGTTGTTTAGAGACTTGTACATACTATATACCGATGCATATGCACCGGATAAACTCCCTTCCACTTCCATGAATCATGGTTCTTTCTTAGTATCTTGATTCATGGAAATATGAGCTCCTAATTGTTTTCAATGTCATTTTGTACATAAGTCACATGTCAAACTATGTGATATTAAAATGTATTAACTATTAAGCTTAGCATTACGGATAAAATCGAGTTGCTTAGAACAAGTGTCAAGTTAAAAAAAAAAATAATAATCTCGATAAGGAGATGCTAAAGTATGAATGTCCTCATTTGCAATCCCCAGTTATATTTGGGATTGGAGATTGGAAAACAAACAAGAGTTACACATTAATCATAATCATAAGCTAATAGAGAATAACGAAATATAAATATGTAATATATGTCAATTTAACTTCATGAGAAAATAAGTTTATTTATTTATTTATTTTTACAAATAATATTATTTATGCTAAAGGAGAGAGAGGTGGGCTTAGCCTCATAATGAGCTAGCAAAAATGTGATTTAAATTCGCATTTGACGAGAATCGAACCTAAGATCTTATACTTACAAGTGAAGAGGAATATACTAGACCGCAGTATCATGAACAAACATTTATTAAACAACTCTAATTGTTGGAACCGAGTAATAGCATTCTAAATCCTTGGAACCGAGTCCCAAAAGAAAGAAGTGAAAGTCCTAAAGACCTTGTGCGCTAATATATATAATATATAAGTGTTAGCAATGTTCTAAAAAGTTCCGTCTAAGGTCGCTTGGGCTAGGTGCTAGGCGGTTGGTGCTGTCACTCATTATATTCTGTTATGTATATTTTTAAGTATAAGTAGACAGTTATTTATTCGATATATAATTAATGTAGTAAAAATTAAAAAAAAAAACCATATAGGCATTAGGTCCCTATTCACTGCCTGACTAGTGCCTAGTGACTTTTAGCATTACGGTCGAGTAATCTCCACTTGTAAGTAAAAAGTAAATTAAATTTGACTTTCATAAATAATGAGTTTAATATTAAATTATTGCGAGTTCATTTGATGGCTTATATATCCTATGCCCCTACCCCTATATTGTTGTATAACAATAAATAATTATGGCAGTAATCTAGGTTCTAATAGAAGCTAAACATTCAAATATTATAATTAGGTTATCCTTTTCAAAAGAACAAAGAAATTACAGTGACTGGAAAGTAATGGTTAATTCATAATTCAGAAAGGGAAAAAAGACATGAACTGATGAGAATATAAAGTTGGAGTTTGGATCCCCATGTGTTGGGGAGATATGGAAGAGCACAACAAAGAAATTAATTAAATAAAAAGTAATTATTATGAGCCAAGGACCAGACTTGCCGGGACGTTACATCTTTTCCTTCTTTTTTCCTCTTCATCCCCTTTACTTTGGTTGCCTTTTATGCCCATGTCTCTCTGATGAGCTTGAGCAGTAGTACTTCGCCATTGCAGCTGAAAGTTCAGGCATATAGGATATACTGGAGCATAGTAGAATTCTCGGTCTAACCTTCTTTCTTTTCATGGAAGCTGAAGATGATGAGTCTTTGAAGTACATGATTCTACAGATGAAGTTGATCGAGTTCTTCTGCTGATCAACTATCTAAGTTGGCATGACCCTCTCTTCCTCTTCCTCTTCCTCTTTCGGTGTTTGCTTGGCAACAAAACGTTCTTGGTACTTTATATTTGTGTTCTTAGTGGTAAGTGTGGAATTGTTGGCTAGCTGTATATTGGTGGGGTTAGAGAGGGAGAGAGAGAGAGGAGGAGAGAGAGCAGAGGGGGTGGGGGTAAGAATTTCTTTGGTTTGGTATATGACAAGTCCCAAAGGGTATGGATCGAAATAAAATAATATATAATATTTATGTTTTTTGAGTTAGAGAACGAAACAGTAACACCACTTTATTCCAGTAATACAATGTTATGTTAAAAATTATCTACACATGACATTGTATATGACACAAAACACCACAATAGTTTTGCGATTCTGCAATATAAGTTGCTATCAATATATAGTGAACCTTTGAAATTAGGGTTTTTGAGTCTTAAATGTATACCAACTTTTGTAGGCCCATGAGAAAGCTTCGTATCCTCTAAGACCATCTCCAACCCTTGGGCTAAAAGCCAAATTTTTTAGCCCGGAAAATTTAGCTTTTAGCCCAGAAACATCTTTTCTGCTCCAACCCTTATGCCCTAAAATTTTAGCCCGGAATTATTAAAGAATGAACTTAGGCTAATTTTTTTCTTAAATCAATTTAAAAAAAATATATATGTAGATTATTGTAAATTAATTTTATGAACATTTTAATCTAAAAAAATTTAAATTCCGATAAACATTTGGCATTTAGCCCGGAGGGAAAGCTGGAGGGGGTATTTGGCCCAGAAATAGCATTTGGCATTTAGCCTAAAATTTTAACATGGGTTGGAGAGTGTTTGGGGGTAATTTGGCTTTTAGCCCAGAGTTGGAGATGGTGTAAGCCCGCCATCTGTATTCTATACAAGTGCTTGGTGCATATTTGTTGGGTGCGAATTGACCACTATTCAGAAAATTAATGCCCTAAACAATTAAATCTTATCATGGGATGCAATCTCTACTTTTTCTTTCTTTTATACAGACCCAGTTGGTTGAGTGCTACACATATTTTTAATCTTCGATAATGCTAAGGAGACTAAATTTGTAAATTAAATGATGTGTCACCAATAAGAATAAGCACGTTTCTCAACGTGTAAGTAATAAACCAATTATCAACTTTCATGTCCTTTAGTTTTCAAAACTTTGTCCACAAATTTAGTTTTCCTAGCATTACTCTTTCAATCTTATAATTAAGCTTACGGCTTAAAACCAAGATTTTCTATATTGGGTAATGCTAAAGTGACTATTTACTTAAAACATTATGCATCAATTGTTGGTTAGATTCCTTATTAAATCACTAAAGAAGCTATCTAACTATCAACCGTTACATCATGTAGTCTGTAAAATATAGTCAAAAAACACGGTCCCCCAATATTTTTCATATCATAATGCTTATGACCACTAAGATTGTGATGATGATATTAATTAATAGTCTTGAATATACTAAGTTTCTATGCCACCAATAACCCACAGCTACTTGAACAATTGATGAATCTTGTTTTTTATTACCCAATTTCTTGCTGTCTCTCAATAGTCCTTTATAAAGTGGGGGGGGGGGGGGGGGATAAAGTTTGTGACATGTCTTGTTAACAAAAAAGGAACTAAAAGAGGGAGGGAAAAAAAGTTCCAATCACAAAAGGAGGACGATGACCCTTCAACCTTTTGACCCTTTAATCTTCAAGTTTTAGTAATGTATAAGGTCTTTCTTTGGGATGAAGAATGATCTTTGGTTTGGCTTTGTAAACAATTTATCTAAATTTTCCACACAAATATTGGTTCAAGATCATCCAGAACAAACTAAGAAATGGAAGGATGGAGACGAATGATAAGAATTAATTAGTAATCCCTATGTCGTTTAATGCACACCAAATATTGACTTAAGCGTGCTATGTCATGCAATGAGAGAGAAATTATTCATGAGCGGTAACACTCGAGAATCCCTCTAAAAGCTAAATGATCCAAATGTTTATATTTAATTTTTTTCAAAAAACGAATGATTCAAACTTAGGTGTAAAGAGTAGAGTTTTTGTTCAACCAAAAAAAAGCATCAAATCAAATCAAAGCAACAGCAGAAATAATGAGTTTGCAGCTTCTCAAGTCCCAAATGAAATCAGTATTCCCAAATGCCAGAAGTGATGTTGGTGCAAATACTTTCAAGACTGTGCCTCCCAAATCTCCGATGCGATTTAACATTTAAGTAAGCGTCCTTTAGTCAATGGTATGCCCTAATTGACAATCTTGAGTCTGATGCGATTACAACAAAATCTCCTCTCCTCTTCCACCTGCTCCTCCTCCTCCTCTTCCTCCACCTGCATCCTTTCCAAGCGTGTGGTTTAAATCTAAGTGAAACCAACAACGAAGATGTTGTATTTTCATTCCTTTATCTTGACAACGGCACTACTCATCATGAAGTGGTGACGATGTATTTTACCTACATGCATCCTCCTCCTGTTGTTGTTGACGACATCAAGTTTCCACCTTCCATGCGACTCCAAAGACTAGGGGACAACTCAATGAGATCGTACCGTTTCCTATGTTAGAGATAAACATTTTAGGTCCTTGTTTTCTACAATATCCGGGAATCAACGAGTTCAAGTTTGTCCCCGATTCGGTGCTACTAGACTTAATTTAGGTGTGATATAGAGGTTTTTGGATTCGGCCATGATCGCAAATCTAAAAATTACATACTCGTCACTCGTCGGCCTTGCAGTTCTTGATGACGAACAACTCGATGATCATGGCTGCATTTGCCATCGTCTTAGGGCGCTGCGCGGTGTACACTCTGGGCACTGCTTGAAGTTGAAGGGAGATCAACAATAATTATTCGGAATTAGGAACCAGTTTCATAATTGTTCCCTTATTGGTACCAGACCAACTTCAAGGGCAAGATTTCGTTGGGATACGAAAAGTATAAGGGTATGGGAGTTTCGACGAGCACCAACAACGTAGCAATTGGATACATTACGTCCAACACAAGTAATCAAGTGTTTCATATTGCAGGGATTCCTGAATGTTTTTCGCAGTGTGGAATGAATCTGTTGCTTTTTAGCCATTACGACGGCCATAATCTTGATCGTCAACTTTTCATTTTTTTTTGTTTGTCAAATGATAGATCTTATTAAATTCTAATTGAAAGGTTTACATCCGTTGCTAGAATATTGAAAATAAACGTAATATTTTAAGAATGTTGCTAAGCTCACCTCATTGTCTTATTTTTTCACCCACTTGGAAATAATAATTTTGTTGACAAATTTATCCTTGTGTAAAATGACCTCCAAAGACCTAAAGACTAACCAGCCAAGTTTTGCCACATAATTATTAGTTATATACTTTGAAGTTTTGAAACCTAAAACATCATAGTGAGAAGTTGGCGATTGTGCTTTCGCCTTAATGAACATTCCTGAGGGGTGTACCGGAAAGGGTGATGAAGAATTTGCGGGTTTGCATTGATTGTCATGTTGCTATTAAGTACATATCGCTAAAAAAAAAAACCGAGAGATCATAGTACATGAAGCTAGTAGATTTCATCACTTTAAAGATGGGAATTGTTCTTGTGGAGATTACTTGTAAGGCTTAAGTGTTCTTCATCTGATTTATGAATGTTTTTAACATTTATTTTCAATTTATTGTAGCACAAGGTTCAGAAATATTCATAGCGTGCGTACGGATTGGAATTCTTTAAATAAATCACGGTGTTAATACAAATAACCTGAGTTCAATGCAATGAAAAATCCTTGTCAGGATATGTATTTGTATGGTCATTGCAATAGGATCTGGTGGTTTTGGTTTCCCCATCCTTGCATTTACTGGTTTCATATTCTTTGGTTGCCAAGGAACCAAAGTGGAGGAAGGCGAACACAATATTGAGTGAGTTGTCAGAATTTTTGTCATGAGGTTTTCATAGAGGATTTTATGGAAGATTTCATAGAAGATTTATATTAAAAAGGATAGTAATAGAGATTCTGCACCGGAGTGGTTTTAAGGCATGGTGGTATTGCGATGGTTGGTGACTGAGGCGGGGAACTGGGTGTCGGTGTGACGTGGTTTTGAGGGTGTTGGCACGTTTGAGATGGGGAAAAACGAGTATTAGGGGTGTAATATTAGATGCAGAAATAAAATTTTGTCTCTAATAGTATTCATTAGGGGCAAAGACATGCAATTGTCTCTATTAAAGTCATAGGGACAAACAATAAACCGCCTCTATTAATTTTATCACTTTTAGGGGCGGAAAAAAACTGCCTTTACTAAAATTAACTATTAGAGGCGAATTCAATTAGCCCCTAATTCAACTAATAATTATTTAAATTTCATTAGAGGCGGATTTTTTTGTACTTATTTATTTAATTTTTTGTTTGTATTTAAGACGGATATGTTTAATTACTAATTAATTTTTACAAAAAAAATAAAAATGAAGGATATTACTATTTACCAGAAAAAAACATTATTTATCTAAACCCTAATTCAAATACTTATAAACATTAATTATCTAAACCCTAATTCCAATACATACCCACTACTACCCTCATTTTTCTCTTTTCACTCTTCCAATGCCGCACAGTTCATCATTTTTCCCGTTTTCCTTCATTTTTCTTCCCATCCCTTCCTCTTGTGCATATTTAGGTCTGGTTTGGTATTGAAATAATTCTGAAAAAATGTGGGTATAAAAAAAAACTGTAAACTTTTTTGTGTTTGGTAAACATTTAGCTTCAGTTTTTTTTCACAGTTTTGGGTGAAAAATGCCAAAAACATAAAGCTGCAAAACCCAGCTTTGAAAAATCGGTTTTTTTTCACATCTGTTTTACATAAAAGTTTACCAAGCACTATAATACTGTTTTTTTTTTTTCAAAATCACTTTTACAAAAAAGTTTATCAAACACTCTGCTGCTTTATTTTACAGTTACTTATTCTCACATCACAGCAGAATCAATTTTTTTTTTCAAAGCACAGTAATACCAAACCAGCCCTTAACCCCCCCCCCCCCCACTCTTTCTTTCATTCTTCATAATCTTTTGTTGTCTATTTTTTCCTTGCTATCCAAGATGACCGAAAGAAAGGTTTGTTAGAGAGAAGATAAATCTTGTTTCATTTGGTTTGATCGAAGCTTTTTTTTTTCTATTCTGAATTTTTTGTTTTGCAGGTATACTTGAGGGGTTTTGAATAATTTAGAGTGGAAGAGAATTTCATGAATAGTTTGGAATAGAAATATCATTTGATTGATAGGGAGAAGGAGGTTCTCAAGAATTTTCATTGTAGAGGTAATTGCCTTGTGTTAATCTTTGTTTATTGATTTTTCTTCTACGTTTAATTGATTGTGAAATTCATGATTGATTTTTTCTGTTTGTTCGTATAAATTAGTAAACTATTTGGCTGGGGTGTAAAGAGATGATGAGAACAAATTCACGTCAGCGAAAATGTCACCCATCCTCTATTACGGTGTAACTAAAACCAAGGTCTTAATAATAATTTTCAAAGCCTGCTAATTTATTCATTTACTAGAGCAATCATATTTTTTTTCCTTTAACACTGAATATTCATTCAACGATTTTAAATCAAAATGAAAACTTATCACTCATAAAATAAAAATAAATACTACTAAATTTTAAAACCAAATAACGTGTATGTGGTTTTTAAACTATCGTCAATATTTATGCATGAAACCAAAATATTAAAATTCACGAAAATCGAATCTAAAACTTTCGTAGACCCAAGCGGACCCATGGGTATCTTTTTGTTCTACACTAGTTAGACTATCCTGAGCCAGGTCAGCGACGACAAACGCAACACAGAACACGCGCCCCATGGAAAAATGAAATCAAGCCCAAATTCGAACGAAAACCCTCCAATCCCAAACTCTTTGATTTTCTCGAGAAAATCCCCAATTTTCTCGAGAAAAAGCAAAATCAAACCAAACTCAAAGGGTCAATATTAATGAGACTCAAGGCGTGGTTTGTGCTCACGGCGCTTGTGCTCGCCGCCGCCGTGATTCAACAAAACGCCGCGTTTGATTCCTCGTCGTCGTCTTCCCGGCGCCAGACTTCGCCGGAGGCTTACGTCACGCTGCTGTACGGAGATGAGTTCCTATTGGGCGTTCGAGTCCTCGGGAAATCGATACGGGACACTGGATCGACCAAGGACATGGTGGCTCTGGTCTCTGATGGCGTCTCCAATTACGCCATGAAGCTTCTCCAGGTGATTAATATTTGTTCCAGTTTCTAATTAAGGAAATTAATTTGAGTTTAGGCTTTTAGTGGAGTTGATATTTCCTTTTGGAGAAGTGTTTTCAGAAAAAAAAGCTGCTTTTTCCTAAGTCGAGTTTTGGTTTTAGTGAAGTTGGATTTAAATGAATAGGGATTTACTGAATCGAAAAGTGATTTGGGAAAAAGCTGAAGTTTGGTGCTTTATCATGAATTGGTTATTTGATTGAGTGATGTTTGAGCTGCGAAAAACAACCCCTGAATCAGATTTTTTTGTAAGCTTGATTAGTTTTGGTGAATGACTGCAGGCTGATGGATGGATAGTGGAGAAGATTAGTTTATTGGCAAATCCTAATCAAGTTCGACCGACGAGGTTCTGGGGTGTCTACACAAAGCTCAAAATTTTTAACATGACAAACTACAAGAAAGGTAAAATCTTTGATTTCATAGTTCTCATGTGATATAACAAATCAAAGATGCAATATTTTTAGTTTTAAGAATTTGAAGTTTTACTCTTTTTTTGTGTGTTTCTTATCTCCGGGAGTTTGATTATGTAGTTGTGTATCTTGATGCGGATACTGTTGTTGTCAAGAGCATTGAGGATCTTTTCAAATGCAGTAAATTCTGTGCTAACTTGAAGCATTCTGAGAGGCTGAACTCTGGGGTGATGGTAGTGGAACCATCGGAAACTCTTTTTAATGACATGATGAGACAAGTGACCACTTTGCCTTCTTACACTGGAGGTAACGTAACTCTTCATGTAATTTTAATCACTTTGCAATACCTGCTAGTTCTTTCAGTATAATTCTTTCTCCATCTGTATATGGTATAGAAAACTGTTCTGTACTGTTGGACAGAGTTTAAATGAATTGTCAAACTCAAAGTGAGAAAAAAGTCTGAGCTTTCAAGTCAAGTTTATGTTTAGGAAAAGGAATTTAGTTCAACTTTATTGATATGGTTTTGTAGAAACTGATTTCAGATTAAATTAGATTGCACTGTTGACGTCAATGGCTCAAATAATTTCTGATACATACATGTCACTTTGTCAAAAGGAATTCCGTGGTATCAAGAGTTCCTTGATATCCCTAGTTAAATACTCAAGTGCATGCTTAGTGTCAAGTTGATTGTTATAATGTGTATTACATGTTTCTCAGGCATTAGGTATTCTTTGGAGAAAGCTCTAATCCATTATAGTTGTCCTTCTCTCTAAACTTTTATGTGCCTCATTATTTATTACAGGAGATCAGGGGTTTCTGAATTCATATTATTCTGATTTTCCAAACGCCCATGTCTTTGAGCCAAATTTATCACAAGAGGTGCGAAAGTCTAGACCAGTTCCTAAAATGGAGCGACTTTCCACTTTATACAATGCAGATGTCGGTCTTTATATGCTGGCAAACAAGGTACGTATCAGTAGCTATTCAACATGTTATAGTAATGCTGATCGATTAGTTTGCATGTCTCCACTACCATGCTTCTCGTTAAAGGAGATAATATTTATATTGTGTACTCGTTAGGATTAAGTTTTGGCATTGGAGATGTTATTGGATTTTCAATAGTGAAACCTCAGGGGTGGAACCCAAGTACAACCTTTATACGAGAGTCTAAAGATAAAATAAAAGCAACTCTTTAAGTGGTGCATGTGAAGCTAATTGGATAAAAAAACTGCTAAGAATATCACAGGTTCTGTGGTGCTACTTTCCGACCCATGTATATGGTTGAAGAGGGAACTCCAAATTCGACCAGTAACGGTGTCTTATTTCTACATTTTAGATTAGAATTTTCTTTAGTTTGTCCTTTTGAGCAATAAGGTGATGACACATATGAAGTGGCTAAATGGGAGTGGACCTTTGATTTCTATTTTTTATGCCAATTAAGGTGTCTAATCTGTTTATGTTTTATAATCTCAGTGGATGGTAGATGAAAGTGAACTCCATGTCATTCACTATACACTGGGCCCCCTCAAACCTTGGGATTGGTGGACTTCTTGGCTTTTGAAGCCGGTCGATGTCTGGCAGGTATTGCTTTGAATTCAATTTTCTAGTTATCTATGGTTGTCTGATTTTCCATTTTAATATTATACTGTAACTTTTGCATTCAAAGAGGTTGTAAACAATGACCGTCATTTATACTGCAGAATGTTAGGGTACAGCTTAGGGAAACCCTTCCAGGAACTGGAGGTGGCGGAAATCCAAATGATGCTTTTCTTGTGAAGTTTCTTTTCCTGCTACCATTTTGTGCTCTACTATTTTGTTACTATCGGTCTTGTGTTCAGGTTAGTAATTACATGATCAATTTGGCCTAAATTTTGTTTTCTGGATATCAAGGTGTGTCAATTTTGGTGCAGACAAAGGATTACTTTGGCTCATTGTGTAGAAATTCATTGTATGATCAAATCAAACACATTTACTACAAAATTAGATCTATGGGGACGCTTAATTATACTGTTGTTTCTACATCATCCTCCATCAATCCCAATCATCAGGTTAGATCTTTTGTCTCAATTTTGTTTGTTGAATTGGCCCAATTTTCTTTGACATTCAAGTTCATATATAAGATAAATTCTTCTTTACATTCCAAATTTACTATGTTCTATTGTCATTAGAAATTATTTTTTTGTAAAGACTTATGCTGTGAAACAATCCTTAATGTGTTGCAGACCAAGGTGCCGGTGTACTTGGGTGGGATCTCTATTGTTGTCTGTTTCATGGCTGCCCTGGTGGCCCTTGCCCTTTCTCTTGCAATTGTGCCTCGACAAGTTATGCCATGGACTGGTTTACTATTGATGTACGAGTGGACATTCACAATCTTCTTTATATTATTTGGAGGGTATCTGCATCTAATTTATCAGTGGGGAAAGACAACAGCAGTGCAAGCAGGAACCTCGCCTTCTGGTCCTGAATCAGTTGATTATGACTCTGGAAAAGGTAAGTTGGCTTGGATTAATCCGGTGCCGACATTCACAACCAAGTTCAGCTAATTAGTTCCTTGTTTGATTGTTTATTTGTTTTCCAACTCAAACAACGGTTATTGGATTTGTGATAGGTCATCAACGGCAAGCATCTTTGTGCGATAATGCTACATTCTATTATGGGCTAGGAATGGCTTTTCTGGCCGTTGCTGCGCCATCTTTGCCATGTCTTTTTGGGATAACAGCTCTATTTTTACGGTAATTTGCTTGACCATTCATAGTTTCCTGTGTTACTTTTTCATCTTTGAAAAGAATGCGATTCAAAGAGAACGATGAATGACAATATGTATTACTACGACATTTAACAGGCTGGGTTTGATGGTCGTCGGAGGCCTAGTTTTGGCATCGTTCATGACTTATGCTTCAGAGCACCTTGCAACTAGGTCGTTTTTGAGAGGCTTCGAAGACCGAGATGCTACTAGAAGTAGGAGCTTGTGTTTGTTTTGTTGACCGGCGAGCAAACCGAGTTTGTGTAAACATGTAACTGTAACCAGTGTTTGATTCCTTCTGTTGTAACCTGTTTCACATGGAACTCCCTACGATTAGCTTGTAAAGTATTGCAGAAAGTTTGTTGATTTAAGAATTTTGTTTTGGCTTTCCATGCAAGAAATTTTGTTACATTCACCTAACCTAGCTACTATTTGAATCATTCAAAATGCGCCTCAATTGTGGACAAAATTTAAAGGGTGTGCATAGCACTACCCTTCAAAATACTCCCACTTTGTTAAAGAGTTCTATGTTATGATACGAGCAGACGATGAGGTTGGTATACTATGAATTTAAAATATAATATAAAAATAAGTTAATAATGTGTTATAAGATGGTTGAATTAAGCTACTCAGTACTACGGTCTGGTGGGATTTCTCTTCATTTAAAAGTGAGAGGTCTTAGGTTCGAATGTTGTGGATGACGAATTCGATACCAAATTAGGTTGCCCGTTGTGTGGCTTTACCGAACTCCCTTTCCCCTTAGTGTAAAAATATGGATGTACTAAAAAAAAAAAGATGGCTGAATTAACAAATATCAAGTGTTGTGGTCTATAATTGAATTGAATTGGAGAAAAGTTTTAGTAAGGTAACTTGATCATGTAGTTGGTTAGGCTACTCTGATGAGAATGAGATTTTGTGTCTCATGGATTGTGCTTTCATGGAGAAAAGCTTTAGTAGGGATTGTATTTACGACCTACATTGAATTGCTTTCGAGAAAAGCTTTAGGGTTAGTTTAGGATTGTTGTGTTTTTTTTTTAACTGCTTCTATAGTACTGTGAGAATAAACAGATGTAAAAAAAGTAGGTAAGTGTTTGGTAACTATAATGCTTAAAGTTGGTATTGTTCACATGCTCCAATGAAAAAAAAAACGTTTTTTTGAGAAGCATGTATAGAGTTGCTTTTGCTTTTTGCTATTTTGAACCAATGATTTTGAAAAATAAATATTTATTTTTTCATTTTCCAAACAACTTTTCTAAGAAGTTGCGTTAAAAAAAATTTAAGTAACCCCAAACCGATCTTGTGCTTAGCGGAGTGTACGTATGTGGAGCAATGTATTACTTAAACATAGAGGAGCTTGCTTTTTGAGAGAGTGGCTTTTAACAACTCTTGATCAGATTGTCCTAATAAAGCCTTTCTCTCATATGGAATTGCAGAGGTGGAATCATCTTAACGGAAAAATGTGGAGGTGTTCACTATATGCTTTAACAGTTAAAAAATTAATAAATAAAAAAAGTCTCCCACCATTAGCCGTCGCCGGCCCCTCCACTGATGGAAACACACCTTTTGAATTCAATCAATCCATACGTTTGGATTCAAAAATCTCTTTGAACCAATCCAACTCGCTGAATTTAATAAACCCTAAAGTTGTACGGACAACCCCCCAACAATGTGATTGTTCACCAAGATGCAATATTTCTATGCATAATGGTTCATCATTGTTTTGCCACTTTGAAGGGAAAAAAAGGAGATGCCAAGTCAAAGCTACAACAAGAGTTTTGATTTGGTGCTGGAAGTTGGTCTGTCTTCTCTGATTTGCTCATGGGATTCTGTATCTCAATCAGCTTAAAAGAGTTCAAATATTTTGTATTTATTTTGTATGTTGCAGCTTTGTGCTTTTATTATCAATTGACATGTCTTAATAAACTTAATTTTTTTTAAATTTATTGTTATAAACTTAACACGTATTAATCAATAATAGAGACCACATAAATGTCACACTCAAAATAGGTGCAAAAAATTTGATCTCAGTTAAAAATGAACAGTTATTTATTTCATTTTATTTTTTTATTAGCTTTGTCACTGAGTCTATGATGAGTCACGGACCAATAGAAAAATCAAATTGAATTTGTCTTTTTATTCTTCTTTTTCTTTTGTAGTTGTATATCATTTGGCACTAGGTGACACACATGGTGACTAACTCAACATTTAAATAATGAAAAGGAAAAAAGAAGAGGAAATATGATGGAGGGTTTAGACTTTACTAGTGATCCCTCGTCGTCCTTATCCAAAGTGTATGTATTAGTGGATAAGCATGTACTATAAATATTAACATGAAAAAAAGATGCAGAAAAAGCTACAAATTCATATCCCCCCACATCCCACCCCCACCCAATGTTATGGCTTTTACAATGTGAAAGATGTTGGAGTACCAAAAGATTCCATCTTTCCCATGAAGGTTCAACTTAAAGGGATTGAGATCCTCTTCGGATCTCTTTGTTTGGAGCATGTAAATTGAGAGATTTGGACCGCTTAATTTCAATATCTACGATCCCCATTAGATCATCACACTGACCTCCATCACAAAAACTCAAAAAATTTAACAGTTGGATCTCTTTCTCTTTCTCTTGAATGATCCGAATCTCTCGATCTCTGATAACAAACATAGAGATCCGGAGTGGATCTCATTCGAGAGTGTCCTTTTTTTCATGTAGATAAGTGTTTAATGTAGAGAACATTTTATATTGTTTTACCATTTTTGTGTACCGTCACAGTTGCATTTCTAGCTCTCTTTCAAACATATATAGCTAAAGAAACAGGGATAGATATGAACTAGGAAAGAGGGAGAGGGAGCGAGGAAGCGTTTACAAACATGGCAACGAAATAGGAGGTGTGGCTGGGGAGGAGACCTCTCATTTATACAATGAGAAAGAAATAACCTAAAACACAATCATTTAGCCATGGCATTACTATGCCTCAAATAAAAACGGATAGCTTGCTATGTGTATTCAAGGGACCTATAAGGCACTCACCGACCCCACATGCCCTAAAACCACCTGATTCCCAAAACCATATATTAGCCTTGACTCTCAAATTACTTCTTTGCTATTGCATCATTGGGAAAGAAATCCCTATCCTCCAATCATTCCTTTTTTTTCCCCTCATTTTCTTTTAGGATTCTTCAACAATTCTAAGTTTGTATTGGTAAAGGGTCTACGAATCCATACTAGATTTTGTTCAGCGTGATACGAATTTGCGTTTTTACTATATTATCAATGCACTATACATACACAAATACCGTTAACGAAATTATGTGGCGTTTTATTATTGATGTAAACAAAGCACTCACCTAGAGTAAACGCATGCAACATTTTCCAAATTTCTATAAAATGTAGATATTTTGCATATTGACTAGCATTCCATGTTAGTCCACATTATATGTTACCCAAACATAGAATGCCTAGATATACTGGTACCATCGCATCTGCAGTAGTCCACTTTGCATGTTATATACTAAAGAGGAGTTTAATACATCATCCAAGGTGTTTTCTTCTTCTTTTTTTCCCAACTATTTGGAGCTTGCCCTGCCATATATACCAGGTATACTTCGTCAACATTTTATCATGTCTGCTGGCCCTTCACTTTTTGAGAGATCTCAAATCTTCTTTATTCTTGTGCCCTAGCTAGACATGTGCCGGGGAACAATGGTAGGGGTCACATATTTTAGTCACAAACTAGAAAGTCCTTACTACATCATCTTCTGGTTCAATCTTCCTTCACGTTATCTAGTGATATAAAACTAATCAAGACCCTTGATCATTTTAAAGACGTACACACATAGTTCGTTCTCAGAAATGCTCGAATGTTGTATAAAAATCTGGATGTGAAGATTTCAGATGGGGATATATATATTAATAAATTTGAGAATTTGGATTCCAGCATTTCATTCATTTACCGAAGTTTTTAGGTTTTTGAGATGTTGAAAGATTAAGACTGCTGCTGCCATTCCAGTTAACTGGAAGATGGACAGCTAAAAAACCAGGCAGCCAATCATTCAACGGAATATATATACATGTATATATATTTGTGTGTGTGTGTGTGTGTGTGTGTGTATAGCGTGAAGTTATTCTTTGGAACGAATCAAAACGAAGGAGCCTTTTCATCCAACCACGTACTAAGATTCTATCCTCGACCCTGATCGGCTGATCATGTACGTACAAATTATAGCATTTGGACATCAAGGATTCCAGTTCAGATAAGTATGTAGCGCTTATATAATATGAGAAATAGGAAAAAATAATATAGCAATTGTGAGGTGTCAAGTAGTCAATGATTCATTAATCAATAAGATCTTACTCTCACGGAAAATACAAGCAAATCTTTTAGTAAATGCATAAAGATAGAGAAAAACAAAAGAAACCACAAAATTATATCTATTTTCTGTTCAACCTGCTACAGGAGCTAACATATTGCCATAATTTATTTCAGTAATTCCTCCATAAATTATTTTCCTGGCAACCAAGCCGAGAATCAGGAGAAAAGGTCATTCATCCGGTGAAAAGAAAGGAAAGAAAGAGGTCAGGGAATATTAAGGATGATATAGTAACTATTTTATATATATCATATATGATAAGCCAAGAATATCAGACTTGCCTGAGTTTACATTTCCTCAAGTTCATCACCTTTCTTTACTGCTGTAAATTAGGTCATGGCTGAAAGATGATGAAAACCCTAAATCCTCCTCTCACCGTCCTCCTCCTCCTCCTCCTCCTCCTCCGGCCCCCAACTTTTCGACATCGAAGACTGATAATCTCCTCTTGATGACATTCCTCTCAGCTTTTGAAGCACCATCGCCATCTTTCCTTGGACAAATTCAGTGACACCAAAAGAAAGAAATTGAACGACGACAGAGACTGATCCTGTGAATTCCTTCAGAAACTGGTCACTTAGGTAGAAGTTAGAATTAAGGTGTAGAGAGAGAGAGAGAGAGAGAGAGGGTGAAGCCATACAATTTGGCGTGGTTGGTCATGCTTATATAATGAGACGGATGAAACAAAGGTGTGAAAATGATATAATTTAGGCCACGTACGTACATGGGGAGGACCTACTTCACATGTCCTCGATGTGTTTATAGATAATAGGAATATCCATTAAGTAAAGAAGCACCCCCTCCCTTATAATTTAAAGTTGGAATCTGAGGTGACCTATCCAGTTTGGATCCACGTACCAAACATTAATTAAAACAAAAACAATATTCATTTTTGAGCTTTAGTTGGCCAAAACCTACGAGAGATTTTTTAGCGTGACTGTTACACGAGGTGGTACATCATGTGTCTTTATATAAATGGTGAGTTATGTATGTTAAAAAGTTAATAACTTAAAAATTAAAAAATTTCACCACTTACATAAAAACAGGTGGTGTACCATCTGTATTCCATTTACAACTAAAAATTTCTCCTATTGAACAACCTAAACTGGCCTCTAATTAAGTCAATCACTAGGGTTTTAATAACAATAACAATAACACAAGATAGATCTCGGTTGTTTCATCTAATTGAGACATTCTATATAAGAATTGGCAGCATTAGTTTGGTTGCTTATGTAATTGTTCTAGAGGTTCTTGTAGTTTTCCCTCTTTGACTTTGCGAGCCATCCTCGAGCGTCTTCCGGTGATGGAATCGGGTCCGGCACGCGGATGTTGTCTCCCACTTATCAATTAAGCTTTGAACTAGTAAATGGTGGGTGTCCTATTAAAAGAAAAAGAACTTCTTCAATTTCAACGAACTTATAACTTTTTTTTTTAACTTTTATTAGATTAAATGGAGTAAGCGTTGTGACTTGTGTCAATGGTCTTCAACTCTTCAATCTCAATTGTTGAAAGGATTAGTTTTTTAGTACATCATTTATATTTGATTGTTGTGTCCTCAATCTTTAACGGCGTCAATTTTTAATTTTGATCAGTTCAACAATTGAGATTTAATTTTTGATCATTTTAACAAGTTTTCTTTAAATCCATTTCAATTAGGTTAAATTCGTCATTTTCATGATGCATTATGAAAGAAACATAGGGATGCTTATGTCCATAATAGGTGTGTCATGCATGACAAAGAGTCACATTATCGACTCATTCTTTTTTATCTGTCGTGTCATAATAATTTAGAATCATTATTCCAAGGTAGGCATGGTATAAACTTTTAGTATTGCTTAAGGTCTCATAAAAGATAATCAACCTTGTTTCTTTAGCTAATAATTATATAAAAATCTAATCTAATTTATCATGCATATACATTTTCATCCTCCTTTGTTTGATCACATTTTGAAGGAACCGAATCTTAAACCTTAAATCCTAACTCATTATGTCAATTTTTCTCATTACTTTCCAATTCAACTTTTCTCACCATTTGAACTAGCCGAGAGGACTTAGTACCCTCCATCCGTTTTAATGAAGATACAACAATAACAATAAAGTTTTATTTTACTAAGTGGGATCAGCTGCATGAATCCTAAAAAACTACTATGTTCAGTTTTGCATCAAATATTCTGTTAGCTTTACGTACTCTATATCTTTTGTTAATGGAGATAGATACCATTAATTTGTAAGGACTCGTTAGTGGGGAGGGTTTACTGTAAACATGTGGTTTGAATAATTAACAAGGATTAAGGACAAGAGTTAACAAAGTCAAGGGCACGTCTGTTGGATTTGTTCAGATTGATTGGTGGATGTTTCAAGTAAAGTGCGGGACTTTTTATTAATTAAAACCTAATTTTGGGTTGGACGGGACGAAACTGGATCCCCTCCGGACCTAAAGGAACTGAACCCACTCATTAAATGATTCAGACCATTGAAATTTGATCCAACTGCTACAAACAAGGGTTCCTCTAAAAGTTATAATAATTATAGCCGTTTGATCAAATTTCAATAGTCCGGATCATTTGATTATTGGGTTCAGTTCCTTTGGGTCCAGAGGGGATCCGGTTCCCGGACCAAATGCTAATCTAATCAACCCTACAAATGCAACTGAAAAAACTCACGAACCAATCGGATTTCGGAACATGTCGAAACACACAGAGGTTAAGTGCATCAGAATTCAGAACCTAAAAGCTACAACCCAACTCGAAAGTTTGCTTTAAAAAAAGGAAAAGAAACTCAACTTAATAATGATTTTATGAAATCTTCAGAACGAAGCACATCATTAACTGTGACGATGATGGTTTAATCCTAAACAGTTTTTAAACAACAATCTCGTACAACTGGGCAAACTACCCCACCATATATCACGATTTCCACCAAACAAAATTTTCTACCTTGACACCGTTAAAAAAGAAAAAGGAAAGAAAATTGAATTTCTAGGAAGCCAAATTCTTCTAAATTTAATGCACAAGGACAAACATCTCTAATCATGCTCTGTAGTCTCGAGTCAAATTTTAATTGAAGGGTTGTGATTGTCACACACCCTTAATTACTTTTTCCACACCCCTTCCTATATTTTTTTTAGTACTTAATTGGTATCCTCCTATTTAATCTTCCATATATACCCCTCCCTATTTAATCTTTCATTAATTACCATAAAAAAATAGGAAGGGTATATATGGAAGATTAAATAGTAGGATACCAATTAACTATTAAAAAATAGGAAGGGGTGTGGGAAAAGTAGTTAAGGATGTGTGAAAATCACAACCCTAATTGAAAAGTTACTTTAAGAGCTCCTTGTAAATTTCAACTCCAATTATACTCTCTAATTTAGGGAGTCATAATAATTGTGAACCAATAGGATTAAATTTTTTATTTAAAATTAATATTGTAATAATTAATGCTAGGAGCTCCTTTCTCACTCCATAGATTAGGAGCTCCTAGAAGTTTTGCTATACTAGGAGTATGATTGGAAGTGTGATTCAAGAAAATTTTCAACTTTTTTTAATATTTTGGTGAGCTAGCTCATTTAGAGGACCCATTGAAGATGTTTTAAGCGTGATATGTGAAAAAGTAGGAATTGTTAGTTAAAAGAAAGGGGGAAGTTTCTATTAGGGTTAGCTCAGTAGTGAGAGGGAGTAAGAATGAAGGGTAAGAGTACGTTAGACTTAGAGTTGAAAACTCTCTAATGTGACCAAAGAAAATACAAGGTTTTTTAACATGTCGATGTTATAAACCCCCCATGTGTTGGGGAATGAGATCGAGCACACAACTATGGCCTAACGGTGTCCAATTTTCACTTCATTAGAAGAGGCTTCAGATTTAATTCGTATGAATATGAAAACGATATATATTTGTATTGAGTTAAATCAAAGACGGAGTTAGAAACTTTATAGGTGTGGGTTAATATATTCTGTGTTGGAGCATGAAGTGTATGTTATATATAGGGTGGGGCAAAAATTTTGTATTTCACAAATTTATGCTACATATTAGTAGCTTATTCTATTTTTTTTTCCAAGAATTGCACTAGGTTATTGCCCCTGAGATGAGAGCCTATAAATAGCTCCGTCCTTGGGTTCAAATACTAGTGATTCATTGTTAAGTATTGTTGTAACTTGTCATATCTTATCATTCATAAAAAATAAAAAATAAAAAAACAAACAAACAAAATAGAGAGATCAGATGTAAAGATGGACACACTACTATTAATCAACTGTCTAAGCCTTCCCTACATGGAATCGATTATCATCCTTGTTTTATTAGTTCAAAGCATACACAAATGACAAGATGTAGTGGTCAACCTGTCTTTACTTCACTCATTTATCCATTTGTTCACTATACACTATAGAATTATTAGAGAGTTTTTGTTTCATATTTCTTCCCCTCCAATTGCCTTGACATTGATGTTGGACTTGTTATGACTCCACTTGTCGAAACACAAGACTCACGTGGCCGTCTAAGAGCTTTTTTTGAAAGTGCTTTTAGATAACTAAAAGTACTTTCGACTAGTTTGACAGAAAAAAGTGAAATGTTTTTTTTTAAATTTTTTTATATAACGATGTTCATCATTATCATCTATTCATGTGAGTCAACTTGAGTTATCTCATTTACAAGTGAAGAAAAATATCATTAAACCGTAATACTAGTTTGTACAATATAAGTCTTTTTAAAAGAAGCACTGGTTTAGAATTACAAAAACACATAATTATGTATAGTGTTTATCATCAAAATTATTATCTAGAGACATTTTTAAACGGATCATCAGGTTTTAAATTTAGGATCCTTAGATTCTAAATTTAATAGAAACTTTTCAAATTTAAAAAAGCGCTTCCAATAACGTTTGGCAAAAGTGTTCCTCTAAATTAAAAAAGCATCTAGACATGCTTTTTAAAAGAATCACCTGTTTCAAAAAACTAAATTTTTAATAAAAATTTCATCATAATATATAATAGAAACTTTTCCAATTTAAGCGTTTACGAGCAAAAATGTTTAACATAAATATTTTCAACTTAAGATTCTAAATCCAATAGTGCATATCATGGATATTTCCAATTTGAAGCAATGTATAAATTTCTTTACATTCTTTCTAAGAGTATGGTGCAAGCAAGCAAGCAAAGCATGCAGTTCAAACAGTGGATTCAGAGAAAATATGGGCACCCAACCAAAACAACGAATAGATCCAACAAGCTGACATGAACAATTGCATCTGCATTTATGGTAGGACGTAAGTATTACATGACCGGAAATACACTCTGAAATTGCCATTCATCCGAAATATCGAATAGCAATCGGCTAACAAAATTACAGATACAGAACTTGAAATGTTTATATGGACAAATGATGATATAACAATCTCTGTTTGAATTCATTGCTGCCTGAGAACTCTCCAAACCTGAAAAGAGAAGGAGGATTTCAAGAAACTGATAAGAAAACGCGGTTACAATAATCCCGAATGTGAAAGACTGAGGAAAAAGATGAAAGAAGCGGAGGAGAAGTGCACGTACCCTGTTTACAGCACCCCAATTGGCCATAATCACATTTCCAAAAGAGATCCCCCTGTTTACAAAAAGAAAAGAAGAGAACAGCAAGACAGCAGCAAATCTGTGGCCCTTATAAAATCAGCCACGAACTTCTTATCTTTGTTTTTTTGACAAGACACCAACTTTAATCTGTGTTCCACTATATATGAATACGATTCGTTTGTCCAAGCACGCTGTTTAAGTGCACAAGAACCGGAAAGAAGAAAATGAATTCTAACAACCCAAAATGAAGGCATGTATTTCCGCCCAACTATTCACTGTGTAAAGAATACCGGTTAACCCTTTCCAATTAGAAGACCTTCCATCTGTGCATTCTTTCTGTTTCTTAACTAAACCCGCAAACAAAGGAACAAAAGATACCCCAAACTGAGTCGCCACTCTCCTAAGGCTTGAACTCGACCCAATTACGATACCAATATCTGCCTCCAGCAGACACAGTAAATCACCCACCGAGTCTCCTATGTAAACGGTCAAGTTCTTTCTGTCATTGCTGCAATTTTTCAATATTTCTTTGAAAGATTGAACCTTGTTAATAGGAGACTCCACCTTCTTAACAATGTCACCTGTGGATATGGATTCCTTAAAAGTAAACTCATTTGCATGCACATTCAGCTCGGGTAAACCACCTGCTCCAAACAACACATAAACAAGAATGAGAGGCATGTCTATAAAGTTGCTAAGGGTGATAAATATGCACTTCAAATGTCAACACTGGAAATCTTATATGTCCACCAAAGGTCAGATTCTAAAGATTCTGAACAACGGCAAAATCTATGTCCAATAAATTCCCATAACTCATATGTTCCAGAATTTTCTCCTAAATCTAGGTAGACCAACTTCAAGGTGTCTTATGAATATATTTTTGTTCAAACTGTACCTAGAAAAGACGCAATACATTGAAACATAAGATTCTCTTAGGATCAAGTTCCAGTCAATTTCTACAGAGGCAAGAAGAATCATACTTTAATAACCAACCCGGCTTGTTCATATCAATCAGGATATACTATAGGGATCGAGACAATAAAACTATCTACTATCTCATAACAAGAGAATAAGAGTAAATTGGGTTTGAGTAATGCATACTCAAATATAAAGAAACAATTCAGAAGGAAAGTATACCTGATGAAAAGGCCGACCTTATGAGATCACCACACCAACAGTACGAAAGAACATGAACATTTGTATTCAAGTTTTCACTCTTGACAATTTTCTGGAAGAAATTAATACAACCATCTTGAAGAATGAGACGTTCACCAGCTCTTTTTATATCTTCGAGATTAAGACCCTTGAGTACTCCTGACTTTGTAACTCTATTGTTTGCCTTCCTCTCAAAATCTGAAAGTTTCTCTAGTGCTTTATGCAACTTTTCATAGTCAAACACCGCTGCAAAACCACAGAAGGGCAAATGGTCACACCTGAGCAAGTAACCTTTACAAAAGTGCTACTGTAACAATTTTTCACGCCTTCAAACATAAAGTTGAACATTCATGAATAGCAAACAAGACTACAGTAATTGTTAATATACCTTTTTCAGTGGGAACGATGCTTTCTATGCATTGCTCATACTCTTCTGTGTACTGCCTGGAAAGAAGACCCCATGTATTCCTGAGATCAGCTGATGACATCCGAGCAATATGATTTTCGGGCTGATGTTGATCAGATTTTTGATCAGATTTTGGTGCTGTTACTATTGCAATTTCAGCCAAAATGGCAGATGAATCGACGATCGTACAAGTCAAGTCAAAATCAGAAAATATCACGAGCCGATCTTCTGCAGGGTTATGCTCTTTGATCAGAGGAACTACAGTTGGCTGAACAAGGGGCTGAGCAGAGAAGAACTCTATTTCAAGTTTCATTGCTTGGTGATAAAGCTTTTCGATTATGTCAAGTTCCTCGCCTGTCAAAGAGACACTTAGTTTATCGAGCAACTCTTCGGTTTGTACAGCTGATGCCTGAATTCAACGATAACGGTAATTGAACTGTTAGTAAAAGAAGGCAATTTATGTAATGTATCACCCTTTCAGATCAGAATCAGGAGAGTAAATTCAGACTGACCATAAGAAAACAAGGTGATATGACGAACCTGAAAACTTTCAGAAGAATAATTGTCAATCCACTTCAAGTACGGGTGACTGCCTTCATTGGGATCTAGAAGGGCCTTGAACTCTTTACCAAGAAAGGCATACAGTCTCATGCAAGGAGTCATAGCGCCAAGGGTGTAAGCAGCAACTTTGGTTCTTTCAAATGGAGTTGCAAGTTTACCAGGACCCTTGACTCCTTCAACTTTTCCAGAGGCTGTTGCCAATAAGAAATCTGTGTACTTCACGGCAGCAGAGTTGATAGGGGCCTCTTTAGCACCCTGTAAACCCCATCCCTGCATGGCTCTCTTTATTTTAGACAATGCAAAACGTAACTCAAAAGAATATGAAACATTAATTTTCTGCCAACATTTGCATTCAAAATACTCAATTGGATGATTGCAGATCACTTATAATTGACATGTCTCCTCCCGTGTCATAGATAAAATAGCCCTTCATTGTACCTTCACAAATGAATCATGCATTTTCAGCTCCTGCCGAACTGCCTTCCTCAACTCAGAAATCACAGGCTTTGCATCATCATCGTCTGCACAATCTTCTGCCAATTCATACCTAAATATTCATACATAAAAGAAGATCAAACAAATAAATCGCACAAAAGAAGATCAAACAAATAAATCGCACAAAATAACATATACAAATCCAACTCCACCAGTTCTGAAGAAACCTAAAACAAAAAATTTCTTATCTTCTATATTATTTTGGATTTCAGTGTAAACAAAAAACAAAATTTTTACCTAATTCGATGCATATAAATATTTCCAAAATACCTAACCCTCCATTTGGTTGCTGACAAGACTGGAAAAAAAAAAGGAATGAAAATAAAAATTGAAATCAAATATGATTTTAGTTGCTCCTATCACTAAAGAACTATTGAATCGCCCAAATTAGTCAATCAATTAAATTATGCTAAACAAAATTTCAGGATAATTCTCTCCATTATAGCCATTCAAAAGCTAAGATTTAAGTTTTGTTCTTTTGCTTCCTATGTTTCCTCAGCAACCAACGAGAGCAAGAAGTCAATAACAGATAAACAAAAAGAATACCATTCTTGATTTTTAGCTAAAATCTGTAAAATGAAACATAAGAACTCCATCTCCTGGAAAACATATAATCGATACTGAGCTTTCATCAAACCATACATTTTTCCTCCTATTGATTAAAACTCTACACTCACAATCTAATTTCCTTTCTTTTCCCATATTTTCCCGTCACCATGAAGACCACAACAATGAAATTTTCTACCAAACCTTTACTATTTGTGTTAGGAGTAAAACCGTAAATTGCAATTTCAAGCAATTCATGAAATTTTCTGCCTAAAATTGCACTCTAACTTATAAAAACTCAATAAAACGAAGCAAATATTTCCAAATTAACAAAAAAGAAAATCAAAGAATTACAATGAATA
The DNA here is from genome assembly GCF_916048215.2 of Malus sylvestris. Classification (NCBI taxonomy): domain Eukaryota; kingdom Viridiplantae; phylum Streptophyta; class Magnoliopsida; order Rosales; family Rosaceae; genus Malus; species Malus sylvestris. The sequence goes on from NC_062263.1 coordinate 30,025,166, forward strand.
CTCCAAGCTAAACTTTCTTGGCACACTTACAATCCATCTTTATTTGCTTAAACACTCAAAGGGTCATTGAAATATTAAACAAACCCAGATTCAGATTCGGATTCAGATTCAATCGCAACATTTTCCCAGCAACCAAACAGTCCCCAAAACCCCAAATGAAAAATACATAACAAATTCGCACAGAAACAATAAGTGAAATTAAAGAAAGCAATAACAACTCACGCGTGAGCGAAGGCCTTGAGAAAGTGAACATCTTGGGCAATATAATTGCGGAAAGTTTCAATCTTGAGATTCCCAGAAGCCAAACAGAGCGAGAAGGGAGTGTACATAGCGAAAATCGATTCTCGGTTGAACTTGATCCAGAAGCGGCGGGCGAGACCCACCTCGTTGTCGACGACGGCGGAAGCCATGGCTGACTTCGGCGGAGGTAAGGCCATTGAGTTGGCACAGTGGGATCGGAGCGAGTTCAATCGCAGACGGAGGGAGTTGAAGAGAGTTGGGGTTTTGATTGGGTTTGGAGGGAAGAGTCTGCGCATCAAAATCAAGAAAGCGGAAGAGAGAGAGAGAGAGAGAGAGAGAGAGAGCTCTGTGTCTGTGTCTCTGTGTGGGTTAGTGGGGGTGTGTGAAAAGAGAGGAAGTTTTAATCTGCTATAACCTGATGGAGGTTGTTTTTCACCTTCTGTTTTATTCAAGCACTTGATGTAAAGTTATACACACATCATTTTTATTTTTCATATATTTTTTTAAATTTTAGATTGTCGAATTGATTGAATTGAAGAATATTTAAAAAATATAAATAAATAAGAGGATATGCGATGTACAAATGAAGTTTAAAGCTAATTAACAAAAAATTTAACAAAAAAGTTAATTACAAAATACACTGACAAAGTTTACAGTAACATTGAAATGGGGGTGCAATGTTTCAATTTTTTCACATTACTAATCCATGTATTAAAGGTTTAACATTTCAAGTCATTTTTTTTTTGTGTTTAATTAAGGTCGGAGGACTAAAACAATTTGAACTGTTAACAATTTGATATTGTAAATATTAATATGAGAAAATTGAAAAACCGTGTGTTTTGTGAAAGTGACATCAAACTTCCAGAGTTTACTTTGTAATTAACTCTCTTTAATATTACGCCGGTTAAACTACTTAGTCAAGATAGTGTAATCTCAATATTACAGCCTAGCTCGATTAATCCTACTCTCTATAAAATTAAAACATAATACGATTTTGTAAAAAAAAATAATAAGAATAATATGATTTTGAAAGATTAAAGAGCCTAAGCTACATACGAAATCACAATTAATGCTAAAAAATAATACTTTCTATCATGGATAATAATGGATATTACAAAGATATATAGCATGAAGGAAAGGGATGAAAAGAAAGGGGTCAATTTTGTGTCATTTTCTAGTGAAAGTATTTGACACGTTGTTTGATTAGACTTGGGCATAGAAGGTGGACGACAAGGACCTTGTTTGTACAACTTCAACATTTTCGGATTTTGCCATACATGTAGGTATATAATACCAACATCTCTTTCGATTTCATATGTGTTTTTGGTGAACATCTCTTTCAGTTATTTTCGCTTCAAATATTCTTCCTTGATATCAACTTTCTAATTCAGTTTTCCCACATTTGTTTTTTTTTTTGGAAATTAAGAGAAATTTCCGTTTACATGCAATGTCTGGTACATTCGTACGTAATGTGCGATAACATCAAAGATATCAAATTAGAATAAGTAAGTTTTTTCATCAAAAGTGGGTACTACGTCAGGCACACCTTTTAAATCTTATACATGCATATTTGCCCAATTAAATTCCAATTTTCTACGTTTTGAAGTTGTGTGTTTCCATACACTTCACTATATTTAGACTAATATCATAACCTAACCGCTCAAGACATGACACATCTGTCAATGAACACCCGTAAATGAGCTCAACTCGATCCAATCCCCTTTCCCCTCCTATTCGAGTCCAAGTGAGTTTCTCATGTCGCGAGTCTCACTCAAACTGAAATATCTGATAAACTATTATGACCATTTTGATATGTTAATTTCTAAATTCATCAACATAATGCCAACCAATAAAAAATATCAAACGAAAAATCACAATACGACTATGAAATGCGTATAGAATTATTCATTGGATAATAAAAAGTGTAGAGAAGGGTGGCCAACAACATTATTGTTAGGCAGGTGACACTCGAGGTTTAATTGGACACAAAAGAAAACGGCGTTGCTATGATCCTCATGCACTGGCAGGAGGGCTGGTTTTGCCACCAACACATGTGCAATCAAACGAGAGCATACGTTGGGGCCAACCTCTTCTAATGCCATTACAGAGTTAGGAGCCTGGTTAGCATGAGGACGATGCCCTCCAACGTAAACACATTTGCCATGATCGTAAAGTTTGAGACTGTCTGGATTACATTTGATTAGGAAGTCGCAATCAATGTCACGAGAGCATACGTTTGCGCTGGCCTCTTCTAATGCCATTGCCGAGTTAGGAGCCTTGTCTGCACGAGGATGATGCCCTCCAATGCAAACACGTTTGCCATGATCGCAAAGTTTGAGACCACCTGGGTTACATTTAATTAGGAAGTCGCAATCAATATCACGAGAGCATAAGTTGGCACCGGCCTCTTCTAATACCACTGCCGAGTTAGGAGCCTTGTTAGCATGAGGATGTTGCCCTCCGATGCAAACACATTTGCCATGTTCGCAAAGCTTGAGACCGCCTAGATCACATTTAATTAGGAAGTCGTAATCAATATCATGAGTGCATACATTGGCGCCGGCCTCTTCTAATGCCATTGCCGAGTTAAGAGCCTAGTCAACATGAGGACGTTGCCCTCCAACGCAAACACAGTTGCCATTATCGCAAAGTTTGAGACCGCCTGGATAACATTTAAGGCTTTTTAACCAAAATGGTCCATGAGATTTGCATAACTCCTCTCTTTGGTCCCTGAGATTTGAAATCAATAAAAGTGGTCCTTGAGTTTGTCCACCATCAATCAATTTGATCATTTCATGAAAATTTTCCATTAAATAAGGCTAAAATAACAAAAATACCCTCAATTTTTGTCAAATCATTTGGCCCATTGTTTCTTAAATTGAGGGAATTTTTGTCATTTTGGTCATTATTTAATAAAACTTTTCATGGAATGACCAAAATGATTGATGATGGATAAACTCAGGAATCACTTCTATTGATTTCAAATATCGGGGACCAAAGTGATGAGTTATGCAAATCCTAAGGACCATTTTAGCTAAAAAGCCTACATTTAATTAGGAAGTCGCAATCAAACGAGAGCATACGTTGGTGCCGGCCTCTTCTAATGCCACTGCAGAGTTAGGAGCCTGGTTAGCATGAGGATAATGCCCTCCAACGCAAACACATTTGCCATGATCGCAAAGTTTTAGATCGCCTGGATTACATTTAATTAGGAAGTCACAATCAATATCTCGAGAACATACGTTGGTGCTGGCCTCCTTGGCTTTTGCTGCTTCCACTTCTGCAGTTGATCCTAACAATACTAATACACCTAAGATAAAAATCGATAACGCAAATGTTAAATAGATATAGATTAATAAGGAACTAATCTTGTGCATGTAATAACTTTAGTAAGTGAGAGAGAGACTTACAAATTGCAATACTGCAAGGGGAGGCAAAACCGATAACGAGAGAGGCAGCCAGTTTTACGTGATAAAGACTCTATATTTATACTGTGTGATATGACCCCATTTGCCCCATATTTGGACGTGAGATGGAATGTGGGCCTTTTACTTTGTTCCCTACTCGGATTACTTTCCTTCGAAATATATCTTTGTATTCCTTCTTCTTCTTTATTTTGCTTAGATATTATTATATTTCTTCTATAAATTACAGATTTAAAACTAATTTTGGCCAGATTTTATGACAATCAGTCTACCACTCGATTTTTTTCCCTTGAAAACGTAACATTGTATTTATTCTATAAATTACAGATTATATATTGAGTTTGGCCATATTTTATGACAAAAGAGTGACTTAGTTACGTACCAAGCAAAAACTCATTTCCTTTGTTTAGAATTTCCCCACAAGTCATGTTTGTGTGCTAGGTTTCTAACACTAAGTTTTCTACATTAATATCCTCAACTTCTTTTTTCCCTAAATTTGAGTATGTATGTGAGTTATTTCATGTCTTAATTGTTTCAAATTTACAATCGTTCTACCTTCGAATTTTTTAGGTCACATTTTCAAACCGTATATATGGATATGACAAAGCCATACCATGAACAAACTGGATGAAATCTGTAGGTAAGGGCTTATTTTGTGTCATTTCTTGTGAAAGTATTTGTTAGGTTGTTTTGTTGTAAGACATTAGGTAAATTAAAAATAAACTAATTTTCAAATATTCAAAAAAAACAAAAAAAAACAAAAAACAAAAAGAGGTAGAAATTAGGCGATTTTTTTCTATAATATTGAAAAATGTAAAATAAGTATAAAAAGTAAAAGTGGAGAAAAGGTAATGCTGAACTTAACCTAATATTTAATTTTTAAACACATATTTAAATGCTAAAAAGTAAAAGTGGAGAAAGAATAATAATAAACTTAACCTAATAGTCGTGTTGATTTTTTTAATTCAAGTTGAAATGCTTCTATAAAAATTCAACTGCTTAAGACATGACATATCAACTATCATAGACTTTTATATAGAGTATTTTCTATTTAAACATATACAGCAAACTGTGTGAATTACACCAAATTAAACCACCCCGTGGCCATCCCCCCACCGCCACAACGCCGACATCCACCAAATCACAAAACACAACTTGAATTAGGAAGTCACAATCAGTGTCAATATAACATACGTTGACGTTGACACTTTATGCCTTCTAAACGCAAATGCTGCCATGATCGCAAACTTTAAGGTAGCCTAGAATACATTGAATTAGGAAGTCACGATCGGTGTCAAGGGAACCTATGTTGACGCTTTCATAGGACGGTGCCTTCTAACGCAAAAGCATTTGCCATGATTGCAAAATTTGAGGTCACCTGGATTACATTCAAAATTTTCTACTACCGGTGCTTCCACTTTTGCAGTTGATTCTAAAAATAGAGAGATTATATTCACACATTCTAAATTATGTTACTCACATCTAAAAAGTGTTAGAGGTATGTAGAATATAAAAAAATATTAAAAATATTAAAAGAAAGTGGAAGAAGTAATTTGATGTGTGTGAATATATTTAATCTCTCCTAAAAATATTGACGTGCCTGAAATAAATATCATGCAAATATTAATTAACCAGATTAAAGATTAATAAGAAAATGATCTTGTACATGTAATTTTAGCAGTGGGACAGAGATTGACATATTGCTATGCTGCAAAGGGAAACAAAGAAGCCAAGAAGGAGCCATAGTCTTGCTGTATATTCTGGCTTGTAATACATACATATATATATATATATATATATATATATTCTGGCTTGTAATACATACATACATATATATATATAGACACATATATATATATACACACACACACACTTGGAGTAGAGAATTTTTGTTGTGAGCTCTTCATCCTAAACCCTTATATTTATAGTCGATATAATATGACTTTATTTTGTTTAGAAAAAATAAAACTAATATGAGATCTATATTGATTTTGCCACCTACCCAAATCACAAAACACAGCTTTACCTTTTTTTTTTCTTGTCAATTCCTTATTTATTTATCTTGTGTCCACTGTAATTAAGGTTAATTGGGGAGGCTGATCATTTCACTGGGGGACAATTAACTGCAGAGTCCAACTCCAAGTGAGTTTCAATCGCAGCTGCGACTCTCACCCAAACTGAAATATTCGATCAAATATTATGACCACATGTTTGATATGTGTTAATCTCCAAACCTAATTATTAAGCTAATTTAATTTAATTTGATCAACATAATGCCAGCAAATAAAAAATATCAAACGATACAACTGTGAAAAGCGTATATATTTATTCATTGGACAAGAAAAAGTGTAGCGAAGGGTGGCCAGCAACATTACATTGTTGTTAGGCAGCTAATACTTTAGTGTGGAAATTTTCAGGTCGACGGACCGATGGCCCACTCTAACAACACCGATACTGTCCCCACTTAACCACCTGCACAATCCTCAGGTGTGGGGTTTTATCACAAAAGGTCTCGATGTTAGTTAGAGAGGGGTATTTCTATTTAAAGCACTTTCACTTGAGCCCTCTGGCCGATGTGGGACAACACTGGGGTTCCAACATTTAGTTTTCATTAGACAAAACTTAAGAAAACGGCGTTGCTATGATCTTCATGTACTGGTAGGAGGGCTGGTTTTGCCACCAAGGCAAATGCATTTGCCATGATCGCAAAGTTTGAGGTCGCATGGATTATGTTTAATTAGGAAGTTGTAATCAATGTCACGAGAAAATACGTTGGCACCGGCCTCTTCTAATGCCACTGCTGAGTTAGGAGCCTAGTTAGCATGAGAATGATGCGCTCCAATGCAAACACATTTGCCATGATTGCAAAGTTTGAGACTGCCTGGATTACATTTAATTAGTAAGTCACAATCAATGTCACGAGAGCATACGTTGGTGCTGCCCTCTTCTAATGTCACTGCAAAGTTAGGAGTCTCATTAGCATGAGGACGGTGCCCTCCAATGCAAACACATTTGCCATGATCGCAAAGTTTGAGACCTCTTAAATTACATTTAATTAGGAAGTCGCAATATCAATGTCACGAGAGCAAACTTTGGCACCAGCCTCTTCTACTGTCACTGCTGAGTTAGGAACCTTGTCAACACGAGGACAGTGCCCTCCAACGCATATACATTCGCCATGATCGCAAAATTTGAGACCGCCTGAATTACATCTAATTAGGAAGTCACAATCAATGTTACACAAGCATACGTTGGCGGCTCCAGTTAACAATACTGATACATGAAAAGAAAAAATCGATGACACAAATTTTAACTAATTAGAATATAGATTAATAAGGAACTAATCTTGTACATGTAATAATTTAGTAAGTGAGGGAGAGAGACTTGCAAATTGCAATACTGCAAAGGGTGGCAAAACCGATTCCGAGAGAAGCAGCCATAGGTCTATGCGAGAAGACTAGCAACTTTGGTTGTTGATGTGAGCCTGAGCTATACCGGCTGACTCCCTCTATATGTATATACTCTGTGATATGGCTCCATTTGCCCTTTAAAAAAATGAAAACTAATGAAAATGGCTTGAAAACTTTGAGTTTTAACGATAAGGACAAAATAAAGGGTAGAGTGGATAGTACAAGAATTGACTTTTTAATGTAAAAATATGGTTTTTCTGTAAAGTAAACAGTACCGAAAGCTTTTCGTTAAAGTTCAAAAAAAAAAAAGGAAAAAAGAAGAAAAGATAATGCTCAGCTTAACCTAATAGCCATGTTGACCTTTTAGACCCAAATTTAAATGCCAAAAAAAAAAAAAGAGTGGAGAAAAAGTAATAATAAACTTGACCTAATAGCTGTGTTTGATTTTTTGGATCTAAATGCACTATATGGTAATTCATCTGCTTATGACATGACATCTCCACTATCATAGAATTTTATTAAGAGTTATTTTATTTAAACATAGCAAACCGTCTGTGAATTACTCCAAATTAATTAACCCACGCCGACGCAATCGAACTTGAAGCCTTTTTTCCCCTGTCAAATCCTGATTTATTCATCTTTAATTGTTTTTTTATTTGCTACAATTTTATTTCTCGTATTTTTAATATTTTGATCAAATAAAATGTCAATAAAATCTATCAAAACCCAAAATCACAATACAACTATAAAATTCGTATACGTTTTTTATTTAAAAATATTTTTAAAATAACTGAAAACGATATTAATTATCTTAAAAGTACTTCCACACAACCTCTTATTTATTATATGCTAAAAAGCGCAGCAAAGAAAGGCCAACAATATTGCTGTTACACAGCTAACACTTTAAAATTCAGTGATCAAGGTCATTACATTTATCTATATTAAAAGTAACGTTGACCAAGCTCACAACAAAAAAGGAAACAATAAAAATAAAATAAAATATGAAGTTTGTATTAACTATTTATTCATTAGATAAGAAAAACGTACTGCAGCCAATCAAGGAAGCCTTTCTTAATTAATAATTTCAATAATTCTGGCCCACTCTTTTTTATTGTCAATGTTTGATCAAACCAACTACAGAAAGGAAACCAAAAACCACAACTCAAATATGAAATTGGTATCTAATTTTATTCATTAGATAAGAAAAAAACCTAGCCGATCAAGGTCGGTTTTAGGGTGTCCAACTACATAATGCAACGTGCAGTAAGGGGACAAAACTTAGTTAGGGCTAGAGACTGACGATTCCGATGCACGCTTAAGTTTCTTGGCCTTCCATTCGGTATCGGCAATCAGTGTGACGGGTCCTTCTACTGCCACTGCCGAGTTAGGAGCCTCGACAGAAAGAGGGGGGCCGGTTTGGCCTCCGATGCAAATGCATTCGCGAGTAATAGTATTGCAAAGTTTGAGGCCACCCGGTGGACATGTAATAACATATTCGCAATCTACGTCACGCAAACAAAGTTTGGAATCGACGGTTTTGTCTTCAGCTTCACCTTCTGCCGACGCTCTTAATAATAGTGACACACCTGAAAAATAGATACATATACATTAAGAAATTTACAAACTAGCATTGTACATGTAATTTGAGAGAGAGAAGAGAGAGAGAGAGAGAGAGAGAGAGTATCACAGATTGCAAAACACAGGGTGACAAAGGAACCCATTCTGAAAGAAGCAGCAGTAGTCTTGCAATATAGATGATGAAGAATCCAAAATTTTATTTTTGTTGTGAGCTTCTCACCTAAGTCTCTCATTTTATACAGTGGAAGATGACTTAATTGATTGTTTTATGAGTGAAAACGCACGATATTCATTAATTAAGCATCAAAATAAACGTACAGATGATAGATCACAACGTCCTACGTGAACCTCTGAAATCTTAATTAATTGATTGTTTTTATGTAATTAATTTTAAATATTTACTCCTCTAATTGTATGGATAAATTAATATTTCATTTTTCGGTTTTTAAAAAGTAGTTTAATTATTTGATTGTTCAGAAAGCCAGGTCTTTGTAAATTTACAAGCCAAAAATCACAACACCTGGAGCAAAAAATATTCACTAGGCGACACGTGAACTTTTGACAAAACTACCCTTGAGGCATACCGGAATTCCTACGTGCAAGCAGCAGACAATTATCCCTCAACCAAGTTAAAAGTACCCAAAATAGGTATCAACTTAAAACCTAATTTATTCATATATTTCCCATTTCATTATTTAGCTAATCAATTAGCTAAATAATATACTTATTCCTTTCATATTTCCTAAAATCATAATAATTGACTAATTAAGGGATTAATTACCTAATAAATCCCTTAATTATCAATTGAAACACCCATCCAAACCTAAAACTACTAAAGTGGCCGGCCAATCCCATCAAGAAAAGTAAACCATCTTATTCTCCACATTTTCCACTATTTTCCCTTTTTAATTGCCCTAATTAACTAGCCAATTAATTCCAAAAACCACCAGAACATTCATTTTATGTTTAAATAGCCAAATAAATTGGCTAATTAAACCTAAATCAAACACAAAAACCCTAGGTAGGCCGGTCACCCCTATCCCTATAAATAGATTCCCATTTTCACCAAAAGATAATTTCCAACACTTCGGCAAAAATCCCAAAATTCTCTAAACACTATTTTTCTCTAAATTCTAACTTTGGCATCGGAGGTTCTTCGGCCAAAGCCCCCCATTCATCGTGGGCGCGTGAGGCTCTTGGCATTAACCTAAGGTGTTAATTGTTTTGTAGGTGCAAAATTGTCCAAGATCAAGGAGGAAGAAATTTGCATCCACAACACCAATATGTAATTAACTTTAAATATTTACTCCTCTTATTGTATAGATAAATATTTAATTTTTTTTGTATAAATATTTCATTTTCGATTATTTTTCAACTTTTTTTTGTTCAACTTCATTTTTCGGTTTTAAAAAAAATAGTTTAATTATTTGATTGTTCAGAAGGCTAGGTCTTAGTAAATTTATTCATTGCAAACCAAAAATCACAACAGCAATACGAAATGTGTAGTGATTTATTCCTCTTTTTTTCTTGGACAAATTGATTTATTCATTAGTTAAAGAAAAAGTGTGGCTGATTAACATTAATTGGTGCAGAGGACAATGATCTTCCTACACGCTTAATTTCATTGGGCTCCGACGCATTCGCCATAAGTATCATAAGTTTGAGGCCACTTGGAATACATTTAAGCGCCTCATCAGCTGGAGGAGGGTCTTTGGGGCCTTCAACGCGTTCACAATTTCCACGAACACAAAATTTGATGTCACCAGGCGGACACTGAACTGCGAATTCACAATCGACATGTCGCCAACATTTGGTGTCGACAATAACTTCTCCTACTGCCGTTGCCGAGCCATCAGCTGGAGGAGGACTTTTCGGACCTTTGACGCACTCACATTTATTAACTACATTGTAAAAGATGAAGTTAGTACAGAGGAAGAGACATAATTGATAGAGAGAAACAAGAGAGATTGTATTGATTGATTAGAAAAAATGTATACAACTGAACTTAAGAAAATGATACCTATACAATCCCTTATATAGCCATATAACCCAATTACAATAATACCCTTCTAACTATATTTATGTTATATCCGTTATTACTCCCCCCTCAAACTAAACTTGGAGTATACAAGTGAAGTTTGAACTAGCCAGGTATTTGAGAATGATCTAGAACTGCGAAAGCAAGATGTCTGCCATGCTTCAAGAATTAACCTGCTGCAAAAAAGAAAGCAACCACTGGCACCTTTATAACTGTTGACCAAAACCTCTGCTCACCCCATTATCATCACACAAGATTACAACTTTAGCCGTTGGTGAAGCCATGATGAATGCCACAAGTACAATCCAGAAATCAAATCAGATGTATTTTTCTAGGCAGCAAGAGAATGACACTCTTGACATAAATTCTATGGCAACAAGAGAATGACACTCTTGACAAATTCTAAGGCAACAAGAGAATGACACCCTTGACAAATTCTAAGGAATCAAAGAAAGAATGATACTTTCTTAACCATCAAGAAAGAATGACGCAACAAGAGAATGACACTCTTGACAAATTCTATGGAATCAAAGAAAGAATGATACTTTCTTAACCATCAAGAAAGAATGACGCTTTCTTGAAATCTTGTAATCTAACCAAATCACTGATTGAAAATCACAAAAATACAACAAAACTGCTAGAAAAACACACCGAGAATGTAGAGCAGATATCACCTGAGAAGATCCCATATCACAAGGCAGACACAATAGAGAATCAAGAAACTGACAACATCCCAAATCTGCAAGATCTTGCCACACCAGAGAAGGGAACACGAAGCAGTGGCAAATATAGAACTCAGAGAGCTGATCTGCGAACACTACTAAGAAGAAAGAAATAGACCAATAATCTTGAAATCACTCTTTGACATTTCGTCAAACAGATAATGTGCAAGAATGCAATGGAAGGAAGAAGTAGAGAACCATACCAAAAATTGCAGATCCTTCACATGAAAATTCTGAGCTGGGCAATTAATCAAACACCTGGACTGCAGCAAACAAGAAGCATAAGATTTTGATACCATATTAACTACATTGCAAAAAATGAAGTTGGTATAGAGGAAGAAAGAATTGGTAGAGAGAAACAAGAGAGATTGTATTGATTGATTAGAAAAAATGCATACAACTGAACTTAAGTAAATAATAGTTATACAATCCCTTATATAGTCATATAACCCAATTACAATAATACCCTTTTAACTATATTTTTGTTATTAACATTTTCCATGAACACAAAATTTGATGTCGCTTGGCGGGCAATGAACTGCGAATATTCACAATCGACTTCTCGCCAACATTTGGCGTTGGCAACTGCTTCTTCTACTGCCGTCGAGTCATCAGCCTTTGTCCCAATATTTGCTTCCACTTCTGCAGATACTCCTAGTAACAATACTGATGCACCTGAAATATACATAAACATCATGAAAATATATTAATCAAAGGAATTAATATAAAAAAGAAACTAATAAGAGAGAGAGAGAGAGAGAGAGAGAGAGACTCACAGATGGCAATACTGAAAATCGAGACGACGAAACCCATTTTGAAAGAAATAACAATTAGGATTTAGGGTTTATATAAATATGACGAGGAATGTGAAATTTGATTTTTGTTGTGAGCTTCTCATCTGAGCCCCTCAACATTTTATAGTGGATCAAATGACTCCATTTATGGTTGAAAAATGAAAAAATGGGAAGATATTAATTAATTTTAAGAATTGCAGTTTGCTCTCTTTATTATTGGTCAAAAGAAATGTATCCCATAATTCCCATTAGTAAAAGTACGTACCAAGTGAAGAAACCGGCTGACAATGCTGACGCATAACGATTCTAAGCCCTCCATTCATTATACGTGCAATTTGTGTTCATCAATACATAATTTTAACAATGAAGACCATTCCGACAGGCATGGCCACTGCCACAATCGATTTCAATTTTGTGAGCACCCCTTGAAGATGGGAGAAATCGAAACCTAGCTATCTAATTGAAGATGGTGGCGGAGGGAGTTACTGGAAGCCAACAAATCGCTTGAAAGTCTGGGTGCTCCGCACTTGTTGTAATCATTCATTGAATATAAAGGAAAACTAATGAAAAGAGCATGAAGATTTTGAATTTTAACAATAAAGATAAAATAAAGGGTAAAATGAATAGTAGCATGATTGACTTTTTAATGTAAAAATGTGGTTTTTCGTTAAAATAAACAGTACCGGGAGCTTTTCGTTAAAGTTCTTGAATATAATTGACGAAATCAATTTCTAATTTTTTGTTCTTTTGATTTGGTTTGGTATTAGAGCCCTTAGGGCTGCATAACTTTTCTTGATCTATTTTCCTAATTAACCAAACAACTTTCATTGCAACACCACTCCATTGTTCTTGATCCTCTTCAATACCAAAGCAGTAGTGGCGCAACCAATTCAACTCTAAACCCTGATTTAGCCTTTGGTCCTTCTTTGTAATCGCGTGTTTGCTTGAATCCGGCCGGTAGGAAGATTTGTTTAACTATACACGTGTCAACTTTCTAGTGGATTAGTACCACCACTTATCGCTGCCATTTGGTGCTACCGTATCATCTAATAATTTCTCTTACTAAGTGCAAGCATTTTTCATAAATTTCTACGGTTAATGCTAGAGAAAAACATTGTTAGACTAAATTTATAAATTAAATGATGTGTTACTAATAAGAAATGAGTACGTTAATTAACAATTAAATAATAATTTAATTATCAACTTTTATGTTATTTAATTTACAAAAATTTGGTCTAAAAATTTAGTTTCTTTAGTATTACCCAATTTCTACTATATGCTTTGAACCGGCTTAATTATTTTGGTTAGAAATATTTCCTGGTATTACAATATAATTTAATTTTACTTGGTACAACACAAAACAAATAATTTTATTTGATCATAATTCTTGGGCTTTTTAAATTAGGAGCCCACCTTTTTATCTCAACATTGTAAAAGAGTTTAATATATTTAATGTTACACAATTATCAACTGATCAGAGTGGCGCAGCGGAAGCGTGGTGGGCCCATAACCCACAGGTCCCAGGATCGAAACCTGGCTCTGATATAGTTAGTGGCTTCCGGTGGCGTTTTATTTTTCGACTTTTTTTTTTATTCTACCCCAAAAGCACTTTTGTACATTATCTTCTGCCTTTTTGGGTAGGGCCTTTTTGGATTTTTTTTTCTTTCTTTCCCAGAAGCACTTTTGTACTTATCTTCTGGTTCTGTATTTATCCTCGAGGAGAAGCACTTTTAGTCAAACTTCATACATCATAAGCAGATTCTGAGAAACACATAACCACGTTTCGTTTGGATGTGTTTTTAAAATGATTGAAAACGCTTTTAAAAAAATGTGGGTTCCAAAAGCACTTAAAGTGTTTTTCCAGGATTTACTTGCATGTTTACTAAAAATTAGTTCTAAAAACATTTTTAAGAAAAATGTTTTTTGTTATTTTAAAAGCACATTCAAACGAGTAATATGTAAATACAATTTTTACTTATAAGGCTTTTTCCTGTATTTTTTTCTATTGGCTTTAACTTCATGTAAAGATTCTCGATAAAAAATGTTCATGTAAAGATTCCTCTCTCTGGATTGTTTATATATAAGGCTTTTTAGCCAAATTGGTTCCTAAAATTTGCATAACTCCTTATTTTGATCATTGAGATTTGAAATCGATATAATTGATCCCTGAGTTTGTCCACAATTAATCATTTCCTTCTATAAAAAGTTTCCATAAAATAAGGATAAAATGACAAAATATCCTCAACTTTTGTCAAATCATTTTGGTCTATTATTTATTATATTGATGGTAGTTTTGTTATTTGGATTTTAATTTAACCTAATTTTTCACTAAATGACTAAAATGATTGATGATGGACAATCTCAAGAATCCTTTTATTAATTTCAAATTTCAGAGATAAAGTGAGAAATTAGCAAATCTCATGAATCATTTTATTTAAAAAGCTTATATATAAACACGAGTAGGCCAACGAGCCTACAACTCCTTTCTCAGCCATTCCTCCTATCTATCTCTTTCATCTTCTTCCTCCTCTCCTCTCAGTTCTCCTGTTCCTTCTCTCATGGCAGCAACAACATCATCAAGTACTTCTGCAGAAGCACTTCCCAATCTAAGAATCGTAGTAGAAAGTAACCCTTCCAATTCACGATTATCTGAGTTGGGTATTAACTCATGGCCCAAGTAAGTAATGTTAATTTCTCTTAGCTCTCTCATAGCGAGATCTTCAGTTGTAAAGTAATTCGTTTGTCTTCCTGAACATTTGCTTGACTAAAAACAATAATCTAAACTACTCTAACACGGGGAGAGGTCTAACCACATATGTTGTTTTTCATGATCATTTGATATTACAATATATGCTTCCTAGCTTGTCCGTCCCTCTGAAGTCTTGACACGCTTAATTAATTTGCCAGTTATACTTTTGAACATTGTTTCTCAAAGTGCTTTAGCTGGCTAATACATCATGATAGAGATTCAAACTCGTGTCCGAATTGAGGACCGGCCACACAAACATGGCCGGTCTAACCACATATGTTGTTTTCATGACCATTTAGTTGATCCGTCCTTTTGAAATCTTGGCAATTAATTTGTTAGCTATACTTGCGAACTCGAGATTCTGAATAGAGATATTAATTTGTGTAATCAGATGGGGGTGTCCACCGGGGAAGTACACATTGAAGTTTGATGCAGCGGAGACATGTTATCTGGTGAAAGGTAAGGTGAAGGTTTACCCTAGAAAAGGTTCATCATCGTCATCTGATAAGGAGTGTGTAGAGTTTGGTGCTGGAGACCTTGTGACCATTCCCAAGGGACTCAGTTGCACATGGGACGTCTCAGTTGCTATTGATAAACACTACAAATTCGATTCTTCATGATCATATCATCTTCATCATCTTAACTAATTAACTAATTAAGCTAGCCATCTTCCATTAATTCCTGTAGCTTCTAGTTAATTTGCTTCTAGTTTATGTCTAAACATCAAGGGCCTGTAATTAAGCAGAAATTCTACAATGCACTGAAGCACTGAACGGTTAAATTAATATGGTTGGATTTTGAGTTTCTTAACGTTCAAATACTAGTGCATTTCATACACCAAAGTGTTGTAAAAAATCCGTAATTAATTAAGTTCTTGAATCCAAGATAGAAAAAAGGGATTAATGCAGTAGTTCTACTTTTGTTAATGCAAAGTGGTCTTACTCCCTATGCGGATGAGATTATGATTTTACGGAGGTGCTTTTTTTGTTCCTTTATTGACTGATCAGCTCATTTTTTAGGTTGTTGACCCAAAAAACTTATTTTTAAGAGATCTTTCTGTGTGCTAGGAACACGGTCCCTACATAAGTGTCGTAATAAAAATAGTTTGATACTTAAAAAGAAATTTTAACTGCTTATATTATAATATTTGGTGCATCTAGCTGTATTACTGCTGGTACACTAATTTTTTTTTTCTATCTATTTTTAAATTGGATTTTTAACATGCAACACAATATTGCAGAAAAGCCCTCCTTTTTGTAACTTTGAGCACGTGAAACCATATTTAAAATTTTCAGAAATCTCGAACTCTTTTGACAATGTGGACATACAAATAATACAACAACAAATTAACAATACAATGCAAGCAAAAGCAGAAATTTTTTGCTTTCAGTTGCTCACACCCAAAATGCACACGATTCCAAATGTCACATGTGTTTTTGTCATCATACTTTTTGCCAGGGAGTTTAACGAGTCAAATGGAAGAGTTGAGTTGAGTTGGACGAGATAATATTTTGATAGGGTTGCTGAGGGAGAGCATCATATGTTTGTCCTCTTTGCTTCTTTTTCATCACTCCAGTGTGAATGTGACTTGAATATTTGATCATATCATACGCATGGTCTTTTTATATCTTGTTTTCCTTTTCTCAGTTCTGCGTGCTCTCGATGCCTTGACCATTTACGGTAATCCAAAAAGAACAATCTTTTCAATTTTTGTGCAGTTCTTAATATGCACGTTCATATTTTACTAGAATCCAAGTGCTTTTTAGGAAGCACTTCTGAAAAAAGCGCCAACTTATAAGTGCTTTGGTTGGTAGAAAACACTTTTGGCCCTTCATGAAGCAATCCGGAACACTCCCTAAATTATGAATCTTTGTAGTGCTTTACTAAATTAAGGAGAAAATAAAGTTTGCAACTCTTCAATTCCCATTTCCTTTTTCTGTTGTTTGTTTAACGTAATCTTGATTTTATGAACTTGTATGATACGGTAGTCTTCGAATTTCCGTTGATGATATAGATTGATTGTTGTGGTTAGGTAGAGACCCACTGTGGAAGTAACCGATCACAAGGCCCATGGTGCCATTCCAGAGCCTGGATCGGTTGTCATTGCTAGAATAAGGGATCGTCCACAAGATCATTGCATAACATAGCTCACTTTCTCCAATCATGATGCAGATTGTTGGACTGATTCGTGTATGTAAATCTTGCCGGCGTTTCTTTCATTATAGCAGGTTACCAAAGTGATGGAAATGATGGCTTCTGCTGATATTTTGTGTCTTGGCACGAAGTCTGTGCGCGGTATATGCAGTATTCCTTTTGAATAATGACCACACAGGCGTTGCATTTATCTCGTGCATATTCGGATTGTAGTTTGTCTAGTGAAGTTAGTTGCTGTTCTGTTTCGTTTTCAAAGCGTCATTTGGTTTATAAGCTGTTTCTATTAACAGGCTTCAAGATGTAAGAGCCACCGAAATTGACAAAGTAGATATGCTTTCGTCTTTTCGCCTGGGCGACATTGTGAGAGATCATGCTGTATCCTTTATGTGTGGAATGCCCCTGTTAGTACTAGGTTAAAAACATTGTCATGCAGATAAGCTAGGTGTTAGCAGAGATGACGCCTTTCCGTTGCAGATAATTTTTTTTTTTTTGGGTGAACTTCGGGGATATGTTTAATACTACGTCAATTGTGCTTGATATTCATATTGCAGTGATTAGTTACGGAAACAGTTTCCTTGATTCTTTCATTAAGCTGTCACTTGGAGACGCTAAGGCTTATTATCTGTCAACCGCAAAGAATGAAATATTGGGTGTTATTTCTGCGGAGTGAAGCAGCAGCAGCAGGTATATGAATTTTCTGCTAGTGTTCACTGAATTTTTTGCTAGTTCTATAATCATTAGACGCGTATCACTGAATTTTTTGCTAGTGCTATAATCATTTTACTAGTAACACTATCAAATCCACATGATGTGAACTCGGATGTGATTTTATCATTGTTCATCGTAGGTGAAACGATGGTGGCAAGAAGCTGGACAGAGATGCAGTGCCCCCGGACAGGGCAAATCAAGCATAGAAAGGTCGCTGAGGTCGGAGGATGAAAAGATGAACAGAGAATTAATGTGTTGTCTTCTTTCTTCTCCTTTTGTTCCTTTTTCGAAAGCGTAACCTTAGAGTTTCTCATAGATGGTGTGCTCAGGGAAATAGGTTAAAGTCAGAAGTTATGGTAGTCCGATATAAGATTTTGTAACTCCGTCGACTCCCCCATGCACCTTTATGTGAAGGTTTTTACAAACTGGCAGTCTCCGGTTTATGGGTTCGCTTACGTTTTACTATTTTGAAAAATCGTGCAAGAGATCTGCGGTTTCTTCTTGAGTTGAGTTGTACTTGTATATGCTGCATATATTCATCCTATTCCAATATCATCATTCATTCATTTGAGTTAAGAGCTCACGAAAAAACTCGAGATTAAATTAAAATGTTTCATATAAAAGGCTAAGAATCCACCACACGAACGTGGAGTTTCGAAAATTACAAAGATAGATTCGGCATTGCATTTCCCTTATACCAAGGAGATTGTATCGTCTTCACTGTCCGTTTCATCAACCGGATCTTCCATCGGCATCTCTTGGGGACAGAAGAAAGGCTTCGGAGGCATCTGCAAGGCTTCGACTTCACCTTCAAGCATCTCTACGACTTTGCTCATGGAAGGGCGATCCGCCGGCTTCAGTTGTATGCACCACAATGCAACCATGATCATCTTCTTGGCTACTTTCTTATCATTCTCACAGGCATCAACAATTTCAACACTCAATCCCTTTTCTAGTTGATCATAAATCCAGGAAGGGAAGTATATTTGGCTTGAATTTTGTGCATGCGCATTCAAGTTCTTCCTCCGACCGGTCATTTCCATTAGCAACATTCCGAAGCTATAAACATCAGCTTTGTGCGAAACACCTCCGAGGTTTCTGTAGAACATTTCTGGAGCTATATATCCCATCGTGCCTCTTGGAGCAGTAAGAGAAAGAGTGTTATGATCTCTAGGGTAAAGTCTTGCAAGACCAAAGTCGGAGATTTTAGCATTGAGGTTCTCATCAAGAAGAATGTTGTGAGGTTTGATGTCGAAGTGCAGAATTTGTATATCACATCCCTGGTGTAGATATTTGATTGCACCAGCCACCCCGAGAGCTATCTCGTGCATTCTATCCCAACCAAGAACAACGCCTTTTTCTTTCTCCAAAAATATATATTTTTCGAGGGATCCATTAGGCATGAAGTCGTAAACAAGAGCTCTTTTCGATCTCTCAGAACAGAATCCAATTAGTTGCACCACATTGACATGATGGATTCTTCCAATTGTAGCAACTTCATTGATGAAATCTTGCCCTTCACCTTTGGATCCACTCAACATCTTGACTGCAACACGATGACCATCCGACAGCTCTCCTTTGAAGACGGAACCAAAGCCCCCCTTTCCGAGTTTATCTTTGAAATCCATTGTAATCTTCTTAATATCTGAATATGAATACCTTCTGGGCATAAGATTCTTGTATGCATCCAAGAATTCTTCAACCGCCTCGTCCTTTCGGAATTTTTTCGAATAGACTCCTTGACTCAGTTGTTTTAGAGAAACTACGATCACCTTGACGTCCGAATAAAAATACTTTCTTCTCCTAACATTCTTGCATGCATCCAAGAACTTTTGAACTGAATCATTCAGGAGCTTTTTCCAAAAGCCTTTTTGACTGACTTTAATTTTTAACTCAATCATCATTTTCATGATATCCGAAAACGAATACCTTGTCATTCGATTCTTGCAAGCAAGCAAGAATTCTTCTACTGCTTCATGCTTTGGGAACTTTTTCCAGTACAGTTTGTAGCAACAGAAACCCAACAAAATAAAAACGCCGAGCATCATTCGCGCCATCAGAAACCACCCTGCCATAAGAACACAGGAGGGTATTAGAAGTTCATCCTGTCATTGGAACTTGAATTTTCAAAATCCACCACGCAATACTAGCAAGTGTTCCTTTTATATCTCTATATTCTTTGGAATTTAATTTCAGCTAGTTAAAGAACATAAACATTCTTGAAAAAGACTTACCGATGATCTTGGCGGCTTCTATGAGATCTGTGTGAAAACAGAACGAAGGGAAAGGATTAAACCCAGCAATTTTAAGACCAATATTATAACATTACCTAGTAGAAAATGTGGTGCTAGTCAAAACTTACCGAGGAACATTCTTTCACCGAAACCTGCAAAAGTTCATTAGTGTCAGTAAGAGATTGAAGAAAAAATCTTTATTTTAATTCATATAAAATTAACTTGAATTCGTGACTGTTTGCCAAACTGATGAAACCATACTCACAGTAGAAGGATAGGTATCGGTCGTAGCAGTAACCGACGGGGGTAGCTGCGTACGAACCGTCGGGGCTAGCTGCATACGAACCGTCGGGAAGAAATCCACCCCAATAAAGCTCTATACCGCTTCTCAAATCATCACGGATGTGAGAAAATGAAAGGCCACTTCCAATTTGTGTGATGCCATAAGAAGACATAACGATTCCGGTCAGATTACAAGAGGGTTGAAGATTGTCCACTCCATCTGTCACCTTAATATAAGAATATGAGATTGTAGCAGATGATGAGTTAGTAGTACTGCAGTTGATTTTTACGTAATCCAGAGACTCAACGGGTGACAAGCAATCGAAGAAGGATATATAATTAGTGGTATAAATTGGGTCGTAATAGCTGTATCTGTATTCATCCGCTGGCAAATATCCAGATTGTTTGAAATCATCAAACGTTAACCGGTTGAGTGGCCTAAAAGGGCAAGTATCGTTTAGCAAGCCAGGATCGACAACATGGATTGTATGACGCTCATAGTCGATTGGCCCTTTGACATAATATGTAGCGTTGAAGAGATTTAAGGTGGTTCGATTATGCTCGCACGATAGCTTAGCTGGATAGCGGGGGCAATTAACTTCAGAACCGGTTCTGAGGCCAAAGGGGTATCGAATGTCTAGGAGATCTCCACATGAAGCATTCCTCCGACAGTTTTCTTCTTCCTTAGCATCATGACACACTACAAAGCTGATAGCTATGACACATGTTAGTAACAGGATTCTTCTCAGCATTGTAGTAAGCGATAAGATGAACGGAACTGAGGAGGAAGAAAAGGAATGAAAACTTGTCGCGTTATTTAGGTCGGATTCTGTATATTCCACATGGACTTTTGGTAAAGCAAGAAACTTAGTTGCTTGAACTTACCAAGAAAGTTCCCCTGTTTGGAAATTATTGGAGGATAAGTGGCTGGTTGCATTAGTCAAGGAGACAGGTGGCTGGTTATTTCGAAATTTCGGTTCGGTTTCGGTTTTGGCAAAAAACCGAACCCAGCCCTATCAGAAGCACTTCTAGTAAAAGTCTTCCAAAGCAAATTGAAATTTATAATAAAATTGTAAGTGTTTCTTGAAAAAACATGTCAAGTGTTTTTCGAAATAACCACATAGTAAATGCTTCTTTTAAAAAACACTTCAAATGCTTTTTTTAAACACGAAGCACTTTTAACTTTGTGTATCAAACATAGTCAGAAGCGTTTTTGGTGATCTAAAAGCACTTTTAAAGAATGCATAATTGCAGGGATAAACAGGTATTGATGAGATGACCAAGACTAGTAAAGTGATAAGGCCATGGGTGGACACCAAACAATATATAAACTTACAAGAAGGCAAAAACTTTGGCAACAACCGCCTTTGGCTCTGCCGAAAGAGAGGTAGAGATGAATACCGATAGCCTGCTCCTCCGGCCTCTGTTTTTCTTGCTTGTAATTTTCTTCGCCACGGCCATTAATGTTGTACCAAGCCAAGCTGCAGCCGATGATCATGGCGCTGACTGCCCAATTTCACGGTGTAGGCATGATGGTCCCGTTATCAAGTTTCCCTTTCGCCTACAAGACGATCCCCGACACTGTGGCCATCCAGATTTTGAGGTTTCTTGCTTGGAAAACAAGACAATGATTCAGCTCTCATCGTCATCAGGACTGTTTGCCATACAAACAATAGATTACGAAGCGCAACAGTTTCGCGTCTACGATGCGAACGGTTGCCTCCCCAGACGCCTTCTTAACTTTACCCTCCCCATCGACTCATCACAGCTCTTTCATATCTCCGATTATTTCCCGTCCTATGATTTCCCGTATTTCCATTGCTATACTTCAACGCGTACCACACAGATAGAAAACGTTACATTATTAAACTGTTCCACAGATCAAAACTTTACCACAATCTTCAATGAGCACTACTTTCCAATCAGCTGTCTCAGTGTCCCAGGGCACCAAGTTCTGGCTTTTCCACCATCAGCTTCTGTCGCTGATTTGCCTGTGCCAACTTGTAGCACTTGGAGAGAACTCTCTCTTCCGTTACGAAGAGTGGATGCTAATAACAACGGATACAAGTGTATCTGGGACAGTTTTCCGTGGCTTGAATGGGAATCATGGGATAATTTCCCAGCATGCCAAAACTGTGGACAAGGTTGCTTTCTCAGTGACAGCAGCAATCAATTGGAGTGCTATCCTTCGCAGTGGTATTCTTCGCAACAGCGAAAAGGTACTTCTCCAACCTTACATTTCGCTTCAGAAATTGCAATAACAAGATAACAATATATCCTGAAAAAAATTTACTTCGCTTTCTCATTTCAACTCATTTTGCTTAACTTTTCTCCTTGTAGTTTCAGGCCATGCATCAAGTAGGAGGTCGATTATCTTGGGAGCGAGCGTAGCTTCATTTGCTCTTATATCAGCGGTGGTAGCAGTAGTACTTTTTTTCCTTGTAAAACGATCAAATAGCATACAGGAAAAGGAGAATCAACTCAAAGTTGAAAGGTTCCTGAAGGATCACAAATCTCACGTACCAACGAGATACTCCTACGCCGATATTAAAAAGATGACAAATGGATTCAAGAAAAAGTTAGGTGAAGGAGGTTTCGGAAGTGTTTACAGTGGAGAGCTTCCGATTAATGGAGTTCCAGTCGCCGTAAAAGTCGTCAGTGACTCGAAAGGAAATGGAGAAGATTTTGTTAATGAAGTGGGAACCATTGGCAGAATTCATCATGTCAATGTGGTTCGTCTACTAGGGTTTTCTGCCGAAGTAGGCAAACGTGCGCTTCTTTACGAGCTCATGCCAAACAGGTCCCTAGAGAACTTCATCACATCTAAAGATCAATCCAATAACACTTTGTTTGATTGGCAGAAACTTCATAACATCGTCAAAGGTATAGCGAAGGGAATCGAGTATCTTCACCAAGGGTGCGACCGCATGATCCTCCACTTCGATATCAAGCCTCATAACATACTGTTAGACCATGATTTCAATCCTAAGATCTCAGATTTTGGTCTGGCTAAACTCTGTTCCAAAGAAGACAGTATCATATCTATGACAGCTGCTAGAGGCACCGTGGGCTACATTGCACCAGAAGTGTTTAACGGGAACTTCGGGAGCGTGTCACACAAGTCAGATGTGTACAGTTTCGGGATGCTGGTGCTTGAGATTGTTGGAGCTAGGAAGG
Organism: Malus sylvestris; assembly: GCF_916048215.2. NCBI lineage: Eukaryota > Viridiplantae > Streptophyta > Magnoliopsida > Rosales > Rosaceae > Malus > Malus sylvestris. The sequence continues at coordinate 30,048,677 of NC_062263.1, forward strand.
AGGAGACTTCTCTTGCTTCTGGCAACAATGAGGTCTACTTTCCAGAATTGGTTTACAATCGTCTCGTTCAAGGAGAAGCGTTGGATTTGAAGCTAGATACCGATGAGGACACTCAGATTGCTAAGAAACTAGTCATTGTGGCACTTTGGTGCATCCAGTGGTACCCGGTGAATCGCCCTCCCATGAAAGCAGTTGTTAGAATGCTAGAAGGAGGCTCTGAAAACTTGAGCATGCCGCCAAATCCATTTGCTTCCACTAGTGCACAGACAGATCAACCAAGAACAACACTGTCAAGTTAAATAGTCACACTAAATAGTTGTGTCCTGCATATTTGTAAAAACAGCACGAAAACTACAATTACAAGTGCTTTCTAATAAAATTTTACTGCCTAGTGGCTAGTAAATTATCATTTTTACCATGTTTTCGGTTAGAACGGTCTATTAGAATGTAAAACCAATTGACAATGAATAGAAAGGCCAGATCTTTTAAACTGTTCTGCAAAGCTTAATATCTCAGGGCGTGTTTACATATGGGTCTGACTATTCCTCTGTTTACCAACTTAAGCGGAATGCATAGTTCTGCGGACCCTACGTAAAATCAGGAATTCAATTACTGATATCGTTGGAATTGGATTACCTTGGACGAAGGTAGTATTTGGATTCCGGGGAGAAGGCTCCATCCGGAATCAAATTATTCTTCCCAAAATGCCCTTCATCTTCAGTACTCCTTTCGATCGCTCCTGCGCCACATCTTCCATCTCTGCGTGTAGCCATGCCTTACTCCCCCAGTCACTGCCTCACAAAACCCAACCCCCAAACCGGATTCAAGAATTTATCACCCAAACCCCAGATATTAAACCCACAGATCCAGTGAAGAAATCACTCAAAACCTAGAAAATCTTGAAATTGAAATACTTGGCAGGTATGAGGGGTGGTGATTGTGGGGTAGGTTGAGTGGGGAAGATGAAAGAGAGGGGGTAAAGGGTAGGGATGAGTTTTTATCTTCTGCTGGGGAAGATGAAAGTGAGGGGTTGTGATTATGAGGGTCTGTTCGCTTGACCCACCGCCTCACCATTTCCAGCATATAAACAACTCCCTCTCTCTTCCATTCTAACTCTTCACTTTAATCAAATTAATAAAAATAACTAATGAAAAGATTATTAAAAATATATATGGGAAACAAATAAAACAAAAAAAAATAAGGGCATTTTAGTAATCATATTAATTTATATTCCGATTCAGGTGAATTAGTAAACAACTTATATGAATTTCGTTTCATTTTTACTCCGATTCTAGAACCATTAAGTAAATAGCTTCAACAGGAATCTGATTCTGACTCATTCTCAATCCAATTCTTCTATTTTGATTACGGTTACGTAAACGCGCCCTCAATTTAAAAATTACGCTCCCAACACACATCCCCTATCTCATGTGTAGCAGCACACATAAATAATACATATCGAGTGACATGAAAGCACATGTTGCAAACACTTGAATAGTCCGCTCTTATAAATACAATGTAAGTATTCCACTTCAAAACTAATTGGAAAAAGATGAAGGGTCCACAATCATTTAAACTAATAAGTGCGTTGAGCCCATGTGACATGTTTGAATTTCATAGTAGGAGACAACACGGGACTTTGACAGATTCATCCAGAAATCGGAATGAGGATTATCTCCGGATATTCTTTGTTCGGATTCCAGAAATCTTTAATCGTGTTCATTCATCATACATCGTGAGGTCAGAAATCATTTGAATTTTTTTTATTTTAAATTGTATACAAACAGTATTTAACAAAAACTGATCGCATCATGTACTATAAATAGACATAATTAAAGAATTTTCAGAATTCTTACAAAAAGAATTTGAAGAAAATTCTCAGAAATCCCACCACAATTTCTGCCAAGACCAATTGAGAAATGTATACTTTTTCATATAACGCATTAATTTACCACAATTTCTGCCAAGACCAAATGGGAAATGTATACTTTTTCATATAACGCATTAATTCACCAATTATTCACGTCATGGAGTATGGAACACTTTGTCAGAAATTGTGGTCCTGGTATTGGCAGTGTTCCGGATGAAATTACTTACAAGTTTCCTTGGAAGACTTTGACAGACTATTCGACGTCAATGATAGTTGACAGGTGCATTTTATCCCAAAAGACAAAGAGACACCAACATTCAACGAATTAATAATTTAAAGTTGAAAAGTAGACCTGATAATTTTTTACATGATTTATTAACACGATATATAAATAATAGAAAAATAACGAATTTTAAGTAAACACGATAACTAATCGAATCGTTATTAGGTCACATGATAAGAACTCGTTAATAGCATATCCTTATCAGATTTACACGAAGGTGAAACACTAGTTAACTGTTTCGACACTTTAAGAAAAAATTATTTTGATGATTTTAATTTTTTAAACTATTAAAAAAAATTTACTATAAAATACAATAACCTTAGTATATATATTGTGTTCTAAATATGTATTATTGTATTATTATTCTATGTAAATTAAAAAAAATTAAATCTTATTTATTTATTTTTATACTAAAAAGTGAGATTTAAAAAATTATAAAACACATTAAAAATAAAATATCAAGTAATTTAAAAATACCAAACACATTAAAAAAATTATAATATTAATTTACAAGTGCGAAAAATATAAAAATAATATGTAAACTGATCGCACCCTTTACGCTTTGAGGATGGACACATCGTCGTTTAAGTTTTTAAAACCATACAAACCCTTGTGAATATTATTTTTAAGGGAGTTCAAAAAATAAATAAAAATCATAATCATTAATGTACAAGTCTGATGAAAAACCAACTCCCTTCACTTTGCATATCCTTGAACATTTGGCTAACTCCCTTCATTTTGCATATCATTGAACATTTGGCATTTTGTGGTAATGTACTAATTTATTTTTCATTAGGCTCTTATTTTGTAGTATATAATACTTGAAAAACAATTTTTTTTTTTTAATTTTTATGTTTTGAAGTAATATTTATGTGACAATGTAGTATGTATATACTAATTTAGTATTATGTTTTGCATTTCTTTTGGGTCAAATTATGTTTTTCATTTTCATTATTTATTAATTTAAAAAATATTTTCTTTAACGGGTAATGGGTCGGGTCATATTATCTGATAATATTAACGGGTCAATTTCGAATCGGGTCATATTACCCTTTTACTTTAATGTGTGTTACACTTAAACGATTATTACATGGTCGTTTAGATTTTAAAAACCCTCCAAATCTCATGAAAAACTAACTCCCTTCATTTTGCATATCCTTGAACATTTGGCTAACTCCCTTAATTTTGCATATCCTTGAACATTTGGCATTTTGTGGTAATGTACTAATGTTTTTTCATTAGGCTCATATTTTGGGGTACATAATACTTGAAAGACAAATATTTTTTTTATTTTTATGTTTTGAAGTAATATTTATGTGACAATGTAATATGCATATACTAATTTAGTATTATGTTTTGCATTTCTTTTGGGTCAAAATATGTTTTTTGTCACATCCCAACCCGGGCCCCCACCACATCCCGGGTTTGACTCCACCGTAGCACGATATTGTCTAATTTGGGCCTCGATCACGCCCTCACAGTTTTGTTTCTGGGAACTCACACGAGAACTTCCCAGTGGGTCACCCATCATGAAAATGCTCTCGCGTGAACTCGCTTAACTTAGGAGTTCCGATGGAACCCGAAACCAATGAGTTCCCAAAATACCTCGTGCTAAGTAGAGATGAGAATATACATATAAGACTTAAATAATCCACTCCGTTGGGCGATGTGGGATGTTACAATCCACCCCCTTAGGGGCCCAACGTCCTCGTCGGCACACTTCTGGCCAGGGATTGGCTCTGATACCAAACTGACACACCCCGACCCGGATTGTCCACTAAGGCTCTGAATCGAGCTGTGTTGACCCAGATTGTCCATTAATTGTCAAATGATTTTTTTATTTTTATAAATGAACGATATTATCTACACTAAAGGAGAGATGATGAGTTTAGCCTCACAATAGGCTAGCAATAATATGATTCAATTAATTGTTTATTAAATATTATTTTCTTTATTATTAATGTAAATTCTATAGAGATCGATTTTATGATGTGAATTCAACTGCTTTAATTAGCTTGTGAGTGATTTCTTCTAGCATGATCTAAAATTATTCATTTACTTCAAATATTTGACTTTCCTTTTGTCAATTTACGCATATAAATACATTTAAAACATATAAGTAGCAAATAACACGTCGTGATTCAAAAAATATCTTCTACATGAAGGCTAGTTTAAACAAAACGCGTTGAACCCATGTGACACGTTTGAATTTCATAATAGGACACAACACGCATAATGATGCTAGGATTTTGACAAGTCCATCCAGAAACCGCACAACAATTTCTGCCAAGATCAAATGGGAAATGAGATCAAATCAAATATTATGCACCTAAAATGGGTGTGGCCTTTGTGGCCACAATAAGTATCTGACACATATTAAATTCATGACAACAAAATTAAGAAAAATTAAGATATTGAATACGTGTCAGACACTTATTGAGATCATAGATAGGCCACACCCATTTTAAGTGCAGAAGATTTGGTCTCATGGGAAATGTATTCTTTTCACATAACGCATTAATTGACCAATTATTCACACCAATGGAGTTTGGAGTTTGGATGAAATAACTTACAAGTTTCCTTGGAAGACTTTGAACAGACTATTCAATGACAATAATAGTTGATAGGTGCATTTAGACCAATAGACAAAGAGACGCCGATATTCAACAAATTAATAAATTAAAGTTGAAAAGTCTTCGGAACCTTTTAGGGCTGGTTTGGAGTTTTGGTATTTAAAAAAAAAAATAGCTTATTAAAACAATCTAGAACGTGTTCGATAAAATAAAAAGATGTAATTTTTTTTTAAATGCTATCAATAATAGTAGAAAAATATATAAAATCAGAAGTAGAGTTTACCATGCTTCTAAAAAAATGTTTTTTTTTTCAAAGCATAGTGAACAAAAACATTTTCAAATGACAAGTATAGTCCCGCATATTTTACAAATTTACAATTTTTGTACCTGTATTATTCTCATTGGCAATTATTATACCACATTAAATATCATTTATATTTTTAGTCATTTAACATATTTACAACAATTTTATATAATAGTTTACCAAACACTAAGATATTGTTTTTTTTTTGTTAAAAACACTTTTACAAAAAAAAATTTATCAAACACTCAACAACTTAATTTTACTGCTGTTTATTCTCACAACATAGTAGAAACAATTTTTTTTTTTAAAGTACAACAATATCAAACTAGCATTTAATACCAAATACATCGGTTTCAACTTTCAGGTCTTCTTTTCTACTTTTCCTTGTAGTTCACTACATTTTTTTCTTCTTATTACAAGCGATATTAGTATTGTTATTCAAAACTATATTGTTTCGTGATTACAAGCGATATTAATATTTCCCATGAAGAGGGTAGCGTTTGAATCCGGAATACGCAAGTTAAACTTAAAAAGGAGGAAAACCTATCCAACCAGGAGGCAATCCACTATCAATTACTCACTCTTATTTTCAACCGGCCCGCATTTTGTCGTGTTTGTTTGTTTCACAACAACTTTTTGGGCCGGGCTTAAGTTCTTGGAGGCAGACATAGGCCACTTAAGTATGTGTCATAAATAGAGGTTTTTGGGACACAAACTTAAATTTAAATTTGGATTGGCCTAAAACTTGAAAACTAATTTATCTATGCATGCAAGTGGCCATTTTCAATTGTGATGGAAATGTGTTGTATCCTTGTATGACGGTATGAGTTTGAACTTCGTCAATAACTAATCTAACATCTAACTTACTAACTCTATCGCTCGACTCAAAAAAAAGAAAAAAAAACGTATCTATGCATGAGATTCCACTGTAACAATACTCCCATAATTACAAACTGCCACACATTAAACTTCTCCACATGCCAAGGAGAGCAGCATTATACTAAGAAGGATTACGTATCTATAAAAAATTTAGCATAAAATAAGTGATTCAAAACCCGTTTCAACTCGTTCCAAATTTCCGAGTAATAGACATTTCCCTTGCCTAAAAGAAACCCTGCTCTCGAAACTACCAAAATTTTTAATGGCTGATCTGATAGAAATTTTCAAACAGTAAAATTGAAGCTTTATATGAGTAATCTCTAGTTTTTCCAAAGATGTAGGGATATTACTACAAGACTTATATGGGACTCCATTTTACTTGCACCATGGAAGCCGTTTCTATAGCAGTATCTGTAAGCCTACATGTCTCTTCGACATCCGTCTCATCAGGTGGATCCTCCATCGGCATATCTTGGGGACAGAAGAAAGGTTTCGGTGGCATTTGCAAGTCTTCGACTTCACCTTCAAGCATCTCCACAACTTTTCTCATAGAAGGGCGATCTGCCGGCTTCAATTGTACGCACCACAGTGCAACCATGATCATCTTCTTTGCTACTTTCTTATCATTTTCACAGGCATTCTCAATTTCTATGCTCAATCCTTTTTCTAGTTGATCATAAATCCAAAAGGGAAGTACATATATTTGGCTTGTATTTTCTGCATGAGCATGCATTCAAGTTCTATCTGCCTCCTCTCATTTCCAATAACAACATCCCAAAGCTATGTATCCCATTGTGCTCCTTGCAGCGGTACAGAAATGGTGGTGTGATCTTTAGGGTAAAATCTGCATATCACAGCACTGATGTAGATATGCTTGAGGAATGCCGGTTGCAAAAACTAAATTCCATATGTTGATTAGGTCAATGCTTTGGTAAATAATTAGATGTACCCTTTTCTTGGGCTGGAAACTGATTAACTATAGTTTACTAAACATTTTTGAATATTTCTTACATAAAATTACTCTCTCTATTCTAATTACTCGAATTTAATCGTTCCCTTGGTTATCAAGAGCCACGGGCTAAGAGTTATGACATGCCATTTTCCTAATCTGAGTTATGACATGCCATTTTCCTTTTAAAAGATATTTATATGGATGTTCAAAACGTATATTTAGCTGTGCCGGAAAAGACTAGTTTCCCTTTTTTTCTTTATGGAAATCCAAGTACTTAAGATTTTGATGGAGCAATTGTCGATTATATTATCTTCAGAATGCAAAACTAGGTTTCATGCATCTCTAAGCTATCTGTATTTTTGGATCCTGTTGAACCCTTTCAGACTGCAAAAGTAATGATTACAACCGGAAAGCTTCTGTCTGAAAGTTCAACATCGACAGTCACTGATGAACTAAAGAAGGAAAGCAGGATGCTGAAGGTGGACAATGTTACTGCACTTGTTGCAAGTAACAAGGGAGGCATTTATTCTATGTTCAATTGTGGATTAATGTCGTTGCCAACTGCAGTTTGGAGATCTTCAGCTCGAGCTAACATCAGATAAAGCCAGCATAGGGGCCGTAATCAGCTTTGCTTTTTGGTAAATATACTTGCCTGTAACAACCTTACTTCTCTTTCGTGGGAGCTAGCTCAGGGCATCCAAAACATCCCGGAGAGTTCATTGCAGTATGCAAATGACAATGCTTTGATGCTGGCTAAGGTGCTCGAAAATAATCCGGCCCATACTTGTAGCCGTTGTTTTCTGTTTAAACCTAGTGCTGCATACTAACATATGAAAATCTCTGAATGCAGTCTTTGAGGGGTGCTCTGCTTGCTGTCTGCTATTCATCAGCGTTATTGTCTGCTTCTACTACCGTCGGACTTTCTCTTACCCGGAAGACAACTAAAGTCACCAAACGAGAAGTGAGCTTCCTGAGTGTTCTGTCTCCCTCGGTTTTGCCTTTACCTCTCTCTGTATATGCAGAAGTCGATCAATGTATTTTATAATAGAATTGCCCGATATAAGTGGAATTTAAATGTTGCTCAATAACAATCTCAAAAAGTGCATAAGAAGATTTTTTGTTAACAAAACAACTGTATCATGTAATTAACTCAGAATAATGTACAAGGTTGAGATCTCTTCTTTTGTGTTAATGCTAATTGTTGTTTACTATTACGAATCCAGATCCTCTTTGTGAGGATCCTGGGAATTTGTGAATCGTGCTTGTTTATCGTACATCGTGCTGTCGGAAATCATTTTAAATATTGTTCTTAGGGCTGGTTTGGTATTGCTGTGCTTTGAAAAAAAACTACTGTGAGAATAAGCGGCTGTGCTGTGAGAATAAGCGGCTGTGAAATAAATTAGCAGAGTGTTTGGTAAACTTTTTTGTAAAAGTGCTTTTGGAAAAAAAAAGCAGTCTGATAGTGTGTTTTTTTATTAAAGGAGCACTGTAGCTCCGTGTGCTTTGAAAAAAAGCCAGTTTTCCAAAGCTGCAAATAGCAGCTTCAACTTTTTCCTTTGATTTCAGCTTATTCTCACAGCAGCTTCCAAAATAAGCCCTTTTTTTTTTCAGTTTACCAAACACCTAAAACCCTCACAGCTTTTTTTCATGTGTGTTTTTTTTTAAGCACCTCACCCCCAAACTACCCCTTAGATTGCAACAAGTAGTAAACTACAACATGACGATAGAAACTAGAAGGACCAAAGTCGAACTTGGGCCAAACTACAGGGAGCAAGATTTTCGATGCAAATGACACCCAACCCATAAGAAGACCAGAAATCAAAACGATACTGGGAAGTTGTTGCATAGTAAAAGAAGGCATTTTTGCTTTCAAAAAAAAAAAAAGAAAAAAAAAAGGCATTTTGAGCCCTGCAAACATATTTCACATGGTGCATCACTGAGTATGGCTGGCTTGAAAGGCCCAAGTTAACGGGTGGTTTACCATATTGGTTTACTCAGTGTGAATGGCTTAGAAGGCTCAACGTCAACGTGTTTACCATATTGGTTTACGGTTTTGAGCATAAGCAGGCATCTGGCGAAAGGTTATTATCATCAATTCAATTCTCTTAAGCATGGAGATTAAGTCAATGCTAACCCTAAATGTATATCTCACTGTTGCTAACTAATTAATTGATAAAAAATGAGGCCACCAGTAAGTACAATTAAGCCCAAATTAAACTCACGTTGAGGAGAAAGCAAAAACAAACTAGTCAGTGGTGAATCCAGAAAATAATATTTCTTTGTTGGTACTCGCTCAATCAAAGTTGTATTTGTGTATTAGCTTTGAGCTTTGTATAGAGAGGAAATTATTCACTATATTTCCCTCTCTATTTGTTTCTTTGGTGAGTGAGAGTTATTGGGTGTATTGGGTTATTTGGGTTGTGAGATCGCCAACACTTTGTAAACTCCCATTTGGTTGATAGTGGATTATTGGGTGAGCTCCTACTGCTCCGAGGATGTACTCCAGTTACACTGACTGTTGAGGAACCTCGTTAAAATCTTGGTGTTCTTTTATATTTTGTTCTTGCATTTTCATTTGATAAATTTCCTGTGGGTTAGCTTGAGTTGGTTCCAACGGGTTTGGTGCTATCCTAGCACAACAATTGGTATCAGAGCACTGGTTGCTCTTGGGTACTGTCTAGTTGCCAAAGATGTCAGACGGGCAAGATGAAAATCCTTTTGGAAGCAGCTCCGGGTTTGCAAGAACTACGGTGCAAAATGCAAAGTTCAAAGTGGAAAAGTTTGATGGTACAAACAACTTCGGAATGTGGCAATGTGAGGTCAAAGATGTGTTGGCTCAACAAGATCTACTTACCGCTTTGGGAGAGAAGCCAGAAGCTATGTCGAAGCCGGAATGGGAGAAATTAAATTTGTGGGCTTGCTCTTCAATTCGGTTGTGCCTTGCAAAAACTCAGAAGTATTTTGTGATGCGAGAGACGATAGCAAGTGTGTTGTGGCAAAAATTGGAAGACAAGTATATGACGAAGAGTGCAGAGAACCGGCTACACTTGAAGAAAAAGCTCTACCGCTTTCAATACAAAGAAGGTACAAAAATGATTAGACACCTTGATGCTTTTAATAAGTTGATTGCCGACTTGTTAAATTTAGATGAGGATATTAAGGATGAAGATAAGGCCTTAATATTGTTAAATTCCTTGCCGGACTCTTATGAGCATTTTGTTACCACTATTATGCATGGTAAATAAACTGTGAAATTTGAAGATGTGTCAAATACCTTGATGAATTATGAAATGAGGCATAGAGATAAAAATCATGATAGTACCTCTGAAGCTTTATTTGTTAGAGGTAGATCATCGGAGAGGAGATCATCTTCTAGTAGGAAAAAATCACAGTCTCGACCTAGAGGAAACTCTAAAGGTAGAAAACCTTTGGAAAGGGATGAATGTGCCTTTTGTCGTAATAAGGGCCATTGGAAGAAAGATTGTCCTAAATTGAAGACCAAAGGCAAAGAAAGTTCTGAAGCTAATGTTGCTGAGGTTGAAACAGATTTTTCTGATTTTGCTTTAACCACTTCCTCATCATTTGATTGTGCTACTAAGTGGGTGTTGGATACGGGTTGTACTCATTATATGACTCCTCACAAGGATTGGTTTTCAAGCTTGAAAGAGTTTGATGGTGGCGTTGTGTTCATGGGAGATGACAATCCTTGCACAACAAAAGGGATTGGTACAGTTCGTTTGAAGTTGCATGATGGCATGGTTAAAGAGTTGACAAGTGTTCGGTATGTACCGAATTTGAAGAAAAATCTTATTTCTTTGGGTACTTTGGAATCTAAGGGTTTCAGGTTTCATTCAGATGGACAGACATTGAAAGTTACTTATGGTGCACTTGTTGTGATGAAAGCTCCTAGATGTGGCCATTTGTATTTATTGCAGGGAAGCACTGTGACAGGTGAAGCATCTGTAGTCTCTGAAAATATGGACACATCTGATTCAGATACTACTAGATTGTGGCATATGAGATTAGGCCATGCCGGTGAGAAAGCTCTACAAGGGCTTGTGAAACAATGTCTTCTAAAAGGTGCCACGACTTGTAAGCTTGATTTCTGCGAGCATTGTGTCTTGGGGAAGCAAAGTAGAGTGAAGTTTGGTACTGCTGTACATCAGACGAAGGGCATTCTTGATTATGTGCATTCGGATGTTTGGGGTCCTACAAAGACTCCCTCTTTGAGTGGTAGACATTGGTTCATGACCTTTGTTGATGATTATTCAAGAAGGTCTTGGGTCTACACTATGAAGCACAAGAGTGAGGTGTTAAGCATTTTCTTGGGTTGGAAGAAAATGGTTGAAAACCAGACTGGGAGAAAGATTAAAATTTTGAGATCGGATAATGGTGGTGAATACACATCCGATCCTTTCTTTAAAGTTTGCAAAGAGGAAGGAATTGTGAGACATTTTAGTGTTTGGGGAACTCCACAACAAAATGGAGTTGCAAAAAGATTGAATCGAACCTTGCTTGAGAAGGTTAGATGTATGTTGTCTCAGTCGGGTTTAAGCAAGTCATTTTGGGCAGAGGCAGTTAATTATGCATGTCACATCATCAACCGATTACCCTCAGCTGTTGTTCAGGGTAAGACACCAATAGAGGTATGGACTGGAAAACCTTCTTCTGATTATGACTATATCCGTATTTTTGGTTCACCTGCTTATTTTCATGTGACTGAAAATAAACTTGATCCTAGAGCCAAAAAGACTATCTTTCTTGGTTTTAGTAGTGGTGTCAAAGGTTATAGGTTGTGGTGTCCAGAGATGAAGAAACTGGTAATTAGTAGAGATGTGACATTTGACGAAGAAAGTATGTACAAAGTCTCTGAGAAGAATGTGAAAGATGTCCAACAGGTGGAGCTTGAGAAAGTTGCCTCTGGTACTTCAAATCCTATTTCCGCTGATATCGAAGCCACTACAAGTGAAGAAGTGGGAGACCATGAGGATGTTGAAGAATTTGAACTTGAAGATTCTATTCAAGTTGAAGAGCAATTTTCACCTCAAGAGTCTATTGCCAAGAACAGAGGAAAGAGACAAATTACCAAGCCAGCTCGGTATAATGACTATGTTTCTTTTGCTCTTCCTATTATCACTGAAGAGATTCCATCCAATTTTGAGGAAGCTATTGAGAGTGAGGAGAAGAAGAGGTGGTGCAATGCCATGGGTGATGAGATGAATTCTCTCTTGAAGAACAAGACTTGGGAGTTAGCTAAATTGCCTAAGGGCAAGAAAGTTATCGGTTGCAAATGGGTGTATGCCAAGAAGGAAGATGCTGATGAGAAAAGCAATGTGAGATTCAAAGCAAGATTAGTTGCTAAAGGGCACAAAAGGAGGGCATTGACTACAATGAAATCTTTTATCCGGTTGTGAAGCACTCCTCAATTCGCATTATGTTAGCTCTTGTTGCACAGTATGATCTTGAGCTTGTGCAACTTGATGTGAAGACGGCTTTCCTACATGGTGATTTGAATGAAGAGATCTATATGTGTCAACCGGATGGGTATACAATGAAAGGGAAGGAGAATTTGTTTTGCAAATTGAAGAAATCACTTTATGGCTTGAAGCAATCTCCAAGGCAATGGTATTTGAGGTTTGATAAATTTATGAGAGGCCAAAATTATTCTAGAAGTCAATATGATCATTGTGTGTACTTCAAGAAGTTGCAAGATGGGTCTTTCATTTATTTACTGATATATGTTGATGATATGTTGATTGCCTTAAAGAATGTTGAAGAGATTGAGAAATTGAAGAAACAAATGAAGAATGAGTTTGAGATGAAGGATCTTGGTGAAGCGAAGAAGATCCTTGGCATGGAGATCACTAGAGATAGAGCGAAGGGTTTGATCAGTTTGAATCAAAGACAATACCTTGAGAAGTTGATTCGAAAGTTTGGAGTTCATGATTCAACCAAACCGGTTAGTACCCCTTTGGCTCCTCATTTTAAATTGAGTTCTCTACAATGTCCTAAAACTGATAAAGAGAAGCTGCAAATGAAAAATATACCATATGCAAATTTGGTTGGTAGTTTGATGTATGCAATGGTATGCTCTAGACCGGATATTGCTCATGCAGTTTGCATGGTGAGTCGATATATGCATAATCCAGGTAAAGAGCATTGGCAAGCAGCTAAGTGGATATTGAGATATCTCCATGGTACTCGAGATGTTGGTTTATGCTTTGAGAGAGATGACTCTGGTATTGGTCATTTTGCAGTTGGTTATGTTGATTCAGATTATGCAGGTGATCTGGATGGAATGAAGTCTACTACAGGCTATGTGTTTACTATAGCTAAAGGGCCAGTTTGTTGGAGGTCCATTTTACAGTCGTCTGTTGCTTTGTCTACTACAGAGGCTGAATATATGGCAGTTGCTGAAGCTATAAAGGAGGCCATTTGGATACATGGGCTGATTAGAGATTTGGGGGTTGATCAGAAGCAGGTGGAGGTACATTGTGATAGTTAGAGTGCCATTTATTTGGCTAAGTATCATGTTCATCATGCGAGGACCAAGCACATAGATGTGCGTTATCACTTTGTTCGTGAAATTGTTGGTGAAGGGGAAATCATTCTCCAGAAGATTCCAACTAAAGACAACCCCGCTGATATGTTGACTAAGGTTGTTGGTGTAGCCAAGTTTGTTCATTGCTTGAACTTGGCTCACATTTTGCCTATATAAAGAAGGCGTTGAGCAGTAGGAGTTTTGGAGCATTTGGCTCGGCATGAGTTGTTCTCTTGCTAGTGTTTGAGAATGATGTTGTGTGTTAATTGTGTTGGTTGGCTTATCATGGCGTTTTTCAGAACTTGGCCAAGGTGGAGATTGTTGAATTGTGGCCAAGTGGCCAAGTGGCCAAGTGGACAACAAAACAAAACAACTTTCGGCTAATAAACAAACCAAAATAAAAAAAGGTGAAAGACATCATGATGAGGAGGCATCATGATTATGTTTGTTGAAAAGAAAAATTGATGGTCATGATGATGTTTTTGAATTTTTTATTGGGTGCTTTTGTATTGATGAAGTGAGGATACGGAAGTTAGAATGATAGAGCAAGTGTGCACCATTTTTCTGTTTTAGTAGCCCATCTTTGAGAGAGCAAAGAGAGCTGCAGAGAGCAGAAAATTGAGAGCAGAAAGAGAAGAAAGAAAGGTGATTTCTTTCTTTGTTGGTACTCGCTCAATCAAAGTTGTATTTGTGTATTAGCTTTGAGCTTTGTATAGAGAGGAAATTATTCACTATATTTCCCTCTCTATTTGTTTCTTTGGTGAGTGAGAGTTATTGGGTGTATTGGGTTATTTGGGTTGTGAAATTGCCAACACTTTGTAAACTCCCATTTGGTTGATAGTGGATTATTGGGTGAGCTCCTACTGCTCCGAGGACGTACTCCAGTTACACTGACTGTTGATGAACCTCGTTAAAATCTTGGTGTTCTTTTATATTTTGTTCTTGCATTTTCATTTGATAAATTTCCTGTGGGTTAGCTTGAGTTGGTTCCAACGGGTTTGGTGCTATCCTAGCACAACAAGTCCCACATCAGATAATTAAAAAAAATATATAAGTGCATGATTTCACTTCTAATTACACTGAAGTTTTCTGTGATAAAACTTAGCACCTAGAAATAGGGGGTTAAGTTGATACAGTATCATTGTAGTTATGAGTGGGCCATTGGCTCGTCTCTATGAATATCTGACATGGTATCGAGTGGGTTTGATTGTGGGTCTTGTGGGTCTATGCCATGCTAGAGTTATCGAGTTTATTCATAACATTGTTCGTGTTGTGCCCAAGTTACTGAGTGTAATGTAACACCATGTTTCTATGCTTAATGTCTGATGTGGGATTGATTGCACATGTGGCCCATATGTGTGTGGTCGTAAATGAGAAGGCATGTTGAATATAAGTCTTACACTAGAGATTGATAAAATAAAGTACAATACGTAAGTGTATGGTTCCACTTTTTAATTACACCAAAATTTTTATAATAAAACTGAACACTTAATAATAAGTAGTTAGGACTTAAAACATAACAATTAGTGACAAAATGAATTGACCCGTCTCTTCGAATATCTAACCATACGTGTGTTTGCTTATAAAAAATGTCAAGGCGTTCTTGAGAGCATTAATGCTGTCATAAAATAATGAGGCAATACGTGCCGGTGTTTTTGGTTAATACAACGTCCTAATCATTGCTAACGTAGTCTATGACATATGTTGAATAAGAGCTAATAAAACTAAAATTATTCCCAGATGGATTATTTTGTTGGTTTAGATGACTCCAGCTTTATTGAGACGTCAAACAACTTATCTCTTCAGTTTGCATAAGGTTGTCATTTGCCATATAATTTTAGTTTTCAATATATCTAAAATATCTTCACTTGGTGTTACTATTGATTGCACGTTTCAGTTTTTAGGTGAAGGCTTGTTTTGGATGTAGGGGTTGAGAGGTATCTATTTTGCCATTACTTTGCTGCTCCAGATTTTTGATCCGATTAAAGATGTTTATTTACTCAGTAACTATGGTGTTGATTTTGCACAAGTTTGATTCAAATTCCACTCCATTATATCAGTACTTTACGATCAGTTGGGAGCCGTGATAATATACTCGGGAAATTGACGAAAGAAAACAACTAAATAGAAAAGGTTCTCGAGACCTAATAATCACACATGGATGGAGGTAGCCTATGGACTACACCCAATAGATTAACATTGTTATGGATTGCGATTCATATGTCTTTTTAGTATTCCTTCATTCTAATTATAATATTTGAACTCATACACTATGTGTCTTGTATTTTTGTATTTCCAAAGGGAAAGAAAATTTAGGACCACTCCTATATTTAGTATCATAATCAAACCAATTAAGTGTAGCTAGTTGCTTACTTGATCGATCCCTTCATCCGGAGGAACGTCTTTGATCGATATAAAGCAATGCAAAGTTTGCCAACCGGCCGGTGACAACGAGAGAGATTGTGATGATACTGACAATTATTCATACTGCAACTTGTAGTTTACTAAAATTAAAACGTTGTTTTTTTTTTTATAATAAAACTTGTAGTTCTCTAGGTGTTATTTAATTTACTAAATTTAAAATAGTCTGATCACCAAGTCGTCTCATCTTAGTTTATGTATATGTATCTTCTTAAACTTTTGATTAAATAAACTACAAAATTGAAATGTTGTTTCTATTTTTATTTTATATAAAACTTGTAGTTGTCTAGGTGTTTTTTTTCATTTACTAAATTTAAAATAGTCGGATCTCCAAGTCGCCACATATTAGTTTATGTATGTATGATTAAAGAAACTACAAAATTAATTTTTAATTTTTAATTTTTTTTATAAAACTTGTAGTTGTCTTGGTGTTTTTTTTAATTTACTAAATTTAAAATAGTTGGATCTCCAAGTAGCCACATCTTAGTTTATGTATATAATTTTTTTCTTTTAAGAAAACCTCAATGATACAAGGGAAATTTTATTGATAAAAAAAAAAAAAAGTTACACCTAGTAAGGGGGATATAAACCTAACCCCTCATAATACAAGAAAAAATGATAAAAAAATACATGAAAAGAAGGGCAGACATAAACCTTACCCTTCTTGAGACAAAAACAGCAAAGATACAAGGAAAATAGGAGGGGACATGAAACTTAACCCCTCTAAAGCCAAACCTAAAGGTCTAAACCTACAAAACAAAACAAGCAACATCACAAGGTTAAGAAAAAAAACAAGAAAGTGAGACAAACATGTATGTCGAGATGGACATTAATTGAGAAGCAGAAGCCAGGCAAACCAACATAGTCTGAAAATAAAGCAGCACAAACCGTCATTTTGAGGGAAATCATGCCATACCAAAGTTGGAGAAGACAAGCCCATATTAGCAAAATTGTCTGCAACCACACTTCATTCGTGATATATGTGAGGGGCATAGAAAATCATCTTTCGAATGCGGTCTAAACAAATAGACCATTGCGTACGAAAAGGCCAAAGAGGATCAAAATTAGTCAATTAGAGGGCAAAAGTAACACTAGAAGAGTCATTTTCCAGCCTAAGACAATGCCAAACTTTTGATTAATAAAACTATAAAAACAAAATGTTGTTTTTTTTAAATTTAATTTAATTTAATTTAATTTTATAAAACTTGTAATTGTCTAGGTGTTTTTTTTTTAATTTACTAAATTTAAAATAGTCGGATCTCCAAGTCGCCACATCTTAGTTTATTGTATATACCTTCTTAAAACTTTTGATTAATAAATTGACTGGAATTATTTCACCAATTATTGTGTCTAACTGATTGAATATTGTAACACATTAATAAATTTTGAATAAAGTTAGGTTTCACTAGAAAATTAATTGGCAATATAGAGAGTAGTTCAACCTATTATAAGCTTTTGCATGGTTTGGTCTCTCACCTATGTCAGACTTTATCCTCACATTATCACATGTCCTTCACGTGCGGTAAATTTTCTAGCCTAACATATGAACAACACAAATTGAGTGATGTGGAGTATGAAGAAAGGCGAAGTTCTCCGATAAACCAATTTGCAATGGGAGTAGCCCTACTTCTTAAATTTTGTGTTAATCTATCGTGCTTGGGAGTATTAATTCCGTCATAAAGTAATGAGGCAATACCTTTCGGTTTTTCTGGTTAGTGCAACGTCCTAAATCATTGCTAGCGTAGCCTACGTTGAATAAGAGCTAATAAAAATAAGATTATTCCCAGATAATCACTGCTTCAGCTTTATGATGTTGATTTTGTAATTAATACGTTCTGACTAGTTATGAACCGTGATGATATACTCGGGAAAACTGGCGAAGAAAACAACTACATAAAAAGGTTTATCGAGAACCTGAAAATCACACATGGATGGAAGCAACCTATGAACTACACCCAACAGGTTTACATCGTTATGCACCGCGATTCATATGTCCTTTTAATACTCATTCACTCTAAATACAACATGTGAAATGATACACTTTGTGTCTTTTTTTTGTATTTAAAAAATATATATATGTACAAAATTTAGGACCACTTCTATATTTTATCATAATCAAACGAATAAGCGTAGCTAGTTAATTGCTTCACTTGATCGATCCTCCATCCGAGGAAAACGTCTTTGATCGATATAAATTAGTGCATGCGTATGAAACCCAATTTGTCAGCTGCTTGGACACTTGGAATGTGGTCCCTAATCAACTCAAACTTTAGACTAAAACCTAGTTTGTTTTAATTTTTTTTAGAGTGATGTTATTCCCACCCAATGTCCATTTGCAAAAAGGCTGATAAGGACATTAATTATCTTGTATTGCTTAATTTAAAAAAGAAAAAGAAAAAGGTTGGGCGTGGGAGACGATTTGTCTACCTTAAACCTTAATCCATATTTTCATCTCCTTTCATTTAGAGAAAGTAAAAAAATACCAATGGACTTAGAAGATGACTTTTTCATTGAACAGGTAGAATATGACGCTTCTACGAGAGATGTAGAAGATTATGTTTCCATATTGAAATGGTAGAAGAATAATTTGTGTGTAGGTCTTTTGAATTTGTCCATTGTATTTTTAAATTTGTCGTTGTTGAATTCTTTTGAATTTGGATTCCTCTGTCGTTTTCATTTGAATTTGCAAACTTTAGTGGTTTTTTTATTCAAGTCCCTAACTCTTAATACACCTTGCCACATGTCTTTTCCATTTCAAAATTGTTTTCTTTATAATTTAAAACAATTGAAACTAGTAAAAATTGTTTTGAAAAACAAATTATGGAATTTAATTTCACAATTCAAAGGGATTTTAAAGTCCCACACTTTCTGGCATTTAAAAGGCTCAAAAGAGACAAAAACGTGAGAAACAACATATAATTTCATTTGAAAAATGTATCCAACCATAGATTCTAACAATTCTAATAATTATGGGTACATATAATCAATTAATGTACCCATATTAGTATGGGTACATTAATATGGATATATTTTGAATGATTGATAAAAAGGCTTATTGTCACAGCCCGTTCCAAAATATTACATTCGTGGCTGTGAATGGACGAAATTGCCCTTAAGAAATACTAAGTATGTGAAGCTCAAGTTGATAATTATCTAGGTTCCTAAGTTTTGAAAATAAAATGGAATTTAATAAGGATGGAACTTAGATTTTTAGGTTAAAATTTTGTGGTTTGGAGTTGGGGATTGGAAAAGGACCACGTGGGATCCCCATTCCTTATTTCCCTCCCTGAAACCCGTAACTCATTCTCTCTCTTTTTCTTATTTCATCTCAGAAAACTCTCTCACTCTCTCTCTTACTCTCGAACATACGGACTCACACACAACCTCAATAAAACCTCCACGAACGTCCAATTTAAGACTACCATCGTGATCCTGAGGACTTCACGAACACGGGGATACCAAATTCAGGTGAGTTTCATTTCGAAAAACCCTAGTTTTTAAAGCCTCGTGAAATGGCACTGTTCATGATCTTCTAAATGACTACGTTTTAGGCTAAAAAAAAGCTCACAGTGAGCTTAAGGAGGTCACGAGGAGGCTCGGAGTGCCTCGTTTGAACAAAATGGACGTCGGGATCACGTTGTTCATCTTTGGCCGGTTTTCTTGGAATTTTTCCGGTGAGATTTCCTGGTTTTTAGAGCTTTAAAGTAGTATATTGTGATTCTAAATGTTTGGGGCTTCAATTTGATATATTATACGAAGAAAATGGTTGAGAAACGAAGGAGAACGAAGCATTTGAAAATTCCCCAGTTTTCCGGTCACCGGAAAAACCAGTCCGGCGACCCAAGGAAGAAGAAGGTGCGCGTGGACCCGTGCCTTCCTTGGCGCGTGGGGGAGCGTGCTACAGTAAAAAATTATTTTAAAAATATGTCGACGTCCGTGACGTCGAGTAGATCACTGTGGTATATTCATATACCCAAATTGAGCACCGTATGAGAAAGTTATTAAGGATTGTTGGTTAGGTGTTCAAATAACGTTTTATAGTTTTTGCATTTAGGTGAAAATATGAATTGACGATCCGACCGTTGGATCATCACCAAAATTTGATACGTTGCAATACGTAATGTTTGAGGATTATTGGAACTTACGGATTGGGAATCCGAGTTACGGATCTTCTGGAATTGGAGTTGTAAGTTCATAAAATAAAATGTTAACCGTCACTTAGTTTTGTTAATTGACGGAGATCCGACCGTTGGATGGTGATGAAATTTTAGGATGTTATCCTAGAGATATATTGTGGACCTCTGGAAGTTATGGATTTAAAATCTGAGTGGTGGATCTTCCGGATCGAACTACGTAGTGACGTATTTTATATAAGTTATATATTCTATCGATATGAATTCTGAGGTTGGAATTGATTATTGTTTTAGGCGCCGATCGTCATGACGCCTTGGCGTATTGTGCTAGGGAGTTGTAGGGCGAACTCCAGGTGAGTGGGCAGTTTTGTTTTCCGTATACATATATACTTACCGTTTTCCCAGAAATTGAAAATGCATGAAATTATGCTTTAAATGCAATGTATAAAATTATATGAAAAGTATATTGAGATGTGAATTGAGATGCCATGCATAAAATTATATGCAAAGTATATAGAAATGTGAATCGAATTGCCATGCATGAAATGATATGAAAAGTATGAATTGAGATATGATGCATATGAATGAATGGTGCGGCGGACGCACAGGTGAGTATCAGGTGAGTATTTAATTACTGTTATGATGATGTTGATGTATATTGAGCTCAAATCCTGCACCATAGTTTAGTGCTTATAGTATTCACCGCATCGCACGCTCGCCTTGGATCCAAGTAGATGCTGGTCGCACAGTCCACGCGGAGTGGGTGCGACGGGCCAGTCGAAGAGTGTTAGTGAGATTTCGACTGGTGGGTGACCTTAGATTATGTGCACAGATGATTGATGAGAAAGCACTAGAGCGTAACTTATGTGCAGAAGGCCGTACAGGTCACAGAGGTGACTCCGGCAGAGTGATAGTGATAGATTTTGAGCTCTAGGTTCAACCGTACAGGGCTATTAGAGGGCCTCCGGTTGATTACTTTCTTGCACCTGATATGATTATTGTTGATGCATCCATACTTAACTGTTGAATTAGACATGGCATGGCATGATTGATAAAGAAAAATGTTGAGATAGTAAAAATGAAGTTTTGAGAATATATATGTATATTTATATTTTACATTTCTGGGAAAGTATACAGGTTTTACGGAGAGGGGTTACAACGTTTTGAGAAATGTTTGGATTTGGAAAAGAATTGTTTTACTGACCCACTCAATTTTGGTTTTGCGCCCCTCCAGGTTCAGGAATCACAAAGGTGTGGTGACTACGAGGAATTCGACGGTGTTCTGACAGAATGGACAAAATTAGGACTCACCTTCGGGTGTATCAACTTATAAATTGTATCTTAAAGCTTCCGTACTGTGCAAATGGTTACGTCACTCTCACGTGACGGCCAGCATGCCCTCCTTCGGGACGGGGTGTGTCACTTATGGGTACATAAGCTACAAGTGAAAAAATTATTGTACCAATTACATAGTACTATCTATGAATCTATGTGTATTGTGTATAATATACAATTGATTACACACACACACACACACACACACACACACACACACACACACACCAAATGAGTAGTTCATGAATAACTTTGATATTAATTGTTTTTAAACAAAGAAATCTGAAAATAAATTAGTTATTTATTTGAATTTGCAATTACAATTTTTAAGTTAAAAATAAATAACTGACTTGCAAATATATTAATACTAAAATAATTATGTGTACCAAGTCCAGATACCTTAATCAAAAAATGAAAACCAATAAGGTTTCAGTGATAGGATATTGATATCTAAGAACCGGAACCTAATTTTTCCTTTTTCTAATTTATTAAAATTAAAATAGTCGGATCTCCAAGTCGCCGCATCTATACTATGTGTCTTGTATTTTGTATTTCTGAAATGACATAGAGAAAATTTAGGACCACTCCTATATTTAATATCATAAACAAACGAAATAATTGTAGCTAGTTGCTTCACTTGATATAAAGTAAGCATGGAAAATACGTATAAAACCCAATTTGCCAATTAGCCGGTGACAAACGAGAGTGACCGTTGTATAATACCGACGATGACACCTACTGCAACTTGTAGTTTACTAAATTAAGTGTTGTCTTTTCTATAAAAACTTGTTGTCTAGCAATAGTCGGATCTCCAAGTCACCACGTCTTAGTTTATGCATAAACTTTCTTAAACTTTTGATTAATAAAAGGACTGAATTATTTCACCAATTATTGTGTCTAATAGACTGAATATTGCAACATATTAATA
The DNA here is from genome assembly GCF_916048215.2 of Malus sylvestris. NCBI lineage: Eukaryota > Viridiplantae > Streptophyta > Magnoliopsida > Rosales > Rosaceae > Malus > Malus sylvestris. Next base: position 30,070,896 of record NC_062263.1, read on the forward strand.
AAACCATTGACAATATAGAGTGTAGTACAACTCCTTATAAGCCATTGCATGGATCGGTTCCTCATTGATATGTGAGAATTTATCCTTACATTCTCATACGCTCTTTGCATGTGGTGAATTTTCAAGTCTAACAATTGTACAACACAAATTGTGTGACCTGAATTATTGGCCGATGGGCTTTTATACGTGAACTAACCTTCTTTAATACCATGAAAAAAAATTGAGATTTCATCATGAAACTAATTGACAATATGAAGAGTATCCAAACTTTTTAAATTTAGTGTTACCTAACAACACGCAATTATATTTAATATATAATTGTCTCTATCACGATGGTTTCAGCATGAATGCGACTGTACAATTAAATTAACAAGTCCCAAACTGTATGTTGTCTACATGCATGTGGGTAGTTACTTGCTGTAATCAGCATATGTAACTTGTAAGAAGTAACAATTAGCTACTAAAGAAAGTAAGCGGTTGGAATATTCGGCTAGTGATTCAACTGATTAACATGTAGTTGACAAAAAACACCTAGCACTAGCAGGAGAGATTTTTTTATTATATCGGAAACACGACCCGGCACATTGTTATAATAAAAGTGGAGAGAAGTTTTTATTTTTCAAATTTCCATCAAATTATATTATAACACTTAATGTACTGAACTGTATTTCTGATACACTAACAAATCTCTTCACTAGCAGTACCAAACATGATGGAGGAGTACTTTACGTACCAAATACCGTGCAAACTCATTCATCTGTACCGGCCGTTGCCCCTTCACGTGCATGAAGCTCCAAGGGGAGAAACCCTAACATGTTATTACATTCAACCGAATTTGCTTAATTACTCCTTCGTTGGCTCTAAAGGACACATCATATACAAGACTCTATCATTGATAGAAAACAAGTACTAACACATTTTAGAATGATATAGTGTGTGTGTGTGTGTTGGGGTAGGGGATTTAGAGACCGTATATATTTAGGTCAAGGGGGTGACATTATATAACATCATAGGTTCTACACACTAATTTTTCTTTGTTATAATTTAGAATCTCTTCAATTTAAAATTGAAAAATAAAGTGTTTTTCCATTTCATTAATTTTGGTCCACACTGATTTTCTTTTTCTTATATTCTTGCCCACCATAATAGCACAGTTGCATTAGTGCATGTCCACACAGTCGATTTTCTCTCTATATAAAGCACAAATTCAAGTCTTCACTTCTTCACTCCTCTCTCGGAGACGAAACTCACAAAACACATCATGGCCACTCTGACCTGCACAGCCTCCGACTTAGCCCCACTTCTCGCCACCGCCACCACCGCCCTCAATGCCACTGCCCTCTCCGAATTCCTCTGCGGTCGCTTTAACACAATCTCCACCAAATTCAGTGACACCACCTACGCAATCGACAACACTTACCTCCTCTTCTCCGCTTACCTTGTCTTCGCCATGCAGCTCGGCTTCGCCATGCTATGCGCCGGCTCCGTTCGTGCCAAGAACACCATGAATATCATGCTCACCAACGTCCTTGATGCCGCTGCCGGTGCCCTCTCCTATTACCTCTTCGGCTTTGCCTTTGCCTTCGGCGCTCCCTCCAACGCCTTCATCGGCCGACACTTCTTCGGCCTCCGAGACTTCCCCTCTGTATCCGGAGGCGACTACAGCTTCTTCCTCTACCAATGGGCTTTTGCCATCGCCGCCGCTGGCATCACCAGCGGCTCTATCGCTGAGAGAACGCAATTCGTCGCTTACCTCATTTACTCTTCTTTCCTAACCGGTTTTGTCTACCCCGTCGTGTCTCATTGGTTTTGGTCCGCTGATGGATGGGCCAGTCCAACCCGGCACGATAACTTACTCTTTGGTTCCGGTTCAATTGATTTTGCCGGTTCGGGTGTGGTCCACATGGTTGGAGGCATAGCCGGTTTATGGGGCGCCGTGATCGAAGGCCCGAGAATTGGCAGATTTGATCGAACCGGCCGATCTGTGGCCTTGCGGGGTCACAGCGCATCCCTAGTGGTTCTCGGTACGTTCTTGCTTTGGTTCGGGTGGTACGGGTTCAACCCCGGTTCATTTCTCACGATTTTGAAGAGTTACGGCGATGGTGGTACTTACTACGGTCAATGGAGTGCCATTGGTAGGACAGCTGTCACAACGACATTGGCTGGCTGCACAGCCGCTCTCACTACCTTGTTCAGCAAGCGCTTACTGGTGGGTCATTGGAACGTGCTCGACGTTTGTAACGGTCTGTTGGGTGGTTTTGCCGCGATCACCTCCGGGTGCTCGGTGGTGGAACCGTGGGCGGCAATCGTGTGCGGGTTCGTGGCCGCATGGGTTTTGATAGGATGCAACAAGGTGGCTGAGAAGCTAAAATACGATGATCCATTGGAGGCTGCTCAGTTGCATGGTGGATGTGGAGCTTGGGGGCTGATATTCACAGGGTTGTTTGCAACAGAAAAATATGTGAATGAGGTGTACTCCGGCAGGTCAGGGCGGCCGTATGGGTTGTTTATGGGTGGTGGTGGGAGGCTGTTGGCGGCGCAAATTGTGCAGATTTTGGTGGTGGCAGGGTGGGTCAGTGCTACCATGGGCCCGCTGTTCTATGGGCTTCATAAGTTGAAGTTATTGAGGATCTCAAGCGAGGATGAGACTCAAGGGATGGATATGACAAGGCATGGTGGATTTGCTTATGTTTACCATGATGAAGATGATCCATCCATTAAACCTGAGTTTATGATGAGGAGGGTTGAGCCTGTTAATGATGCCAGTCCTGCATAAGTGACTCCGTAATACATCTACACTACATAATTGTGCTAAAATCAATCGTTCATGCGTGATAAATTTCTACTTAGCAACCTAAAATGTGTAATGGTCGCATATATAGTGTGTTTATGTTTCATTACTGTTACTGTTAGTGCATAACATGCATGCATTATGCACAATGCATTTCCAAGTTCTATATATGTCTCTCACCAAGTAATATATGATAGTAAATTAAGATGACAAAGTTTGATTTCGTAAGCTCTTGGGAGGTTCCCATTTTTGTATTTTTTTTATGAAGCTATATATATATATATACAACAACAACAACAACAAAGCCTTTTCCCACTAAGTGGGGTCGGCTATATGAATCCTAGAACGCCATTGCACTCGGTTTTGTGTCATGTCCTCCGTTAGATCCAAGTCCTCAAGTCTTTTCTTAGGGTCTCTTCCAAAGTTTTCCTAGGTCTTTCTCTACCCCTTCGGCCCTGAACCTCTGTCCCGCAGTCACATTTTCGAACCGGAGCGTCAGTAGGCCTTCTTTGCACATGTCCAAACCACCGGAACCGATTTTCTCTCATATTTCCTTCAATTTTCGCTACTCCTACTTTACCTCGGATATCCTCATTCCCAATCTTATCCTTTCTTGTGTGCCCATACATCCCACGAAGCATCCTCATCTCCGCTACACCCATTTTGTGTACGTGTTGATGCTTCACCGCCCAACATTCTGTGCCATACAACATCGCTGGCCTTATTGCCGTCCTAAAAAATTTTCCCTTGAGCTTCAGTGGCCTACGACGGTCCCACAACACGCCGGATGCACTCTTACACTTCATCCATCCAGCTTGTATTCTATGGTTGAGATCTCCATCTAATTCTCCGTTCTCTTGCAAGATAGATCCTAGGTAGCGAAAACGGTCACTTTTTGTGATCTTCGCTAGATTACTCTGGTCATTAGTGTGGATAAGTATATAAATGGATAGAGATAGGAAAGCAAACACAAGATGTACGTGGTTCACCCAGATTGGCTACGTCCACGGAATAGAGGAGTTCTCATTAATTGTGAAGGGTAGTGAGTACAAGTGAATGATTTAGTACAAATGACATTAGGAAATATTGTGGGAGAATGATCTCGTAACCACGAAACTTCTAAGTACCGGAGTGTGGTATCGTCTTGACTTGCCTTATCTGTCTCATAGGTAGATGTGGCATCTTCTCTGGAAGTACTCTTCCTCCATCCAGGGGTAGTATCTGTAACTGGTGGAGATGCACAAGGTAATGTATCAATTTCACTTGAAGCTTACTTGTAGTTTCAGGCTTGGTCAAGCGCGATACAAACCATGTAGTACGAGTCCCCCAAGTTGTCGGGCTAGGGGATCTGCTGAAAGAGGTGACAGACAAGGTAAGCAATCAGAGCTCCTGCTGATTGTTCACATTCTCCCTATCTTGCAGGCAGCATGAAGGATAAAGAGAAGAAAAATGAGAAGAGATGATATGGGATACTTTTGCTTTTGAAGAAGTAACTTTCCACAGGCTTATTCTTGAACTGGGCTGGAGGGTTTTCTGGTTTCCTCCAGAGTATAAGGCCGACTGAAGAATTTGTGGGTCAAAACAAGTCCATCAAATCTAGAGTACGTTCGACCCTGCTGATATGGGATACTTTTGCTTTTGACAGAGTAGTGGATGTATCGGCGTGTGCTGTTACGCTTGTCTCCACATGCTTCCTTGTATCCTTCTCACTTGCCCTATCTGTTCCTCAGGTAGATGCGGTATCTTCCCTGGAAGCATAAGATGTTGAAGATGAGTACTCGAGAACAATGCCAGGTAAGTAATCAGGTAAGGGGTTCCAGGCAGTCAGTTCCTGGCTGGAAGCTTGATTCTAAGTGCTGACTGATTGCTCTCTTTCTCATTGTCTTGCAGGTAAGAATAAGGCCAAAGGAAAAAACAGGGAAAAAGCATGATATGGGATACTCTTGCTTTTAACCCTGATGATATGAGATATTCTTGCTCTAGTATAGCTTGTTTACAGAGGTATTATCGGGGGGAAAGAAAGCTGAATATTTCGAAAGGCTTCGTTGGGAGTGCCCTCTCAGATAAGAGAAAGGGTTGAGCATTTTTGCAAGTCTGCCTGTCCGTTAGGGATGAAGGTCGACATATATAGGAATCTCCCTAACATCAAGTAATAATGCTATTCCTTTACCCTGCTTGGTCATAGCACGGTAGTGGGAGCTGCCAGCTTCACATGTTTTAACTCTGTCAGAGCACTTTGAAAAAGTGGTCTGTGGTATCTGGAAAGCTGATGTTGCGTGTGAAGATTACAGACAAGCTTTATCCAAGGAGATCCAGCTCTTGAAGTTGGGAATGTGGTGCCTCTTCGGTTTTCGAACAAGCAATCCTGTCGGGGATCTGGCTCTCGAGATTCGAATAACGATGCCTCTTCGATTTTTGAGAAAGCAATCCTGCTGGGGGGCGGAGAGCGGTGTCTCTTCGATTTTTGAGAAAGTAATCATGTTGGGAGTCTGGCTCTCGAGATTCAGAGGGCGGTGCCTCTTCGATTTTGGAGCAAGCAATCTTGTTGGGAGTGTTTTCTCGAATGTGAGTAAAGGTTGGGCATGTTTGCTAGTCTACCTTGCCACGAAGCACAAGGGTTGACACACAGGGACTTTCCAATTATCCAGTAGTGGTACTGTTCCTTTACCCTCTCTTCGATTTTTGAGAAAGTAATCATGTTGGGAGTCTGGCTCTCGAGATTCGGAGGGCGGTGCCTCTTCGATTTTGGAGCAAGCAATCCTGTTGGGAGTGTTTTCTCGAATGTGAGTAAAGGTTGGGCATGTTTGTTAGTCTACCTTGCCACGAAGCACAGAGGTTGATACACTGGGACTTTCCAATTATCCAGCAGTGGTACTGTTCCTTTACCCTTGTGGGTAATAATATGGTAGCTAGACCTTCAAAATTTATGTGTCTAAACTTTGTTAGTGTTGTTTATTTGCAATTCTTTTACCCTTCTTGGTCAGAGCGATGTAGCGGGAGCTGCAAGCTTCACGTGTCTCAACTTTGTCAGAGAACTTTGGCAAAGTTATCTGTGGTACCCATGAGTTACTGTTGCGTGTGGGAAGTGGGTGATTGAACAGTACGATTCATGTGCTTTCTACTTCGCCAGAAATCTTCGACAGAATGCCCATAATTTCCGCAAAGCTGAGTGTGCGTGTGACAGGTGCTGACAAGGCTGGAAAAGTAGGTGCCTCTTCGATTTCTGAGATCGGCCCTCGTGGTCTCTGAGTAGCCCAGCTTTTGAGAAAGCAAGCCTCTTCGATTTCTGAGATCGGCCTTCGTGGTCTTTGAGCAGCCCAGCTTTTGAGAAAGCAAACGCCTCTTCAATTTCTGAGATCGACCATCGTGGTCTTTGAGCAGCCCAGCTTTTGAGAAAGCAAACGCCTCTTCGATTTCTGAGCAGGCGCCTCTTCGATTTCTGAAGCTTCGTCGAGTGCAGATTTTTATAGGGGCTGACATTAAGTTCCAAAGCACACTTGAATATCCACCAGTAGAAGCTCCATTCTTGCACTTCTAAGATCTTGATTCGTCCGACCTCTTCTCTCTTCAACACCTTTGAAAATGGCTGGCCCCTCCGACCGTCGTTTTGACTTGAACCTTGTTGAAGAGGCAGCCCCGCCTTCTCCAGACAACATATGGCGCCCATCCTTCATCTCCCCTACTGGTCCTCTTACCGTTGGGGATTCCGTGATGAAGAATGATATGACCGCTGCGGTAGTGGCCAGGAACCTTCTCACTCCCAAAGATAACATACTACTTTCCAAACGGTCTGATGAGTTGGCTGTTAAGGATTCTCTGGCTCTCAATGTTCAGTGTGCAGGTTCTGTGTCTAATATGGCCCAACGCTTATTTGCTCGAACCCGCCAAGTTGAATCATTGGCGGCTGAAGTGATGAGTCTCAAACAAGAGATTAGAGGGCTCAAGCATGAGAATAAACAGTTACACCGGCTCGCACATGACTATGCTACAAACATGAAGAGGAAGCTTGACCAGATGAAGGAATCTGATGGTCAGGTTTTACTTGATCATCAGAGATTTGTGGGTTTGTTCCAAAGGCATTTATTGCCTTCGTCTTCTTGGGCTGTACCGCGTAATGAAGCTCCAAATGATCAACCTCTGATGCCTCCTCCTTCTAGGGTTTTGTCCAGTACTGAGGCTCCGAATAATCCCCCTCCGGTGCCTTCTCTTTCTAGGGCTCTACCGACTGCTGAGACTTCTCCTAAGCAACCTTTGTGAAGGCTCCCTCTTGTTTGTTTATTTTGACTCAAGTATATGTACATATTTGTAACTTATCGGGGATATCAATAAATAAGCTTTCCTTCATTTCAACGTATTGTGTTAAATACACCAAAGCCTTCTTCGCTAAGTTCTTTGAATTTTCTTTTGTTGAAACTTGTATGTTGAAGCTTTGTGAGTGGAGCATGTAGGTTGAGGTAGTGTTCCCTTAATTTCCCGAGTGAGGAAAACTTCTCGGTTGGAGACTTGGAAAATCCAAGTCACTGAGTGGGATCGGCTATATGAATCTTAGAACGCCATTGTGTTCTGTCCTGTGTCATGTCCTCCGTTAGATCCAAGTACTCTAAGTCTTTTCTTAGGGTCTATTCCAAAGTTTTCCTAGGTCTTCCTCTACCCCTTCGGCCCTGAACTTCTGTCCCATAGTCGCATCTTCTAATCGGAGCGTTAGTAGGCCTTCTTTGCACATGTCCAAACCACCGTAACCGATTTTCTCTCATCTTTCCTTCAATTTCGGCTACTCCTACTTTACCCCGGATATCCTCATTCCTAATCTTATCCTTTCTCGTGTGCCCACACATCCAACGAAGCATCCTCATCTCCGCTACACCCATTTTGTGTACGTGTTGATGCTTCACCGTCCAACATTCTGTGCCATACAGCATCGCCGGCCTTATTGCCGTCCTATAAAATTTTCCCTTGAGCTTCAGTGGCATACGGCGGTCACACAACACGCCGGATGCACTCTTCCACTTCATCCATCCAGCTTGTATTCTATGGTTGAGATCTCCATCTAATTCTCCGTTCTTTTGCAAGATAGATCCTAGGTAACGAAAACGGTCGCTCTTTGGTATTTCTTGATCTCCGATCCTCACCCCTAACTCGTTTTGGCCTCCATTTGCACTGAACTTGCACTCCATATATTCTGTCTTTGATCGGTTTAGGCGAAGACCTTTTGATTCCAACACTTCTCTCCAAAGGTTAAGCTTTGCATTTACCCCTTCCTCAGTTTCATCTATCAACACTATATCGTCTGCGAAAAGCATACACCAAGGAATATCATCTTGAATATGTCCTGTTAACTCATCCATTACCAACACAAAAAGGTAAGGACTTAAGGATGAGCCTTGATGTAATCCTACAGTTATGGGAAAGCTTTCGGTTTGTCCTTCATGAGTTCTTACGGCAGTCTTTGCTCCTTCATACATATCCTGTATAGCTTGGATATATGCTACTCGTACTCCTTTCTTCTCTAAAATCCTCCAAAGAATGTCTCTTGGGACCCTATCATACGCTTTTTCCAAATCTATAAAGACCATGTGTAAATCCTTTTTCCCATCTCTATATCTTTCCATCAATCTTCGTAAGAGATAGATTGCCTCCATGGTTGAGCGCCCTGGCATGAACCCGAATTGGTTGTCCGAAACCCGTGTCTCTTGCCTCAATCTATGCTCAATGACTCTCTCCCAGAGCTTTATTGTATGACTCATTAGTTTAATACCCCTATAGTTCATGCAATTTTGTACATCGCCCTTATTCTTGTAGATAGGCACCAAAGTGCTCATTCGCCACTCATTTGGCATCTTCTTCGTTTTCAAAATCCTATTGAAAAGGTCAGTGAGCCATGTTATACCTGTCTCTCCCAAAACTTTCCACACTTCGATTGGTATATCGTCTGGGCCTACTGCTTTTCTATGCTTCATCTTCTTCAAAGCTACAACCACTTATTCCTTCCGGATTCTACGATAAAAAGAGTAGTTTCTACACTCTTCTGAGTTACTCAACTCCCCTAAAGAAGCACTCCTTTCATGTCCTTCATTGAAAAGATTATGAAAATAACATTTCCATCTGTCTTTAACCGCGTTCTCTGTAGCAAGAACCTTTCCATCCTCATCCTTGATGCACCTCACTTGGTTTAGGTCCCTTGTCTTCTTTTCCCTTGCTCTAGCTAGTTTATAGATATCCAACTCTCCTTCTTTGGTATCTAGTCGCTTATACATATTGTCATAAGCCGCTAACTTAGCTTCTCTCACAGCTTTCTTCGCCTCTTGCTTCGCTTTTCTATACCTTTCACCATTTTCATCGGTCCTATCCTTGTATAAGGCTTTACAACATTCCTTCTTAGCCTTCACCTTTGTTTGTACCTCCTCATTCCACCACCAAGATTCCTTTTGGTGTGGGGCAAAGCCCTTGGACTTTCCTAATACCTCTTTTGCTACTTTTCGGATACAACTAGCCATGGAATCCCACATTTGGTTAGCTTCCCCCTCGCTATCCCACACACATTGGGTGATTACTTTCTCTTTGAAAATGGCTTGTTTTTCTTCTTTTAGATTCCACCATCTAGTCCTTGGGCACTTTCAAGTCTTGTTCTTTTTTCTCACTCTTTTGATATGTACATCCATCACCAACAGGCGATGTTGATTAGCCACGCTCTCTTCTGGTATAACTTTGCAATCCTTACAAGTTATACGATCCCCTTTCCTCATTAGAAGAAAATCTATTTGTGTTTTTGACGACCCACTCTTGTAGGTGATCACATGTTCTTCTCTCTTCTTAAAGAAGGTGTTGGCTAAGAAGAGATCATATGCCATTGCAAAATCCAAGATAGCTTCCCCATCCTCGTTTCTCTCCCCAAAACCATGGCCACCATGAAAACCTCCATAGTTGCCTGTCTCCCTGCCCACGTGTCCAAAAGTCCTCCTTCCTCATTAACATGGCATCATTTCACCATATAATACGGATATATAAGTCGGGATCATTCATTTTCTTTATAAAGGTCATCTGTAAAAATTTAATTAATTGGAGACTATTAGCCATTTATATATGTCATACAAATTAACAATTATGATAATAAGTAACATCCTCATAAATCATTAATTCTTTTATTCATATATATGAATGATTAAACCATCTCCAAATTGACAAGGAAATGGGATCTCACCAATGTGCACTTGATTTTCAAATGCATATCAAAGGGGTTTCTAGGCCATGGACATCTAAAAAGTGAATCTAGCTAGCAATCACTTTCACTTCAATACCCGTTGCGGTGTCTGGCCAAACGAGATTATAATACTAATAGTATGTCATTAATCCAGTGTTTGTAAGTATTTTTGGAAATTATTGAACGTTTAGACCTCATTTAGTGAGAAAATATTTTGTTGTTGTTGTATTGAACGTTTAGCATCAAAGTGTTGATGCGTCATGTGGGCATGTTACTTGTTAGAGTTATATCATTGGTAGATCCATAATTAAGTACTAACCCTTCACTATATTTGTTTGAGTAATGCTAAGAATACTAAATTTAGAGACTAAATTTTGAAAACTAAAGGACATGGAAGTTGATGATTAGTTTATTACTTAAGCGTTGATAAATGTGTTCATTCTTATTGGTGACACATCATTTAATTTGTAAATTTAGTCTTCCTAACATTACTCTATTTGTTTTTACGTACTTATTTGACCAAGTATTTGTAATTAACATGAATAATGACACTAATTAGTAAAATAATATCTTTGATTTTTTTTTTCTAAGTCTCAGAAGTCAGAAATATAGATATTCGTAATGGTATTTTCAAGATACACGTCACGGTTCGCATTGAATGGCCAAAGAACTTGGCTCTTCGAGATCACAATAGTTTCTAGCTACACGTTGACTTGCTTGTTTTCTTTTGGTGGTTTGGAATCCTTAATTCTACGATTTAAATATCATAGTACAACTTAATTAAACTAGAATCTAAATCTGAGAATGTAACATGTAATTTACTCTTTTATTTATTTTTTATGATTAAATAATTATGTTATTTTATACGTAGATATTTTCAATTAATGATAAAAACACATTTTTAATTTCTCAAACATCTCCGCTTAATTCTTAGTATTGTTTTAATTTTATTTATTCAATCTGATAATAAGAAATATATGTGTGTGCGCATGCGTGCTGTTCAAGGAGGATAAACTATGTGCATTCTATTTGGTGTACGTAAGTGAAGTCGGATAATATCTGATGATGTCAGTCTTTTGCAAGAGTATCTGACAATCAAGCCGGTCAGACAGCCCTGTTCAATTAAGTTTTCTCCTTTGTAAGGAGATAAATATGGAGGCATATACCATACATACATATGAATGCTGCATACAATGAACGTTAGCATACGGCATGGCTGCAGCATTTTATCTTTAACTATTAGAGGAATTGATTCCCAAATTCGTGCCTGCTATAGACAACTCTCTGGACTGTGATCAAATGTCCGATTGGGCAACTTTGTCTGTCAAATTCTCAATGCAAGTTTCAACATTCTCAGAATTTTATCTTTAATGATTAGTTGCTTAATTACAATGGAATAGGAAGACTTTGTGAGTACTTATAATTCCAAGAGATGAACCAATCATCACTTTGCCATTTACCACAGTAGCCATTTGAAGCATATACCAGTACTTTGCCTTTTATCTACCAAAACAAAGCGTTTTACTGTGCTTTTAAAAAAAAAAAAAAAAGGTGTGATATCCACACACCCCTTTTTACTTCTCTCACATCTTTTTGGTTTTCGGCATTCGAATCGGATGGATTGAAGAAGATCAATAGACAGAAATTAACAAGGGGTGTGTGAGAAGTAAAAAGGGGTGTGTGAATAACACACCCCAAAAAAAATTGATATTGCTGTGCTGTAAGAATAAACAACTGTAATAAACTTTTTTTTTGTAAAAATGCTTCTAACAAAAAAAATAGTGTTTGAGTGTTTGGTAAACTTTTATATAAATTGGTGTAAATATGTTAAATAATTGAAAAATATATGGTATTTAATGTGATATAATAATTGTCAAAGAGAATAATGTAGGGGCAATGATTGTAATTTTGTAAAATATGTGAGGGTATACTTGCCATTTGAAAATTTTCATTAAATGAACATTAATTACTATGCTTTTCAAAAAGAAAAAAACTTTTTTAGAAGCATGGTAGACCTTACGTTTGCTTTTCTGCTGTCATTTACGACAGTTCTTTTAAAAAAAAAACATTTTTTTTTGTTTTACAAAACACATTTGATGTTCCAGCTTTTTCAATAAGCTTTTTATTTTTTTTTATTTTTTTATTTTTTTAAAGCACCACAATCTCAAACCAGTCCTTAGGTAAAACTTATGAATCTTGTTAAGATGTACTTGATGCTAAAACATGGCCTTAAGCATATAAAATCTATCGTTTCGTCATCAGTAATATCTTGACTGGAAAACATCCATCGATATATATAGCAATTAGAAAAATGATTCTTAAGATTTACAAACAACAATTTTCCTCAAAAAATATGATCAAACCCTCCATCCATTTGATGATTTATACATGCAGAAGCAACAATCTCATTAATACTTGTGAGTGATGTTAACTTTGATCCTAAACTTGAGATTACCGACATGTTCCAAGGCTCCAAACTCTGATTGGTTTTTGGTCATTAATGATTCAAAAGCTTCCTGGTTGTTCCTAGTCATTGACGTTTCAATAACTTCCTGGTATCAATGCTACCATTAACAATAGCTTTCTCCTCCTCATCGTTGGTAATAGACAATTTAATACCTTCCCGTCTATCAGCACTACCATTACTCTTTCTTTTCCCCCTTCCACTTGGTAAACCCTAATTTATCATGCACCTTCAAACTATGATCAATTACTTTAACTTCCAGTGATCCACTAAGCTTTAATCCTTGGTCGTATTGTTCACAGAAAAATTTCTTATCAACCACTCGGTTCTCTCGCATCGAGAAACGGTCGTGATGAGTGTTCAAATCAGTAGCAAAAATATTCTTCTGTACTACCAATTTCTCCTAAGAACCATGCAAATAGTGAATCATGTTCTTGAATTCTATAAGTAGGTTGAGCCAGGAAGAGGGACTCGAGAAAGATGGTTGCATGTTCACTCTCTCTGCCGTTTTTCTTCCCCTCTTCTTCATCAACTCGTTTACTTTCTCTTCATAATACTTCTTATATTCATCTTGATCTTTGATGCCTCTAAAACCACTATTTTTGCTTATCTAACGCTCGTAAACCCTAGTAGAAGCAACTTTCATGATTGATCAATTTTGTTTTCTTTGATTTGTTTTCAAACTAAATAAAATTCATCAACTTTCTTTCGTCAGCAAATCAATTTCTTTGTTCCGGTCTCTTGCCACTAGTTTAATCTCTTCTAAAATTCTGTTAAAAGACTCAAAACTCCACTTGTGGATCTTTTCCCTATCTTCAAAGAACATCGCCAACTCCGTCTTGTTCTTTAGTTCCTTGGAACTTAAGAAAACACCAATTCTTAATTGATTAATGTCCAAAACAAAGAACTGAAAGGAGGAGAACCGAGTAATGTTGCTTGGATAAAAATTTCAAAGGGATTCTTGGAGATATAGGCCTAACCCATTCCTTGGTGAACAAGCAAAAGAATAAGTATTCCTCAACCTAAAAGAACAATAATTATGATATGCTAAAAATAATTTTTCTATTCTTATTTCACCTCGATTGAAATTAAAACAGCTAATTACTGAATTTTGGTAAACATTATTAAGAGCATCTCCACCGGTTCCCAATTGCCTTTATAATTGGGTGAAACTGCTTTCTACCCATAAAAATTTGTTCCAACAGTGAAAAAATTGAGAGAGCAATTGGTTGGAGGGTAGGTACTAGGTGGCGCCCCCAATTATTACAAAGGTAGGCGCCCCCAATTGCACCAGCAAACAATCATGGTCCCACCCACGTGAAGGACAAATGAGCCAAACAGAGCAACATTACTGTTATATTTTTTGAAGGATGATTCTCTGTCTTTTTAATCTTTCTTTCCAACTCTTTCTTTCTACTTGAATGGTTACAGTTAAATTACGTCAATATTTTATATTGATATTTTCATAGAGATAATAAGACAAAAAAACAAAATGTAAGAGAAAAGAAGAAGATAGAAATAGGAGATGAAAAAATCATACTCGATGTATTTTAGTTGGACTTTCAAATGTTAATTTGATAGACAAAAGGTTATCAATATATTATTGAATTTGTATATTTTATTTTGTCACTTGCATCTTTATCAACGGTGAATATTATTCTAAAGTAAAAAATTCAAAAAAATTAAATTACCAAAAGTTCCAAAAAAATACTCATTTTTTTTCTACAAATACCCAACTATATATTAAAAACATAAATAAAAAAAAATTAAAAGTTAAAAAATATATTTATGGAAGGGGATTTTACTTGGCCGTCAAGTATTACTACGTGGTCTTAGGTGGAGAGTTGGTAATGGATTGAGTATACATGCGGCGAATGACCCGTGGCTCCTAAAACCCCATACATTTCGGCCTCTGCGGCTGCAAAGGGATGTTGATCCGCTGGTGCAGTCCCTTATTGATCCAGTGACTAAGGAATGGAAGATTGACCTTGTGACTGAATTGTTTAAGCCGGAGGATGTTGAAATTATTAGGGCTATCCCGATTAGTCACAATGGCTGTGAAGATCGACGTATTTGGCATTATACGAAAAATGGGCTTTACACGGTTAAGTCGGGATATTTTGTTGCGCTTGAGATGATGAAAAATGGGGAATTTGGTAGGAAGGGGGGTGGTATGTCAAGCTCTCCGGGTTCTTTGGATGGTCTTTGGCAGAAAATATGGAAGGTGCTGGTCCCTAATAAACTTAGGTTGTTTCTTTGGCGAGCTTGCCGTCATTCTCTTGCCGTGAGACATAATTTGGAAAGGCGTCGAATTCGAGTCAAGAATATATGTGAATTTTGTGGAGCTGCTGATGAAACAGAAGCACATATATTCTTTAACTGTGATTTTAGCCGAGCATTTTGGTTTGGCACATCATTACAAATTGATATGAGTTCTTTTGGGGCACAAGACTTCCTGGGGGGGTGGAAGATGCTATTAGAACGTGTGGGTTAGGGACAGGATGCCGATTTTGTGCTTCAACGAATTGCTTTTGGGTTGTGGCGTATATGGAAATGTCGCAATGAAGCTGTATTTAACGATAATCGTATCATGCCGCATATTGCAGTTGAGCTGTGGTGCCGTCAAGTTTCTGAGTTTCAAGCGGCGATGGCAGGGGATAATGGGGAGGAGGATGGAAGTGCACGCCAGGCTTTGGTGGGGGATAATTCCCAGATTGTGATCAGCGAAAGGGGTTGGATGAAACCTGAGTTTGGCAGGTTAAAATTAAATACTGATGCAGCCTGGCAGAAAGAAACAAGGATCGGTGGCGTAGGGTGGGTTTTGCGGGACTTTGCAGGACTTCCAAAGATGGTGGGAGGCACTGGTGGGGGTTATTTCTTGTCATCTGATATGGCTGAGGCGGCGGCCATAAGACAAGGCATGCAGATGTGTGTTTTAAGGGGACTTCTTGATTCCGGGGAGATTTTGGAGGTGGAGTCTGACTCGAAAGGTTTGGTTCAAATGTTAAATAAGGAGATTCAAGCTGATGTGCTGCTGGAGATATATTTAGTTGATATTTGGAATTTAATGCAGTCATTCCAATCGGTGAAGTTTATCTTTACCCCTCGTCAATGCAATCGTGCAGCCCATATGGTGGCGGCGTACGTTCTAAAGCATGGTGGGAGTTATGGTTGGGATGAATTAGGACCTCAATTTTTGTTTAATATTCTAGCTGAAGATGCAAATGTTTCCATTCGTATTTGAATTTTAATACAATTCTATCCATTGACAAAAAAAAAAAAATAGTAATTGCCTTATACTTGCCGTTCCTCCTTCCAAACTACGGGATTTGCACAAAAGCAATTACTGTTTAAAGTGAAAAGTAAGAATAATTTTATTACCCCTGCTATCCAATTGTCATTTCCCTCCAACCAACTAGTGGATATGCTCTAAGATATTGGGATTTCTTACATACATTATTCCCAAATTTGTTCTTTTTCCTATTCAGTATGAGTCCGTACGAATTTGGGATCCAAACGAAGTCAAATGCAAGAACCTAATTTTTCAAAGGATTTAACTTTAGCAAAACACCAGCAAATAATGGATGCAATTAAATTCCGAGACGAGACTTATATTTGGGAAGAACAATGCTGCCAATGCCAAACACTACCACCATGGTCCACGCCCCGAGGGGTCCGAAAACGTTTGTATTTATTTCTCTTTGCAGTTAACTGATTTAGGGAATTCATTTCAGAGATGTATATCGTCTTTTCAGCATAGAATCACAGTTTGAATTCACTTGTATCCAAATATAAGTCTTATTTCAGCAGTAGTACTTCAGTGACTACCAGAAATAGACGAATTTTCTTTATTACAAAAAAACAACAAAACTTTATCTCATTAAGTGGGGTCGATTGTATGAATCTTAGAACGTCATTGACTTGGGTTTTGAGCCAAGTATTTTGTTAGCTCCAAGTGCTCTGTATCTTTTTTTAGTCTCTTTCAAAGCTTCTCTAGGTTTTTCTCTACCCCTTTCTTCTAGGGACCATATTTCATAATCGCAAGAATGAAATAATGATATGCTGATTGTCAAAACAGAGGAAATTTTTTGAAAACACACAATCACCACCTTCCTTCTTATCATAATATAAGCAAAGAAGCACTTCAAATGGCTACGTAGTGACATAAACTAATCGTTACCGGGCGAAACCAAGAATCTTCGAGGATAATATACAGACATCGCACAGGAACTCAACAATTAGGCAGAATTAATTAATCTTTATGATCCAAGAACCACAGGGTGCATAAGCGCATAAGATTCAATTGAAACACAAATGCTTCAACAAATTATTAAGAAAAACAAATACTACTTATATATGATGATCAAAGACTTAACCTACTTATATACGTCTTGCATATAAACCAACAATGTTATATATATTGCCTTTATTCCATAACTGGCAACTAGCAGCAAGCACACGCACAACCATACCACAATTCATATTCCAAACGCTCAATCACACCACTTTCCTTCTTAAAATATTCCCTCTGATATTATAAATTAAGTCGCAATGATAGGTGGGGTAGGAAGCCTGCGACAGAAGCTCACTGCGATCCTCCAAAGCCATGAATCATTGATGGAGTAGATGGGGGCCGTGATATATAGATCGCAGCCTGCAGCACATCACTACCAGAGGAAATGCCATTTCATATACGGTTTGAATTGCTGAACAGAAAAACTTGGTTCTTCCATTGAAACATCTGACAAACGATCAATGCTAATAACCACAGGGCGTGTAATGCAAAAGATTTCATTACAACGCAAATTAATTAATACATGCATAAGAGTTACCTTGCTGTTAATTAACATGGCCTTAAATTAAACTAGCCCGTAATGTGCAAGTGATAACAAAGATTCTAACTTTATCGATATTCGCAGGTTCTAGTTTCATTGATCTCAAGCATCTACGGTTGAATGGTTCACTGTTAGTCTAGCTCTACTGACATGACAGAGACTATTTATCCTCAAAATTAAACCTCTTATAACAAGAAAAATTTCATTCCTTAAAAGTAAGTGAATTCCATCGGTCCATCTTCAATACGCGATACGCCCAACGACCGTTGGAATACATAAGAATAATCACATATAACCAGCTAATCTTCCATAAATATATGAACAAAAAAATCTTCCGTTAAGTAAAATTTAAAGGATCTGCAAAACAGAAACAGCAGTCTCAATTTTGCAAGTGTTACGTTTCGGAACTTGATACTGACATGTTGTCTGGTGGCTCCAGACTCCAATGGCTTCATGGTCGCGGATGATTCAATTACTTCCTGGCTGGCTGGCACTCACACTACTACTATTACTACAACCGCTTGTATCTTTTTTCCACTCCTCATTTTTCTCCGTCATCGACGATTCAGCAGCTTCCTGCCTATCAATAGCATTAACATCTTTTTTAAGCCTAACCACTGCAAAGTGGTTAGAGTCTTTGTTGGCAAGATTGAGATCGTTAACTCGAAAAAACCAAACCTGAATCGTATCCCCTATCTTAAACCCAACCCCCTCATCCCTAGAAATTGACTTCCAACCCCCGTTTAAGGAATAGGAAAAATTATTGTTGTTGTGAGCTTTGCACTTGGTCAACCCTAAATCATCATGCACCTTTAAGCATGGATCTATCACTTTCACATATACCAATCCATTGTCGTTCAATCTTTTATCATCTTCGCCGAGAAAGGTCTTATTAATCACTTGATTCACTGGCATCGAGAGACGATCGTGACCACTGCTCAAATCAGTCTTGAAAAGTTGCTTCTGGATCACCAATTGCACTTGGTAACCATGCAAGGATGCAATCTTTTCCTTGAATTCATTAGGCAACTCCTGTATTGGAGAGGGAATTGATGGAGCGGATGGTTTCATGCTCGCCACTTTCTTGGCCGGCTTCTGCTTCTTCTTCTTCATCATTGACATGCTAGGTTGCTCTTCAAGATCCTCATCACAATCCTTATAGTATTCGTATTCATCTTTCCTGCTTCGGCTGCTGCTTCTGTAATCAAGCTTCCTGTCTTTCTGATGATGAGAAACAGAAGCAGGTTTTTCTTCATCATAGTAAGCAGAAGTAGCTTTCCGCTCCTTGGCTTCTCTGAATTTCTTGGCGGCTTTTCTTTCAAATTCAACCAAATCAATCACAACTCTCTTTTGGAGCAAGTCAAGTTCTTCGTCTCGGTCTCTTGCGACTGCTTTCACCTCCGCCAGAAGTTTATTGAAAGACTCAACTTTAAGCTTTCGCACATCATCCCATTGTTAAATGTCCCACATCGGTGGGTTCAAAGAAACCCAATGGGTTTAAGTAAGATAACCCTCTTTTAACTAATGCCGATGTTTTTTGTGTTAAAATCTCACACCTGGAGTCCAACACCCATGTTATCCAACACCCATCTTATCGGAACTCAAAGATCACTAGTTCTAGTTCTTAGGCGATCTAAAAATCCAACACCCATGTTATCGGAACTCAAAGATCACCTAAAAATCCAACACCTATGTATCGGAACTCAAAGATCACTAGTTCTAGTTCTTAGGTGTATGGTTTTTATAAGAAGCACGAACTATATAAGAAAATAAACACTGTCCTGTCCTTGTTGATCAAGTAAAAGAAGCACGAACTATTTCCTAAAGGGTGGCACTGGTGGTAGTTTTCCTAAACGTGTGGGAATTTTTCCTTGTCGTACTGTAAGTAGGGGTGAATGTTTTGCAGTCAATTTAATTTTGACTGACACTGCAATACTAATTAGTATTAGTGTTTGATTTTCTGGTAGATTCAATGGAACAGTAAAATGCACACACACACAGAGAGCAGAGCTTTCTTCAAGATTTCAGTGTATTCAACTTGTTCTCTAAAAGCAAAGAGCTCAACAAGCATGATTTAACGTTGGAGGAGTAAGAAACAACTTTACTCTCTCACAACATTACAAATCCATCACAACCATTCATTTCTAAGTCATCATGTAAGATGCTTGCACATGTCATGAGCTATGACTCATTCTAATCTAATCTAATCTAAATACCAATTGGAATATGATCCAAAGGTTTACATTAGATCCTACACTTTGTTATAATGAAACTACCACAGCAAATACATTTATACTCCAATACTCCCTTCTAAATGTTTTGCTGATTTCACACCAAGAGCAGTTCTCAAGTATTCGAATCGATCCTTAGGAAGAGCCTTGGTAAATATGTCTGCCAATTGCTCCTCTGTGCTGCAATAATGCAGTTCAATTGTCCCGTCTTGAATGGCATCTCTTATGAAATGATACCTCCGATTAATATGTCTGGTTTTATGATGAAACACTGGATTCTTAGACATGGCTATGGCAGAAGTGTTGTCACACAACAAAGGTGTAGCCTCCACTTGCTCTTCTCCAAAATCAGATAAAATAAACCTCAACCACATTGCTTGTGTTGTAGCTTCTGTAGCACTTACATACTCGGCCTCTGCAGTAGATAAAGCCACACTGCATTGTTTAACAGAAGCCCAAGAAAACACTCCTGAACCTAAACTAAATGCATAGCCTGAGGTGCTCTTCATGTCATCCAAGCTTCCTGCCCAATCACTATCACAGTAGCCTATCAACACAGTAGCTTTTCCTTTCACATATTCGATTCCAAAATCCAATGTGCCTTGCACATATCTCAAGACTCTTTTAGCTGTCCCCATGTGTTTCCTAGTAGGTTTGTGCATGAACCTTGCCAGCAAACATGATGCATACATTAAATCAGGTCTAGTAGCTGTCAGGTATAACAGACTACCAACCACTGTCCTGTACAAACTTTCATCAGCATCCTCACTTCCATCTTCCTTAGATAACTTGTCATCAACTGCAAGTGGTGTTTTTACTGCTTTACAATCTTTCAATCCAAATTTCTCAAGTAGTGACTTGGCATATTTCTTCTGATGAATAAATATACTCTTATCTGTTTGAATTATGCCCAGACCAAGGAAGTGATGTAACAATCCCAGATCTGACATCTCATATTGCTTCATCATATCCTTCTTAAATTCTTGAATCATTTCATCAGAATTCCCTGTGTAGATAATGTCATCTACATACAGAGATACAATAAGCACACCTGCATCACTGAACTTTGTATACAAAGTAGCTTCACTTTGACTTTTCTCAAAACCCGATCGATTGAAATAATTGTCTATCTCATCATACCAAGCTCTGGGAGCTTGTTTCAGACCGTATAAAGCCTTTTTCAACTTGTAGACCTTATCTTCTTGTCCTTGAACTTCAAATCCCTGTGGTTGATCCACATATACTTCCTCATGCAGTGTACCATTTAGGAATGCAGACTTAACATCCAATTGAAACAACTTCCATTCCTTTTGAGCTGCCAATGCAATTAGAGTTCTAATGGTGTCAAGCCTTGCCACAGGTGCAAAGGTCTCGTTGAAGTCCACTCCGGGCTTTTGAGAATAACCCTTAGCCACTAGCCGTGCCTTGTTCTTCTGCACTGAACCATCCAGATTAAGTTTTGTTTTGTAAACCCATTTTACACCAATTACAGGTTTATCAAATGGCCTTTTGACCAACTCCCATGTGTCATTCTTTTCGATCATCTCAATCTCTGTGGACATAGCTTTTCTCCAAGCCTCATCTCCTGATGCTTCTTCAAAACATTCAGGTTCTATCACACAGAAATTGCACATTTCATAAACTTCATTTAAGCTTCTGAACCTTAATGGAGTATGATCATACATTTGTGAATTGGTATGATCCATTTGCTCTTCTTGTCTTGAAGAAGAAGCAATAACTTGCTCATGTTGTTCTTGTAGTAATTCTGTGCATTCAAATACTGCATCATCTTCAACAGCTTCAGCCTCATTCTCTTTGCTTCCATCAACATCACTTGGAACTGAGATGGACATAGTCTTCTTATTACCAGATTTCCAATCCCAACAAGAGTTCTCATCAAAGATTACATCTCTAGAAATAACAACCTTGTTAGTTTTAGGATTGAACAACCTGTAACCCTTTTCACACGTTCCATAGCCAAGGAATATGCACATTACACTTGTTGCATCCAGTTTCTGCCTTATCTGTGATGGAACCTGTGCATAACATAAGGATCCAAACACTTTTTAAGTGTTTTACTCCAGGCTTTCTTCCACTGTAAGCTTCAAATGGAGTTTTCTTATGCAACACCTTGGTAGGACATCTATTGAGAATGTAGACTGCAGTGTTAACTGCTTCTGCCCAAAATTCAAATGGAATCCCTTTCTCCAACATCATGCATTTAGCCATTTCTACAATGGTCCTATTTCTTCTCTCAGCAACACCATTCTGTTGAGGAGAATAGGCCACTGTGAGTTGTCTTTCTATGCCAAGATCTTCACAATACTGAGAGAATTCCAGAGAAGTATATTCCCCTCCCCTGTCACTCCTTAATTTCTTCACTTTGAATCCACTTTGTAATTCAACAGTTGCCTTGAACCTTTTAAATATGCCAAATGCTTCAGACTTGTTTCTCAGAAAATAGACCCATCCCATTCTGGTACAATCGTCTGTGAAAGTGATGAAATACTTGTTTCCAGCCTTGGTAAGTGTTTGCATTGGTCCACATATATCAGTATGTATTAACTCCAATGGTAGTGCAGCTCTCCAATTTGTTTCTTTAGGAAAAGCATCTCTAGAATGCTTTCCAATAGCACATCCCTCACATACTGTGGAATTCATTCTGAGCTCAGGTAAACCAGTCACCATGTCATGCTCTTGAAGTTGCATGAGAGCTTTCATATTTAGATGCCCGAGTCTTCTATGCCATATCTCAGCTGCTTGTTTAACACCTGCCCTCATAGCCATTTGTATTCCTGGTTGCAACTTCAAAGGAAAGCTTCGATTTCCCTTCATAGGAATTTTAACAACCAGATTAGAGCATGTAAAGTCTTCATAAATTCTGACTTCAATTCCCCCAAACACAAGATAATATCCATGCTCCATCATTTGTCCCACGCTCAATAGATTCTCCTTTAAACCAGGTACTAACATGATCTCCTTGATGTACCGTTTGCCTTGCTTAGTTGCAACCATTAACTCTCATTTTCCAACTACATTAACCAACTCCCCTGTGCCCATCTCAACTTTGGCAGTAACACTTCTATCAATGTTCTCCAGTAAATCTTCTCTTCCTGTCATGTGATTACTGCAGCCACTATCAACATACCAAACATCTTCTCCCTTCTTCATTGCAGCAGCCATACACACATAGAACATGGTTGGATTGTTCTCCACTTGTTTGACATAATTGGCCTGTTGAGTAACCTTCTTTGACCTGCAATCCTTAACAAAATGCCCTGGCTTATCACAGTTATGGCACCTTGGTTTTCCCTTGAACCAACACTCTCCAAAATGAAGTTTATCACAGTACTTACAAGCATTCTTGACATTATCAGAAGGTCCAGTAAATTTTCCTTGATGATGCACAGATTTGTTATTCCATTTCTTACTCTTTGTCTGCCAGTTCTTTGTGGGTTTAAAACTTTGATTGCCATTGTAATTGTTCTTCCTAGGAGCTATACTTAAACTAGCAAAGGCTTTTTCCGTACTATTTTCAGAGTGTCTCTCAATTCTTTGCTCAAACCCTTTTAGAGTGGCAACTACATCCTGCACATCAACTGTCTCCAAATCCCGTGTATTCTCAATCACAGCTACAATACTATCATAGGATCTAGGAAGACTAATCAATAATTTCTGCACTATTCTTTGATTTCCAATACTCTCACCATAACTTTTCATTTGCGTAATGAGATCAAACAAACGCACAAGATACACAGAAAATAATTCATGTTCACCCATTCGAGTATATTCAAAATCACGTCTTAAGCTTTGAAGTTTCACAGATCTCACCTGTTTATCTCCAATAAACTCTTGCTTCAGTATATCCCAGGCTTCTTTTGCTGTTTCCAGAATAGCGATTCGTGGGAAAATTTCATCGGACACAGAACCTTGAATAATCCCGAGAGCCTTAGCATCCTTGATCATGTTCTCCTTCAGCTGCTTTAGCTCAGCGGCAGTGAGTTCTTCGTCTTCTTTCTTCACCGAAGGATTATACCCCGTTTCAACCATATCCCACAGATCGTGAGATCTGAAAATAGTCTTCATCTTTATCTGCCAGAAATCAAAGTTTTCCCCATTGAAAATCGGTGCTCGAAGATCAGCACCACTCGATCCAGCCATATTAGACTTGTTATCGAGTTACCCAGTGATTTTCAGATTGTTCTTCAGTCGCAGCAAACTCGATTCTCTGTCGAGTTCCTTAGCTGCAACCCTTGTCACAGATTCACGCCCAGATTGAGATCCAACCTGGCTCTGATACCATATTAGTGTTTGATTTTCTGGTAGATTCAATGGAACAGTAAAATGCACACACACACAGAGAGCAGAGCTTTCTTCAAGATTTCAGTGTATTCAACTTGTTCTCTAAAAGCAAAGAGCTCAACAAGCATGATTTAACGTTGGAGGAGTAAGAAACAACTTTACTCTCTCACAACATTACAAATCCATCACAACCATTCATTTCTAAGTCATCATGTAAGATGCTTGCACATGTCATGAGCTATGACTCATTCTAATCTAATCTAATCTAAATACCAATTGGAATATGATCCAAAGGTTTACGTTAGATCCTACACTTTGTTATAATGAAACTACCACAGCAAATACATTTATACTCCAATAATTAGTAACTAAGCAAAAACAAGTAAAAGAGAAGGCCAAAAAGCAAGTAATTGACTGCCAAGTAATAATTAACAAAGCAAATGATGTTTTAACATAGTGGCAGAAAACAATCATCCTTTATGTAATATGGCTCAAGTCGATTCTCACCAATTCTCTACCCCCTAACAACTAACTATTTAACACACTAACGTTATCACTTTATTAAAAAAAATAATTAACAAATGTGCTCTTGACCTCTAACAACTAACTTTTTAACTCACAACGTTATCTTTCTGCTAGACAATAATAATAATAATTATTAACAACTATGCTCTTGATCATCTTTAGTATTTTTAACTGAGTTTTTACCCTAATTTTTTAAAAATCCTTTTTATACAATGATAAATTTACAGTAAGAGGTGTGGTGAAATAAATTGGTTATGCACTCTCCATTTATGAAGTTTAATTCTAAGTCATCTCACTTACAAGTGAATAGGAATACAACTAGACATTTAATTTGTCCATTTGGTCGGTTACCTTACCTGACCTGGGTAGAATTCTCCACATCATTCGCTTAGTTGGGGAGTATTAATTTCAAGTATGGCATGCATATGCAGGGCTTTGTTATCCTCCTAATTAACTGACAAATTAGCCTACCTAGAATAAATCAAATGTAATTAAACATGAATTCAGCATGCAGTAGTAGTATTTGATGATTTGAATGAGATCCATCCAGAATTTAATACAGACTAGTCATAGAGGGCCTTTGGTTGTGCACGATCGATCGATCGATCGATTCACATAGCTTGATTACATATATGTGTGTGTATGTTATTAACTTATCTGCGCATTAACTTTCTCAAACAAATGTATGCACAGGTGAGAAGAAAGAAGTAAAGGCTGTTCAAGACTCTCAGAGTCGACTTCGACCTGAAGAAAAAGAAGAAGAAAAGACTTATTTTTGCGGTGGTGCTGCGGGTTCCCATTATAGTGCATTTTGCTGGTCTCTCCATCGACTCAAGTCCCATGTAACTAGTGTTGGCGAGGGCTACAAAATAGTGTTCTTTTTTTCTTACGTAAGGGGTGGTGTTGCGGGCATCAAATAAGGTGTCTCTACTTCTTGTATTAATTGTGGAAAGCTTGATTGTACTTACTGAGTCACTGGTGGAGGCTTGTTCTCCTACACATTATATCACAAAAAGAACACTAAAGATTTAATTAGAGCTCATTTAGTTAAATACAAACTATTCCGTCGAGAATAAAAATATGCGGAGGAATAATTTTCGATGTGGCTAAATCGCCCACAGTTACGTAGAAAATTCGTCACATATCGTCAACGGTGAAAGAAGAAACTCATAAGCAACTGTTTTTCTTTTTGGAGTGAAGAAAACGGTGGGGAAAGTTCTACCAGAGCATAAAAACAAAATGAATTCTAAACAAAGTTTGCTATTTCCATGCTTGTTTGTGCAATTCTTAGTTTGCCTTATTTAGCTAATAATACACAACCCTATCTAACTTTAGCTTCCTTCCTAGCAAAATGAAAACTGTGGCCCGGAATAGCAGAAACAAGAGTGGAAAGAGCACATCTATAATTACATAATATTAAAAAGAATTTGCTTGTATTTATAGCAATTAATTAACTAAACTAGATCAATTACTCAATTAATAATATGGTACTCAAATATATCATTGGTGATGGTGATGATGATGTCATCAAGGGCACTGTGCATTTCTCCCAGGGCCACCATAGTAGAAGTGAGTGCCCCATTCGTTGTTGTAGGAGCTCTTGATGTTGTAGCAATTGGTGTTTTCAGCCAAAGTTGACACATCCCGGACCGAGCTGAGGCTGTTGTCCGAGTCCACAATCTCTAGGTTTCGAAAATAGCTTGCTTTCCCAAAACCGTCTTCAGCGAAATGACCCGAACCCATTTGGGTGGCGGTGTGCTCGCCGTTGGCCCTCGAGTTCACAATCTCGCCGCCCCATTCCACCATAGTTGCCTTGTCCGCCAAGTGTGTAAATAGCTCTGCTGGCCAGTACCCTACCAGGGTATTGTCTCCAAATCCCATCCACCAATTTCCTAGCTTTGGATCCTATAATTAAACATACACATGCATTCATTAACCAAATTGTTCCTCCACCTTAATTAATTTGTATGTTAATATTGGATGATTTGAATTACCTTCCATATGAGAATGGTGACATCGTATTGGTTGCTGGCATAGGATGAGACTGGGGAAATGGCAGCTCCAATGGCTATCCTGCTGTTTGTTTGGATAAATCCGGAACACAAAAGATTGTAGCACCCAGTCGCTTGATATGAATCTGTCTGTATTTTTTATTAAATAAATAAAATAGAAGATTAGACGATATTACTTCTTCGTATTCTTTGAAGTATACTTAAGTTATCGAATAATTAAACAAAATAATATATGAATATTCATTGACATTGAAGCCTCTTAACAATATTAAAGAATTAAATGGAGCCCATATTGCCAAATGATACAAAGAGCAATATCCAAATATCTGTATCTTTATTGTTGACTAACATGCATGCATATAGATTTTCAAAGCTCTAAACCCATGCCCTAGAACTAGAATTTGCACAAAAAATGTGTAGTACTTTTTAACTAGACTTAATAAAATTCTACTCTAGCTACCTCTAGAATAGGGTGTTATTGAATGAAATTGGAAAAATGTGTGTTAGAACTTAGAACCAATTTCTTCATTTCCCAATAATGTCCTAAATGAAGACTTTCACATTACTACCTACTCAACGATTTTTCAATATGCCGGTACACCAAGTGTTATCAAACAATTGGTTGAAATATTATTCTTTTCCAAGTAGCCAACCATCTTTATTATTATAGTTGTTGTACCGGGTTGGGTTCCCGGCACATTGAAGAATCTCTCCTACTCAACATAGGTGTCACAAAAAAAAAATAGTTGTCATAAAATCTTTTATTTATTCTTTAAATAACAAAAACCTACTCAACATAGTTTTCTATGTAGAGAGATCTCTACAATATTATGGTAGAGGAGAGGTGTGGCCGCCCAATCATTTTTATTAAGGGCTCCTTTGTGAAGAGAGGCACCTCCATGTACTTCTCCATGACAAGTGTTTCTAAATAAATATCGGTTAAAATGATTTATATAAAAACTGCTTCTTCCCAAAAGTGATTCCGGCCTTCCTGAAATTACTATCAAAATATTCATAAGTAATTGTCTGTCAACCATGTTGTTTAGTACTCAAATTAATTTGATGAATATATATAAAAGGCTTATCACTTGTGCAATGTGATTAAAGTGTAACAAGTAATTTCTTAGTACGTAATAAGTATTTACAGTTTGACATATAGTAATAAATACTTTATTAAAATTACACAAAGAAAAGCTTTTGTATGCATGACAAATTATGATTTACACAAAGATTTGAGTATGGAAAATCACTAATCATTTTATTTTTTAGGAAAATAATCATGGCAAATATATGCACCTAATTTGTAAGAGAGAAAGGCATAGAATCTGACCGTCCAGTAAGTGAACAATCTAGGTCTGCTGTCACCATAGAGCTCCGGACTGACCTGACTAGTGGAACAATCAAGGCTTCAGGAAATCGAAATTCAACTAATACCATATTCAAAGTAGATAATAGTAGTATTAAAAAAATTAATCCTCTTAATTAGAGGTGATTTAGTAATTAGACCTAATTAAATGTACAAATAAGTAATAAAAATATAATAAATAAAATGGAAGAAGAACCTACCTGCCATCCAGCTTCTATGCTATTGAGATCTGTGCCGTCGAACGACCCGGAAAGAACCCAAATCTGTGAGAGACTGAACTCGTTTACTTGTTCGATCGAAGGGGTCCAAACATTGATTGTCGCCCTAGCGCCATACAACTCTTGGGATATTCCAGTGTACGCGATTGCATGCTACATAATTTTCAATCATACAACATAATCTCAGTTAAATAATCAATTAATGACCATTTACTTGGAATTAGAAAATCTGTATTTTCTATGTCATTTTTACACTAAATTGTTTGTTTGTAAATTGACATCGCTTCTGATCATGTTTGGATAAAGGGTAATTAATGCTATGAAGACTAAATTTTTAAACTAAATGATGTGGGTAGTGAATGATTGAATTATTACTTAAGTGTTGATTAACGTGCTTATTTTCTGTTGATGACATATCATTTGGCTTAAAAATTTGATCTCTCCAACGTTATGATCCTTATATAAATATAGTTCCTAATTGTACTAGGAATGCCTTTCTCTTAGACATTGAGTCTGTTTGTACGGGATGCTCCGGAGACTTTGCTTTTTAATAAAGGTTATCCTTAAAAATAAATAAATAAAACTCAATTTAGAATACGTAATTAGTTTTCATACTGAATTTTTTGATTAGTTTATCAAAAAGTATATTCTACATAAAATATAATAATTGTTAGATAATTGTAACATATAATCTTTATATCTAACATAGATTGGCTTTTCGATAACTTAATTTATATTGTCAAAGTATCATACTTCATGGTCCATACATATTTAATTTTCAACAACTTGTACACATTTAATTTTCAACAATTTATACAAGAAATAAACTATTTATAGCTAACAAATTGTGTCATCCATTTAATGTTCTCGATTACTATGCATCATATCTAATTCCTTAACTTGTTAACTAAAATCCAACTTAATTGCAAAGAAAAAAGAAAAAGAAACACATGTTTCCAAGAAGATGAAGATGATCATGCAGTTGGAAAATATTTTGTTCTTTTTATAAAAAAATACCTAAATTATTCTCTTCTATGAAATAGTTTCAAACTTTAGTAAAATGATTGAGCACACTACCCTGATCAATTATTATAGCTCACATTTGCGGAAATTACACTTGGTATCATATCAAAGTGATGATTAGGATGATATAATATATTATATATAATAGAACACATACACATGGACACGCATGATTTGATGAATAAATGGAGGCTTAATTTGGAGGGGGAAATCATTAGGGTTTTACCTCATGGCCATTCCCACTGACCACATCGGGGGCATCGACGCGTCTGGAAGCAAGATCAGCAGTAATATTCTTATTATTAATATTAAAACTGGTACGATGCTGTTTCTTTCCAAAGTCAAACAAAGACTTAGCCCTCAGCACATCATCCATTGTGCTCCGCCGTATAGGAACCGTTCCTCTCGGACATCTTGTCCCATTTCTATGCCACATTTGCTGCAGTACCCATGCACCCTTAATCACTCCTCCTCCTCCTCCTTGATTAGCAGTGGCATTAATCACATTATTATTATCCTTGATCCCATCTAATTCGTCATCATTATTTTGCTTCATCTTCTTTGTTACTACTGCTTTTGGCCTTTCTGGTGCCTTCCTCTGCAGTTACACGTACATAAATATGATTACACAACAAATGAATAATGCATCAACACCAAACCCTAGCTCATGATTTATACCCGAGCTCATGATTTATTCTGCGACACCATTTAATTGACCTAACGAACTGTTTTTTCACTAATCATCTAAACTACATGTAGGAAAATTCAAATTTATGTACAAATCTTTTTACACTAAATACATCTAAATTACAAAAAAGAATTCAAACGCAAGTACAAAAGGAATGCAGCACTAATGTGACTAATTATATTTTTAACGAGGGTAGAGTGATGTGTGTGTGTGTGTGTGTGTGTTTAGAGAGAGGAATAAATATTCAAAACCCCATCTTTAAAAATGTTACAAAAATTAAATGTAAATCTACAAATTCAATAAATTGTTGGGGAGTGAGAAAGGAAAACTTTTTAAGCTTTTTTTGTACCTGGATCTTGTGATTCTTTAAAAGAGGGTGATCCAAAGCTGGCTGTTTTCTTTTATGAACGCAATCTATGATATCTCCATCTGGACTCTGCAAAAATTGAAAGGAAAATTAATGTATATACATATGAAAGTACCAAATAATTATAAGCTAAATAATTTGATTTAATAATTATTACAAATTGTGAAAAAAGTCATAAAAATCCACATACTTGAATGGTCATGACAGCTGGCTTGTTGATCTTGTTCAAGTGCTTCTCAATCCTTTCCAGTCTCAAGCTGCTAACTTGCTTATTATGCCTTGTGTATTTCAGCTTTCCAGAATAAGCAGCTTCCACAGAAAGTGAAAAATTTTGGAAAAATATGCTGATGAGAAAAAAGTGCTTCAGAAGAAGAACCGGTGACAGGTGCTTTTCTCTCTTGTTCCTTCCACCGAGAGTAGTAGTAGTCCCCATGCTATTATCTCATTCAGTGGCAGAGATGAGAGACAATGGAAAGAAAAAGCTAGAAGCAGGTGCTAGAAGAAGCAGAAGCACTTGACCATTACTGGTAAAACAAACAACACAACAAAATCTGACTATTTTCCTTGATATATTACTTGCACCAAACACCCACACACACAAACCACAAAACTTCAAGGAAAGGGACTTGATGCAATTTGCAACCAAGAGGGTCCTCTCTCTCTCTCTCTCTACACTTACAAAATTAATGGAGAGGAAGGGGAGGTGGGTGAAGGATAATTAAGCTCAGAGCACAGCGCAGAGAGAGAGACCCTTTAGAGCTTCAACATCAAGATCATCATTGCCTGCGACATTGGTTTCATATATATTGGAATCACTGCTGCCTTTTCTTTTTTAAATTTTATAAACCTCTATCAGCAGCTTCTTAACAGGATCTCGTAGCATAAACGAAACGATGTATACAAGTTGAGGGTAAAGAAATTTAAGGAGAGGGGAGGGCAGTGGGCAGTGGACAGGCTTGAAAAGCATTAAAAATGAAAATAAAAAGGGAAACCTACCCAATACCCCCAACTGAAACTTCCACCACCTTTTATTGCACTCCTTCAATGTGTATCTGCCCCAATACACTTTGCCATTAATATTTACTTGAAACCGCAAACCTTCCAATTCTTCTAACTTCTCTAGATCTTTATCTTTCTTTACTTCTCAGACTCTCCATATATTATTTTTTATGTGCAAGTATTTTTTTTAATTTGTTTCTGTAAGTACCTTCTTATATAAGTCTTCCAACCAAGTAACACTCATTTGGCGTATTCTTTGCTTCTAGCACATGGCATTGCATGCCCGGTCACCTTTTCTCACCTAAATGTAGGTATATCCGAATGTGAATATGATATGTTACCATTTACAACACACACACACACACACACATTATGTTGGAAGGAATCCAACCATGTAACTATCCTAATTCTAACCTTTTAATTTAACCTTTGTTTTACTGAATGAACGGAAATGGGGTAAATTGAGACTAAATGATACGAACATAACAGTTTTAGGGGACAAAGTAAGACAAAACTTGTGACATCCCGGCCCGGGGCCCCACCACATCCCAAGCTTGACTCCGTCGTAGCATGATATTGTCCGCTTTGGGCCCTGACCATGCCTTCACGATTTTGTTTATGGGAACTCACACGAGAACTTCCTAGTGGGTCACCCATTACGGGATTGCTCTCGCACGAACTCACTTAAGTGAGTTCCCAAAATGCTCGTGCTAGGAAGAGATGAGCATGTACATATAAGACTTACAAGATCCATGGGGCTCAACGTCCTTGTCGCCACACTTCCGGCTAGGAATTAGCTCAGATACCAAATTGTCACATCCCGGCCCGGGCCCCCACCACATCCTGGGCTCGACTCCGCCATAGCACGATATTGTCTGCTTTGGGCCCCGACCACGCCTTCACGGTTTTGTTTTTGGGAACTCACATGAGAACTTCCCAGTGGGTCATCCATCATGGGATTGCTTTCGCGCGAACTCGCTTAACTTCGGAGTTCCGATGGAACCCGAAGCTAGTGAGCTCCCAAAAGGCCTCGTATTAGGAAGAGATGGGCATGTACATATAAGGCTTACATGATCCACTCTCTTAGGCGATGTGGGATGTTACCAAACTTGTTTCAAATGGTAAAATGAGACTAAATATATAGTAATTTCCAAGGACAAATCAATTAATAAATTTTCCATTGAAGATAGAGTAATGCTTAGGATATTAAATTTTATAAACTAAATGACATGGAAGTTGGTGATTGAATTATTACTTAATCGTTGATAAACGTGTTCATTTTCAATTGAGTGCATTTTTTCTCACCACCATTTATGTGGTGTATGCTCACCATCTTATTTATTATCATTAGATAAGTTTGAATTTTTGAGATTTGTGCTTATCAACTACACAAATCTCGAAATTCAAACTCATCTAATGGTGATAAATTGGGTGGTGAGCAAAAATGCTCCCTTTCTAATTGGTGATACTTCATTTGGTTTGTTAATTTAGTCTACAAATTTAATCTCTCGAGCATTACTCTTGAAGATAACCTTACATGGATTGTATCATACATTTTCTGTCAACATATATAATAATAACGTCAAAGTTATAAATACGTAGAAACCAGCAAGCATCCAATTAGTTGTTACAACAATAAATGAATATGTCTAGGGTTTGAACTTTGAGGTGAGGAAAACGAAACCCAAAGAAAGGACTATTCAAAATTCAACGTACTCGATCGATCGGAACAATGTGTCCCTTGATCTATGCTACAAACGCACCATTCTCCATGTGTGTATACATTTCAGAAATAATGTCAAAATTTTAGTAAATAAAGTAATGGATTGAATAATATGAAAATATTAGATGTGTTTAACATAATAAATGGGTAACCTTCTATTCTCGAATCTCGAATGCTGCTTCTTTGCTTCTCATTAATACAGAAAAAATTTGGTTGTCAGTCTTCTTAACTCCACAAATCTGGATTTGACTCTTAACTTTTAAATTTTTCATTGGGAGGATTTTTGCTCACCATCATTTAGTGTGTTGTATGCTCACCACCCTAGTTATTACCGTTAGATAAATTTGAATTTCGAGGTTCGTGTAGTGGATAAGCACAAATCTCAATATTCAAACTCATCTAACGGTAATAAATAGAGTGATGAGCAAAAATGCAATCTTTGCTTAAATACCCTCCACAACATCTCATGATATTTTACTATAGCATCTCGTAAGGTTTTTTGTTTGGGAAGTGATTTTGCTCGCTATCAAGAACAACTTATATGCAATGGGTCATCACTACTATAGTATTCAAGTCTAATAATAGTGGAGAAAAACTTACACATGACAATGCATCATTGAATCATGACATATGTAACGATGAACTTGTTCCATGTAAATCCTTGATACTTAAAAATATGAAGGACATACTAAGCGAAAAAGTGTTTCAGTTAGTTGAAAAGAATAGTAGATCCACCCGAAAATTAGGACACTAAACTAGTTTCATTCACCCTTTATTTTTCATGCACAACTCTATTATTTTTTACAAAATTAAAGAAAAAATCAACATAGAGATAAATCGAAATATGCCGAAAGAGAAAAGGTCCTTTGGGTTCATATAAGTTGGTGGTATATACAGAGCATTTTTTTTCTCAAAATTCAATAGCATGGTATATATGCCTTGTGGTAATCAAAGTGAGAGTGGTCCAACACCAATGAGTTTGAATCGATCAATTTACCTTGGAGCATGGGAAGTGCAGAAAAAAATGCAGAGTAGACCCTAGCTACTCTTGTATATATATATGTTCACTGTAAATAATAATCCCGACAAAGTTAAAGACATGCATGCATGCATGGAAAATGATAAATAAGACAGGTAGCTACGTATATACGTACGTATTTCAGTCAGAAATATTTTATTTTTCTTTTTTAACAAAGTAGGAAATAAGTTGATATATAGGACTGGTACATATTTGGAGCTGCTTGGTATTTGAAATACATGACAAAAAGGAAGAAAATCATATTTACCAATATTAACTTTCCCAGAATATTTTTTTTCCACCTAACTCAAACCTCATGAAGGGTATTAATTTACTAGTCCAGTTGAGAATGTAGGTTTCTTTGATTATTCAGATAGTTTACATTTAACATGCTCAATATTTTAAAAACATTTAAAACGTGGGATTATAATTTCCCACAGACAATACTGAGGGCATTTTTTCAATTAAAAAAATATTATTTTGTGTTTCATTCAAACCAAATAAATTAACTGGAAGGAAGGGTAAATTCGCAAGTGTAATTAAATTCTGAAATGATACTAGTACGTACTAAAACGCCAAGTGAGTTAATTGGACAATGACCACACAGAATTGGGAGGGTCCCTTTGATCTAAGCACTAATAAATAATTTGGTATATAATATGATTCTCTCTCCTTCAAATCCTCTCCTCTTTCACTTTCCTCTTTTTCTCTCTATATATATAAAAAAAAGTGAACACTCAAATGTTAATATGGTTTAATCGTGACCGTCGAAATAGAGATTTGGAAGGGAAAGAATTCTATTCCGTCGAAATAGAGATTTGGAAGGGAAAGAATTCTATTCCAATTGGCATATGTCTCAACAGTCAGTCCACAAGAAACAACTCTGAACTCATATGATATATGAAACGCTCATGCACATGCAGCTCAGTGATAAAAAGGGCATTTCAGTCTTTGCACCATAGGCTTGCTTTTAAGCCAAGAAGGCTTGAATGGAAGACAACAGTATCACCCAACAATGTAAGTTTGTTGATATTTACCAAGATAACCCTCTCTCTCTCTCTCTCTCTCTCTCTCTCTCTCTCTCTCTGTTGTGGTTGGAACAATCTGAACTTTGCAATCACTCATGGGGTGAGGGTCCTGAGGGAAGTTTTAACGGCTAAGGAAAGATAACCATGAAACTTAAAAGGTGGCATAACCCCTTGGTTAAGAAAGAGATACCAATCATAATATTAGTTAGAACTTGCTTTGCTTTCTTTTTCCCAAACTTCTACCAACCCATAAGTGGAAAGGAAGAAAAAGACCTTATGTTTGTCACCCATGTAAAGACACTTGGTATGGAATGGAACGAACCAAAGTGAATAAGTGATCGATAGAGATACAAAGGGGTGAAAAGACATCCAAATTCTAAGAGATTCAGCCAAGTTGGTAAAGAATGTACCACAAAATATTGATAGAAGCGATTGGAAATACACTCTATGATCATGAATTATTTGATATCTTCGTAATGGTCATGCAGTGCATTTCTAATCCCTTCTTTCTAGTGCTTTGCAATGTATTTCTTCCTCACTTGAGTTGAATCCCTTGAAAAATTTGGAAGTCCATCACCCAACCATAGCCCTAAATATGCTTGAACTAAATAATGTCTTTAAGCAAAATGTGCATGTTATTGGTTTACAAAATTTTCTGATATGCAATTTGTTTGTCTTATCCTACAGCATGGACTACTTTCAGCGACAAATTAAGGGCCTATAGCGACGACATAGTGAGGAAAGTTTCGTCGGTAAAATCCTTCTGCGGCAGAACTTCACTCTATAAAGGGGCGTTTTGTATATATTTTGATGAGAGATCGCGAGTGGCATACTAGGAAGATGAAACACATGAAAGACAAAATGTAGCTTACAAAAATGGACAAGCCGACACGCATCGCCCTCGTTCTATACACGATCCTCGAGTATACATTGTACTTGTAATAATACCCAGGTTACAAAAAATGGGTAAAGAAGCCTCTATGATTTGATCTTTGTGCATCCGCATTTCTGTGATTGAAAGGTGGCATGAATACGTCTGTAGGCATCCCAAACATATGGATTTTCTCTACCTCTCCACTCTTTAAGTAGCGGAAAACAAAATATCGCCTCGGAAAAGAACCAAATTTTCAGCCACTTACCGTGTCCTCACCGTCTTCACTATCATCGCTGCAATTCCCAGATGTAATAAGCAGTTCAAACCAATGACTAAAACCAGAGCACGGACTAGTAAAATCCATCATCGTATAATTATTTCTTTTATATCTCATATATTATTATATCTTGAAGTATTGTATGTACCTATTTTCGGGAAGCTTTGACATTCGTCTGGCATCCAAGCCTGTGATGAACTTTTGTGCAGCTTGAACATTTTCAGGACCTGGAAAAATGTGGAACCGAAACGGTTACAGCTGCAACCTTTTTGCAGAAACACCGTGATAGTTGCAGTAAAACAGTGCAAGTTAAGCAGAAAAAAAGTACCCTTTGACAATTGGAAAGCATGCAGAGCACATCTTTCTGCTGCGAGTCTTGCGGGAGTACTTCCATCTTTCAAGCATTCAGCAAGAGCCGGTACAATAATATTGATACGAGCCAAAATAACCGAAGCATTTTCCTGTAATACAATTTACCGTGCATAAATTAAGGATGCGCAGTTCCATAATTTCAACATGAAATTCCAAAAGCACAAAGCACATGCCTTAGAAACTCGTTTTATAGCAGATAATGCCTTTCTTCTAACTTCACTAGAATCATCGCGCAAAGCTGACACTAAGGATGATATAATTTCCAAATGAAGTGACGTATTAGAAGGATCACTTCGGAGCTTATGAATCATAAGTCTCCCAAATGCCTTGGTTGAAGTTTCACGCAGTGGGAACTGTTTGAAGAAAAGAATCACTACTTTGTAAAGCATAAATCAATAAAATAAAATAAAAAATAAACGCAAATATCAAGATTAAATACCTTCTCATCAATCAAGGCGCCCTTAAGCCGGTCCAAGATAGATGGAAACTCTGGAGACAAACACATAGTGGAAGGGTTGTGCCTGAGCATGGATGATATTGTGAGTACATAGCCATGTCTAGCAGACAGGCTAAGAGATGGTGGAAAATCAGAGAGTTCCTGAAGCAGCTCTGTCAGTTGATCATCTTCTAGGTACTGAATATCAATAACGAAAAGTTAGGTCAACAATAAAGAAAACCATTTTAAAAGAGAGCGGGTACAGAATCTTGAACTTCATGATTAAGTGAAAAATCAATCTAGAATCCATAATTGCTAATCCAGAATTATCCATGACATACCTGGGATGTGATCCCCAAAATGCTTGCAGCAGATATCTGAAGCTGGTCATCATCATGATGAATCCAGTCCTTAAGTTGCAAGTAGAACGAGTTCTAACAGCACTGCTCACACTTTTTCCGGCATGCTTTAGGACACCTTCAAGAGCAGACAAACTTGCCTCCCGAACCCCACTATCCAGAGCCTGACAGTGAAATGAGATATTTGTTCAATCAAGATTTGAAAGTACAAGAAAGAAGATCCTAACTAACAATTACCTGCAAACTGGATAGGAGGTCTCCAACTAAGGGGTCGACCTGGGTACTGAGAGCACTAAGCTTTCCGAGTGCAAGGGCAGCACCTGAACGAACGATTTTGCACTTGAAAAGTATCTAATAAGCCGAATATATGGAGAAAACAAGCTGAACTACTTGTGCCCACTGTAGAAATATATGAAATTTAAAACACAAGCAGTTGAACTGAAACCATTATGATTATAGCCATTTTCACATCGGGGACATTAGCTGAGACATCACTACTAAGACACGCACCATTTAAAGGACAACCCAAACCAAGTACCCGTGAACCAAAAAGCACATTAGCAAAACATTACTAGATGATTGTACTATAAGCCAACCTTGTGCTATCCTGTAGACACTTTACAAATGTTGTCTGAAGCTGAGGAAGAAAAGGTTTCAGCGCCATTCCACCCTTTCTTAACATGATTGTCAAGGTAGATAAAATAGCACTCTTCACCTGCCAAGGGAACCGGTCACCTATTATCCGGATAAGAGGCCTGCAGTTGCAATCCAATAGTAGCCAGTAAGATTTATGGAAAGTTAGCATCCCGCATATATCAGGCTCAGTTACATTACAATACTGGCCTAGGTCATGAAAGCCAAACAATGTTAACTGAATCTACAATTTACGAAGCAAGTGATACAATAAAGACCATGAATATTTTCGAGAGTTTGCCTCCCAGAAATTATTTCCTCAGGTTAGACTCAAGTTCTTTCATACAAAGAAAAAGTACAATATGTTTGATTACTGAGCAGCCCAATGTCTAGAGACAAAGAAAAATAGATTGTAAATATAAACACGCGTTTCATTATTTTTACAGCCTCTACAAAACTTGAGTAATAAGCAAACAAAATCATTCCATTAATCAAGAAATCAAGACACAATTTCATACATTGACATCAATGAGGTCAAAATGAGACATCAAATTTAGGGAACAAAGTTTATCTACCATTCTTTAATCTTACGTACCCTGTGATTGGGATGACAAACTCTTTTAGTGCCTGTTCACTAGTCACTTCGATCAGTTCGCCGAGACCCAATGCTGCTTGCTCTCTTAGTTCAGCAGATCCACTTGTTAAACCCTAAAGGCAGTACAGGTAATAGCTTAAAATGACATGCCCCAAAAGCAATGTAAAGCTTCTTTTTCTTTTGCAATACGATAGAAACACCACTTTATTACAACAAAAGAAAACAAAACAAACACAATGGACTAGAAGTCCATAACTGCTGAAACAACAGCTGAAGGACCAAAGCCCATGAAGCAGCCTCTCAAGGATTCTCTCTTTTACTTCCACAATTAAAATATAGAAATGAATTGGATTTCCAAACCATTACAAAGTAGCTATAATGATGTACTGTTGGTATGAACAAACATACAAGAAGACAATAATTTACTGCCTTTCATTTGACTGGAGAATCCAAGGAAAAGAATAGCAAACATACTTGGTGAAATATTGGAAGCACTGGTTGAAGTGCTTTTGGTAAACAAAACCCAGGTATGACTATTGGTCTCCCTGCAAGGTCATGAACACAAGATGTTCCAGTTAAAAGGCTAGGCCATTCACGGGAAAACATATAGAATACACAACATATGGAATTAATTTTAAACAAAAGCATTTGCCTACTTGGATTATTGCCTACCTTCTTCTTTCTACGCTCCTTATCCCTGGAAGTAGATACAGCATCTCGTACTAATTTAATATATGAAGGAAGTACCTCCTTGGGAACTGAACTTACAACCCTTGACAAAGCTTCCCAAGAAACCTGTTGAACAGAAGGTAACATACAATGTTATGTAATTGGAATCAATAACAGAAGCTGAAATGCTCATAGCACATACCACCACAGTAGCTGAATCAGAATCACTGAGCAAAACAATCAGGGTAGATATCACGTTTGGAGCTTCATCAACCAAATATAATTTACTGTTTTTGAAGAAGTAGCCGATAAGGTATGAAGAACTTCTTCTAATTGAAGCCTGAAACCATGAATACAATAGAGTGAGAGAGGGATATAGACATGATTAAAGCATTCAATTACATTGTTAGTAAAACAACTTAATACCTGACTATCACTGACAGCTCGAACAAGCTCAGATATAAGAGATTCAACACCTTCCTCATCTATGACTAGGACCACAGTCGCAGCAGCCTCCTTTGCCAACTTTGGAATTTCCTAGAATTTCAAAAAGAAAAATATTCAACCTGATTAGGTTTCAAATTGCCAAAAAGGGAAAAGAAATATGTTCTCAAACAAGCCAGAAGATTGCAGATTGCAACAACGTACCTTCTCATCAGCACCCATTGCAGAAAGTAAAGCAGGAAGAACAGTACCAAGATGAGGGTTAAGACCAGGTCCAGCCACCTCAGCTACAGCTCCAAGAGCACGTGCTTTAAATGCACTGGATATGTCAGCAATTACAGTCAACAAGAAGCACCCACAAGGACATTATTATTTCAAATATCAATAAAGGAATATAAGAAGGTAATTTGAGAAAGAAATACATACGTAAGTGGCAGGTGGACCAGCTTGGGTAAGAGGTGGGGCAAAACAGCACAAATCCGGACACTAAAACAAAAAATACAGCAACTTAGCACAACAAAAGTTCTTCGAGTAAGAGAGGGCGAATGAGAGACATAAAATGTAAGTGGATATTTCACCTTAAGATTTGTTTGAGGCCATCAAGAGCAGTATCAGAAGTTTGATCATCCTCCAAAGCACGCAAAAGAGTGGGAACAATTTCATCGATTGCTTGCATTCCAGCACTCTACATTGTGACTCATATTTTAACTTTATTCAAAGATGACCATCTTAAAATCAAAATATATAATAAAATAGACAACGAACCTTGTAGAGAGTGTTAAATGCTAACCCAGCAGCCTCACGAACCTCAGGCATGCTGTTAACAATTAAAATGTAAGGCCGCTGAAGGAAAGAAAAATAATTCTAGACAGATTTGGAAATTCATAAATATCATAAGAGAAGACAAAACCTGTCCGAAAGAGCAGTTCGCATGGTCGGTATGAGCTCATCCATGAAACTCAACAACTGATTTTTTCCAGCACTGGCCATTACTTCACTCAGACCAATGCATACTCCCTGATATCACAAGAGAGTTAGAAATGTGTTAGCAAACTAATCAAACTGATGCACTGGTTGGGGGCACTAACCCAAATGATACTTTAGTCTCTATGTAAGACAACCACAAAAATACATCCATGTTCAATTCCAAAACAAACCCCCTTTTAGGGGTGAGACTAAATGATAATGAGAATGCTCAGTAAATAACACAGTTGCAGCATCATAACAAACAAAATAAAAAAGGAACTCTCACTTGTCTTTTGCCGACGTCAGAGTCCTTTAGCCCTTGGGATAAAATTGGGATGATCCATGGAAGTACTCTTTCACCAAGTTTCCTGACAAGCTCACCCAGTGATCGCCCAGCAACCTGCCGCCTTTCAGAGGACGATGAAGCAAGAGAGGCAATTAGAGTATTCATTAAAACTGGCATTATTTCCTTTCGAGTTTTTGGAGTATTTGCCACAATAGTTTTCCATACATGCAGAGCAGCCAGACAAAAAGGTAATTTTGACTTAAAAGTTAGGTATGCTCCGAAAATAAATACAAATTGAACCTGTGCTAAATAAGTACTCTCCCTACCTGACGAACTGATAAGCTGACATCTGTTCGAACCGTATATAATGAAGCAAGAACTTCATCACGCTTTTCCCTTCCCAGAACCTCAATGATAGCCCGACCCTGTGCTTCAGTACTAGCACCTTCATCATCACTGCCACCCTCAAGTAAAGCTTTCCCAGAAGTTCCAGCAACCTGGATTTGAAGAGATTATCTCAGCAACCAAAGACTTAGAAACTTCACACACACACACACACACAAAAAAAAAAAAAAAAAAGAAAAAAAAAAAAAAGGAAACAGGGTGAAGACTTAATTACCTTAAATAAGAGATCACCCAATAGTTGCCGAATCCGCCAACTATCGTTAAAGATACCATCTTCAACAACAGGAAGGAGCAAAGGTAAAGACCTGGACGTAAAAGAAAAACAGAAAAACAAACTGAAATCCATCAGATGGAAACCATTATGACAACATTATATGTCGGGGAAGCATCCCAAATTATGGAACATCCCACTCAAGTATGAGCACTCAGCCCAGAATGCAATATGAACAACCATTTATAATCCAATTATTCCCAAAAGGGTATAAGATATTCAATGTTGCACAACATCCAGAGACTTGGGAATGATAATTAAATTGAGCACAAATTGGTAGTATTTCCTAAGAAAAGTTCACTTTTGGTTGCCATCAAGGTCATTAAAGAGCAAAGTAGCTTTAACTGGTAAAACCCATGGCACTGTACAACAACCACAAGATTGTACCCCCACCTTCACCAGGATTAGAGGTTCACTGGACTAGAGAGATCAACCTCCCGTCTTGTAGCATATAGGTTCAATGGGCCTCCAATGGACCACAAATTACCTTGTTATTCAATACTTTTGTAGACTAGAACAAATATCCAAGACTCTCCGACAAACAATTCATTAGAGAGCTATCACAATGATCAACCAGGGAAGTGCTTACGTTGTTGCATAATGCTCAACCAGGATATGCCCGGCACCTAGTGCCGCCTCACATACAGACTCATTTTCATCGGCAAGACCTGTAAGAGTATAAGCTCCCATTAAGTTTAAATAGAGCACCAGAGTCCTATTGTGATATATGATACCATATTTACAGAATACCAAAACTCCACACACTGTACTTACCATCTAAAATAGCAGGCAGCACCTGCTGTAAATAGTTCTGGAATTGGACGCCCAATGACCTTGGTAAATACTACAATCAATTCCCAAACAATACATGACCATTAAACAGAGCTGGTAAAACAAATACTTGCAGTAGTGGTTAGAATGTTTAAAACATACTGTCTTCACCTAAAATAATGTTAAATATCCATCACGGACAGACACTTTTTGATGAGAACAGTTTCGGATAATATCAGGAAGTGCAAGCTCAAAGTACTCAGTTCCAAGTGCAGCTAATACCTGGATTGGATCAAATGTCTCTCAGCAAAGCAAGGAAATAATTATAGCACGTATATATGGAAAAAATAAATACATGTCTGCATAAAGAATCATCATTGTCAAATGCCCGCCATATTGACACTATGGATATCATGTTTTCCAGCTTACAAGTATATATATACTCTTTCCTTGACCTATTTTTTTTATTTAAGTTTCAATAAGGATATTTCCACTAAATACATTGAAAGTAAATTGGGCGGAGAGTCATTTAATTATTGGATAAAAAAAAAAAGCATACATTGGATGAAATAAATGGCCTAAGAAAGTTATGACATTATAATTCACAGCATAAATAATTGGCTTGTAATCATTAACATTACAATGAAAGCATGATCTAAAACTTACTGGGATTTGAGTGAAAGGAAACCAATGAACATTTAAGTTACCAAGTAATGCAAAAGAACTCACTCTTACTTTCAATATACAAAAAGCTACAATCAAATTATAGCATATTTCTAATAAATGTAATACCAGATATAAACCTGACCATGTTCCCAGCTTTTCAAGCATGCAATTATATTTCCCTTTTCAAAGTAACAATTAATATGGTATGCAACAGAAGTTTAACCATGCTCAGACAAAAAAATAAAGAA
Source organism: Malus sylvestris (assembly GCF_916048215.2). Lineage (NCBI taxonomy): Eukaryota > Viridiplantae > Streptophyta > Magnoliopsida > Rosales > Rosaceae > Malus > Malus sylvestris. The sequence goes on from NC_062263.1 coordinate 30,113,956, forward strand.
AGAATTTCTTAGTTTAAAGAGTAAAACTGACCTCACTCAACCCTTGAGCGGCTCCAGAGCGCTCAACATTACTATTATCAGATTTAAGTGTATCAAACAACCAGGGAACGAGATCTGGGAAATGATCTTCGCCCATTCCCCTTATAAGGGATCCAAGGGCCCTTGCTGCAACTGACCGAACTTCTGGAATTGGATCCACAAGAACCTAGTTTTGAGGCATACAAGTACTTAGAAAACAGTTGTATAGAAGAGTCAAATATACCACTCTTGAAAAATGGTACCTTTTTCACTTCAGGAAGAAGTAAGCCAATATATGGAATCATATCCTTAGGTTCAGTAACTAATGAGCACATGTTGCCAACTATTTGTGCTGCTTTCTTTTTAGTCCAAGCACTCCTTTCCCGTAGCCCTCTATGTACTATTGGCACCAACAGTGCCAGTGAAGGAGCATCAATTGTATTAATAAAAGTGGTCTGCAATGAATTCAAAACGTTCAAATAAATAAATGAAGGAAACAAAGTTAAAATAAAGTAGCAGAGTTCACCATTCAAATCCTTACCTGTAAGAGAATATCAAGAGAGTACTTTGTATGGTCATTTGGATCTGAAAGACCCAGTAGAAGAGTAGGAACAAGGGAAGCTATCTCAGGATTCTTTATTACACTCCCAACCTAAGAATAGAACAAAAACAAAATGCATTAACAATGATTATAAAGTATAAATAGGTATCTCATTGCAAAATTTAAAAACCTGTTGAAGTGCCGTTTGTCCTGCTGACTGGACTTTAGGATGTGTATCTGTTAAAACCTGCAAGTGCAATAACAAGGTTAAGAACAAAGCATAAGACAACAATATACATATTCTAAAAGTGCTACATAAACTCATGTCCATATAAAGACAAACCTCAGTCAATTTTGGAACAATCTTCGGGAGACACTGAGATAGCTGTTGAGGAGCACAATAGGCCATATCCCCATGCAGTTGGACACTACTTTGTTTTGTACGCCAAGCTTTATCTTCAAGACCCTATCAAAATAATGTATTTATACATTATGGTCAGAGACTAAAATGACAAATTTGAGGATTAAGAAAATTTCCCAATAAGTTTATAAATAAATAGGTAAGGTATAAGATAATTACCTTCAAAAGAGATGGAAGAACCAGTTTAACTCCTTGAGCACTGAGTTGAGACATCATTGCACGAGCTGAACACTCAGCACCTTCACGAACTGCAACAACTTGATCCGAGAATGAAACCAACAGTAGTGGCAACATTTAAATTACATACCTGCATCAGAAAGATGATAGGAGGACAGATAGAGAGAGTTCAGGTGAATATCAAAGTCCATAAAGAAAACTTCTTTGATCATAACCTATCACTTACGGGTCAAATAGTCTTCCGAGTGATTCATAGAGACACTCAAATCCGAGCAAAGCTCCTTCACGACATTTGGCTGAATTCCTGTAATGGAAAGGAAATACAAAAATGAAAAGCTGCATCCCCAAAAAATAACAAAATAGAAACAATAAAATGCATAAGAAACAAAAGTTTTGAGTAATCTAGCAATCTTGCAACAATAAATGACTCACAACGCCAAGACCCTTGTATTCTAGAAGTTGCAACAGAAGCTTCAAAAGATTCAAAATGAATGAGAAGAGGAAAGAAAACTCCACAACCTCAAAATCAACAATTATTTGTCCCCACAGAATATACTAGCTTAAGAGCAGTCCAACGACACAATGATGATATCTATCAATCATTCAATGACTAATCAATATATGTTTGGAAACATCACTAAACAAAACTCACAAAATATAATTGTCTACAACATATATAGAAATGCCGGTCAACTTCTTAAACCAGGGTTAGAAATACAACCTATCTATGAGTCCTTGTAGTCGAGCTACAATCCCATATTTCTTCAGGCAAGAAATACTGAATCCCTTGACCACTCCAGCAAGCCCAAAAGCAGCTCCACGGCATTCCCCATATTTGTCACTCTTCAGCAGTTTATCCAAAAGCTTCGAGACAAGAGCTGGTCCATCATCCTTGTACAGAGAAAAGAATAGGATTAGCTTTCCTCTTAACGTCAATACTGTATCTATCAACATAAACAATGTCATAAGACAATGGAAAAAACAAAACTTGATCAAAGAGGAAAACTAATGTAGCTACACTTGAGTCATGTCATACTTGCTTTGACTGCATTAGTGGAGACAGGCATGCAGATACAGCCCGTTGAACAGCTTCTGATGGAGTGTTTAGCACATCCAACAACTTCTCGACAACAACATGAACTTTTGGATCATCCTGTTCCAGAGTACAGACAAACGCTAAACTGTGAATTCCGGAAAGCTGTGGTCACTGGTTATCTCACAAAAGAAAAAGGAAGGGAAGGGATGAAATCAAAAAAAGGAAACAGTAAAGACAGTACCTTTGCGAAATGTTTTGCCAATGCTCCAGTGAAAATAACAACTCCCTCGCGTACCAAATCATATTTCTCTTCATCTGATGCCTCAAGTTAAGTTATTGTGTAAGATAAATTATGAGGTTCATGTGGTAGCTTGGCATGGAAACAACAGTTCCAGCCATTTAACACAAAAACAGACATGACCTGAAAAAAAACTCCAATAATTTTGCAACCATCACTAGTTAGGAAGTGAGAAAAACCTTTTTGTTCAAGTAGTTCTCAAAGATGGGAAATAGCAAGGAAACATTATCCCTGCCATGCTTATCAATAATCATAATACCAGCATTGATCATTCTTCCCCTAACATCAGCATTAGGATCACCCTGCATATTGAGAAGCAATGACAAACTGATTAAAGTTAATTATGTCTCCTTTCTGAACGGAGAATTAGATGGAGATCTCAACCATAGAATACAAGCTGGATGGATGAAGTGGAAGAGTGCATCCGGCGTGTTGTGTGACCGCCGTATGCCACTGAAGCTCAAGGGAAAATTTTATAGGACGGCAATAAGGCCGGCGATGCTGTATGGCACAGAATGTTGGGCGGTGAAACATCAACACGTACACAAAATGGGTGTAGCGGAGATGAGGATGCTTCGTTGGATGTGTGGGCACACGAGAAAGGATAAGATTAGGAATGAGGATATCCGGGGTAAAGTAGGAGTAGCCGAAATTGAAGGAAAGATGAGAGAAAATCGGTTACGGTGGTTTGGACATGTACAAAGAAGGCCTACTGACGTTCCGATTAGAAGATGCGACTATGGGACAGAGGTTCAGGGCCGAAGGGGTAGAGGAAGACCTAGGAAAACTTTGGAAGAGACTCTAAGAAAAGACTTAGAGTACTTGGATCTAACGAAGGACATGACACAGGATCGAGCACAATGGCGTTCTAAGATTCATATAGCCGATCCCACTCAGTGACTTGGATTTTCCAAGTCTCCAACCGAGAAGTTTTCCTCACTCGGGAAATTAAGGGAACACTACCCCAACCTACATGCTCCACTCAGAAAGCTTCAACATACAAGCTTTAACAAAAGAAAATTCAAAGAACTTAGCGAAGAAGGCTTTGGTGTATTTAACACAATACGTTGAAATGAAGGAAAGCTTATTTATTGATATCCCCGATAAGCTACAAATATGTACATATACATGAGTCAAAATAAGCACACAAGAGGGAGCCTTCACAAAGGTTGCTTAGGAGAAGTCTCAGCAGTCGGTAGAGCCCCAGAAAGAGAAGGCACCGAAGGGGGATCATTTGGAGCCTCAGTACTGGACAGAACCCTAGAAGGAGGAGGCATCAGAGGTTGATCATTTGGAGCTTCATTACGCGGTACAGCCCCAGAAGACGAAGGCAATAAATGCCTTTGGAACAAACCCACAAATCTCTGATGATCAAGTAAAACCTGACCATCAGTTTCCTTCATCTGGTCAAGCTTCCTCTTCATGTTTGTAGCATAGTCATGTGCGAGCCGGTGCAACTGTTTATTCTCATGCTTGAGCCCTCTAATCTCCTGTTTGAGACTCATCACTTCAGCCGCCAATGATTCAACTTGGCGGGTTCGAGCAAATTGGCGTTGGGCCATATTAGACACAGAACCTGCACACTGAACACTGAGAGCCAGCGAATCCTTAACAGCTAACTCATCAGACCGTTTGGAAAGTAGTCTGTTATCTTTGGGAGTGAGAAGGTTCTTGGCCACCACCGCAGCGGTCATATCATTCTTCATCACGGAATCCCCAACGGTAAGAGGACCAGTAGGGGAGACGAAGGATGGGCGCCATATGTTGTCTGGAGAAGGCGGGGCTGCCTCTTCAACAAGGTTCAAGTCAAAACGACGGTCGGAGGGGCCAGACATTTTCAAAGGTGTTGAAGAGAGAAGAGGTCGGACAAATCAAGATCTTAGAAGTGCAAGAATGAAGCTTCTACTGGTGGAGATTCAAGTGTGCTTTGGAACTTAATGTCAGCCCCTATAAAAATCTGCACTCGACGAAGCTTCAGAAATCGAAGAGGCGCCTGCTCAGAAATCGAAGAGGCGTTTGCTTTCTCAAAAGCTGGGCTGCTTAGAGATCACGAGGGTTGATCTCAGAAATCGAAGAGGCGTTTGCTTTCTCAAAAGTTGGGCTGCTCAAAGACCACGAAGGCCGATCTCAAAAATCGAAGAGGCGCTCGCTTTCTCAAAAGCTGGGCTCCCCAGAGACCACGAGGGCCGATCTCAGAAATTGAAGAGGCACCTACTTTTCCAGCCTTTTCCAGCCTTGTCAGCACCTGTCACACGCACACTCAGTTTTGCGGAAATTATGGGCATTCTGTCAAAGACTTCTGGGGAAGTAGAAAACACATGAATCTTACTGTTCAATCACCCACTTCCCACACGCAACAATAGCTCATGGGTACCACAAATAACTTTGCCAAAGTTCTCTGCCAAAGTTGAGCACGTGAAGCTTGCAGCTCCCACTACATCGCTCTGACCAAGAAGGGTAAAAGAATAGCAAAGAAACAGCACTAACAAAGTTTAGACCCATAAATTTTGAAGGTCTAGCTACCATATTATTACCCACAAGGGTAAAGGAACAGTACCACTGCTGGATAATTGGAAAGTCCCTGTGTGTCAACCTCTGTGCTTCGTGGCAAGGTAGACTAGCAAACATGCCCAACCTTTACTCACATTCGAGAAAACACTCCCAATAAGATTGCTTGCTCCAAAATCGAAGAGGCACCGTCCTCCGAATCTCGAGAGCCAGACTCCCAACATGACTACTTTCTTAAAAATCGAAGAGAGGGTAAAGGAACAGTACCATTGCTGGATAATTGGAAAGTCCCTGTGTGTCAACCTCTGTGCTTCGTGGCAAGGTAGATTAGCAAACATGCCCAACCTTTACTCACATTCGAGAAAACACTCCCAACAAGATTGCTTGCTCCAAAATCGAAGAGGCACCGCCCTCCGAATCTCGAGAGCCAGACTCCCAACATGATTACTTTCTCAAAAATCGAAGAGACACTGCTCCCCGAATCTCGAGAGCCAGACCCCCAGCATGATTGCTTTCTCAAAAATCGATGAGGCATCGTTCTCCGAATCAATCGAAGAGGCGCTCGCTTTCTCAAAAGCTGGGCTGCTCAGAGACCACGAGGGCCGATCTCAGAAATCGAAGAGGCACCTACTTTTCTAGCCTTGTCAGCACCTGTCACACGCACACTCAGCTTTGCAGAAATTATGGGCATTCTGTCGAAGACTTCTGGTGAAGTAGAAAGCACATGAATCTTACTGTTCAATCACCCACTTCCCACACGCAACAATAGCTCATGGGTACCACAAATAACTTTGCCAAAGTTCTCTGCCAAAGTTGAGCACGTGAAGCTTTCAGCTCCCACTACATCGCTCTGACCAAGAAAGGTAAAAGAATAGCAAAGAAACAGCACTAACAAAAGTTTAGACACATAAATTTTGAAGGTCTAGCTACCATATTATTACCCACAACTGTAAAGGAACAGTACCACTGCTGGATAATTGGAAAGTCCCTGTGTGTCAACCTCTGTGCTTCGTGGCAAGGTAGACTAGCAAACATGCCCAACCTTTACTCACATTCGAGAAAACACTCCCAATAAGATTGCTTGCTCCAAAATCGAAGAGGCACCGTCCTCCGAATCTCGAGAGCCAGACTCCCAACATGACTACTTTCTCAAAATCGAAGAGAGGGTAAATGAACAGTACCATTGCTGGATAATTGGAAAGTCCCTGTGTGTCAACCTTTGTGCTTCGTGGCAAGGTAGACTAGCAAACATGCCCAACCTTTACTCACATTCGAGACAACACTCCCAACAAGATTGCTTGCTCCAAAATCGAAGAGGCACCGCCCTCCGAATCTCGAGAGCCAGACTCCCAACATGATTACTTCCTCAAAAATCGAAGAGACACTGCTCTCCGAATCTCGAGAGTCATACCCCAGCATGATTGCTTTCTCAAAAATCGAAGAGGCATCGTTCTCCGAATCTCGAGAGCCAGATACCACAGACCACTTTTTCAAAGTGCTCTGACAGAGTTAAAACATGTGAAACTGGCAGTTCCCACTACCGTGCTATGACCAAGCAGGGTAAAGGAATAGCATTACTACTTGTTGTTAGGGAGACTCCTATATATGTCGACCTCCATCCCCAACGGACAGGCAGACCTGCAAAAATGCTCAACCCTTCATCATATCTGAGAGGGCACTCCCAACGAAGCCTTTCGAAATATTCAGCTTTCTTTCCCCCCGATAATACCTCTGCAAACAAGCTATACTAGAGCAAGAATATCTCATATCATCAGGGTTAAAAGCAAGAGTATCCCATATCATGCTTTTTCCCTGTCTTTTCTTTTGGCCTTGTTTTTACCTGCAAGACAAGGAGAAAGAGAGCAATCAGTCAGCACTTGGAATCAAGCTTCCAGCCAGGAACTGACTGCCTGGAACCCCTTACCTGATTACTTACCTGGCATTGCTCTCGAGTACTCATCTTCAACATCTTATGTTTCCAGGGAAGATTCCGCATCTGCTTGAGAAACAGATAGGGCAAGTGCGAAGGATACAAGGAAGCATGTGGAGACAAGCGTAACAGCACACGTGCCGATACATTCATTACTCTGTCAAAAGCAAAAGTATCCCATATCAGCAGGGTGGAACGTACTCTAGATTTGATGGACTTGTTTTGACCCTCAAATTCTTCAGTCGGCCTTATACTCTGGAGGAAACCAGAAAACCCTCCAGCTCAGTTCAAGAATAAGCCTGTGGAAAGTTACTTCTTCAAAAGCAAAAGTATCTCATATCATCTCTTCTCATTTTTCTTCTCTTTATCCTTCATGCTGCTGCAAGATGGGGAGAAGGTGAACAATCAGTCGGAGCTCTGATTGCTTACCTTGTCTGTCACCTATTTCAGCAGACCCCCTAGCTCGGCGACTTGGGGGACTCCTACTACATGGTTTGTATCGCGCTTGACCAAGCCTGAAACTACAAGTAAGCTTCAAGTGAAATTGATACATTACCTTGTGCATCTCCACCAGTTAAAGATACCACCCCTGGATGGAGGAAGAGTACTTCCAGAGAAGATGCCACATCTACCTATGAGACAGATAAGGCAAGTCAAGACGACACCACACTCCGATACTTAGAAGTTTCGTGATTACGAGATCATTCTCCCACAATATTTCCTAATGTCATTTGTACTAAATCATTCACTTGTACTCACTAAATGAGAGCTTGAACCTATGTACTTGTGTAAACCCTTCACAATTAATGAGAACTCTTCTATTCCGTGGACGTAGCCAATCTGGGTGAACCACGTACATCTTGTGTTTGCTTTCCTATCTCTATCCATTTATATACTTATCCACACTAATGACCGGAGCAATCTAGCGAAGATCACAAAAAGCGATCGTTTTCGCTACCTAGGATCTATCTTGCAAGAGAACGGAGAATTAGATGGAGATCTCAACCATAGAATACGAGCTGGATGGAAAGAGTGCATCCGGCGTGTTGTGTGACCGTCGTAGGCCACTGAAGCTCAAGGGAAAATTTTATAGGACGGCAATAAGGCTAGCGATGTTGTATGGCACAGAATGTTGGGTGGTGAAGCATCAACACGTACACAAAATGGGTGTAGCGGAGATGAGGATGCTTCGTGGGATGTGTGGGCACACGAGAAAGGATAAGATTGGGAATGAGGATATCCGAGGTAAAGTAGGAGTAGCCGAAATTGTAGGAAATATGAGAGAAAATCGGCTCCGGTGATTTTGAACATGTGCAAAGAAGGCCGACTGACGCTCCGGTTCGAAGATGTGACTACGGGACAGAGGTTCAGGGCCGAAGGGGTAGAGGAAGACCTAGGACAACTTTGGAAGAGACTCTAAGAAAAGACTTAGAGTACTTGGATCTAACGGAGGACATGACACAAAACCGAGCGCAATGGCGTTCTAGGATTCATATAGCCGACCCCACTTAGTGGGAAAAGGCTTTGTTGTTGTTGTTGTTGATGTCTCCTTTCTGACAAGGACTATACAATATCTCTTTTCAATTGAATGCATTGTTCATGCTTTCAAAACAACGGTGATGTAAATCTTACCAGTGCTCTTGAAATAAGAAATGTCATAACAACAGGAAGGTCTTTTGTTCTGAGTACATCAGCAGAAGAATGTAATGCCAAGGCTACACCTTGTCGACCCAGCCAACCAGTATCTACATTCCCCTCAGTCAAACCAGCATCACGGATATACAGAGAAAATAAAGTAGAAAGAGACTCCTGCATTACAGTAATTATTATAACGTTACTACTTGACAGACAGGTATAAGAAGGTCAATGCAGGTTTGATAGTTCAAAGTCAGACAAACCTGTATAGAATCGAGACATTCATCCAAAGCAGCCGCTAATGCCTCCGCAGCAGCAAAACGGACATTATAATTGATATGGGAAAGTGCCTTGAAAAGGCCTGAATAGTCAGTCCCAAAGTCATGCCCATACCGATCCCATAAATCCTCTGCTGCTTCTGCAACGGACTAAAGCAAAAGCATAAAGAAAACAAATGAGACTAGAAACATGTTCGCATGGCAAATAGAATATTTTACATAAGTGAAGGAGAAAAGTTTATAACTGTCAACTAAAATACAGATAAATCTCCATCTTAAACTTCAGCCATAAGATGGGACCCTTATCCATTAGTCAACATATACACTCTTAACTTTTGAAAAATAATTGGTACACCAAACCTTTTCTGGGTCATGTAAAGCAACCCAAATGCCTATAGCGACTTCAACATTCTGAGGAAGAGACCGACTGGCAACAGCAGGAATACATTTGACAGCACTAAGGCAGGCCATCTAACATGAACATCATTTGCATATACCCCGTACAGAGCCTGAAGAGAGACATCATGAAGGATGAGTATCATCAACGCACATCAAAGAAAAAAATTAAAGTAAAAATAGAAATAACATACTGCTGCCACTTCATCTGGTTGCAGGCCCAAACATAACACGTTCAACGCAGGTCCAACAGAGGCTTGATAAGCTGGAACAACACCGAGTACATGATAAAGAACCGTAAAAAGAAGTGAATTAGAGAAGAACAACAAAGAAGGATACTATGAAATTATTGGAAAAGGAGAATTTTTGCTGAAGGAGAATTCAGTAACTGAAATCATTTGAAGCCTTGGAAGGGGTAATAGGGGGTCCATGTGCAGATACAGAATCTGAAGCACATCACTGTGAAGTTCCGTCTTCTTAGAGCATAACAGAATTCGCTCCATTATCTGACAACATAAACATCAAAAGGGATTAGCCAGAGAGAAGCACAGTATAGTTGAATCAGTTAAATGTGAAAGCAGGAAAGCTTACAGGGAACACAACTGTAAAAGAATCTACAGGAAGAGGTCCCAATTTACAGGATACAGAAAGGCCATTAATTATTCGCTCAAAAAGACTCAAAGATGGTCTTTCATTGGCTTCCCCTTCACCAACTGATGGAACCATATCCAACACAAGACGAACTTCTTCGGTCCCAACTAAGCGCAAAGCTGTAGCAATGTCAAGGGCCCAATTACAAAGAGGTGGAGCAGTGCATCTAGAGAGTTTCACCACAGTTTCATATGCCACGTCACTGACTATCGGTGACCTTAGCAATGGATCAACATAGTTAACCTGATATTAGATAACAGGTCAAAAACCTATAAATCATCAAATTCCTGACATTATAAAATGTTTCCTAGTGACAATATTAAGGAAGGCTGAAGATCATACACCACTGAGATAGGAGCAAATCAGCAAGCCCAATTATATTCTATGAAAAGTAGAAACAAAAGGATATTTCAATGAACTACTTAGAGACTAACAAAGATTTCACATATTCTGGCTCTTAGAAGCGTACCAAGGAAGGAAGCTGACTGTGTGTGAAAATAGGATTAGCAATTGCCATTTCCCCAAGAGCTGCAAGTATGGAAGACAGATTTTTCTGTATTTCTCGGACCTTCTCACGTATGGATGCCTCCTCCCTAAGTTGTACCTCACGTGCTTCCTCCTTTGCAGTCTTTCCTTTATCTGGCAAATCAAAATATTGTAATGCCACTGAATAAATAAATAAAATAAAAACATAAAAAATAAATAAATAAATAAAAAAATAAAAAAACTCCACTTAAAAAAGAGAGGCAACAACAATTCACCAGGTTTTTTTGCAGACTTCCCAGTTTCCTTTTTACCCACAGAATTATTGGTTTGCTCAACTTTTGCAGAATGATTAGAACCACCTTGGTCCTGTGAATAAATACAAAGGCAACACCATAAAAATTAAGAATTACTTTCGAAAAAAAGTAGACATGAATAAATAAAAGAAACTGTTTGGTACCATGTCATCTAGGTCTTCATACATCCGAAAACGGCCCTTTGCCTGTTTCATGTTCTTAGCAGCGACAGATTCTGCAATGTAGACACCTTGCTCACTGGAAAGCAAGCCTTCAGGGGTATGAAAAATCTGAAACATTACAAGTGGAAACAAATTTCAAATAAACTACAAAACAAAGTAAATTGACATAGTTTAAGTAAATTACAAAGTGTAACACAGTAAATGTTAGTAAAAGTTGGTGAAATTACTAACTTAAAAGCCGATGGACAATAAGAAACCAAAAAAATTCTAACAAAAAGAGATAAAAAAAAAATGGAGCACAGTTATCAGGCAAGGTCAACAACTAAGTTACTGACATTTTACCAAGACCCAAAATATGCATAATTGCCCAACATATCATGCAAATACAACAAATACAACCCTATCTTTGCAAACATCTACAACAAAGAAGGACATCTAGAACAGAGGAGAACATGAAGGCACCAATAAAATAAAGGTTTCGCTAGTGTTGTTTATTTCAGTTTCACTGGTCTGGTTAGGTTAGCTTCAATGATTAAGACATAATACAAGGAAGGTATTAGAGGAGTGGTTTTGTGGCTTAACAGTTAACACTTGGTGAATCTCATTGATAAGTTAAAACAATATCTGAGTTTAGGCACCTGACCCAAAAAAAATCAAAGGATGAAATTCAGTATCATGAATTGATGCAAGTTATACAATAACAGAAGTAGAATTTTTATAGTTTCAACATGTGCCGTCACATGTGTATGGACAAAGCTCAACTCATGAGAAGATCTCTCCTGGTCATAAAAAGAAGAAAAACCTGTGTAATTTGCTCATTGCGTAGAAATTGAAAAAAGTACAATTCAGAACACATGAAACCATCTAACTTGTCAAAATGGATTTTGTTTCTTACTAAATTAATAAACTCCTGAACCCAATGCACATCAAGAATTATATAACTGCTGGAATATCAGGATAAATGCCTGAAGAACTTACCCGAATATCATTCTCTGAAAGTGTATCATGTGAAAAACGATATGGAAGATTTTTCAGGTGCTGCCAAAGAGAATGAGTTCAAGTAAGGATTCATTAACGTGATCTTGGTGAACCAAACACATTAGCATCCATCAAAACCGAGACATATATAAGCAATAAACCTTTTCAAACTCCACATAGGTTTCTCCAGGTGCAAAAGACATCAAACTGAATAACGAGGAAACTGCTGCTTGCTGTTCATACAGATTAGTGCTGGACAACAACATTGGTACCAGTAGTCCCTGCAGATGATAGCCGCTAAGGGTTTAGTCACAAGCTTCAAGACAAAAATACAACCTCAAGATGTTGTGAGGTCGATAAAACACCTATCTATACTTAGCCAATGACCTAAACAAGACTAAGCTATACTTTAGAAAAATCTAACGGGAGAAATTTTACAAAACAGACTTCTAGAAGTTCTTGGATGATAGTCCTATTTACACTAAACAACCCTCAACTAGCCTATTAGTTTGCATAGTGCAATGTGTCGCAATTTAAGGGATGAGTAGTTTAGTTGGAAAGGAAAAAACCAACTTTTGGGAGTAAAGGAAGGCAGACAATGGACTACTTAGGACGACACACTTACAGGTTGGTTTCTATCAGGACCATATCAAAATCCCAAACCATTTCGATTAACAGATAATTGTAATTTAAAAGCATGCTAAATATATATATGGTTCTAAGAATAATAATGGTTGGCTACCTGGCATCCACCCTAAATGTAAAAATACTTTAGCAGTCTACCGATCTCTCTTTGCTTTAAACAGATGGTATTACCACCTACCAACAAACAATATTACATTTTAACAAATAAATTATCTATCTCATGATTCGTAATGAAAGAAGATTAAATCCATCAACTAAAATAAACAAAAAAACTCCAAAAGAACTGGTTGGTTTACCTTGAACAAATTCTCCACATCGGCCAAAATGTTGCTAATGATGTCAAAACCACATGCATGCATACATCTTTGTAGCCTCTGAAGACCAAAAGAACCAAACCAATCAGCTCAAAAATGCGACGGGAAATTTCACTATGCCACAATAGATGAAAATTAGCATAGGAAGGCACACAACTCTATATGAACAGATATTTTTTACCAGTAAAAGAGGGAAAGAAAACCTAACTTTCATGACTTATTGTCAAAACATAGGCAAAAACTCAATGGACGCAGTTCCCAACTAAGTTTTAAAAACTTTATGAGCTTTGCATGGAAGAGAAGTAATCTTCAAGTACTTGGTTTTCTTAATTGACATGTTTTCAGCAGGAGTGTTGGTTGACATGTACCTCGCCATCCAAGACCTACTTGCTTCTTAAATCTGTTCTTGTCTTTTCATTTCAATTTTTTATTTTTTTAAAAAAGAGGAAGAAACAACTCCGCCTGCGTAAGTTTATCTTACATTGCCGGTCCCAAGCCCGGATAAAGGAGGAGGGGGAGGGCGTCAGGTAGTCGACAGCCTGCACTCCTCGGTTACGTCGAATCCTTATGAAAATGAATCCAGAACGAAATCGCGCTAACCTAGCGCAATGGCGTTCTAGGATTCATATAGCCGACCCCACTTAGTGGGAAAAGGCTTTGTTGTTGTTGTTGTTAAAAAAGAGGAAGAAACAATTGTCTTATTATTCTTTTTGGGTCAAGATTATATTAATCCCAGTACAAAATTATCTAGGTGCCCACTGCCCAGTATTGGAAAACGTTATGTGCAAAACTAGTCACACAGGAGATCAGTATACGAAAAGATGGGACGAAAAGCAAATAAATTTAACTTTTCATAATCAGAATTGACATAAAGAGTAAAACTTTCCATTTAGCATTCCTGTAAACTAATGTTAATACTTAAATCTTCTTCAGCTTCGTTATTCAAAATGAATTAACCACCTAATACATAATAATGTCCTCACTGCTCGAAGATATTCATCAGTTTTGTTAGTTTTCCACATCTGTTTCTTTAGCTAATTCTGTAAAGCAAACACACATTTGCGTAAAAACACGGTAAATTTCATCAAGCAACAATTTTAACAAAACAAAACGGTGCAAGCACAGCCATTGCCTAACAAATTTACTCTTTACACCAATAATTAACAATAGTACATTAGCTTCAACAGTTCACCAAAATCGAGTTTACTTCAAATTTCTACATACTAAATTCAATTAGCAATACGTTATTTTGGTGTTCTATTTTCCTTCACTACACACACATTTTATACACACACACACGCATTTCATGAATTTCACGTATGCATGCTAGGATGTAGGCAAGAAGTTTAAATTTTTCAGAAATGACTGGAATTGCAGTGAAATTGAAATCGAGAACCAAGCTTATCACTAACCGGAGCCGCTGAGAACGGCGGGAATTTCATCACGGAAGATCCGAACCCGTTTCTTGGTGGAGTTGGTGGAGACCGACCCGGCGATGGAGAGGAGAGACTCGGTCGGAGTCGCCATCGGAAAACGGGCAGGGAGATCCGAATGGAGGATCCGGTTGGGAATGCAGAAGGTTTGTTCTTTGCGAGTTCGGTTGGTGTTCGGGTTTTAGCGGGTGTGTGATGAGAGGGTGGAACAGATGGTTTCGCTGATGTGAATGTCGTCAGAGTTGGAGGGAGTGACGTCAGAGTGGTTAATGGGCCACTTTGGGTTTGGATCGAATGAGGCTGTGGAGCCCATTTCAGAGAAACAGAGAAAACTTTTGGAGGCTAAAAAGCCGCTATTCGCTAAGGCCCGATACATGAATATTTTATTTTATTTTTATATGAACGATATTTGGGTTTTTTTTTTTTTTATTTTATTTTTTTATGTCAAGACCACGACGTGTCCCACATCCGAAGGGTGGGACTAATCTTCGCTTGAGGTTCGGTTTGCCTCTGGTTACAAGGTGTAAATAATTTGTGCCCAAAAACGATGAGTACAGCGCCCATTCAAACAGCACTTCTTAGGCTAGGAAAGTTGTAAATAATGTGGGACTAACAATTGTTTATAGTTTTTGACCAAACCCATGTCTGAAAAAAGGCGGAGTGATATAGACTTGTAGCTTAAGTAATTAAAAGCGTTTATTCATATGGTCATGTACATGCAAAAGTTATACATCGAAGTTAAGGTATAAGGCCCAAAGATGCTAAGTTTATCCATTTTATCTTGGACAATATGTTATAAAACTCATTTCTCTTGATTCTCTCATATGAACTATTATTAGCGTAGATCCGTAGGACTATTGAGTTTTAGGCTATAATAATACTTAGCGTGACCAAAATAGCTTCAGTGTGTAAACAGAGATGGACATAGATCTCTATACCGTATCTTCTAGATCATGGTGGTTCGACTCATTTCAATCAAGGGGGTAGATGAGTTTGAGTCCCATCGTGGAGACTACTTGCCTTCCCAGTGTTTTCTTTGTACAAGATTTCACATCTTCAATGTTTTTTATAGGGAAAAAAAATCATTATCGGATAAAACTAACACACATTCATTCTCAAACATAAAAGTAATAAAATAAAAAAAATTGTTGTTTTTATTTTACAAAACAATTATTTCAGAATAGTTTTGCAAAATGTTGCTAAACGAGCCCTAACATCCGGCCCTAAATTTGTATATAATTTGCCGAAAACAAAAAGGAAGAGGAGAACCTTGGTAGCCCTAGAAATTGGGTGTGTAATGGCGCTTATTATCAAATGAGTAGTGCTAAGTAGATCAATTTTTAGATCATATTTACAAACTATGTGATGTGTTATTAATAGAAAATAAGTACGTTAATCAACACTGAAGTAATAATCTAATCATCAACAACCACAACATAAGATTTACAAAAAAAATATGATTTAAATAGATGATTTTCCTTGCATTACCCTCAAATAGCCAACCTACATGCCCACTCAAAATCAAACTGAAAACCCAATATTCCATCAAATTTCTTTGGTTTTTTAGCTAAAATAGTGTCTGAGATTGACATATTTTCTCACTTTCATCCCTGACAATGAAAATCAATAGAGGAAGTCCATGAATTTGTCCACTGTAAATCATTTTGGTCATTCCATAAAAAACTTGTCAATATAAATTGTCTCGTGAACAACCACTGACCAACTTTTTAAGGGTACTTTTGTGAAACTAACCCCTCCACTTATATTGACAGATTTTTCCCGGAACAAAATAATTTATGGTGGACAAATTTAAGGATCACTTCTATCTATTTTCAATATCAGAACTAAAGTAAGAAATTATGCAAATCTCATCAATCATTTTGGCTAAGAAGCCGATAGCTTTTATTAGTTGATTGAAGTGCAGCAGGCTGATGGCTTATCAAAGTTGCAATTCACATATCTCAGTAATAGTTTTCCCTATATCATTAAGGCTTTTTAGCCAAAATGGTCCCTGAGATTTGTATAACTCATCACTTTAGTCCCTGAGATTTCAAATCAATAGAAGTGGTCCCTGAGATTGTCCATCATCTATCATTTTGGTAATTCCATTAAAAATTCCGTTAAGTGTCCCAAAGCTCTTGGCCAGAAGTTTGGGTAATTTTCAAAACTTCGTAACTCAATCGTTTATTAACCAAATTCGACCGATAATAATAAAAATGAAGATAGAAAAGTGTAGAATAAGATTATACCCATTTGGAAGCCCATTGATTGCCGGAGTTGGTTTGAAAATAGTCTCAAAGTTGACTGGTCCGAGGGAAAACTGAAAAACTCACTGGAAACTGGGTAAATTTTAAACATTCATAACTTTTTCAATACTCAACGAAATCAAGTGACTAAAAAATGAAAATCAAACTTTTTGACGATAATAAGAGAATGGTACCTTTTTCATCGGCTAAATCTACGTGGTTTAGCCGGAAAACGGCTCGAAAGTGGCTATCTTGGTCTCGAGTTAGCCACTTTCGAGCTATTTTTCGGCCAAACCACGGCAATTTAGTCGTAGAAAAAGATACCATTCTTTTCGTCTCATTGAGAAGTATGATTTTTGTTTTTTTAATCACTTGATTTCATTAAGTATTGAAAACGTTGTGAACGTTTATAGTTTACCCAGTTTCCGGCGAGTTTTCCAGTTTTCCTTTTGACCAGTCAACGTTGAGGCTATTTTCTGACCATATCTGGCAACCATTGGGCTTTTAAATAGGTATAATCTTATTCTATACTTTCCTATCTTCATTTTGATATATTATGGGTTGAATTTGGTTGAGAAACAATTGAGTTACAAAGTTTTGAAAATTGCCCAAACTTCAGGCCCAAAGCTCCGGGACACTTAACGGAGTTTTTAACGGAATGACCAAAATGATGGATGGTGGACAATCTCAGAGACCACTTATATTGATTTGAAATCTCAGGGACCAAAGTGAGGAGTTATGCTAATCTCAGGGACCATTTTGGCTAAAAAGCCTATCATTAATTAATGTACAGCCAAATGTTTTCTTTTCTACTTAATTCTTGCGTGTTTAGTGTTAAAGCAACAATCATTTGCGCAACCCTAGTTAACTTGTTTTTCCTTTATGATCAAAATCCTCGACCAAAAACCTGAAGTCAAACACTTCTTTCCCAACTAAACATACTAAAAAGGCTAATTATGCAACTGCACGTACTCCAAATGTCCAATATCCTAGTAATAGGGTGTTGAGTTTCTATCAATGCGTTTTAGATTCGAAACTCTCTCCTTCTAAAATTATTGTAATAGTATCGAATTATTCCTCATCTCCTTAATAATAATATTTTTTTCAAAGGCTAATTATTCAACTAGGCAATTGAATTTTTGATAACTTGGTGCAAACAGAAAACATTGTTTCCTTAACATGTGAAACAAAACCACAGAGAACTTGTGTAACTCAAGTGGTAAATAATGTTTAACCTCACACGCGAGATTTTGTGTTCAATAATCAAATCACCCTCCCCACTATTGCTTATATCTAGAAAAAGAAAGAACGTCACCAAGAACATAAATATGTTAGAGTATGAGTTAGATTGAGTAAGATTGTGATACTTGTCATAAGATTAAGAGTTGTGTTAGTTAGTTGAGATTGTTTGTATAGATAACAACTCTACTTGTATTACTTGCTCATTAAAAAATGTACAAAGCTACATATTCTTCCTTCTTCTTCTTCTCTCTATACTAAAATTGTTTTTCCTTTTACATACATCAGGATCTTCATCTGATATAGGTTAACATGGTATCAGAGCCAGGTTAGTGGCTGAAAGATTCAGTTAAAAACCAAGGCTGGATTATGGGGAGACTTTTAGTCATGTAGTTAAACCAACTACAGTTAGACTTGTAGTGGCCTTTGCAGCACATTTTGGTTGGAATCTGAGACAATTAGATGTCAATAATGCATTTCTACATGGCATTCTTCAAGAAGAGGTATATATGGCTCAACCACCTAGGTTTGTGGATCCAAATCATTCTACATTGGTCTGCAAACTTCAAAAATCATTATATGGTTTAAAACAAGCTCACGGAGCTTGGAATGAGAGATTCACTACATTTCTACCTAAACTGGGGTTTAAGAACATACTCTGATTCCTCTCTTTGTGACACAAGTGGATTCTGCTATTATGGTTCTTCTATTGTATGTTGATGATATTATCATTACAGGCAATGCAACTAGTGCAATTCAAGAATTTAGTCAAGCTCTCACAGCTGAATTTGAGATAAAGTACTTAGGTCCATTGCACTAATTTCTGGGTATTCAGATTTCAGGACCAAAAATGGTTTATTCTTGTCACAAACCAAATATGTGCAGGATCTATTGTCTAAAATAGAAATGGTTAAGTCCAAATCATGTGATACTCCTTGTTTACCTATAATAGATTGCTTGAAGATGATAGTCAGCCTTATAGGAATCCAACTTTGTACATAAGCATTGTTGGGGCATTGCAATATTTAACCTTTAGCAGACTTGATATTGCAATCTTTGTGCATTAGGTCTACAAGTTTATGCAAAATTCAATGGTTGCACACTTTACTGTTGTGAATAGAATTTTGAGATACTTAAAAGGTACTATGCACTTGGAAATTACCTACACCAGAGGAGATTTAAATTTAAAAGCATTCAATGATGTTGATTGGGCAGGAGATCCCAATGATAGAAGGTCAACCACTTGTTTGGTAGTGTTTCTTGGTTCTAATCCCATTTCCTGGTCTTCCAAGAAACAACAAACTGTTTCCAGGTCATCAACTGAAGCTGAGTATCATGCATTGTCAACCACTTCTACATAAATTGATTGGATTAAGCAGCTTCTTGTGTTTATGCAAGTTCCTGTAACTTCAGCTCCAATGTTATTTTGTGAAAACATGTCAGTTATTGCCCTCTCATTCAATCCAGTTCAACATCAAAAAACAAAGCATACTGAAATAGATGTGCACTTTATTAGGGAAAGAGTGGCCAAACAACGGTTATTTGTGCAGTTTGTATCTTCAAAAGAACAATTTGCGGATATACTTACCAAAGGGTTGAGTGCTCCTTTTTTTCAAACTCATTGTAACAATCTCATGCTTAGTTCATCAAAGCATGAAATTGAGGGGAATGTTAGAGTATGAGTTAGATTGTGACACTTGTCATAAAATTAGGAGTTGTGTTATTTAGTTAGTTGAGATTGGTTTGTATAAATAACAACTCTACCTTCTATTACTTGCTCAATAAGAATATATATACAAAGTTACATATTCTTCCTTCTTCTTCTCTGTACCGAAACTGTTCTTCCTTTTACATCAAGATCTTCATCTGATATAGGTTAACAAAATATACGTTCCCACGATCTAGCCATCAATTTAAGGAGTTACTGGAAAAGTTATCCCAAGAATATGAAGTACTGAAAACTGGCAAATAATATCAACAAATTTATTTTACAATATGAATTTATACTGCATCTTGGGATCTAGAAAATTAATTATTTACAACGATATGAATTTTATACTCTTACCTTTGTCCTTGTTGGGAATTTATGGGCCTGAAAAGATTGGTTTATAGTTATAGTGCTTTGGGAATCTGTGGAACCTGGCCAGTTGGCTGCTTGTGTAATTAAGCCATGCACGTGAAGGGTTTGTGGCAGAGGAAGCTGGGGACAATATTGTAGCAAATTTTATTTTATAATATATAGTATCACATAGAAGCTTACCAAATTATTCATGAATTTGTTTTCATTTACTCGGCTAAACAATTCTGTTATGACTTTCAAAAGTTTTTGATTATCAGTTGTAACCAGAAATTTATTGTGATTTGTGTTTTCTATATACAAAGCGATATTTTACACTAAATATTCATCTAACTACGAGACTTGAAATTCGAACTTGGATACTGAGGAAGCACTCTGCTATAATCAAGTTGGCTAATCCCAAATATGAGTTATGATGATTTGTAGCTTGCACTTAGAAAGTTAGAAGCCTTACTTTTGTTACCCAGTTGCTGTGAAATTTTAACCTCATCAATTTATTGAACTCAAGTTTGCATGGCTGCAGATATAATCTCTACTACGGCTCTAGCCTATGATCTGAGTTTTCATTAAGCAGTAATGAAGCACATTCGTAACAGGAGGTTTCAGTAGACCAAAGGATTGTGTGTGAGTTCTGAAGAAGCTGATGACAGATAAGTGCTTTTACAATTTGCAGCTTTGCTTTGCACTTAAAAAACAAAATGGGGTTGCTCCTTTTGCTGCGACTGTTAAGTGACACTTAAACGACAAACTAGTACATGCATGTTGAACTGTTGATGTTACTGCTAAGAGATACATGTAAACAACATTTATATTCCATCAGCATCAATCTTCACATTTGACCTCTGAAAAAACTTGATCACTAACAATCTAGCAAGGTCTTAATTGTGTCGAACGATGAAATAACTGGCTCTTATTCCACAAATCTTAATCAGATGTGATGTGTTGAATAATCCCAAATCATTTTCTTTGTAAAGGGACATCTTCCCATTGTTTGGTAATCTAATTCCACATAACTCGTTGCAAATGTTGTGTTGTTAGTGTGCTTCAGAGAGTTCCTCTATTTGTCTTAAAAAGGGGATCATATACCTAAAATTTTCACTGTTAGTTTAATGTACATTACGATGATATATGAAGCACCTCTTGGAAGTAGATAGATCAAACCCCACCTTATTTATTTAGGTCACATGGCTTATTTATCTGTTTTACGTCTTTTCTCTGCCCCCTCTTATAACCAATATATGAATCATGTTCCTATGTAAGGCAAAGCTTAAAACTGCATCAAACTTCCCCCGAATAGTTGGGATGAGATAGGGCTGACTCATTTAGCTGCTAAAACTAATTACATTAACATAGCGATATATAAACCTGCCAAGACATAATTAGATAAATAAATAGATTTAGAGAGTGATGGACATCCTTAAGTTCTATATTTATCAACGTACTAATTAGGGTGTTGCAGGATATGAGGGAGGTCAGATGGCTATGACATTGACCTTATTATAAGAGTCCAGCTTTTAAACCAATAAAAGCAAAACTGCAGAATGATAAAGAAGAAAATGAAGTTCAATATTGTTATTTCCTCTTAGATTGGGGGATCACCGTATAGGTCACATGAATAGAGAGTTAGAAAGAGCATGATATAACTAGTCACGTGATGAGAGAGATAAAAAGAAAAAATATATATCATTGGTTGCATCCAAGACTGCTTTTCAGTTGGCTTATGATAAAACTCTCTTACGTGACAAGAGATAAAAAAAAGCGAGATATATAGTCACGTAATGACAATAAAAGAGGAAACACATATCGTTGCTTGCACGCAAAATTTTCTTTGCAATTCGCTTATGATACAACAGCTTCCAGGATGACAGAATACTGAAGGCGTACTACAATTATTGCTTGATAAAAAATGATATCCTCATTATATATGCTGCAGAATTTTATTTTATGACATAGGAAACTGTACTTAGAGGAGGATGCACACTAGTACTTAGGTGGTCTTAAGACCATCCGAAGTTCAAATAATATACATGTGAAGGTCTTCTGATGACCCCTTGAATGTTTTGTACAAGTTCCTTTGTACCTACTTAGTGTTTGATGTAATATTTGCTATACACATCTCGACAGGTTACATGGACAAAACTAGATAAATTTCTTGATAATAGTCATCAAGTGTTCAACGAAATGTCTCGGTGAATAAACTGAAATTTGTTTTGCGAGCTCGCACTATGTTTCTATCTAAAAAACTTGGATATTTAACACTAGAAGCACCCAAATTCGAATCTTAAATCCTGAATCCGTCACTTATTGTAGCACCGTCGCAATTCCTGAAAAATCTAATTTATTGAAACAGTAACAAATAGGTGGAAAACTAGCAAGCAGGAATTGACTCAAAGGTAAAAAAAAAAAAAACCAACCTAAATTCCAAAATTTTAATCTGATTTGCAGTAATTTGCATGCTAAAATTGTTACCTATGCTAAAATAGCCAACCTAACAATGAAAGCAATGCAAAGTAAGTCGTGTACGTAGCACGTTATATATAGATCGTACTTAAATAGTGAATAACTACTACATGCTAGTGGCTGCTCAAATAATTCTCCAATATTTAATTTAACCTACTGGAGCTACCAGAGATTTGCATGTTTAAAATGGTGGTCCTCCTGGATTCTAATCCGCTGGAGGTAGAGCACGCCATTAATATGGTGCCAAACAAATTGAAGCAGGAGTATATAAAGCAATAAGCTCACTCACTTCCAAGTAGAATAAATTTGAGTTCAGAGCTTACACAACGAAGTACACGTTTGAGTTAGCTGTTCTGGGATTTCTTAGAGCAATTATTTCACCATGGATACCATTTTTGTTTCTTGGGTTGTTCTAGGTCTGCTTGCTGCTTGTGCTGGCCGTCAAGCAGAGGCACGGGCTTTTTTCGTGTTTGGAGATTCGTTGGTGGACAGCGGAAACAACGACTACTTGGCCACCACTGCCAGGGCCGACTCCTACCCTTACGGCATAGATTATCCTACTCACCGACCCACCGGTCGTTTCTCGAATGGCCTTAACATACCAGATCTTATCAGTACGGTTCTTACGTGCATTTTGTATTATATGTCTTTTGTTACATTTTATTTGGCTATAGCTTAGTGATTATATATTTGTTGTAACATATTTTTGCATTATTTTCATATTTTCAGGTGAGCAAATTGGCTCAGAACCCACGTTGCCCTACTTGAGCCCACAACTCACTGGACAAAACCTACTTGTTGGTGCCAACTTTGCTTCTGCCGGGATTGGAATTCTCAACGACACTGGAATCCAATTTGTACGTCCTCTTTAAACATATTATATTAGTTGTCTCTATCTATAGCATGCGCCCACCACAATGACGGTATCCCAAACTAATGACAATATCATGCAGAATGTTAAATCTTGTACATGACTGTTCATGGTTAATTTGGGATACGGCCATAGTGTAATCCTAAGTGTGAGGTAAGTTTCTGGTAAGAGAAGGAGTAGTCCACTCTTTATATATAATTGATGGTAATATTGTACGATTAAACTATTAAAGTATGCAAATTACATTTTATTTTTTGCGTTTTTACTTTTAAATTACCATAAACAATTAAAAAGCAGACCTTCTAATCTAAGCAATGTCCAAAAATGCTACATTTTGCAGCTCAACATAATCCGAATCTACAAACAGTTGGAATACTTTCAGCAATACCAGACCAGAGTGAGTGCTTTAGTTGGACCTGAGCAGGCTCAACGACTTGTCAACGAAGCACTTTATCTGATTACCCTCGGAGGCAATGATTTTGTCAACAACTACTACTTGTTGCCCTTCTCTGCTAGATCTCGCCAATTCTCTCTCCCGGACTATGTTGTCTACCTTATCTCCGAGTACCGCAAAGTTCTGGAGGTAACTATATATGTCAATGACGACTTTTATAAAGTGTACGTCAATTATGTTTCCGTCATTGTTTTTGTTACTGCTAATAGTTGCACTATGCACTCGCTATTATTACTTTAGCATGTTATCCTTTTCATTATTTAAGTAACATGGTATGCATAAGAAATGTTCTCCAACTACCAAGTAATTTAAAAATACAGTCACTCACTATGGGATGTGATATTAAGATTTAATAATAATGTATGTGATTTTAATGTTTTAATCTTAAATTCTGATAAGAAATTTAAAGGGATGTGACTAATTTGGTGACATAAAAAACATGACTCCCATATGAATGTACCTAGAGAAATGGTCACAAGAAAGTTAATTAGGATAGATAAGAGGAGTAATGGGTGATGTGACCATTGGGTAAGCATGGAGTATTCAGAAGATTTGGAGGACAGGTTTGGTTTGGTTGGTGTGATCAGCAAGCAATATGACATTTTCATTAATGTATTTTGCCCAAAAGCACTTATGACGACTATCAGCCTGCATTCAAGTCTCTTGCTGGGAACAAAATAATAATATACATCAGAATGTTCACTTTTATTAGACAAACCATCGTTAGCTTAAAGAAGTTGTTTACTTGTTAACAATCCAAGTTAACACATTTCATCAAAGAGAGTATAGTTCGACACCACACCTAACAAATTAACAAATAAGTGGGGGAATAAGTTTCAAGGTTTTGAATCTAACCTAGAGCTCTAATATCATGCTAGACAAATAGACTCTGAACGCGCTAACTTAAACTATTAAAAAATAGACCAAAGAAGTAAGATAACAAGTACCTCCCCTAGTTTTACATACTTTCGAACATTTTTTCCTTCACTAATTTACATGAATAATTCCTTGTTATGTCACTGGCTAGGTCAATATGTTTCAAACTCTACATGCTTTCTACAATATGATGTTTTTACTTCATATTTTCAAATGCAGAGGCTGTATGAATTAGGAGCTCGTAAGGTTTTGGTGACAGGCACAGGGCCACTAGGGTGTGTTCCTGCAGAGTTGGCTCAGCACAGCACAAACGGCGAATGCGCAGTGGAGCTGCAGCGAGCGGCTTCCTTGTTCAACCCACAACTAGTCGATATGATCAACAGCCTGAATAGCCAATTTGGCTCAGATGCATTTGTTGCTGCAAATGCATATGAAATGCACATGGATTTTGTCTCCGATCCTCAAGCTTATGGTGCGTAGATTTAATAAGTTGCATAACATCTAACAACATTATGGTCCGCATGTCTAAAACTTTGAAGGAGCTCATAACTTAGTTGGTTGAGAGCATTCATATCTGCACACAAGGTCTAGCATGTGTTTGGGGTTTAGGGTTCCGACTCCCCCTCTCGAGATTAATGTTTTCTGGTGTTTGTTTTGCAGGATTTGTTACTTCAAAGATAGCTTGCTGTGGCCAAGGACCCTACAATGGGATTGGACTCTGCACATTTGCCTCCAACTTGTGCCCAAACAGAGATTTGTACGCATTTTGGGATCCTTTCCATCCTTCTGAGAAGGCAAACAGAATTATTGTACAGCAAATCCTTACCGGGTCCAACAAGTACATGAATCCAATGAACCTCAGCACTATTTTGGCCTTGGACACTAAGACCTAGAAGTACGTACTAGTTAAATAACTAGAACTACAAGGGGTGTGATTGTTTTTTAACTTAAGATTATCATAATTTCCTCAATTTGTCTTCGTTAGTATTGCTCATTTAGTATTATTTTCCTTATGTCCTGGAAAACGCTAGTGTAATACTGTAATTTTGTTTTCATTGGTTTGTGTGTATTTAATAATTTCAAGCTTAATTAGCTTCGTCTTTGTTTTATTCTTTCACTCTCTTGTCGTAAGTCTTAAATTCAAACATCGTATTTTGTTACCAACCATGTCTCATCTTCGATGACCAACTGACTATTAGTCTAATAAAAATTCTCTTTTGAATATTTGAAATAGATTCTAAGTTCAAACCTCCTCCTCCCCCAAAAAATTTCTCTTTTGAATATTTGAAATAGATTCTAAGTTCAAACCTCCTCCCCCTCGCCCGATAAATTGTCGAGAGTAAAGTTTCTAGTCGACAAAAACAAAACAAATACTTCAAGTTCTAAGGACGAAAACAGATTTACTCCAACAGTCTCAAACATTCAAGGCCCAAAACTAAAGGGCCGACATGTTAAAGTGAAGCACTATATGACTGCCCAATAGGCCTAAATTGTGAAATCATAGCTGTGATGGAAAATATTGAGCCCAACTTTTTTTTCATTCCCTCTTTTAAAAAATTTAAACAGTACTAAACTGGTACTAAATCTTCTGCTCAACACACCTAAAGAAGTCCATAGCTATCGTTTTTTAAGGCTCAATTTTATTCAATTTTTCTTAACTGTTTTTTGGCTTAGATTTCTAACTTGATTTTAGGAAACAATCAAGCCAGTTGCAGAGAAATTAAATTTTTACCTGAAAAAATAGATCGGCTGAGAAACAACCTGTTATTGGGAGCAAACCCTAATAAACATAACAAATGTTAAGAACAAGTACACATGTTATAATTTAGTATAATGGTACATCACGGACGATATTTTAAGTAGAGTAATGGTATTCACACATTGTTTCTTACCTCTCACACATTCTTTTTAATTTTCAACCGTCAGATTAAATAACATAAAAAAGATCAAACAATATAAATCAACAAAAATATATAAGAAGTATAGCATCACTCTCTAAATATCACAAACCTATTAAGGGACGACTCCACATCTATGGAGTACGGACGTATGAACACTGAAATAAATTTGGTATAGGACAGATGTCAGCCTGACGTCTGATATGAACCCATCTCTTCACCTCCATTAACTTGGCCTCCAAATGTGTTGCACACCATATAATATGTATTAGTATATGTAGGAGGCTTTAAGGGGATCTTTATTTTTTTTTTAAATGGGGTGAGTTGTAAGGCTCACACCATATCAAACTTCAACGATCTAAACCATCTATTTTTCAAGTTACACCTCTTATATCATTCTTGCAAATTATTAGTCAAACCAGAAATATTTGAGACATCTAATTGAGTTCAAAAAAATTAATGAACATTTTGTTTTATGAGAATCAATGAAATTTCATCATGATAATTAAATTGGCAAATGATTTTGGATTAAATTGAATTTTTGCAAGGATGATCTATGAATCGAGACTTACAAAATAGGCGGTTCGGATAGTTGAAGTTCGACGTGGAGTGGGTTTCACAACTAATCCCCATTTTTTGAAAAGTATAGGATCCTTCCCTTAAAGAACATTTACCTATACATCGATGTGTGTTCGACATTTCCCCTTCCATATTATCGCTTGATGCTTGTAACAAAAGAAGACTAAAGTGCAATTAGGTTCATTGTATTTAGCTTATGTTCTCTAACATTATGGCTTATAACCTATACCTTCTCCAAACTAGGGCTAAAGAGCGTATGTTATATACCTATACATCAATGTTGTATGTTCGATTTTTTCCCCCTTCAATATCGCTCGGTGCTTGCTACAAAAGAAACCTATAATTAAGTTCAATGTATTTACCTTAAGTTCAATGTGCTTGTCACTTTTGATCTTTTTTTGTTCTTAATTGCGCTGCAAGTTTCCTTTCAAGGGCCGGCATGAGTTTCGAGCGCCATGCACTGGGGGAAATTAAAGAGCCTCAAAAGTTGGTTGAGAGAAAAAGAGTTGAATAAAACTTGCAACCCTCGGGAAAGCTAAGGCTTTTCTTTTTGTTAGTTGAACCGTTCCCAGCAAAGTTATTTCGGACGAACGATGTTGTTGTGTAGTAGTTGGGATTATGAAGGCTCCCTCAGCTCTACTATTATTTCATGCATGTTGCTCTGGACGTACCAATAATTTTGACGAGTAAATTCTGGGGGCCCAAATACAATTCTAAGAAGTAGTAGAACGCGTTTGTGTTATAAAGTATCTTCTCGGCAAGAGAAACGTACAATACACCGTGACATATGCATGACAAGAACGAGAAATATATATTGCTTCATGCAAATTCTTCGCCTTCTCAACTCAACTGGATGCAGTGAGAGGCAAAACTCCTACATCAAGAAAGGACCAAACCTTATAAGGACATATAAAAAGTTTGACTACTCCCCATAATACTAATAGTATTTTGGTGGAACCGTGTAAAGCCCAACGACACAAGTGCTTTACGTCCTCCAATCTGTGATGCCTACATGTTAGACTTGAACATTCATCACACGTGAGAGGGTGTGTGAGAATGTGAAGAAATCTTATATCAGAAGTTTACTAAAGCTTGCATGTCCTTATAGCTAGAGAGTTGGACTATTCTCAATCTTTATATTGCCAACTGATTTTATGATAAAACCTCAATTTCCTTCGTAGAGAAATTATGTTAAAGCAGGTAGGCTTGCAGCTATACTTTTGTATTGAATCTAGGGTTTCAATCACATTCCAATCACCAATAATTATTCTAAACAACTTTTTCAGGGCCATAATGATTTGAAATTGGGAATGATTAGCAGAGGATTTAGGAGCTGTGAGAGTAGTTGGTTTTGCAATCAAATATCTACGAACTATGTTGACTAAATAATTGACCCATTTATATGGTAACAATTAGTTTTGGTCACATGCCCAGTTTTTATAGGTTAGCAAAACTGCTGGGAGTGAAAAAGTTAAATCTGTTAAGTTATATTCATAGGTGCTTCTTATATTCTATGGCTTCTAATTAAATTATAGCCAAGGATGCATGGTCAATCCTTAGCGCAAGCACTAAGTAAGCAAGCTACCTTTGAGGAGAAGCCTATTTTGTTTTTAGACTACCCACTAAGCCTTAACGCACCAATGTCTAAGAAGGGTACGTACCATAAGGTCTACTTCTTTTGGGAAAGGACTAAAAGCCAATAGCCATAATCATTAATTTACTGGCACCAAATTTGAATTATCATTTATATATAGCGAAGTTGGCATGGTAATTGTCACAAGCAAAGTTTTAAGAAGAAATGTCATTCAAGAGCGTGGAAATTTCTTCACAAATAATTGACCACCACCTGTCCCGTTTACTTGTATGTGAAATTGCTGTCATATTAATTTGATGTTTTATCATCGGTAAGACTAGAAATTTTGCAAGGGTTTATAAAAGGTTGAGTTACTTTTTATATTGTCAAATTGATTTTATGGTGGAATTCCAACTTTCTTCCTAGTACTAGAACATGTTGGCCCACGTGTAAAGCCCAAATACCACACTTACTCCACGTTACTCAATTCGTGTTGCCAAACATTTGGCTTGAAAATGTTGCCACATGCAAGGGAGCATGTGAGGATGTGGAGGTAAAATAGTCTCACATTGGTGAAAAGAGAAACCTTGCAAGAGCTTATAAGAAGTTGGGCTACTCCCAACATTGCCAATTGGTTTAAGGTGAAACCCCAACTTTCCTTCAGGTATCAGAGTAGGTTGTTACACGTGTGAAGCCTAACGGCCACACATGCTCCACATCAACCAATTCCTGTTGTTCACGTGTTTGGCTTGAAAGTTTGCTACACGTGTTTGGCTTGAAAGGGCGTGTGAGGATTTGAATGTAAAAGAGTCTCACATCTGTGAAAGCCTAAACCTTATTGTAAGGAGTTATAAGAGGTTGAATTACTCCTCATATTTTCAATTAGCTTTAACAATTTATCTGCAGGAGGTTAATTTGATCCCTTCCAACACTACTAGACCTTTAGCACACAAGGTTTGAAAAGCAAAAACTGTAAAAATGGGGTTGAAGGTGAGCTAGAGAACAGACTTGAATAGCGTATATGCAAGTTTAATTGAAGTTGTTTTAACTATTATACATCTGATAGATTTGATGCAAGCGTCCTCTAGCTTTTCTAGAAAATCTGTTGTGTCATCAGGTATATGGTCGTGTCGAAAACACTGGTCAGGCTATGGATATAATAGTGTGTATTTACCCTTAGTTGTAGGAGCATGACTTGTCTACACCAGCTACTATGGTAGATTATAAATCAATAACGCTTTGTAATGAATTTTTAACTTTCTATACGTACGCACTAATGCATTGATGGTTTTGAATATCTTTATAGTAACAGATCGTGTAGTAGTCTCTCTACAATTCAAGGGCATACTTTGACGAGCCTGACCCAACTGACAATTACACCAAATTTTTCTCATTTCTGAGTTGACTTGGTAGTAGATTAACCTAAAGCCAAAATAATACTGGCCAAATTTATGAAATCTTGGTCGAAAAGCCACTTCAATTGATCACTAGAACAGGAAGCAGAAATTTCAAACTTAGCTTTTATTTTTCTTTTGCATTGCCAACCATACAAGGCATTGTCCTGAACACAAACTACAATATAGCTTTGCTTTTGTACAAGTGGGCCTAAGATTTTGCTCCAATTGTCAAACACCCCTACCTCTATATAACCCCCCTCTCATCAATTCAAATTTCCTCACAAACACTGTGATCTCTGTCCAATCATAAGAAAAGATCTAGTCCAAACTCCTTTCTATTTTCTTCGTTAGGTTACTCCCAAGAAGTCAAAAGCCAATTCCATGGCTAGCTCATTGGCCATTTTTGGTGTGGTCATGGCGTTGGGAATGTTGAGTTGTGGGGCTGAGGCTCGTGCCTTTTTTGTGTTTGGAGACTCACTGGTCGACAATGGCAACAATAACTACTTAGCCACCAGTGCTCGTGCCGACTCTCCTCCTTACGGCATTGACTATCCCACCCGTCGACCCACCGGCCGTTTCTCCAATGGCCTCACCATTCCTGACTATATCAGTTAGGCTTTTTTCCATTCTCTTTTTCTTACCGATTTTTCGGGTTTTTTCTCATTATTCACATGTACTTAATTGACCTAATATGTGTGTGTGCGTGTGTGTGTGTGTATAGGTCAGAAGCTTGGTGCAGAACCTACATTGCCATACTTGAGTCCACAGCTCACAGGGCAAAAGCTACTAGTTGGTGCAAACTTTGCCTCTGCTGGCATTGGAATTCTTAATGACACTGGGGTTCAGTTTGTAAGTTTTCTTTTAAACCAAATAGAGGATCATGCGAGGGATTGGCACTTTAGTGCCCATTATGGGCACAAAAGTGCTACATGCTAGTAAATTAATTTTACCTTGGTAAAGTTGTCAACCAACAAATTTTTTTGAACTGGTAATGGATGGACATGCGTGACACAGAACTGAGCGCAATGACATTCTAGGATTCATATAGCCGATCTCACTTAGTGGGAAAAGACTTTATTGTTGTTGTTATAGTAATGGATGGATATGTGTGAAATTTTCAGGCAAATATAATCAGAATGCCATTGCAATTGCTAAACTTCCAACAATACCAGCAAAGGTTGTCTGCCCAAATCGGACCTCAACGGACCAAACAGCTCGTAAATCAAGCACTCGTCCTCCTCACCGTCGGCGGCAACGATTTTGTCAACAACTACTACCTAGTGCCTTTCTCCGCAAGATCTCGCCAGTTTTCTCTGCCAGACTATGTCAAATACCTCATTTCCGAGCTCCGAAAAATTCTCTTGGTAACCAACTCCTAATTTGGCTAAGTTCGAAAGTAACTTGCTAACTAAGCGACAATGTCACATGTTAATGACTTTTAATTATGTGTTGTTTGATCATTCTTTGTGTCATAACTTACAGAAAATGTATGATCTTGGAGCACGAAGGGTTTTGGTGACGGGGACAGGACCGATGGGCTGCGTGCCTGCTGAATTGGCCATGAGAAGCAGGAATGGAGAATGCGCAGCGGAGCTGCAACGAGCGTCGGCTCTGTACAACCCGCAACTCATTCAGATGCTGAGATCAGTCAACAGCCAACTCGGTTCTGATGTCTTTGTTGCTGCCAACATACAGGAGACCCGCAATGACTTCATCAGGAACCCTCAAGCATTTGGTAAATTAATTGTACAATATACGTTTATATCAATTTTATGTTCATGACCTAATATTATGATCATGGATTAAGTTTTGTTC
This sequence comes from Malus sylvestris, assembly GCF_916048215.2. Lineage (NCBI taxonomy): Eukaryota > Viridiplantae > Streptophyta > Magnoliopsida > Rosales > Rosaceae > Malus > Malus sylvestris. The sequence continues at coordinate 30,145,661 of NC_062263.1, forward strand.
GAAAGATTAACCTATTCAAGAATCTCCTAATCTACGCTTATTTTCAACACTGCCAATCATTTTATCTCTTACTATGCATTTTTTGTGTGTTGGTGACATAAAGTTGCTTGTTTAATTTTTGTTATCCAGGATTTACTACATCAAAGGTTGCATGCTGTGGGCAAGGACCTTACAATGGCTTGGGGCTGTGCACAAGAGCTTCCAATTTGTGCCCGAACCGCGACCTATACGCTTTCTGGGATGCATTTCATCCGTCCGAAAAGGGGAACAGACTGATCGTTGAGAATATTTTGACAGGGGATGAAAAGTACATGTACCCCATGAATCTCAGCACCATCTTGGCTTTGGATTCCAGGACCTAAGACATATTTCCATGTGAAACTAATATTTATGTGTACTATTTCCATTTGAAACTATATTTATGTGTACTAGATTATGATCAGTGTTGAATGCCAGTACCATCTGCCATTTATGTTTGTGCGTCGCTGGGATGTCTAGTGATTAAAAACTGATTGGCTTCCCAATTGCTTTCTAGTTTTTGTAATGGTTTGATTTGCAAGATTTCCCCCAAGGTGATAATGTCAAACTTACCAACTTAAGTACAATCATCTTTAATTTACTTTCAGTCTTTTTGTTCACTGCTTGTGGAATTTATTATCACTTACTCAATCAGGTTTGTCTAACCTCTTCCTAAAATATTCAAAAGTTCGTTTTCTGTAACCAAAAGGAGTGCCCATTTGATCTACGTGTTGATCATCGCTGGGTTCTCTCTTTCTAACTGTGTTGTTTGCTTTAGCTTTCACTTTTCTGCTTCGCAAACTCTCTCACAAATCTCTTTATTCTGTTTCTCTCGATCTCGCCCTCCCTCGCTCTCCAACCTTGCATTCCTTCTCTCACAACATACCCACAGAGGAAACCTTGGTTTTTGTTGTTCTAGGAATTTTGTTTGGGGCCTCCATATTTAGAGGAGGAGCCGATCCTTGGAAACCCAGATATCTCAACGTTTTGTCAAAGCCCTCAAATTTGGTTTCGACCGTTTTATCTCGATCTTACAATCGTCGGCGCAAGACCTTCCGCTTTCCTCTCTTGCATACCTCGGCTTTCATCGTTTTTCGCCCCGAGCACTCCTCCCGCAAACATCTCTGCTGCGTCTTCTGCGATTAACTGACAAGCCCCGACCCTCATATTTTCCGAATACCAGGATAGACACGTACTGACCGACACCCAAGGGTGACAAAAGTCATTAATTGATTATAAGAGTAATGATTAGGAGAAAATATTCATGAATAAACATTAGAATTTAAGAGTAATAAACAAAGTTTAAGGAAGTATCTAGAGTGCACAAAACACAAACTAATTCAAGATTTACAAAAAAGAAAGATCATTATAAGATATCATACAAGTGGGTGATAGATTGCTACTGGTAGGGGAATACCTCGTACATCGAGTCGTAGTCCTCGTTTTTAAGACCTGAATGGAGGCGCAAAACAAAGGTGAGTGGACCAAATTCATATATACAATAATAATAAAACAGTTATCAATGTACTAACCCCACAGTTTATATAATGAAAACTACTAGCATAATAAGTGATGGATTTAATAAAAATCCTAGCATGCCAAAATATCTCAAAAGTCATATCACGGAATAACGTCGCAGAAATCAAAACAGTAAATATCTAATAGATCGTCTCGTAAGCGTGGTGTGTTGCTAGAAATATGACTGAATAAATATAACTCCCGGCCCAATGCCTGCTTTGTGGTCTCTGCGCCCGTAGCTAGAGATTACCAACTCCCGGCCCAATGCCTGCTCCGTGTCCCTCAGCCTGTAGCTAGGGATTATTTCTCCCGGCCTATCTGCCAACACCAGATCCTCTCCCCAGGATGCATAGTGTCCTTTAGGTACGCACAAATAGTTACGTCTCTCATAAATAACCACTTCATAGTATAAAGTCATCCATCGTCTATACTATAAAGAGGGGTTTCTAAAATATGTCCTATCATCCTATCATAATCCATCGGATAGTCTATCAGTTCATGGTTTTTATAAAAAATACGATATATTAAAATATAGCTCAATATAGGCCAACAAATTAATTCCTCACCAAAAATATGAGACGAAAATCAATATCTTCAGTAAGCAGGCTTAACATAAATTAAATCATAAACTCGTAGGCATGCTAATCATTTATGCAATTAAATTATAAAATCATGTAATTTTAGAAGTGGTCCACTCACAAATATTCCTTAGTAGAAGAGTTCTGCAGATAAAGATTAGGAATTTCCTCACTAGCAACTTCACCTAAGCACAAAAATGTAATAAATATAAAAAATGATTTTCTAAAAGATTTGGGCTTGAACTAAATAAATTAAGGGATTTGGGTTGAATGGGTTAGGGTCTAATGGGTTTTAGAATCCTAAGGTTTTTGGGTTAAAAAGGCTTTAGGGTGAAGAAATGTGGTTTGGGCTTAAGCCCAAACACACACACACACACACACACACACACCACACAACATAAGAGCACACACATGCATGCATGACATGCATATACACACACGCACACACACACACACACTAAATACACACGCGCGCGCGCACACACACACACATGGGCTGCATAACACACACACAACACAAAGGTAGGCCCTAAGGCCTCATAAAAGGGCTGGGCTTTAGGCCCTAATTAAAAGGAAATGGCCCAAGGCCCTTTGGGTCTTTAAAAACAAAATAAATAAAAACAAAAAGGATGCAAGCTGGGGTATTGGGTTGGCCCAAAACGGCTAAGGCCCGTGGGTGCTAATCGGCCTGAAAGGCCTGGGTTTGCCGAAGAAGAAGGCTGGAGCTGCTACAGCTCCGGTCACTTGAAAACGAGGGTTCTAGACCCTGATCTAAGTACGAACATGAATAGCAAGATGAGGGGAAGAGATTGCTACCCTCAAATAACCGTGACACGGCCAGAAGTGACCGGAAATTCCCTCGAAGCTCACGGGTTCGCCGGAAAAATGGGTGTGCTTCCCCCGCACCGTTCCAGTCTTCAAAACCTTGGAAAAACAATATAAATCTTATCACACAACTTCCAACAACATCAATGGCGGATTAAAAAGGGACCATACCTTACCTAACCAGAGAAATAAGGAAAATCCCACCGGAGAATTTCTCTGGGTTCTTTCGTGTCCTGCAACAACGAAAGAGAGGGATAGATGATAGGGTAATGATGGTGAAGGTGGTGCAGGTACGGGGTTGGTAATGGGTATGGCTCACGGGAGAATGAGAGGGAGAGAGATAAGAGAGAGAGTTACGGGAGAGCTGAGAGACTGAAAGAGAGAGGTCTCGGGTTTGGGGGGGACATAAAGAGAGAAAATGGAAGTGAGTTAGATTGTTGCCATGTGGCAGTTAGGGGTAAAAATAACATATAACACCAATAATTGGGGGTGGTTGTAACAATATACCCCCCTTAATTTTGTCCTCAAAATTGCGAAGTTACACAAAAAGAAAGGGATATTGATTCCGCATTGATTCCTCTATTTCCCAAGTAGCTTCTTCGACTGCATGGTTCCTCCACAGTACTTTTACCAAAGGAATAACTTTGTTCCGCATTACTTTATTCTGTTTGTCAAGAATAGCCACTAGTTCTTCTACATAGCTAGCATCCAGATTTACTTCCAATGACTCTATCTGGATGATATGAGAGGGATCTGGTACATATTTCCGAAGCATGGAAACATGGAAAACGTTATGGATCTGTGACAACTCCAGTGATAGCTCCAACCTATAAGCAATTGCACCAATTCTCTCAATAATCTGATAGGGACCTATGAATCGAGGACTCAGCTTTCCTCACTTACCAAAATGAACAACACCATTCCAGGGAGACAACTTCAAGAATACAAAGTCGCCCATTATGTACTCACGATTATTAGAGTGTTTATCTGCAATGTTTTTCTGTCGGTCTTGTGCTGCTTTCAAAATCGCCTTAATCAGTTGGATATTACCATTGGTAGGACCAGATATTGTGGATACCACCAACGGTAATATCCAACTGATTAAGGCGAATTTGAAAGCAGCACAAGACCGACAGAAAAGCATTACAGACAAACACTCCAAGGATCGTGAGTATACAGTGGGCGACTTTGTATTCTTGAGTTGTCTCCCTGGAAGGGTGTTGTTCGTTTTGGTAAGCGCGAAAAGCTGAGTCCTCGATTCGTATGTCCCTATCAGATTATTGAGAGAATTGGTGCAGTTGCTTATAGGTTGTAGCTACCACCGGAGTTGTCACAGATCCATAACTTTTTCCATGTTTCCATGCTTCGGAAATATGTACCGAATCCCTCTCATATCATCCAGATAGAGCCATTGGAAGTAAATCCGGATGCTAGCTATGTAGAATAACCAGTGGCTATCCTTGACAGACAGAATAAAGTGTTGCGGAATAAAGTTATTCCTTTGGTAAAAGTACTGTGGAGGAACCATGCAGTTGAAGAAGCTACTTGGGAAATAGAAGAATCAATGAAGAATCAATATCCCTTTCTTTTTGTGTAACTTCGCAATTTCGAGGACGAAATTATTTTAAAGGGGTAGATTGTTACAACCACCCCCAATTATTGGTGTTATATGTTATTTTTACCCCAAACTGCCACGTGGCAACAATCTAACTCACTTCCCTTTTCTCTCTTTTTGTCCCCCTAAACCTAAGACCTCTCTCTTTCAGTCTCTCAGCTTTCCCGTAGCTCTCTCTTTCTCATCTCTCTCCCTCTCATTCTCCCATGAGCCACACCCATTACCAACCCTGTACCTGCACCACTTTCACCATCATTTCCCTATCATCTCTCCCTCTCTTTCGTTGCTGTGGGACACGAAAGAACCCAGAGAAACTTTGCGGCGAGATTTTCCCTATTTCTCTCGTTAGGTAAGGTAGGATCCCTTTTTAATTCGCCATTGATGTTGTTGGAAGTTGTGTGATGAGATTTATATTGTTTTTCCAAGGTTTTGAAGACGAGAACGGCGCGGGGGAAGCACACCCATTTTTCCGACGAACCCGTGAGCTTCAAGGGAATTTCAGGTCACCTCCGGCCGTGTCACGGTTATTTAAGGGTAGCAATCTCTTCCCCTCATCTTGCTCTTCATGTTCGTACTTAGATCGGGGTCTAGAACCCTCGTTTTTAGGTGACCGGAGCTGTAGCAGCTCCAGCCTTCTTCTTTGGCAAACTCAGGCCTTTCAGGCCAATTAGCACCCACGGGCCTTAGCCGTTTTGGGCCAACCCAGTACCCCAGCTTGCATCCCTTATTTATTTATTTATTTTGTTTTTAAAGACCCAAAGGGCCTTGGGCCATTTCCTTTTAATTAGGGCTTAAAGCCTAGCCCTTTTATGAGGCCTTAAGGTCGGCCTTTGTGTGGTGTGTGTGTTGTGCAGCCCGTGTGTGTGTGTGTGTGTGTGTGTGTGTGTGTGTGTGTGTGTGTGTGTGTGTGTGTGTGTGTGTGTGTGTGTGTGTGTGTGTGTGTTTGGGCTTAAGCCCAAACCACATTTCTTCACCCTAAAGCCTTTTTAACCCAAAAACCTTAGGATTCTAAAACCCATTAGACCCTAACCCATTTAACCCAAATCTCTTAATTTATTTAGTTCAAGCCCAAATCTTTTAGAAAATCCTTTTGTTTATTTATTACATTTTTGTGCTTAGGTGAAGTTGCTAGTGAGGAAATTCCTAATTCTTATCCGCACAACTTTTCTAGTAAAGAATATTTGTAAGTGGACCCCTTCTAAAATTACATGATTTTATAATTTAATTGCATAAATGATTAGCATGTCTACGAGTTTATGATTTGATTTATGTTAAGCCTGTTTACTGAAGATATTGATTTTCGTCTCGTGTTTTTGGTGAGGAATTAATTTGTTGGCCTATATTGAGCTATATTTTAATATATCGTATTTTCTATAAAAACCATGAACTGGTAGACTAACCGATGGATTACAATAGGATGCTAGGACATGTTTTAGAAACCCATCTTTATAGTATAGACGATGAATGACTTTATACTATGAAGTGGTTATTTATGAGAGACGTAACTATTTGTGCGTACCTAAAGGACACTATGCATCCTGGGGCGAGGATCTGGTGTTGGCAGATAGGCCGGGAGAAATAATCCCTAGCTACGGGCTGAGGGACATGGAGCAACCATTGGGCCGGGAGTTGGTAATCTCTGGCTACGGGCGCAGAGACCACGGAGCAAGCATTGGGTCGGGAGTTATATTTATTCAGTGATATTTCTAGCAGCACACCGCGCTTACGAGACGATTTATTAGACGTTTACTGTTTTGATTTCTCCGACATTATTCCGCGATTTGACTTTTGAGATATTTTGGCATGCTAGGATTTTTATTAAATCCATCACTTATTATACTAGTAGTTTTCATTATATAAACTGTGGGGGTTAGTACATTGATAACTGTTTTATTATTATTGTATATATGAATTTGGTCCACTCACCTTTATTTTGCGCCCCCATTCAGGTCTTAGAAACAAGGACTACGACTCAACGTACGAGGCATTCCCCTACCAGTAGCAATCTATCACCCACTTGTGTGATATCTTGTAATGATCTTTCCTTTTTGTAAATCTTGAATTAGTTTGTGTTCTGTGCACTCTAGACACTTCTTTAAACTTTGTTTATTACTCTTAAATTCTAATGTTTATTCATGAATATTTTCTCCTAATCATTACTCTTGTAATCAATTAATGGCTTTCGTCACCCTTGGGTGTCGGCCAACACGTGTCTATCTTGGTATTCGGGGAATATCATGGTCGGGGCGTGTCAGATTGGTATCAGAGCATGGTTAGGGTTTCTTTCCATCAATTTGGTAAATTTTTATTTTTCTAAATCTCGTTGTCTTTTTCAGAATCATGGCTAATCCTGGTGGGAATGTGCCTCGATGAACTCGTACTTCTATAATGGGGGGAATCTAGCAGTTTACTAATGCTTTAATGAATGCTCTTCCGGGTCATAGACCGAATCGGACATATTTAGAAATTACTAGAAGTCATAGAGTTACTGAATTGAAATCTGTGGGGAATAGTGAGGAGGCTGAGCAATGGTTAGAGAAAATGGAGGATATTTTAGAGGCTATGAAGTGTCCTCTAAATGAGTGGGCAAACACCGTAGGTTTCTTTATTCAGGGTGATGCTAGGAGTTGGTGGAAATCAACGAATGAATCTCGTCCACCTGATTCTTGGATGACTTGGGCTGCCTTCAGGAAACGTTTTATTTCTTACTTTCTAAGCCCCAGCTACAGATTGAGGAAGAGGCAGGAGTATTTAGAGTTCCAACAAGGTGACCTCAGCATCACAAAATTTGACAGTACTTTCAGGCGCTTGGCTAGGCATCATGATGAGACTTATGATAATCCGTAGGCACAGATGGATCAGGCGATAATTGCACTGAACCAGGAGTACCGTACATTGGTAACTGCTCAAAGACCCAGAACTTATGAAGATGTAATCGAGATAAGTCTGAGTATAGAACAGTCTAAGTGGGATATAGAGGTACAATATCAACCTCAGACCTGGATCCAGCCCCAGAGACAGAATAGACAGCGGAATCAAAATCAGAGGAATCAGAATTTCCAGTCGCGTAGTACCAGAGAATCAGTGGGCCCCTCCAGTTCTGTAGGTCCCAGACATTTTTTTTCCTTTAAACGATCAGGTCGGGGCTCAGGGTCTTCTAGTGAAGGCTCAGGCAACGAATCGGTGAGATGATCTTTCAGTCATTTCACTCCGGGTTATTCAGTCTGTAATCAATGTGGGTTACGTCATCGAGGGAATTGTGGGATAACTGCTGTAGTTTGTCACAGGTGCGGTGGTACCGGGCATTTTGTTCGTGATTGTCCTTCAGCACCACCTGGTAATTTTACCTTTGGCTCAAACTACGGTGGTGGAGCGGGCCCGGGATGTGGTGGAACTCGGGCCGGGATCTGACATTAACACTTTGAAACAAGAAATTAAATCGATCTCCAAAAATCCAACCCCCACACTGGATCAGGATCTATCACCATCTCGTGGTGCCTTGCTTAGATCGGCTCTACACTCATCATCGAGACTATGCCTTCACAGAGGACTCTCGCATATCCCACCACCGATAAAGGTAAAGCACGGCCACCTCTCACTTTCTTCGTTTTCATGGCCGAATGTCAAATCAAGTGACTCTGACTCATGCATGTGTGTTTTCTGTAAAGGGGTTTCTCAATCTGTTGTCTGGACTGAAGAAAAGGAGAATGGGGCTCTCGAAAATTTCATATCCGAGAAAAGACAAAGGTATAGATTTTGTTTAGTTTCTTTGTATCTTTGAATTCATTGGATTTGATTCTTCATTGTTATTCGATTTTGTAGTTCTTATCAAGTACATACATATATTAAAAAGGTATTGAATTGGTACCTCTTGATCATCGAGTATAATATTTGTAGGTGCAAAATCATTTTGGGTTTGCATGCAACCAAGCTTCTCTGTTGCAAACCAACAGATTGAGAGAATATTATGACCAATTTCAAAATTTCAGAGGTTTGTTTTGGTTTTTTATCATATTGGACTTGAATTTGCTTTTTTGTTGTTTGATTATATTGAAATCAGACTTTGGGTTGAGACTTTTATTTGGATTTGATTATAATTTTCTATACTAATTAGCATCTGGGTTGTGAAATTTCTTATTCTTCCTTTTTGGTGTTGAACTCATCTGTCATCATCAGTTTTGGTGCTTATGTTGGGCTTTCATTTTTAAATTTTTTTAACAAGACTTTAAGGACATCCTCAAGGTGCAGCGGTAGAATCAAACTCTCGAGGTTTGGATTTTTTTTCCCTTCTTTTGTTTTGGAATAATTTTTCGGGTTTCTTCTCGCTTTTATTATGAAAATAAGAGATTGATAAGATGCATAGGAGGCTTCCATCTTTCTATCTTTCAACTATTTGACAATAAACTATTGTGGGCTAATGCGTCAAATTTTTGTGAATTATGAAATTGTTTGTCACACTCTATTTTTATAAGGATTTTTTTATTGGTCGTGTGGACCTTTTTGTGCAACCCCTTTCATATTACAATTGCTAATTTAGCTTTTTCAATTTTGCAGTTGTGTTTGGTTACTCCATCAAAACTCCTACTCAAACTATTTTGTTCTCAAAACAATGTCATAAAATAACAATAGTGAACCACTAATAGAACTTCAACTCAAATTGTTCTTGGGTTGCTGATAAAAAGGTTTGAAAAGAAAATGAAATAACAGAACTTAAATCTTAGCTTTTAATTGGCTATAATGGAGAGAGTTATCCTGTAATTTTGCTTAGCATAATTTAATTGACAGACTGATTTGGGTTGTTCTATAATTCTTTAGTAATAGGATCCACTAAAATCATGTTATTCAAATTTGTACTTTTTTTTTCCAGTCTTCTTAGCAACCAAATGGAGGGTTATGTATTTTGGAAATATTTATGTGCATTGAATTAGGTAAAATTTTGGTTTTTTGTTCAATTTGAAATCCAAAATAATATAGAAGATAAGAATAATTTTTGTTTTAGGTTTCTTCAGAACTGCTGGAGTTTGGATTTGCATATGTTCAGGATATTTATTTGTTTGATCTTATGGATATTTAGGTATGAATCGGCAGAAGATTGTGCAGACAATGATGAAGCAAAGCAGGTTAATAAGTGACATTTTCTTTGTTCTTTATTGTGCTATAGATTGGAATTTATCATTGTACATTATTTTTGAAAATTTTTTATGTGCAATTTTATTGTTGGATTTTCTGCTGTGTATGAGAATCATTTGAATGCTGAGAACCTATTATATTCGCAACGTGATATAAGAGGTCAACACCTTCATCAGTATGTAAGTTTCTCTAATAAATACTTTGGACAAATGCTTTATGAATTTGAGTTTTTATCTTTTGATTATTTTTTGCAGAGGTGCGGTATTAATTTTCCTTTTACTAGAAATTTAGAGGCTTAAGGTACAATGTTATCAAACTCAATTTTTCTAATTTTTTGATTCTGGGGTACTGCAAAGAGTGCTAATATACTGTTTTTTCTAGGATTTTTGGTCTTTGAAATGGGTATGTTATGTTTTTAACGTTTCGGTTCTCATATGTTCCACTATTTTATCTGTTGTTTGCCTGCTTCTGCGTTGCTTCTTAATTTTCATTTTTCAACGTTGGGTGATGGAAATTTGTAAAAATAGTTGTACTTTCTGAAAAAGTTGGGGGTTTTAGGGGTTTTAGTTATATTTCCTCTGTAATCCCAATTGTAAGACTTAAAAAATAATTGCAATGATGGTTTTTTTTTATTCAATTTCTCTTGAATGTTTTTTCTTGAATTTAAAAGCATCTTTCCAGATTGGTTACAATGATTATGTTCTCTCTCATTAGTTCTTTTATATTCTCTTCAACCTTTTTGTCTAATTTTATTTTTCATTTTTTTTGTGGCTTTCTGTAGAAATTAGCATGAGATTTTCAGATGACATGGATGATGAGTATGAGAAACTCATCTGGGGAATGAACCCACCAAGGTACATGCAAAAATCATTCCTTTGGGTTCATATAGAAGTATGAATTTTCTTTTAGCATATAACATTGACGCAATAATTTATCTCATGGAATGTAAGATATCTTATGAACTTTACCTACCTAGCAAACAACGGCTGATGTCACTTTCGAGAAGCTGAGATCAGCTTACGGCATGTCACAACAGTCCCACAAGCAGACGCCCAAACTGTATACATCACATGAGGCAAGTTTCAATCTTTTTAGCTTCCAATTAATATTTCATGCTAAAATTTGATTGAATTTAGTTTGGGTGTTTGGTTTCAGATTTCTCGACTCGAATTGCAACCTGGGTATGAGGAAAAAAAAAACAAAGGATTTGATCTTTGGTTACAAGGTGACTTCACCTCTCTCTTTCTGAAACTCAATTTTGAAGTTGTTGTCCATATTTATTTTTTCACTATGGCATAGGTCCTCTAAATATCAGCTTTTTATTTTGTCTTATGGTTTTATCATCGTACATCATGGTTGACTGTCTTTGTTTTCTTATGCAGTTGCATGGAGAGCTATGCAAGTCACTCTCTGCAATTTATTGCAAAATAATGTCAATGTCAATTTTTCCTTCTCTGGAAGTAGCTCGACGTAGGACAAGTTTGGTATCCAAACTGTTCGTTGCATGTAGCACTTGAAACGACTTAAGAATGTTCTTCAGCATTGCTCAGAATGTAGTGAACATTATTTGGTAGGTATTCCCTCAATATTGCATTTGTAATTTATGCAGTATTGCTACACCAACTTTTCAAGTAAAAAATTATTTCCCCCCTCTATTCTGGTGTTTAAATTTGTTTCATTCATGATGAGTTTGTGTATAAATTGTACTGTGTGTATAATAGGCAAAATATTTTTTATTGTTTAAGCTATAATGGAATCGCAAATTTATCAATTATATCCTAGATTCTTGGTTGCATATTCACCTACCCACAACTATTGCCTTCTGTTTCTTGATTGGATAAATTTTTATAATTTCTAGATCTACTATTGCAATGCTTTTGCCGTGTTAAAGTGGAGTTGCATATCATTTTTTTGGTTCACGAAATTCATTATCTGACTAGCTTGGCAATTAAGTGATGTATTTTATCCGCTCAGGTGATGTCAATGGGTCTTGAAGTTGTTGCAGCAAGCTTTAATTCATCAGTGTCTCGATCATTGTTCCTATCTGTTGGTCGAATGGTGATGTGAGTTATATATAATTTTAAATTTTACATCTTGAAGACTAATCTTAAGTTGTTTAATGATGTTTATGAATGCCCTTTAGATTTCCACATTTGTTGGTTTCATTTCTGTAGTTCTATGGGTGACACGATTAGAGGTACCATAGGAAGTTGCAGAATTTCATGCGCACTATTAAGGTTGGACTCTTACTCCCACACACCTCCTTTTTCTTGAATGTTGACCGGGTTGTAAGTATTGCTATTTCTATATCAGTTTGTTGAAATTGGCAAAAACAGCATGGTTAAGGGGTGGTTTGGGAGTGAGGTGCTTAAAAAAAACACCCATGAAAAAAAGTTGTGAGGGTTTTAGGTGTTTGGTAAACTAAAAAAAAAAAGGCTTATTTTGGAAGCTGCTGTGAGAATAAGCTGAAATCAAAGGAAAAAGCTGAAGCTGCTATTTGCAGCTTTGGAAAACTGGCTTTTTTTCAAAGCACACGGAGCTACAGTGCTCCTTTAATGAAAAAACCCACTATCAGACTGCTTTTTTTTTCAAAAGCACTTTTACAAAAAAAGTTTACCAAACACTCTGCTGATTTATTTTACAGCCGCTTATTCTCACAGCACAGTCGCTTATTCTCACAGCAGCTTTTTTTCAAAGCACAGCGATACCAAACCAGCCCTAAGTATGAGTTCGAGAAGAAAACTGGCCTTGTAGTAGTAAGATTCTTCTTTTTCTTCAATTACAGGTTGCATGTCTAATTTTGTTGAATTGCAACTTAATTGATGATTATCCTTCTAGATGAATTGTAACTCAATTGATTTTAATTTTTGTTTTCCAACTTAGTTGATATGGAAACTGAACTTTTTAAAACCATATTCTATTCCGTTATATTACACTATTGCGTTTGGACTAGCAATTTTCATAAGATGTCACCTATAAAGTTTGTTGCTTAATCATGTCATATATTTTTATGTTGGAGATTATGTAGGTGCTTAGTATGACGAAATGGCCCTTGGTTAACTGAGGCGGAATTCATGTTCAATCACCAAAAGTAGAAATGTTTGCTTCTTTGTTCAAGCATTTGTTCAATAAAGATTGTGGGCATAGTTGGGATAGCATCTCTCACCACTTACGTTTACCATGCCGCTTTCATGTTTTTGTACCCAATTTCAATTATCTAATTATTAAGAACTTTTTATTATATTTGTTTTATGAAGAGAATAATGTTGCTTACTTTTTCATACAATTTTCACTCCTGCGGCAACGCGCAGGTGCAATTTCTAGTAGAAACTAGACCTTACTAAGATGTACAAAAATTGGAAGGACATCTCAGGAAATGGGTCTGCTCTTATGTGGCGTTTACTGTTTGGTTTATTTGGCGTACCAGGTGCGAGTTTGTTTTTAATCAGGTTCCCATTCTTCCTTTTAAGGTCCTGTTGGGGGTGTCTTCGGCTGTCGGGGCTTTCTGGGAAGCCATAGGATGGTCTGGAGGTGGTGCAGCTCGGCCCTCTGCCTACTGTGGTCCGATTCCTCTATGGATCCCTCCTCCTGATTCTTTTGTTAAAATTAATGTTGATGCTAGTTGGTCCCATGCATCTCGTTCGGGTTTTGCTGGTGTGGTCATTCGTGATGCTTCTGGTCAGTTTGTGGCTGCTGAGCTTTTTGCCTTGTCTACTCCCTCTGTTGCGGTGGCTGAAGCGACGGCTTTGCTGTGTGGCTGTAAGTTGGGGTCCTCGTTGGGCTTTAAATCGGTAATAGTGGAATCGGACTCTAAGGAGTCCATTGATTGGCTTTCTGGAGATGTTGAGGTTGGCAGTTGGAAAGCCTTTCCTGTCCTGACGAGAGTTAAGGTGGAGAGTGATGCTTTTCAGTTCTGTCGCTGGTCTTGGGTGCCAAGATCAGCCAATGGTGCTGCTGACTTTCTGGCGTCGCGGAGTTTTCCGGAGATGGGTTCTCGGGTTTGGGTTCACAGGCCCCCATCTTCTCTGGTCTTTGTTTTGAATAAGGATGGTCTTCCTTGCCCTCCTTAATTTTGTTTTGGTGGTGGTGGGGGTAACGCTCGTTGCTGGTGCGTCTGCTTGGTGTATCCCCTATCTCTTCTTTCTGTGTTGTTTGCCCTTGTGGTGTTAGCCTCTTGGTAGGCTTCCTGTGCTGTTTGTTTGTTTGTTCCTCATTTCAAAAAAAAAAAATTGGAAGGACACCTAGGTTCAAGCCAAAAATATTGGGAGCATGAATTTTTAAAATTTTTGGTAACAAGAGACGAAGATTATAATAAGAATCCAATGAGTAATTTCCAATATGTAAATTTACTTAAGCCAAAAAAGAGAGGCTGAAAATAGAGAAAAAAGGGCTCACAATGCATGCTGGCTCATGATTGTAAGGGTATTTGAATGCATGCTAAGCTAGTAAGCTTCATACACTTTAAGTGTGGGAATTTTGTGTTGAATTGAAACCAGTGTTGGTAATTTGGTATTGAAATAATGCAAGCTTATGAATGTTGTGTTTAATTGGTAATTGTAGACATCGAAATTTCGGTAAATAAATGTTGACCGATAAATCAAAGTGTCAACGCTCATGTATTACATAAATTTTACACGTAGCGTGTGACTCAACGAAAATTGAAATGAGTTGGAAAAGTCATCAAACAGGACACGTGTCAACACCTGGCAGAAACGACTTATTTCATCTGGGATATTATATTCAAAATTAGGCCTTGGAAAATTCTATAAATACAAGCCCATTTCATTCATTTGAAGGGGAGGGACCAATTCATATTACACCTTGAAGCTCTGAAGCTCTGAAACTCCGAAGCTCTCAAGCATCCAGGTTCCCGAAGAATCAAGAAAGTGTTCTTCGTTCTTCGTTCATCGTTCTTCCAAGATCAAGCCCCAACGGCCCTTTGGATCAACAATCATCCACCAATTCAAGATCAAGCCCCGACGGCCCTTGAAGAAAGTGTTCTTCGTTCTTCGTTCATCGCTCTTTCAAGATCAAGCCCCGACGGCCCTTGAAGAAAGCACCATCGTTCATCAACAGTTCATCCAAGATCAAGCCCCAACGGCCCTTTGGATCAACAACGTCGACAAATCCACACACATTCAACCGTTCTTCAAGATTAAGCCCAAAAGCCCTTGAAGATCTGTTCATCACTGTTTCTTCAAGATCAAGCCCAAAAGCCCCTTGAAGATCCGTTCATCACCGTTATTCAAGATCAAGCCTCAACGGCCCTTGAAGAAACACTCATCCTTAAGACCAAGCCCCAACGGCTCCTTGAAGATTCGCTCAAATCCACCTTCAAAGATCAAGCCCACGGCCCTTTGAAGAAACTTCCAACAGTTCATCCAAGATCAAGCCCCGACGGCCCTTGGATCAATCGCACATCCATCACAAATACACACCTTACGGAGATCGAATCAGAGGATCAAATTAGAGAGAGATTGTAACCCAAAATCATCAAATACGAATATTTGTTTATGCACGTCGTTCTTGTCTCTTTCGTTTCAGGAATTTTCCGGAGATCGAATCAGAGGATCAAAATAGAGAGAGATTGTAACCCAAAATCATCAAATACTTAATATTTGTTTGTGCACGTCGTTCTTGTCTCTTTCGTTTTCAGGAAATTTCCGTGTTCACAGTAATATGAGAGTAGTTCAATTTCTTATAAGCACATGCAAGATCCCTTATTTTCCCAATGTGAGATTCACTCTCAACATGTTCCCTCACATATGGTGGGTTTTCAAGTCTAACATGTGGACAACAAAAATCGAGTGACGTGGAGCACGTGTGACCGTTAAGCTTCACATAGGATAACATGCTCTAATATCATGAAGAAAGTTATGGTTCCACCACAAAACTAATTGACGATATATAAAGTAGTCTAATCTCTTATAAGCACATGCAAAATCCCTATTTTCTCTAATGAGATTCACCCAACATAAGCGTTAGTTAAAAACAACTATTGATGTGGGCACATGTTTTAAATATACCAAATGTTGTATAACAGAAAAACAAACAACTCATGAATTATCTTTGTGTGTAGTGACCATGGTTGTCCCAAAGTCTTTCAAGAAAAAAGCAAAACAAAACAAAACTGCAAATGAATTGATAGAAAAACAGTTTCTTTGGAAACAAAGTGGGAGTAAGTCTGCAATCAATAGACGTTCCCTCCTCGATTCTTGTAAAGCAGGGAGCCTTGTTGGCTTGGGCTCGCCCTCACTGCATGCATCTTCTTTGCATTGGAAACGTATACAACAGAGCAATCATCTACCAATTCATTAGCAATATATTGTTCTTTTCTCTCAGGATTACTAAAAAGCCTTTAACTTATGCAAATAAGGAATGCCCTATCGTCGGCGTCTCCGCTGCAAAGGAGATGGATTAATTGAGGAAGATAAAAATAAATAAAAATAAAATAAAAGCAAAGAAAAATTGACACAGTTATGTCATATTAGTGCATGACATTGATAAAAAACTTAAAATAGGAATAAGAAGCCAATTCAATCGGCGTTATAATTCTTAATTACAAAGGAGGGAGTGGATTCGACAAAGCAGAAGGAATAGTACTGGATCTCTGGTGCAAAGGGGGAAGGGGAAGGGGAGGATCGAACTCTTGTTCTCCACAATTGCCAATCTTTCCTAAGCTAGTCTCTTTTCCAACCTAAGATGTCATGTCACAGCTCGTCCCAAAATATTATAATTCTAGACGTGAGATTACTTATTTACCCTTGTATGTTTTGTGTGGTTTTTGTGGGTGAGGTTTTATATGGAAAAATTCTAAATTTTTCCTACGTTTTTGGAACACTTAGGAATTATTTTGATTGTTTGGTTTTGGTTGAGGACCACATGTGCCACACACACATACACATTTTCACTCTCTCTCTCTCTCTTCTTCCCGTGCACTCTCTCTCTCTCCTCCTTCTTGACTTTCTCCTGTTTTCGTCAACCTCGTACGGACGAACCGCAAGTTCACCATTCACACACGGATCAACGTTAAAAAGGTAAGGATCTTGTTCCCTACAAGCTTTTGAGTACATTCGTACCATTTTTAGGACCTGGAAACCTTAAAAAACCCGAGAACTCTAACCTCCAATTTGGTGCATTGTTCATGCACACGTAAATGTGAAGGTTTCAGTGGATTTTAAGCTCACAGGGAGCTTTAGAAGGTCCCTACGAAGCTCGGAGAAGAAAAACCAAGCAATTTGGACGTCAGGATCGTCAGTTTCAAGCTTGACCGGTTTTTCTCGAAATTCTTCGGTGAGATCCTGTGGGATTTAGGTCCTAAAACTGGTATGGGTTTGTTCTACTTGTTCTAAGCTTCATTTTGACATTTAATTCGTGAAATTTGGTTGAAAATCGAGCAAGATATTAAGGTTTAAAGATTTCCCAGTTTTCGTCGCCAGAGTCCTAGGGTTAGGGGTGACGGAATATTCTATCAAAATTGACAGAATATTCCTAACGGCGTTGGTCAGTTTTAATGGTTTCCGTTACTTTTAACGGAATATTCCTAACGGCGTCATTGTTACCGTCAGTGTGCTTGGCATGTACCCGCGTGTGGGAGGCGCGTTTGGCCATGCCTTGGCCGGCGTGTGGGTGGTCAGAAATTTTAAAAAAAAATATGGGAATGTTCGTGAAGTTGTGTAGATCACGTTGGTATATTCAAACACCCTATTTGAGCATTGTATGAGAAGTTATTAGCTAGTATTGGTTAGGTGCTTTAAATTAACGTTTATTCAATTAATTCGCATATAGGTGAGACTTATCCCGATGACGAGCGCAGTCAAGGGCGACTCGGGGGCTACGACCCTTCGACATACCAGTTAGTGGGCTTTTGGTTTTCAGTATATATTTATATACTTGTTATTTTCCCATAAAATGCGTTTAAATGAAAGTATGCCTTGAATGCGTTGCATATAAAATTATATTTTGTAAATGAAATAGTATATGATGCATGATATATATAATTGTGGTGTTGTGGATGCTTAGGTAAGCCCATGTGAGTTATGTATTGTGATGTGATTTAAGTTGTGATTAATTGAGAAACATAGAGCTCATAAACCTGCACCTAGGGTGATTGTGATTAGCCAGAGATATGGCACATGCCTGTTATTAATGTCACCTCCCGCACCATATGCTCACATTGGATCCAATTTAGGTGCACAGTCTTGTCGTATAGACCATCATAGGTGGTTCCAATTTGTAGGTGACTAGCGATTTATCGCCCATCTATTATGAGAAAGTAGTATTGAGCATAATTATATTACACCCAATATTGTCGTACAGACCTTTTCATTGGTTCCGACTCGAGTGCAGCATAGTACATTATAGGTTATTGTAGTGACTCCGGCTAGATTTGAATATTGAGCTATGAATTCAGCCGAACATACTTATGCAGGAGTTCCGGCTAATATGTTATATTTCCATGAATTTATTCTCACCTGAATTACTTACTCTGTTATATCTTGGCATGGCATACTTATGATTATGAATATGTGAAGCATGATTTGAATTGATATATTTTCATAAATAGTTATGTATATGCTTATATTCTATTTTCTAGGAAAAATTATACATGTTTTACGACGAGGGGTTAGAAATGTTGAGAAATGAAATGGTTTTGTAAAACATTTGTTTTTGCCCACTCACGTTTTTTGTTTTGCGCCCCTCTAGGTTTTAGTAGACTGCTGTTGGTGGCGTGCGAGGATCCCATCAGTTCTGACATATTAAAATAATTGTAGGACATCTTATAGTACTGTATAATTAGTACTTGTCATACTGGACTGCACCTAGACTTTTTATGCTCTGATTAGGAGTATTTACTTTTGTATCTTACTCCTAACACTTTCTGTTTATTAGTGCACTCTAGTAGTTTCGATTTTTAATTATTCATATATTTCTTATCCTTATTGCTTCCGTACTGTGCACATGACTACGTCACCCTCACATGACGACCAGCATGCTCTGATCTCAGTCGGGGTGTGTCATGTCCACAATTGTCAATCTTTCTCAAGTGCGGTTTATTTTTTCTCGAGTTATTTATAGGCATATGGCTTTTGAATAGTATCATTACATTTCTTAATGATATTTTTCCATCCAATTTTACTAACATGACCAACTTTTCAATTTCCGATTAATGTCTCATCTACACAAATACTTATAAATGCCTCAATAGTTGCATTATCCCATATTGCCTTACTCTTCTTTTCGTTATTATACCCGTGTTCAAATTCTCTACACCTATTAAGTTTATGACAACAGAGTTAAGAAGTAAGTTATAAACATGTGTCAATCAATGATAAATGCTACAAAAAAACCACACACAAAATAAATGTAGAAAATTTGAATTCATTGTCCCCATGTGCATCTTGTGAATCCTTAACCACATTTTTTAGATATTTATATCTCGAGTAAGAGAAAGAGAACAAAAAAAACATAGAACATGATGCACTATTAATTAATTATGTCCTAGTTAACTAGGCATAGACCCAAAATTACAAGCTTAAAAATAAAAAATAGGAGCAGTCGTAGAAAGCTAGCAGACACAAAGAACAAATGAGAAAGAAAAGTAATTTTAGGCCTTATGACACCTCATCTGTCAATCACAAGTCCGAAGTACTAACGTGGGTTTAGAGTTTTCAAGTCAAATTCAATCAATGCATGATGACTGGACCACTCAATTTACCAGTTACGGGCAATAGACATTTGAAATAAAACTAGCATTTACAAAATAGTTAAATTCAAATGTATGTGCATGAAGATGGAGAGAGGCTTGGGAAAGATGCAGACCAAGAGAGCGACTGCTTCAGTCTTCAGCACGATATGAAAAACTCACGGGTTTTTTTTATAGAGAATTTTAACGAAAAATTTATGGTTACTTGAACGAAAACTTATATTTTTACACTAAAAAGTCAATTATAATATTATTCACTTTACCCTTTATTTTATCCTTATTGTTAAAACTCAAAATTTTCAAATTATTTTCATTAATTTTTATTTTTTTATATAGCAGCGTTAAACCTAGAAAAAATTGGTAATTTTGATATTTTCTCAAAGTCTGAAGGCATTTTAGACTTTCTAAATAAAAAATTAGGAATAGTTTAGGAACTGAAAAAGTTTTATTAAAGGGAGCCAAATAATTCTCGTGTTTTCACCCGGTAGCACATTTAGGAGGAGGTGTTTCTTTAAAACCCACTCCAATTGCTTCTATTTTTAACTAAAACACTTGTTTGACAAAAAAAAAAAAAAAACCTAAGACACTTGTAAATTTTTGGCCAAACAACCGTTTCCCAAAATGAAAACGCTTTTATGACTTATTTGGAAGTATTTTTAAACTGACTGAAATCACTTTTAAAGAAAAATATTTTTATGTCCAAAAGCACTTCAAGTGCTTTTACAAGATTAACTTGCATTTTTACTAAAGATTAACTCTAAAAACGTTTTTACGAAAATCACTTTCAGCCAATTACAAAACACTTTAAAAAAATGTCTTTAGTCACTAAAAAGCACTTTTAGGTTTTAACTATCCAAAGCACATGCCAGCAAACCCTAAATTTTTAACCCCTATATATTGACCAACTAGGGTAACTTCTCATCCTTTGTCATCCCAATAAGACTTGGCATTTTGGACCCGACCTGTTAAACCGACCCGACCAGACCCGACCCGACCTGACCCATTAATATTAGTATTTTGGTGGATACTTAACGGGTCGGGTAGCTAATGGGCGGGTGAACCCGTTAACAACTCGTTAAATAATGGGTCACTTTGAGTCAACCCGTTAGACCCGTTAACACCTATTAGTTGAGGATGTTTTAGTAATTTCAGTAAAGTCTTAACAATAAAAAATAAACTCTGAAAAAAAATAATAATAATAATTGTTAACGGATGAAACGGGTGACTCGTTAGCTTAATGGGTCTGGTTCGGATGACCTGTTAACTTAACGGGTCGGATTGAACCCGATCCAAACTCGATAAACCCGACCCGTTTACAGGTCTAATCCCAATTGTTGATGCACCCTTTGCACCCTCCTACATTGCTTCTTTCTCCTCACGATCCTCGCAGT
The DNA here is from genome assembly GCF_916048215.2 of Malus sylvestris. NCBI lineage: Eukaryota > Viridiplantae > Streptophyta > Magnoliopsida > Rosales > Rosaceae > Malus > Malus sylvestris. Next base: position 30,166,442 of record NC_062263.1, read on the forward strand.
TTCCTCTTGAGGTAATAAAATAATGAGTAATGTTAGGAAAATTAAATTTGTAAACTAAATTAACAAACCAAATGAGATGTCATCAATAGAAAATAAGCACGTTTATCAACAATTAATTAATAATCCAATTACTAACTTCCATGTCATTTAGTTTACAAATTTTAGTCTACAAATTTAGTTTTCCTAGCATTACTCTAAAATAATTATCCATTTTATTTTATTATTTATCCTCTTTCAACTCTTGTCACACAAACCGCAAAACTAGAAGCAACTCGTTAATAAAGTAAATTTAAATAATTAAAGAAGGGTGGTTTTATTAGCACCCCACAATATTATGTATACACCCCACTTTCTTTTATTTGATTTGGACACCTTCTTTTATTTGGTTTGGACTTCCTTTTTTACCCTATTTAAATTAGATAAAAAGCAAACAAACAAAATCAACATCACCTTCCTTGCCATATTACTCCTCGACAGCCACCCACCATGGTGGCACCTCCATTAACAAAATGATCTCAAGTATACCAAAACATATGCCGGCTTACAATTAAACTCATAGAAAGTCAATTCATAGTCACTTACAATTAAATTCATAGAAAGTCAATTCCTAGTTGACTATAGAAGGATCGCTTCTCTGCAAGTATCATTTTTCCATATTTTTCCCGCCCATCATGTAGGTATCCTTGATTAGGTTGATTTCGGCATTAAAATTTCAATTTTATGGTATTCCATGTCTTGTAGAATATTAGCAGAAGTGAGAATTCTAGAGAGAGAGAACGATGGGAATGAGGTGGCTATCATTGGTTGATGACATTGACGAAGAAGGTGGCGGCGGGTGAGCGGTTGAGATAGGGTATTGGAAGGTTTTCATTTGTTAATTATTGTAAAAAGGTGGGTTGTCTTCAATAAATAACAGCGCAAAAATTGGAATTTTAGAAAATAATTTTGAACTTGGGGTGTATTCATAAGATCGTGTGATGTTAATATAAGAACCCTTAAAGAAACACTAGCAGAAAAAGAAGCCCTAACCTTCTCTACTTTCTAGCTTCTAGAACCTTCTTTTGTTCCTGTGTTCTTTCCAGACCGTTAAACCCTAACCCTAGAGATATTTTAGGTTTTAGATCTAGGGTTTTTGAGGTTTGGTGGTGACTGGAGCTTGGATTTTAGTTTCATTTGTTGACTAATACTCTTATTTTAATTTTGAAGTTTTAACGAAACATTCCTCATACTGTTCATTTTTAACGAAAAACCACATTTTTATCTTTTTCTGGTACTATTCACTACATATTTATTTATCATTTTTCATTAAAACTAAAAGAGTTATTATACAAAATAGTCCCTGAGATTTGCATGATCAATAAAAATGGTTCCTAAGATTGAAAATCAATAGAAATGGTCCCTGAGATTGTCCACAATCCATGATTTTGGTCCTTTCGTTAAAAACTCTTTGGGGAATTTTCAAAGCTTTGTAACTCAATTGTTTCTTAACCAAATTCGACCCATAATATATCAAAATGAAGATAGGAAAGTGTAGAATAAGATTATACCTATTTGGAAGCCCAATGATTTCCAGAGATGGCCGGAAAATAGCCTGAAATGTGACTGGTCCGCGGGAAAACTGGAAAACTCGCCGGAAACTGGGTAAACTTTAAACGTTCATAACTTCTTCAATACTCAACGAAATCGAGTGATTCAAAAACGAAAATCATACTTCTTGACGAGACTAAGAGCATAGTACCTTTTTCAAAGATTAAATAGCTTTGGTTTGGTCGGAAAATGGCTCAAAAGTGGCTAACCATTTTCGAGTTAGCCACTTTCGAGCAGTTTTCCGGCCAAATCATGGCGAGTCAGCAGTAAAAAAAGATTCCATTCTCTTTGTCTCATCGAGAAGTATGATTTTCATTTTTGAATCACTCAACGCATTTTTGAATCACTCAACTGCGTTGAGTATTGAAGAAGTTATGAACGTTTAAATTTTACCCAGTTTCCAGCGAGTTTTCCCGTTTTCTCACTGACCAGTCATCTTTCAGGCTATTTTCCGGCCATCTCCGCCAATCATTGGGCTTCCAAATAGTTATAATCTTGTTCTACACTTTCTTATCTTCATTTTGATATATTATGGGTCAAATTTGGTTGAGAATCGATTGAGTTACGAAACTTTGAAAATTGCCCAAAGAGTTTTTAAGGAATGACTAAAATCATAGATGGTGGACAATCTCAGGGACCATTTCTATTGATTTTAAATCTCAGTGATCATTTCTATTGATCATGCAAATCTCAGGGATTATTTTCAATCTCAGGGAATCTGATTTTGCGAGGGAGAATGAGGTCGTGGGGGATTTGGAAGGGAGGGTTTTGGGGAAATTGGAGAATTTTAGGGAAGAAGAAGAAGAACCGGAGTTGGGTTGATGTACGGATAGGAAAGAGAGATGAGGCGTGGGAGGGTAGCGTTGGTTGAAACTTGAAAGCTGGAAAAAGTGGTGAGCGACGGAAAAGGTGGAGGAAGCTGGGAGTCCCACGTGTCACATAATTCATCCCAATTTGACAGCAAGACAAAAGGCCAAACTCGGAATACCATAAAATAATCGGGGGTAAAATCAGAAATCCACTGTACTATGAACAGTATTTCAGTTCATTTTCTCTTTTAGTATATATATAATTTGATGAGATTATGTTTTTAAGTAAATGTTATGTTCTTTACTAGGCTGTTTGGATGCAATTTGATTACATTTTCCGTTCGATCTGCAACTAATTTTCCTATGCCTATTGCAGCAATGATACCAATCCCATGGCGCTGAAGGCAGAGGAGAATGCAAGTCTGCAACGCGAGATGAAGTTGTTTATGGCTACACTAATTGCCATGGCAACCTTCTATGCTGGACTTTACCCTTCACGCGCTCTTGTTAAGAACCAGTTCCTTTTCCAACTCTTTGAAGTTTTCAAAGCCACAGGGTTTTTCATCTCCATTTGGATGATGAAAATCCTCAGCAGGGGTTCCCCGATCAAGTTTACATTGAAGCCGCTCCTCCCTTTACTGTGCCTTGTTTACATACTGTGCATTGTTGTCACATTAAAAAGCACTTCTAAGTTTTAACCATCCAAAAGCACATGCCGGCAAACCCTACATTTTTAACCCCTATAGATTGACCAACTAGGGTAACTTCCCATCCTTTGGAAAATGATGAGATCCCGTGATCGTGACCGTTTATTGTATATCATACGATCAGAAATCATTTAAAATTTAAAATTTAATATAAATAATACCTAATAAAAACTGATCGCACGATATATGATGAACGATCATAATCACAAAATTCTCAGAATCTCCAAGAAAATGATCCTTTTGTCATCCCAATTACCGCTGCGTCATTTTCACCCTCCCACATCCCTTCTTTCTCCTCACGGTCCCCGGAGTTTACTCTTGAGGTAATAAAATAATTATCCATTTTATTTTATTATTTATCCTCTTTCAACTCTTGTCGCACAAACCGCAGCACTAGAAGCAGCTTGTTCATAAAAAGTAAATTTAAATAATTAAATAAACACTAGTAGAAAGAGAAGCCCAGACCTTCTCTAGTTTCTAGTTTCTAGAACCTTCTTTTGTTCGTGTGTTCTTTCCAGACCGTTAAACTCTAACCCTAGAGATATTTTAGGTTTCAGATCTAGGGTTTTTGAGGTTTGGTGGTGACTGGAGCTTGGATTTTAGTTTCATTTATTTACCAATCCTTATTTTTTTGTCAATGAATTGTCATTAACGATTTTATCTTGTTCTGTTTCAGATTCTTGATTTTTTTTTTATGAACATGGCAAAGAGGTCATTTTTCTTTTTTATTTTGTTTTATCTTTGAATGTTTTTGTTTTAGTATATGATTGTTTTGAACTTGTGATGTTACTCTGCATTTTTTTTGCCATTTAAGTCAATGTGTTCTCTGAACAAAATAGAGGATTAGGCAAGATTAGTCTTCCCGTGTTAGTCTAAAAGACGTTGGAACTTCATGTATTAGATTATGATTGTCGTAAACTAGTGATGCTACTCTGTTTTGTTTTTGTTTTTGTTTTTTTTTTACCCTTTGAGTATATGCGTTCTCCGAAAATAGAGGATTAGGAGAGATTAGTTCTTCAGTGTTAGTCTAAAGGACGTCAGGGCGCCATATTTTGATTATACGTGTTGTGAAACTTGAGATGCTACTCTGCATGTCATTTAAGTATATGCATTGTTTGAAAAATAGAGAATTAGGCGAGATTAGTTATTTAGAGTTAGAAGTAATGCTATTGGCCTTAACTTCTGCTTTGGTTGGCTTGGGTAGGCTGACCGGCAAACCAGGGTATGTTCTTTGCCAGGTTTATGTTAAGAGTTATCCCACATTGGTGAGGGACAAGATTTGCTATGTGCTTATATGATCTTGAGTCACTCCAATATTGCTAATTGGTTTTATGGTGGAACCCCAATTTCATCATGGTATCAGAGCAAGGTTGTCCACGTGTGAAGCCCAACGGCCACATGCGCTCCACGTCACCCAGTTGTTATTCACGTGTAGGCTTGAAAATCTGCCACACGTGCAGGAGCGTGTTGATGTTGGGAAAAAAACTTAGAGTACACAACTCTAACACAAGTAAACAAATTACTTGTATTACACACACAAAATATTACAACACTCACAATGACACAACTTTAGAAGCAACGACACTCACTCACTTTCTAGATACACACTCTAAATCACTCACACTCCTACAAAACTATTCTTGCTTCTCACTCTCACTTGGTTGCCTACTACTACTACTACTTGATTTCTTGTTGGTTGATAACACACATACATACATATTTATAGTGAGGTTTGCCGACTTACAAAGTTGGCTAGAACATTACAGTGCAATGGTTATGCATTGCACCGACTCACACATGCAAACCGATTTGGGCTTTTTACAACAGACACACAATTTGGCTTTTAGGTCTTTCTACAATCAAACCATTCACCTAGATTTTCTTAAGCCTAAGACGGTGGACATAGGCTTTTCCACCCAAACACTAATTGCTGCACTTTGCTGGAGTTTTCTAGCATATTCTTAATATGCATGCACCTTTTATACATACACCACTGACTAACAATCTTGCTAGAATTATCTAGCATTTTCCAGCATGCATCGGCCACCTTCAATATTACTTGCTAGAATCTTCTAGCACAATCCCATGCATATTTGAACTAGAATAATTTAGTTCATTTGTACCGACTGATCTTAATAGGCTGGTGTTGATCTTTAACAGTTGAGAGTTGTCCCACATTGGTGAGGGACAAAGTTTGCTATGTGCTTACATGATCTTGGGCTACTACCTATATTGCCAATTGGTTTTATGGTGGAACCCCAATTTCATCAGTTTAGATACAACTGGTTTTATTGTTGAATGCTATTGATTTAGATTCGCAATGTTCCTCTGGTTTTTTTGCCAATGAAGTATGTGTTGTTCGAAAACGTTTACGATTTACAGGTTTGTATTCTTGTTTTCCCAAAGTTAATGAGGATTTGATGAGGTTAGTTTTTTTGTGTTAGTCGAAAAGAATCCGGACCACACCACAGTTTTATATTCTCATTTAACTTGTGATGGTCCTCTGTTATAGCATATATTTGATGAGATTATGTTTATAAGTAAATGTTCTGTTCTTTACTAGGCTGTTTGGATGCAATTTGATTACATTCTCCGTTCGATCTGCAACTGATTTTCCTATGCCTATTGCCGAAATGATACCAACCCCATGGCGCTGGAGGCAGAGGAGAATGCAAGTCTGCAACGTGAGATGAAGTTGTTTATGGATACACTAATTGCCATGGCAACCTTCTATGCTGGACTTTACCCTTCACGAGCTCTTGTTAAGAACCAGTTCCTTTTCCAACTCTTTGAAGTCTTCAACGCTGCAGGGTTTTTCATCTCCATTTGGATGATGAAAATCCTCAGCAGGGGTTCCCCGATCGAGTTTACATTGAAGCCGCTCCTCCCTTTACCGTGCCTTGTTTACATACTAGGCATTGCAAATATGTTTTCTTGCTCCTGCTGCACCTGCAGGTTATGGATGTGATAATGTAATTCGGTCAGAAACATGGTAACTCTGTTGTCTAACTGGCGTTTTCGGGCACCTGAAGTTTATGAATGTGATGTAATTCTGTAGAAACATGGTACCTTGTTATGTAACTGGTGTTTTCGAAAACCCGAAGCTTATGATGTTAATTAACTGGTGTTTTTGGGCACCTGAAGTTTATGTAGTGGATTTGCAAGATTTGTGACTACTTGTTTAATTGCTGTATTTGAATACAGTTTCATCAATAGAGCAGATGTGATTTAGTTCCTTTAGTGAATGAAAAGTTTTGATGTAACAGGTTTGATAGGGGGGATGCACATATATCCCTATTACGAATAACATATCTTGATCATAAAAATTAAATGATCAGGAAACATATCAAGTAAATGAACGATTTATTATGAATATGTTACTTTGTTGATGCACAAAATCAGCGAGGACTTTGGTACAACAGAAAGTGTCAGGTTTGTGACCTTCGCTTGGTTGCTTCGATCACTAGTGAAGATAAGTACGTAAATGAATAGGGACAGGGAAGCAAATACAAGATGTATGTGGTTCACCCAGATCGGCTACATCCACGGAGTAGAGGAGTTCTCATTAATTGTGAAGGGTTTACACAAATACATAGGTTCAAGCTCTCATTTTGTGAGTTATAGTGAATAGTTTAGTACAAAATGACATTAGAGATTATTGTGGGAGAATGATCCCTATTTATAGAAGAGAGTTTCTAGTTTTGTTCTAACATTGACACGTGTCGTGTTGTGATTGGCTTCTGATGTTGACACGTGTCGAGCTGTGATTGGCTTCTGATGTCGACACGTGTCGCATTGTGATTGGCCTCCTGGTTGAAGGGAAGCTCTTCTGGGTCTTCGACGGTATAACGTTGACCGGTGCTCAGTAGTTTCGAGATTGGTCAAGTATGGTACAAACAGTGCTCCCCTAAGTTCCCGAGTGAGGGAAGCTCCTCGGTTGGGGACTTGCAAGATCCAAGCCATTGAGTAATCACGAAACTTCTAAGTACTGAAGTGTGGTATCATTTTCACGTGCCTTATCTGTCTCATATGTAGATGTGATATCTTCTCTGGAAGTACTTTTCCTCCATCCATGGGTGGTATCTTTAACCGATGAAGATGCACAAGGTAATGTATCAATTTCACTTGAAGCTTACTTGTAGTTTCGGGCTTGGTCAAGTGCGATACAAACCCTATAGTAGGAGTCTCCGAGAGATAAGAAAAATAAATTACATCACTTTAAAGTAAGGAAAATAAATCACATCATTCTGGTGGGGTGTTTATTCCTCACTTTTTCTTTCTGCTTTTGTTTTTGCTTTCTCTTTTCCACCACACATCTCTCTGTCTCCGTCTTTGCGCTACTGTCCATTTGTAAAGAGCATCTTTAGAGGTCATCACTTATGAACCCCGCGACCACTTTCTTTGAAGGTCATCAACCCACATGTGCTTGCATGCACCCCTCTTTAAGAAATTCATATTCAATGGTTGCTTTGTCTATCTCTATCTCACATATTATATCACCCACTTCTATCTTATCTCCTTTCTTTCTCCACTTAAAAATGTTTCCTTGACTCATTGTCGGTGATAAAGCTGGCATTTCAACGACAATGTGAGCAGGAAGTTATGATGTGTCGAGCTAGGAGATCTGCCGAAAGAGGTGACAGACAAGGTAAGCAGTCAAACTTCCAAGCAAGCAACCCAGGATCGGAGGTTCGACTTCGGCTTCCGGTTGATTATTCTCCTTCTCCTTGTCTCTCATTCAGCTGCCAGGATAAGGAGAAGCAAATGGAGAAGAGATGATATGAGATACTTTTGCTTTTGAAGAAGTAACTTTCCACAGGCTTATTCTTGAACTGTGCTGGAGGGTTTTCTGGTTCCCTTCAGAGTATAAGGCCGACTCAAGAATTTGAGGGTCAAAACAAGTCCATCAAATCTAGAGTACGTTCGACCTTGATGATATGGGATACTTTTGCTGTTGACGGAATAATGAATGTGGTATGGAAAGGTGTCGTGCTGTAGTGATCTGTTTCAGCTCACCGTTGAACCTTCTGCTTCAATCTTTTGCATGGCAGAAGTGGTGTGCAACCTTTGCATTTAAATGGTCCTTCAGAACATTCCTTCATAGTGACTCATCCACGCTTGGCAGCTTCAGTGTAAAGAGCCAATATCTGATCAACTGTCATGAGGTATGTGCCGGTGGAATTCATGACCTTGACAACAGTTGAGGATGAGTTCTCGAGAGCAATGCTAAGTAAGCAACCAGGCAAAGGTCTCAGGCAGTCAGTTCCAGATTGGAGGTTTGATTTCAAGTTCCGACTGACTGCTCTCTTTCTCTTTGTCCTGCAGGTGTGGACAAGGACGAAGACAAGGACAGGGATAAAGCATGATATGGGATACTCTTACTTTCGACCCTGATGATATGAGATACTCTTGTTCTTGGTGTGGCTTATTTGCTGAGGTATTATCAGGGGGAAATAAAGCTAAGTATTTCGAGAGGTTATGTTGAGGGTGCATTCTCGAATGCGAGAAAGGGTTAAGCATTTTTGCAGGTTTGCCTGTCCGTTGAGGAGGGAGGTCGATGTATATAGGGTTTTCCCAATAACAAGTAGTAATGTTATTCCCTTACCCTTCTTGGTCACAGCAATGTAGTGGGAGCTGCCAGCTTCACGTGTTTTAACTTTGTCAGAGCACTTTGAAAAAGTGGTATGTGGTATCTGGAAAGCTAATGTTGCGTGTGAAGATTACAGACAAGCTTTATCTAAGGAAATCTGGCTCTCGAAGTTCTGAGAGCTGTGCCTCTTCGGTTTTCGAACAAGCAATCCCGTCGGGGATCTGGCTCTCGAGATTTGGAAAGCGGTGCCGCTTCGATTTTTGAGAAAGTAATTATGTTGAGAGTCTTTTCTCGAATGTGAGTAAAGGTTGGACGTTCTTGCTAGCCTGTCTTGCCACGGAACATGGAGGTCGACACACATAGGGATTTTCCAGTTGTCAAGCAGTGGTGTTGTTCCTTTACCCTTGTGGGTAATAGTAGGGTAGCTGGAACTTCGAAATTCTCGCGCCTAAACTTTGTCAGAGATCTTTGGCAAAGTTATATGTGGTACCCGAGGAGTTGATGGTGCGTGTGGAGAGTGGTGATTGAACAGCAAGATTCGCGTGCTTTCTACTTCACCAGAAATCTTTGACAAATTACCCGTAATTTCTGCAAAGCTAAGTGTGCATGTGACAGGTGCTGACGAGGCTGAAAAAGAAGGTGCTTCTTCGATTTCTGAGATCGGCCCTCGTGGTCTATAAGTACCCCAGCTTTTGAGAAAGGAAGCGCCTCTTTGATTTTTGAGATCGGCCCTCGTGGTTTCCGAGCAGCCCAGCTTTTGAGAAAGCAAACGCCTCTTCGATTTCTGAAGCTCCGTCGAGTGCAGATTTTTATAGAGGCTGGCATTAAGTTCCACAGCACACTTGAATCTCCACCAGTATAAGCTCCCTTCTTGCACTTCTAAGATCTTGATTTGTCTGACCTCTTCCCTCTTCAACACCTTTGAAAATGTCTGGCCCCTCCGACCGTCGTTTTGACTTGAACCTTGGAGAAAAGACAGCCACGCCTTCTCCAGACAACATATGGCGGCCATCCTTCATATCCCCTACTGGTCCTCTTACCGTTGGGGATTCTGTGATGAAGAATGATATGACCGCTGCGGTGGTGGCCAGGAACCTTCTCACTCCCAAAGATAACAGACTACTTTCCAAACGGTCTGATGAGTTGGCTGTTAAGGATTCTCTGACTCTTAGTGTTCAGTGTGCAGCTTCTGTGTCTAATATGGCCCAACGCCTATTTGCTAAAACCCGCCAAGTTGAATCATTAGCTGCTGAAGTGATGAGTCTCAAACAGGAGATTAGAGGGCTCAAGCATGAGAATAAACAGTTGCACCGGCTTGCACATGACTATGCTACAAACATGAAGAGAAAGCTTGACCAGATGAAGGAATCTGATGGTCAGGTTTTACTTGATCATCATCGGTTTGTGGGTTTATTCCAAAGGCATTTATTGCCGTCGTCTTCTGGGGCTGTACCGCGTAATGAAGCTCCAAATGATCAACCTCCGATGCCTCCTCCTTCTGGGGTTTTGTCCAGTACTGAGGCTCCGGATAACCACCCTCCGGTGCTTTCTCTTTCTGGGGCTCTACCGACTGCTGAGACTTCCCCTAAGCAACCTTTGTGAAAGCTCCCTCTTGTTTGTTTATTTTGATTCATGTATATGTACATATTTGTAACTTATCGAAAATATCAATAAACAAGATTTGCTTCATTTCAACGTATTGTGTTAAATACACCAAGGCCTTCTTCACTAAGTTCTTTGAATTTTTCCTTTTGTTGAAGCTTGTATGTTGAAACTTTGTGAGTGAAGTATGTAGGTTGAGGTAGTGCTCCCTTAATTTCCCGAGTGAGGAAAACTTCTCGTTTGGAGACTTGAAAAATCTAAGTCACTAAGTAGTCGTGAAACTTCCGAGTATCAAGGTGCAGTAGCATATGGTAGGAGTCCCCCAAGACTCTGGTCGAGGGAGTTGACGAATGAGGCATTTTCTTTCTAAGTGGTAGCCCAAAACTCCTTCTTCATATATATTTGTTATGAAAGTTGTTAGGCCCAAAGAAGAGGAGGCCTAGGCAATTTTTTTTTTTAATTTTTAATTTTTTGAAATTTTTTTTTTTTTGATTTTTTTTTTTTAATTTTCAAATTTCCGGATTTTTGAATTTTCGAATTTCCGAAAAAATAAAAATTAAAAATAATATATATATATATATATTTAAAAGTTTTGTTGGTGAAGCTTTGGTGTTAAAGCTTTGTAGGTGACGCTTTGAGGTTGAAGCTTTGTTGGGCATCATGAATTGATTTTGCTTCACACTATCTTGATGAAGAGTGTGTGAAGCTTTTCTATGTTTTGGTGTTGAAATTTTGTATTGTAGGTGAAGCTTTGGGGTTGAAGCTTGATAGGTGAAGCTTTGGTGTTGAAGTTTTATAGGTGAAGCTTTGGTGTTGAAGGGTTGAAGCTTTATAGGTGAAGTTTTTGGTGTTAAAGCTTTATAGGTGAAGCTTTGGGGTTGAAGCTTTATAGGTGAAGCTTTTGTTGGCACCATAAATTAATTTTGCTTCACACTATCTTGATGAAAATAGTGCAAAGCTTTTGAGATTGATATTTGTCCTCCATTGATGAAGCTTTTGTTGGCACCATAAATTGATTTTGCGTCACACTATCTTGATGAAGATAGTGCAAAGCTTTTGAGATTGATATTTGTCCTCCATTGATGAAGCTTTTGTTGGCACCATAAATTGATTTTGCTTTTGTTGGCACCATAAATTGATTTTGCTTCACACTATCTTGATGAAGATAGTGCAAAGCTTTTGAGATTGATATTTGTCCTCCATTGATGAAGCTTTTGTTGGCACCATAAATTGATTTTGCTTCACACTATCTTGATGAAGATAGTGCGAAGCTTTTGAGGATTGTAGTTGTGTTCCATTGATGAAGCTTTGTTGAATTTCCCAATTTCCAATTTCCTCTTTTTTTGTTTTTTGTTTTTTTTTTGTTTTTGTTTTTTTTGTTTTTTTTGTTTTTGTTTTTTTTTTGTTTTTTGTTTTTTTTGGGAAAACTAGAAATTTGAAAATGTGGGAGAGACAACGTATACAAATTTTGCTTCCATACTGTTAAGCGAGAGATTGTGATGCAAGCCATATCTTGTAGTAGTCGAAGGTTTGGATGAACCATATAAATTGAATTTGCTTCGAACAGTCTTGATCAAGAGCGTTTGAAGCTTTCTATGTGTTGTAGTGTTTGCATTGTTACAGAGGAGAAATGTCTGAAGCAGATGCAAGAGGGCTGAAGAGCTTGATCTTCGTATACCATGCATTGAAGCCATTGTTGGCTTGCAATAAGACTTTGTTGGTGACTATAGCTCTTGTTAGGCATAAGTGCTCCCCTAGTTGAGTTGTAAAGCTTGATGGTTTTTGATTATTTGTGAATGCTAGGAGTTCACATGTACAAGTTGTACCACTCGTCTTCTGGTTAGTGGAATGAATGGTTGGTTGCTTTCATCACTTGGTTGGTGGTACGAATGTGAATTCCTTAATCACCTTTCATCACATTTCATCACCTGGTTGGTGACATGAAGAAGAGTACGCGTTGTACATTTCATCACCTGGTTGGTGGCATGAAGGAAAGTACGCGTTGTACATTTCATCACCTGGTTGGTGGCATGAAGATGAGTTCCTTCTTCACCTGATTGGTGATAAGGGTGGCAAGTTTCCAAATAATATTAGAGTACGGGTTGTACATTTCATCACCTAGTTGGTGGTACGAAGGTGAGTTCCTTCATCACCTAGTTGGTGAGAATAAGGGCAAGGTGTCGAGGCACATTGTGGCAAATGTCGAATGACACAAAGTGTGTTGAACCCTTTCGAAGCACAGTTGGCTTATGTATGGATGTGTTGGAATGTATGATGTTTATGCATGAATGTGTTGGAATGTATGATGTTTATGTATGAATGTATTGGAATATTGGAATATATGATGTTTATGTATGAATGTGTTGGAATGTATGATGTTTATGTATGAATGTGTTGGAATGTATGATGTAGATCCTTTGTATAGTCTTGTTGACACATATTTAGATTTTGTTTTGTATTGGAAACATTTGCGTTGAAGCTTCAACACTTGAGTGTTTCATTGCTCAGAATGGAAAATAGTTTATGGCCGAGTTGGCTAAATCACCTCTTTATTGAATTCATACCAAATGGTCTTTGTTACATAGGATGCCGAACGGCTGTAGCTTAACACTTGTACTATGTGAGTCTATTTGTAATAATACTTCAAGTGGTCAGCATTCCATGGATGGCCAAGGGTCTTGCCGTCGGAGTTTCTGAGCTTGTAGGAGCCAGGGCGGTTGATGCCGACGACCTCGAACGGTCCGTCCCAGTTAGGACTGAGTGTTCCTTCACTCGGGACCCTATCACAGAGTAATCTTTTCTTCAGTACCCAGTCTCCCACTTTGAAAGAGCGAGGTTTGACCCTTGAGTCGTAGTAGTTGGAAATGCGCTGCTTGTAGGCGACATTCCTCAGGTGAGCCTGATTTCTGTGTTCCTCGACTAGATCCAAGTTGAGGGTGAGTTGTTTGTCGTTCTCACTCTGCATGTAATTCTGGATTCGGTATGTTGCTTGCTCAAGCTCAACCGGGACAACTACTTATGTACCAAAAGCAAGTGAGAATGGAGTTTCTCCTGTGGAAGTCCGATATGAAGTGCGGTATGACCAAAGAACTTGGGGTACGAATTCTGGCCAACAACCTTTAGCTTTGTCCAAGCTAGTTTTCAAAGTGCGCTTGATTATTTTGTTAACGGCATCGACTTGTCCATTAGACTGTGGATGGGCTGGAGAGGCAAAACATAAGTTGATGTTGAACTTAGAGCAGAACATTTTGAACTTCTTGTTGTCGAACTGCCGCCCATTGTCCGTGACTATCGCATCGGGAATGTCGAATCTACAGAGGATGTTCTTCCATACGAAGTCTTCTATTTTTCCCTCAGTAATGGTTGCCAAGGGTTCTACTTTAGCCCACTTTGTGAAGTAATCAACTGCAACGATTGCATATCGGACCTTACCCTTCCCTGCAGGCATTGGGCCGATCAAATCAAGTCCCCATTGGGCCAAGGGCCAAGGGCTGATCATAGGAGTGAGCGGCTTGGGAGGGGAGTGAGAGATAGTTGCGTAACGTTGACACTTATCACATGAGCGAGATATTCTGATGGCATCTTGGTGGAGTGTTGGCCAATAGTATCCTTGGCGAAAAGTCTTGTGTGCTAGGGATCGAGACCCAGCATGATCTCCGCAGACTCCTTCATGTATTTCCCGAAGGACAATTTCCGCCTCCGCAGGTGTAAGGCATCTTAGGTAGGGCAGGGTAAAACCGCGCTTGTAGAGTTGGTCATTAATGATCAGGTAGCGAGCAGACTTGTATCGAATCTGCTTAGCTTGGACTTTGTCATTTGGGAGGGTGCCATGGGCAAGGAATTTATAAATTGGGGTGATCCAACTATCTCCTTGTTGTAAATTGCACACTTCCGCGACCATGGTGCTTGGTGCTGCCAACAATTCGACATGAATTTTTCTCCCAATCTTGTCTTCCACTGCCGAGGCGAGGCGGGCCAAAGCGTCTGCATGACTGTTTGCCACTCGAGGAACTTGGGTGATCTGGTAGTGGAAGTGCTTGAGCAAAAGTCGTGTTTGCGCAAGATATGCTGCCATGGAGCTATCCTTAGCATCAAAGTTGTTCGTGACTTGGTTGACCACTAATTGGGAGTCACTGAAGATATCAATTTGTTTAACTCCAAGATGCTTGGCCAAACGTAAGCCTGCTAGAAGGGCTTCGTATTCGGCCTCGTTGTTCGATGCCTTGAATTTGAAACGAAGAGCTTATTCTATCGCCACTTTGTCAGGGGTAGTGAGGACTAATCCTGCTCCGCAGCCCTGTTGGTTGGATGAGCCATCAACATACAGACTCCATGCTGGGGTTGTTGATTCTATCTTCTGAGCTTCCGATGGTAATGAAGCTATTGCTTCAGGTGTAGAAGCAATGTCAACAGGATATGTGAAGTCGGCGATGAAATCTGTTACTGCTTGACCCTTTTCGGCAGGTTTTGGTTGGTAGGAGATGTCAAACTCACCCAATGCTATCGCCCATTTGATCATTCACCCAGACGTGTCAGGACTCTGGAGTATCTGTCGAAGAGGGTGATTGGTAAGCACGATGATGGCGTGTGCTTGGAAATAAGGGCGAAGTTTTCGAGCAGACATGACCAATGCTAGAGCTAATTTCTCAATGTTGGAGTATCGTGTCTCCGCATCTTGTAGGGCCTTGCTAGCATAGTAAACGGGTCGTTCGACACCACTGTCATTTCGAATAAGAACAGAACTGACTGCTGAAGTCGAAACCGATAGATAGATAATGAGAGTGTCACCAACTTCTGGTTTGGAGAGCAGAGGGGCTTTACTCATGTACTCTTTGAGGTTCCTGAATGCCTTGGCACATTCCTCCGTCCATGTAATGTACTTCTTATTTCCCTTGAGTGCTTTGAAGAAAGAAACACATCTGTCTGTGGCCTTAGAGATGAATCTGGTTAAGGCTGCCACCTTGCCAGTAAAGCTTTGGATGTCTTTTGAAGTTACTGGCTCTTTCATGTCGATGATTGCTTTGATCTTTTCGGGGTTAGCTTCAATGCCTCGTTGGCTAATCATGAAGCCTAAGAATTTGCCAGAGCCCACGCCGAAGGCACATTTGTTGGGGTTCAACCTCATTCAGCATGTTTGCTCTTGACTAACATATCATCAACGTAAACTTCCATGCTCTTCCCAATCTGTTCGGCGAACATTGAATTGACCAGTCTCTGATAAGTTGCTTCCGCATTCTTTAGACCGAAGGGCATGACTTTGTAGCAATATAGTCCCCTGTCAGTAGTGAAGGCTGTGTGTTCTTGGTCTGAAGGGTTCATGAGGATTTTGGTGTATCCTGAATAAGCGTCCATGAAGCTCAAGAGCTCACACCCTGCTGTAGAGTCTATAAGTCTATCAATGAGAGGAAGGGGGAAACTATCCTTTGGGCATCCTTTGTTTAGGTCGGTGTAGTCGACACACATTCTCCACAAGACCTTTTAAAGCAGGAGACTTTCCTTGGTCGGATTTTTCTTAACAAGGACAACATTTGCTACCCATGTTGGGTAATTGACTTCACGGACGAAGCCTATGTCCTTGAGTTTTTCAACTTCTGCTTTCATCGCCTCGTATCGTTCAACATCATAAGATCTTCGCTTCTGTTTTACTGGTTTGGTCTTGGGATCAATACTCAAGTGGTGACAGATGATATCGGGAGAGATGCCCGGCATATCTTTATATGACCAAGCGAAGACCTCGGCGTTCTCTTGCAAAAAGGAGATCAGCGACAACCGAAGGGGTGATAAAAAAGTGGTGCCAATCTTCACCATGCGATCTGGATGGTCTTTGGAGATAGAGACATTCTCTAACTCTTCAGCGGGTTGTGCTTGCTGGGTGAATGAGTCATCTCGAGGGTCGTCGGGTTGACTGTTGCCATCATGAAGATCCGAGTTGGCTTCATCTGGACTGGTCTTTACTACCTGGTTATGTATAGAGATGGTCTCATTGGGGACAGGCAGGTGTTGTTGCTTAACTGAAGTGTTGTAACATGATTGAGCACTAAGTTGATCTCCCTTGATGTATCCATTACCGAAAGGGGTTGGAAACTTCATCAACATATGTGTGGATACCATGGCCTTGAGATCATTGATGCCTGTGCGCCCAAAGATGACATTGTATGCCGTCGGGCAATTGACCACTAGGAAGTTAGTGGTAATAGTAGCTGTGTAGGGGCATGTACCAATGGTGAAGGGTAAGTGTATACTCCCTAAAGGTTGCACGATATCGCCAGAGAAGCTTACCAGAGGAGAAATCGAGCTATCGAGCAAGTGTTCAGCTACATTAAGTGCCTTGAAAGCTTCAGCAAACATGATATTGACTGAAGCACCTGTGTCTATCAGGATTCGTTTCACATCAAAATTTGCTATGTGAGCCTCCACGATCAGCGGGTCGTTGTGAGGGTAGATAATACCTCTTTCTTCCTCAGGGTAGAAACATATTGGATCCCAGTTAGGTTTTTGATACTTGCCTCCCCTGATGTCTTCCACGTGAAACACTTGATGGCCAGGTCTCAAAGTTCGTTCACTGTTTTTCATGGCCCTATTGGAAGATTCAGACATAGGTGTGCCGCCGCTTATAGAATATATCACATTCACCTGGCGTTGGTTACGGTTATCCCTTGGAGGGTGAAGGAGGAACTGATCAATTTTTCCTTCACGTGCCAAAGCTTCAATATGATCACGGAGGATGACGCACTCCTCGCCATCATGGCCATTATACTCGTGGTAGCAGCAAAACATGCCCGTGTTTTTCGTGGACTTGTAATCTGGCTGTCTTGGCTTTGGCTTTGGTATCAGATGAGCTATACTGGGGTAGATGGCCGCGCATGTAGCGTTCAAAGGTGTGTATGTCTCATACCTCGGGGTAGGGCCTGTCTTGACACGTGATTGGCCCACTGCATTGACTGCCTGGGGACGGGCGTTATTGTGACGATATCATGAGTTATCGCGATAGTGCCCCTTATTCTTTTTATTAAAATGAGATTGGTGAGGATGGAAATCTTTCCTTTTGCCCTGGGATTGATATGTCTGCTGACTTGGCGAAGCATTAAATGAGGCAGGGGGTGTGCTGCTACCGTTTGGAAGGTTAAGGTCTTCTCATTCGGTTGGATCTGGCCTCCACTCCCTACTTGCTGATAAGGGGTGACTGTAGGGGGTTTCCCTTGATATGTCCTTGCCTCGGCGGAGGCATGGTTGTAAGCTTGTGCCATCACCTCAGAGTAAGTCTTCCAAGTGTTGGCATTGATCATGTACTTGAAGAAACAGTCACGTAAGCCTGCCGTGAAGGCCTTGAGGGCGGTCTTGTCATCTGCCTTAGCGCAACGAGAATACTCATGGCTGAAGCGGCCAGCATACTTTCGTAATGACTCGTCCGGCTTCTGGCGAATAGTGTACAAGTCATCTGTGGAATGCAAGCGATCGGTCTGGAAGATGTGTTGAGAGACAAACAGCTTCCTCAACTCTTCAAATGAGTCTACTGTCTCAGGCGGAAGACGGCAATACCAGTTTAAAGCTCAGCCAGAGAGGGTGGAGGGGAAGAGAAGGCAACGTTCTTCGTCGGTGTGTCTCCGGTATACCATGGTGGACTCAAAGAAGTTAAGGTGTTCAATCGGGTCTTCCTTTCCAGTATAGAGTTGTAAGCCAAGCTTCTGCTTTGTCTTTGCTTGGAGGGGGTGTTGAGGATCCTTCTTGTGAGGGGCCCAGGCCTGGGTTGGTTCCAGTCAGGTATCTCGGCTTGACGTTCAGCCTTCAACTTGTTTACTTCCTCCAGGAGCTGTAGGACAAGGGGGTCCTGAGTGGAGTCGTGCACCACTGAAGGTTTCTTCCGTAAGTCCCCATCGCCTCTTGTAAGTAGGAAAGTTTGATCAAGATAACGTGATTTTTCCTTTGACTCGTCACACTGACTCCTAGAGTGAGTATGTCGGAACATTTCCGAGTCCCCTGTACCTTCATGTTCTTCTGGGACTTGTTACCCATTCCCTAGATTAACTGCTGGCCTGGGTCGTGGGAGAGGACCGAGTCTTTCAGAAACTCTTGGGTCATTGATCTTCGAGCTTATGTGGATGGGATTCTCTCGACGTTGCTTTAGAAAGTCTCGACAATCGCGATAGACGGCTTTTGATCCTTCCACTCCTTCTGTGAGGATGTGTTTTCCTCTACTCCTTCTGCTTCGGGTTGAAGCAGCTGGGTTGAGAGAAGTCTCATGTTGATTATCACATTGATATGTAGCTCGATCCTTATCAGGGATGTCTGTGTTGGATATCGGTGACCCTCCGTGTTGGGGGGCATTCAGATGATTGTTGACCTCAGCAGGGGCGACGAGCTTGTGTGCTTGAGCATGCCTAGCCTCGTGAAGCATCTCGAAAAGTTTTTCATACTGCTCCTGGAGAACCTCGTTCCTCATCACTATCTTGTTGTTCTGAGCTTCTAACTCATCGACTTTAGCTTGAAGAGTAACTCTATTTCCTTCCTGCTTTCATTGCTTCGTACTAGGTCCAATGGGGGTGTCATTCTGTGTGCTATGGCTTCTTTCGCTCCCCATGTCGGAGAGAGATGCTTGGCCAAAAGAGAGTGTACGAGCAGTGGAAACCAGCTTGACAAAGCTGAAGAGAGTGGGAATAAGTGTCAGTTCCCACAAACGGTGCCAAATGTTGATGCACAAAATCAGCGAGGACTTTGGTACAACAGAAAGTGTCAGGTTTGTGACCTTCGCTTGGTTGCTTCGATCACTAGTGAAGATAAGTACGTAAATGAATAGGGACAGGGAAGCAAACACAAGATGTACGTGGTTCACCCAGATCGGCTACGTCCACGGAGTAGAGGAGTTCTCATTAATTGTGAAGGGTTTACACAAATACATAGGTTCAAGCTCTCATTTTGTGAGTTCTAGTGAATAGTTTAGTACAAAATGACATTAGAGATTATTGTGGGAGAATGATCCCTATTAATAGAAGAGAGTTTCTAGTTTTGTTCTAACATTGACACGTGTCGTGTTGTGATTGGCTTCTGATGTTGACACGTGTCGAGCTGTGATTGGCTTCTGATGTCGACACGTGTCGCATTGTGATTGGCCTCCTGGTTGAAGGGAAGCTCTTCTGGGTCTTCGACGGTATAACGTTGACCGGTGCTCAGTAGTTTCGGGATTGGTCAAGTATGGTACAAACATACTTGGTATTTACATCGTTGATTTATTATATACATTTGAATGACTAAGTTGTGAACTTGTGATGCTACTCTTCTCTTTTTGTTTTTGCCATTTAAGTATATGTGTTTTTCAAGAAATAGAGAATTTGGACATATTAGTTCTTCAATGTTATTCTAAAGGACGCCGGGACGCCACGTATTTAGATTATGATTGTTATGAACTTGTAATGTTCTTCTGCATTTTTGTTCCGTTTGAGTATACGCATTATGCATTCTCTGAAGTATAGAGGATTAGGCGAGATTAGTCATTCGGTGTTGGAATAAAAGGTTGCGGAACGCCACTAGGTTTATGTTCTAATGATACGGTTGCCATGGCATTGGCACCTGAGACAAAATAGGCTGAAGCGCATTCAACTGAGCAAGGCGGGACGGTGAGCATTATGCAGCACTAATTGCCTCGGCAACCCTCTATGCTGGACTTCACTCCTTCAAAAACTCTTGTCGAGAACCAGTTCCTTTTCCGACTCTTTGAAGCGACCAACACCGTTGCGTTTTTCATCTCCATTTGAATGAAGAAAACCCTGGTTCCTCGATCGAGCTTTGCATGAACCTGATCCTCTTTTTACTGTGCGTTATCTACATGTTAGGTCTTGCAATGGTGTTTTATTGCACCTGAAGTTTATGAATGTGATGTTGTAACTCTGTAGGAATCATGGTGACTTTGTTGTGTAACTGGTGTTTTCTGGCACCTGAAGTTGGTTGAGAGAAAAAGAGTTGAACAAAACTTGCAACCCTTGGGAAAGCTAAGGCTTTTCTTTTTGTTAGTTGAACCGTTCCCAGCAAAGTTATTTCGTACGAACGATGTTGTTGAGTAGTAGTTGGTATTTTGAAGGCTCTATTATTACTTCATGCATGTTACTGTAGACGTACCAATAATTTTGAGGAGTAAATCTGGGGCCTTAAATATTAAGTATAGTAGAACGCGCTTGTGTTATAAAGTATCTTTTCAGCAAGAGAAACTTGCATACATCGTGACGTATGCATGACAAGAACGAGAAATATATACTGCTTCAAGGAAGTTCTTCGCCTTCTCAACTCAACTAGATGCAGTGAAAGGCAAAACTCCTACATCAAGAAAGGACCAAGCCTTATGAGGACATATAAGGAGTTTGACTACTCCCATATTATTAATAGTACTATAGCGGAACCTCAACTTCTTTCATGTATCTCAGAACAAGTTGGCCCATGTGTGAAGCTCAACAACACACGTTCTCTACGTCCTCCAATTTGTGATGTCTACATGTTAGATTTGAACATTTGTTACACATGAGAGGGTGTGTGAGAATATAAATAAATATCTTATATCAAAAGTTTACTAAAGCTTGCATGTCCTTATAGCTAGAGAGTTGGACTACTCTCAATCACCATATTGCCAACTGAATTTATGGTAAAACCTCAATTTCCCTCATAGACAAATTATGTTAAAGCATTTAGGCTTGCAGCTATACCTTTGTATTGAATCTAGGGTTTCAAACACATTCCAATCACCAATAACTATTCTAAACAACTTTTTCAAGACCATAATGATATGAAATTGAGAATGATTAGCAAAAGAGTTAGCAGCTGAGAGAGTAGTTGGTTTTGCAATCAAATATCTACGAACTATGTTGACTAAATCATTGACCCATTTATATGATAATAATTAGTTTTGGTCACATGCCCTGGTGGTAAGTTTTTCTAGGTTAGCAAAACTGCTGGGAGTGAAAAAGTTAAGTCTACAAGTTATATTCATAGGTGTTTCTTATATTCTATGGCTTCTAATTAAATTATAACCAAGGATGCATGGTCACAGCCATAATCATTAATTTACTGGCACCAAATTTGAATTTTCATCATATATAGCGATGTTGGTATGGTAATTGTCACAAGCAAAGTTTTAGGAAGAAATGTCATTCAAGAGAGTGGAAATTTCTTCACAAATAATTGACCACCACCTGTCCCGTTTACTGGCATGTGAAATTGCTGCCATATTAATTTGATGTTTTCTCATGGGTCAAACTAGAAATTTTGCAAGGGTTTATAAGAGGTTGAGTTATTCTCTATATTGCCAAATTGGTTTTATGGTGAAACCCCAACTTTCTTCCTTGTACTAGAGCAGATTGGCCCACGTGTAAAGCTCAAAGACCACACTTGTTCCACATCACTCAATATGTGCTACCAAGCATTTGGCTTGAAAATGTTGCCACATGCGAGGGAGCATGTGAGGATGTGAAGGTAAAAGAGCTTATAAGAAGTTGGGCTACTCCCAACATTACCAATTGGTTTAGAACCCCAACTTTCCTTTGGGTATCAAAGCAGGTTGGCCCACGTGTGAATCCTAACGGCCACACTTGCTCCACATCACCCAATTCATGTTGTTCACGTGTTTGGCTTGAAAACTTGCTATACGTGAAAGGACTTGTGAAGATTTAAAGGTAAATGAGTCTCACATTGGTGAAAGGAGAAACCTTGTAAGGAGTTATAAGAGGTTGAACTACTCCTCATATTTCCAATGAGTTTTATTATGGAACCCAACTTTCTTCATGGAATACCAGTGTTTTCAAATAAGAACAATTTATCTGCAGCAGGTTAATTTGATCCCTTCCAACACTACTAGACCTTTAGCACACAAGGTTTGAAAAGAAAAAACTGTAAAAATGAGGTTGAAGGTGAGCTAGAGAACAAACTTGAACAGCGTATATGCAAGTTTAATTGAAGTTGTTTTAACTATTATACATCTGATAGATTTGATGCAATCGAGCTCTAGCTTGTCTAGAAAATCTGTCGTGTCATCGGGTATATAGTGTGTATTTATCCTCAGTTGTAGAAGCATGACTTGTCTACACTAGCTACTGAGGCAGATTCTAAATCAATAACGCATTGTAATGAATTTTTAACTTTCTAATTGTACGCACTAATGCATTGATGGTTTTGAATATCTTTATAGTAACGGATCGTGTAGGTAGTCTCTCTCCGATTCGAGGACATAATTTGATGAGCCTAACCCAACTGACAATTACACCAAACTTTTCTCATTTCTAAGTTGACTTGGTTGTAGATTAACCTAAAGCCAAAATAATACCGACCAAATTTACGAAATCTTGGTCGAAAGGCCACTTCAATTGATCACTAGAACAAGAAGCAGAAATTTCAAACTTAGCTTTTATTTTTCTTTTGCATTGCCAACCATACAAGGTATTGCCATAAACACAACTACAATATAGGCTTTGCTTTTGTACAAGTGGGCCTAAGATTTTGCTCCAATTGTCAAACACCCCTACCTCTACATAACCCCCCTCTCATCTGTTCAAATTTCCTCACAAACACTGTGATCTTTGTCCAATCATAAGAAAAGATCTAGTCCAAACTCCTTTCTATTTTCTTCGTTAGGTTACTCCCAAGAAGTCAAAAGCCAATTCCATGGCTGGCTCATTGGCCATTTTTGGTGTGGTCATGGCGTTGGGAATGTTGAGTTGTGGTGCTGAGGCTCGTGCCTTTTTTGTGTTTGGAGACTCACTGGTCGACGCTGGCAACAACAACTACTTAGCCACCAGTGCTCGTGCCGACTCTCCTCCTTACGGCATTGACTATCCCACCCGTCGACCCACCGGTCGTTTCTCCAATGGCCTCACCATTCCTGACTATATCAGTTAGGTTTTCTTCCATTCTCTTTTTCTTTATGATTTTTCGGGTTATTTTCTCGTTATTCACATGTACTGAATTGACCTAATATGTGTGTGCGTATGTGTATATAGGTCAGAAGCTTGGTGCAGAACCTACATTGCCATACTTGAGTCCACAACTCACAGGGCAAAAGCTACTAGTTGGTGCAAACTTTGCCTCTGCTGGCATTGGAATTCTTAATGACACTGGGGTTCAGTTTGTAAGTTTTCTTTTAAAACAAATAGAGGATCATGCGAGAGATTAGCTCTTTAGTGCCCGTCATGGGCACAAAAGTGCTACATGCTAGTAAATTAATTACCTTGGTAAAGTTGTCAACCAACAAATTTTTTTTGAACTAGTAATGGATGGATATGTGTGAAATTTTCAGGCAAATATAATCAGAATGCCAGCGCAATTGCTAAACTTCCAACAATACCAGCGAAGGTTGTCTGCCCAAATCGGACCTCAACGGACCAAACAGCTCGTAAATCAAGCACTCGTCCTCCTCACCGTCGGCGGCAACGATTTTGTGAACAACTACTACCTAGTGCCTTTCTCCGCAAGATCTCGCCAGTTTGCTCTGCCAGACTATGTCAGATACCTCATTTCCGAGCTCCGAAAAATTCTCTTGGTAACCAACTCCTAATTTGGCTAAGTTCGGAAATAACTTGCTAGCTAAGCGACAATGTCACATGTTAATGACTTATAATTATGTGTAGTTTGATCATTCTTTGTGTCATAACTTTACAGAAAATGTATGATCTTGGAGCACGAAGGGTTTTGGTGACAGGGACAGGACCGATGGGCTGCGCACCTGCTGAATTGGCCATGAGAAGCAGGAATGGAGAATGCGCAGCGGAGCTGCAACGAGCATCGGCTCTGTACAACCCGCAACTCATTCAGATGCTGAGATCAGTCAACAGCCAACTCGGTTCTGATGTCTTTGTTGCTGCCAACGTACAGGAGACCCGCAATGACTTCATCAGGAACCCTCAAGCATTTGGTAAATTAATTATACAATATACGTTTATATCAATTTTATGTTCATGACCTAATATTATGATCATGGATTAAGTTTTGTTCGAAAGATTAACCTATTCAAGAATCTCCTAATCTACGCTTATTTTCAACCCCGCCAATCATTTTGTCTCTTACTATGCATTTTTTGTGTGTTGGTGACATAAAGTTGCTTGTTTAATTTTTGTTATCCAGGATTTACTACATCAAAGGTTGCATGCTGTGGGCAAGGACCTTACAATGGCTTGGGGCTGTGCACAAGAGCTTCCAATTTGTGCCCGAACCGCGACCTATACGCTTTCTGGGATGCATTTCATCCGTCCGAAAAGGGGAACAGACTGATCGTTGAGAATATTATGACAGGGGATGAAAAGTACATGTACCCTATGAATCTCAGCACCATCTTGGCTTTGGATTCCAGGACCTAAGACATATTTCCATGTGAAACTAATATTTATGTGTACTATTTCCATTTGAAACTATATTTATGTGTACTAGATTATGATCTGTGTTGAATGCCAGTACTATCTGCCATTTATGTTTGTGCGTCGCTGGGATGTCTAGTGATTAAAAACTCATTGGCTTCCCAATTGCTTTCTAGTTTTTGTAATGGTTTGATTTGCAAGATTTCCCCCAAGGTGATAATGTAAAACTTACCAACTTAAGTACAATCATCTTTAATTTACACTCAGTCGTTTTGTTCACTGCTTGTGGAATTTATTATCACTTGCTTAATCTATCAGGTGTGAAGTTTTATTACAAAATGTCTTGTTATTAGATAGTGGGTAATCAAATTTATAATCTTCTTGGTATAATCCAAGTGGTAGTGTGGGTAATCAAACTTATATTCTTCTTGGTATAATCCAAGTGGTATTACGAACCTACCTGCCATTGGCTCTAATACCATATGAAATTTTCAGAGAGACAGGCCGAGGACCCTGCGTCCAATGATATTGTTCCCAATTTGATAATTATCACTCGTTCAATATAATTTAGAGTAATAGTTAAAGTAGAGTAATCATATGTAAACTTTATTTCTTCTTCCCTCTGGCTGATGTGGGATAGCCAACATTGCTTGATCAAATTTGCTGATGTTGGTTTATTTGTAGCTATTGAACATAACCTTTTGCCGCAACCATTTCTTCGTGTTACATGGGTGCGTGATTTGTCTAATCTCTTCCTAAACTATTCAAAAGTTCCTTTTTTGTAACCAAAAGGAGTTAATAGTAGTTATTTATGCGCTAGAAGTTTAGTGTTTGATCTCCCTTCTCCAATATTGCTTATACCAATGGCTTCCGGAAACCTGGATTACGCTGGCAGGCCTAGACCATAGAGACAAATCGAAACTAGACCTTACTAAGATGTAAAAAATTCGAAGGACACCTAGGTTCAAGCCAAAAATATTGGGAGCATGAATTTTTAAAATTTTTGGTAACATGAGACGAAGATTTTAATAAGAATCCAATGAGTATTGTCCAATATGTAAATTTACTCAAGCCAAAAAAAAAAAAAAAAAGGGCTGAAAATAGAGAAAAAAAGGGTCACAATGCGTGCTGGCTCATGATTGTAAGGGTATTTGAATGCATGCTAAGCTAGTAAGCTTCATACAAATAAGTGTGGGAATTTTGTGTTGAATTGAAACCAGTGCTGGTAATTTGGTATTGAAATAATGCAAGCTTACGAAGAAAGTTGGAGTTTCACCGTAAATTTAATTGGCAATATGAGAGTAGTTCAATCTCTCATAAGCACATGCAAGATCCCTCATTTCCCCAATGTGTGATTTACTCTCAACAAGCTCCCTCATATGTGGCGGATTTTCAAGCCTAACATGTGGATAACAAAAATCGAGTGACGTGGAGCATATGTTACCGTTAGGCTTCACATAGGATAACATGCTCTGATACCAATTGACAATATATAAAGTAGCCTAATCTTTTATAAACACATGCAAACTTCTCCAATGAGATTCGCTCAACAACAGCGTTACGTAAAAACAACTTCTGATGTGGGCACAAGTTTTAAATATACCAAATGTTGTATAACAGAAACAACTCTTGAATTATCTTTGTGTGTAGTGACCATGGTTGTCCCAAAATCTTTCAAGAAAAAAACAAAACAAAACAAACAAAACTGTAAATGAATTGATAGAAAAACAGTCTCTTTGGAAACAAAGTAAGAGTAATTAGTATGCAATCAATAGACATTCCCTCCTCGATTGTTGTAAAGTAGGGAGCCTTGTTGGCTTGAGTTTTCCCTCACTGCATGCATCTCCTTTGCATTGGAAACGCATACAACAGAGCAATCCTCTACCAATTCATTAGCAATATATTGTTCTTTTCTCTCAGGATTACTAGAAAGCCTTTAACTTCTGCAAATAGGGAATGCTCTATCGTCGGCGTCTCCGCTGCAAAAGAGATGAATTCAGTGAGGAAGATAAAAAAAATCAAAGAAAAAATGACACAGTTATGTCATATTAGTGCATGACATTGATAAGAAAACTTAAAATAGGAATAAGAAGCCGATTCAATCGGCGTTATAATTCTTAATTACAAAGAAGGGAGTGGATTCGACAAAGCAGAAGGAATAGTACTGGATCTCCGGTGCAAAGGGAAGGGGAAGGGGAGGATCGAAATTGTTCTCCACAATTGCCAATCTTTCTTAAGCCAGTCTCTTTTCCAACCTAAGATGTCCACAATTGCCAATCTTTCTCAGGTGCGGTTTATTTTTTCTTGAGTTATTTATAGGCATATGGCTTTTGAATAGTATCATTAAATTTCTTAATGATATTTTTCCATCCAAATTTACCAACATGACCAATTTTTCGATTTCCGGATAATGTTTCATCTACACAAGTCCTTATAAATGCCTCAACAGTTGCATTATCCCATATTGCCTTACTCTTCTTTTCGTTATCATCCCCGTGTTCAAATTCTGTGAACTTATTTTGTGTGGTCTCTGTGTAACATTTTATTATTGATTGATACATATTAAGTTTATGACAACAGAGTTAAGAAGTAAGTTTACAGATATATGTCAATCAATAATAAAAATCACAGAAAACCCACACACTAAATAAGTGTAGAAAATTTGAATTCATTATCCCCATATGCATCTTGTGAATCCTTAACTATATTCTTAGATATTTATATCCCGAGTAAGAGAAAGAGAAAAAAAAAGCATAGAACATAATAACAACATACAACACTGCATTATGAATTAATTATGTCCTCGTTTACTAGGCATAGACCCAAAATTACAAGCTTAAAATTTCAAAATAGGAGCAGTCATAGAAAGCTAGCAGACACAAAGAACAAATGAGAAGTATTTTTAGGCCTTATGACACGGTGACACCTCATCTGTCAATCATAAGTCTCAATTACTAACGTGGGTTTAGAGTTTTCAAGTCAAATTCAATCAATGCATGAAGTCTGGACCACTCCATTTACCAGTTACGGGCAATAGACATTTGAAATAAAACTGGCATTTACAAAATAGTTAAATTCAAATGTATGTGCATGAAGATGGAGAGAGGCTTGGGAAAGATGCCGCCCAAGAGGTGACTGCTTCAGTCTTCAGCACGATATGAAAACCTCGTGGGTTTTTTTTATGTAGCAGCGTTAAATCTAGAAAAAATTGGTAAATAGTACAATTTTGATATTTTCTTAAAGTCTAAAGGCATTTTAGACTGTCTAAATTAAAAATAGGAATAGTTTAGAAAGGTTTTTTTTACCCTACATTAAAATGTTGATATTTTCTTAAAGTCTAAAGGCATTTTAGACTGTCTATATTAGCATCCCATAAAATGTTGAATACACCCCACATTAAAAATTAATATTAAATGACTTATTTACCCTACTATATATGCAATGACAATTTTGACCTTATTAGGTTTTAAAAAAAATTATAAATACACCTCAAATCATATTTAGCGTATTATTTATCTTCTCAACTATCAAAACACTTCCACCCTCCATTGTTGAACAAAATTCTAACCAATGAAACTACAAACATGTTGATTGAGAAAAATTGCTTTTGACGAATGGTCTGTTGAAGACTCTCTGAGTCGATCCCGACTTGAAGAAGAAGAAAAAAAACAAGGGCTGTTAAAGACACTCTGAGTCAACTCCAACTTGAAGAAGAAAAAAAGGTTGTTGAAGACTCTCCGACTTTCGTCTACAAGTATAATTGCATTTTTTGTGGGACTCAGAAATGCGGCCATGATTATAATGTTTGTCCAGTCTGCTGTAATGGTCGCCACCCTCGTGGACTTTGCCCATACAGGAGGTTTGTCCCGAAAAAGTTTCATTGAAGGGAGTCAAATACTTCCCGTGTTTTCACCTGGCAGCACATTTAGGAGGAGGTGTTTCTTTAAACCCCACTCCAAGTGCTTCTATTTAACTAAAAACACAAGTAAATTTTTGGCCAAACAACCGTTTCCAAAATGAAAGCGTTTTTATAACTCATTTGTAAGTGTTTTTAAACTGACTGAAACCATTTTTAGAGAAAATGATTTTGTGTCTAAAAGCACTTCAAGTACTTTTACAAGATTCACTTGCATTTTTACCAAAGATTGACTCTAAAAACGTTTTTACGAAAATCGCTTTCAGCCAGCTAAAAAACATTTTAAAAAAAAATTGTAGTCATTAAAAAGCACTTATAAGTTTTAACCATCCAAAAGCACATGCCAGCAAACCCTACATTTTTAACCCCTATAGATTGACCAACTAGGGTAACTTCCCATCCTTTGGAAAAGGATGGGATCCCGTGATCTGACCGTTTATCGTATATCATGCGATCAGAAATCATTTAAAATTTAAAATTAAATATAAATAGTACTTAACTAAAACTGACTGCACGATATACGATGAACGATCATAATCACAAGATTCCCAGAATCTCCAGGAAAATGATCCTTTTGTCATCCCAATTGCCGCTTCACCCTTTTCACCCTCCCACATCGCTTCTTTCTCCTCACGGTCCCCGCAGTTTACTCTTGAGGTAATAAAATAATTATCCATTTTATTTTATTATTTATCCTCTTTCAACTCTTGTCGCACAAACCGCAGCACTAGAAGCAGCTCGTTAATAAAAAGTAAATTTAAATAATTAAATAAACACTAGTAGAAAAAGAAGCCCCGACCTTCTCTACTTTCTAGTTTCTAGAACCTTCTTTTGTTCGTGTGTTCTTTCCAGACCGTTAAACCCTAACCCTAGAGATATTTTAGGTTTCAGATCTAGGGTTTTTGAGGTTTGGTGGTGACTGGAGCTTGGATTTTAGTTTCATTTTTTCACTAATCCTTCTTCTTTTCTTTCTTTTTTTTTGTCAATGAACTGCCATTAACGATTTTATCCTGTTCTGTTTCAGATTCTTGACTTTTTTGGATGAACATGGCAAAGAGGTCATTTTTCTTCAAATTTAAATTTTCTTTTTTATTTTGTTTTATCATTGAATGTTTTTGTTTTAGTATATGATTGTTTTGAACTTGTGATGTTACTCTGCATTTTTTTTGCCATTTAAGTCAATGTGTTCTTTGAAAAAAAATAGTGGATTAGGCGAGATTAGTTTTCCAGTGTTAGTCTAAAAGACGTTGGAACTTCACGTATTAGATTATGATTGTCGTAAACTAGTGATGCTACTCTTTTTTTTTTTTTTGGTCCCTTTGAGTATATGCGTTCTTCGAAAATAGAAGATTAGGAAGGATTAGTTCTTCAGTGTTAGTCTAAAGGACGCCGGAGCGCCACGTTTTAATTATACGTGTTGTGAAACTTGAGATGCTACTTTGCATGTCATTTAAGTATATGCATTGTTTGAAAAATAGAGGATTAGGCGAGATTAGTTGTTAGAGTTAGAAATAAATGCTATTGGCCTTTAACTTCTGCTTTGGTTGGCTTGGGTCGCAGGGGCAGAAGGCTGACCGGCAAACCAGGGTATGTTCTTTGCCAGGTTTAGATGCAACTGGTTTTATTGTTGAATGCTATTGATTTAGATTATGAGTGTTGTGAACTCGCGATGTTCCTCTGGTTTTTTTGCCAACGAAGTATGTATTGTTCGAAAAAGTTTACGATTTGCATGTTTGTGTTCTTGTTTTCCCAAAGTAAATGAGGATTTGGTGAGGTTAGTTCTTTTGTGTTAGTCCAAAAGAATCCGGAACACACCACAGTTTTATATTCTCATTTAACTTGTGATGTTCCTCTGTTATAGCATATATTTGATGAGATTATGTTTTTAAGTAAATTTTATGTTCTTTACTAGGCTGTTTGGATGAAATTTGATTACATTTTCCGTTCGATCTGCAACTGATTTTCCTATGCCTATTGCAGCAATGATACCAACCCCATGGCGCTAGAGGCAGAGGAGAATGCAAGTCTGCAGCGCGAGATGAAGTTGTTTATGGCTATACACTAATTGCCATGGCAACCTTCTATGCTGGACTTTACCCTTCACACGCTCTTGTTAAGAACCAGTTCCTTTTCCAACTCTTTGAAGTCTTCAACGCCGCAGGGTTTTTCATCTCCATTTGGATAATGAAAATCCTCAGCAGGGGTTCCCCAATCGAGTTTACATTGAAGCCGCTCCTCTCTTTACTGTGCCTTTTTAACAAACTAGGCGTTGCGAATATGTTTTCTTGCCCCAGCTGCACCTGCAGGTTATGAATGTGATGATGTAATTCGGTCGGAAACATGGTAACTCTGTTGTCTAACTGGTGTTTTCGGTCACCCGAAGTTTATGAATGTGATGTAATTGTGTAGAAACGTGGTACCTTGTTGTGTAACTGGTGTTTTCAAACACCCGAAGTTTATGATGTTAATTAACTGGTGTTTTTGGGCACCTGAAGTTTATGTAGTGGATTTGCAAGATTTGTGACTACTTGTTTAACTGCTGTATTTGAATACAGTTTCATCAATAGCGCAGATGTGATTTAGTTCCTTTCGTGAATGAAAAGTTTTGATGTAACAGGTTTGATAGGGGGGATGCACATATATCCCTCCATTTACGAATAACATATCTTGATCATATAAATTAAATGATTGGGAAACATATTAGATAAATGAACGGTTTATTATGAATATGTTACTTGGTACTTACACCGTTGATTTATTTTATACATTTGAATGACTAAGTTGTGAACTTGTGATGCTACTCTTCTCTTTTTGTTTTTACCATTTAAGTATATGTGTTTTTCAAGAAATAGAGAATTTGGACAGATTAGTTCTTCAATGTTATTCTAAAGGACGCCGGAATGCCACATATTTAGATTATGATTGTTGTGAACTTGTGATGTTCTACTGCATTTTTGTTCCATTTGAGTATACGCATTATGCATTCTCTGAAGTATAGAGGATTAGGCGAGATTAGTTCTTCGGTGTTGGAATAAAAGGTCGTGGAACGCCACTAGGTTTATATTCTTATGATACCGTTGCCATGGCATTGGCATCTGAGACAAAATAGGCGGAAGCGCATTCAACTGAGCAAGTCGGGACGGTGAGCATTATGCAGCACTAATTGCCTCGGCAACCCTCTATGCTGCACTTCACTCCTTCAAAAACTCTTGTCGAGAACCAGTTCCTTTTCCGACTCTTTGAAGCGACCAACACCGTTGTGTTTTTCATCTCCATCTGATGAAGAAAACCCTCAATAAGGGTTTCTCGATCGAGCTTTGCATGAACCTGATCCTCTTTTTACTGTGCGTTATCTACATGTTAGGTCTTGCAATGGTGTTTTATTGCACCTGAAGTTTATGAATGTGATGTTGTAACTCTGTAGGAAGCATGGTGACTTTGTTGTGTAACTGGTGTTTTCTGGCACCTGAAGTTGGTTGAGAGAAAAAGAGTTGAATAAAACTTGCAACCCTCGGGAAAGCTAGGGCTTTTCTTTTTGTTAGTTGAACCGTTCCCAGCAAAGTTATTTCGTACGAAGATGTTGTGTAGTAGTTGGTATTATGAAGGCTCCCTCAGCTCTATTATTACTTCATGCATGTTACTCTAGACGTACTAATAATTTTGAGGAGTAAATTCTGGGGCCCCAAATGCAATTCTATTAAGTAGTAGAACGCGCTTGCGTTATAAAGTATCTTTTCACCAAGAGAAACTTGCATACATCGTGACATATGCATGACAAGATCGAGAAATATACATTGCTTCATGCAAGTTCTTCGCCTTCTCAACTCAACTAGATGCAGTGAAAGGCCAAACTCCTACATCAAGAAAGGACCAAGCCTTTTGAGGACATATAAGGAGTTTGACTACTCCCATATTATTAATAGTATTATAGTGGAACCTCAACTTCTTCCATGTATCTCAGAACAAGTTGGTCCATGTGTGAAGCTCAACAACACATGTGATCTACGTCCTTCAATTTGTGATGTTTACATGTTAGATTTGAACACTCGTTATACGTGAGAGGGTGTGTGGCAATATGAATAAATATCTTATATAAGAAGTTTACTAAAGCTTGTATGTCCTTATAGCTAGAGAGTTGGACTACTCTCAATCCCCATATTGCGAACTGATTTTATGGTAAAACTTCAATTTCATTCGTAGACAAATTTGTTAAGGCACATTTGAATTATCATTATATATAGCGATGTTGGTATGGTAATTGTCACAAGCAAAGTTTTAAGAAGAAATGTCATTCAAGAGCGTGGAAATTTCTTCACAAATAATTGACCACCACCTGTCCCGTTTACTTGCATGTGAAATTGCTGTCATATTAATTTGATGTTTTCTCATCGGTCAAACTAGAAATTTTGCAAGGGTTTATAAGAGGTTGAGTTATTCTTCATATTGCCAAATTGATTTTATGATGAAACCCCAACTTTCTTCCTAGTACTAGAGTAGGTTGGCCCACGTGTAAAGCCCAAAGACCACACTTGCTCCACGTCACTCAATTTGTGTTGCCAAGCATTTGGCTTGAAAATGTTGCCACATGCGAGGGAGCATGTGAGGATGCGGAGGTAAAAAAGTCTTACATCGGTAAAGGGAGAAACCTTGCAAGGGTTTACAAGAAGTTGAGCTACTCGCAACATTGCCAATTGGTTTAAGGTGAAACCCTATCTTTCCTTCGGGTATCAGAGCAGGTTGGTCCACGTGTGAAGCCTAACGGTCACACTTGCTCCACATCACCCAATTCCTGTTGTTCATGTGTTTGGCTTGAAAATTTGTTACACGTGAGAGGACGTGTGAGGATTTAAAGGTAAAAGAGTCTCACATTGGTGAAAGGAGAAACCTTGTAAGGAGTTATAAGAGGTTGAACTACTCCTCATATTTCCAATGAGTTTTATTATGGAACCCAACTTTCTTCATGGAATACTAGTGTTTTCAAATAAGAACAATTTCTCTGCAGCAGGTTAATTTGATCCCTTCCAACACTACTAGACCTTTAGCACACAAGGTTTGAAAAGCAAAAACTGTAAAAATGAGGTTGAAGGTGAGCTAGAGAACAAACTTGAACAGCGTATATGCAAGTTTAATTGAAGTTGTTTTAACTATTATACATCTGATAGATTTGATGCAAGCGTGCTCTAGCTTGTCTAGAAAATCTGTTGTGTCATTGGGTATATGGTCGTGTCGAAAACACTCGTCAGGCTATGGACATAATAGTGTGTATTTATCCTTAGTTGTAGGAGCATGACTTTTCTACACTAGCTACTGTGCAAGATTCTAAATCAATAACGCATTGTAGTGAATTTTTAACTTTCTATATGTACGCACCAATGCATTGATGGTTTTGAATATCTTTATAGTAACGGATCGTGCAGGTAGTCTCTCTCGGATTCGAGTACATACTTTGATGAGCCTGACCCAACTGACAATTACACCAAATTTTTCTCATTTCTGAGTTGACTTGGTAGTAGATTAACCTAAAGCCAAAATAATACTGACCAAATTTATGAAATCTTGGTCGAAAAGCCACTTCAATTGATCACTAGAACAGGAAGCAGAAATTTCAAACTTAGCTTTTATTTTTCTTTTGCATTGCCAACCATACAAGGTATTGCCATAAAAACAAACTACAATATAGCTTTGCTTTTGTACAAGTGGGCCTAAGATTTTGCTCCAATTGTCAAACACCCCTACCTCTATATAACCTCCCTCTCATCTATTCAAATTTCCTCACAAACACTGTGATCTTTGTCCGATCATAAGAAAAGATCTAGTCCAAACTCCTTTCTATTTTCTTCGTCAGGTTACTCCCAAGAAGTCAAAAGCCAATTCCATGGCTAGCTCATTGGCCATTTTTTGTGTGGTCATGGCGTTGGGAATGTTGAGTTGTGGTGCTGAGGCTCGTGCCTTTTTTGTGTTTGGAGACTCACTGGTCGACGCTGGCAACAACAACTACTTAGCCACCAGTGCTCGTGCCGACTCTCCTCCCTACGGCATTGACTATCCCACCCGTCGACCCACCGGTCGTTTCTCCAATGGCCTCACCATTCCTGACTATATCAGTTAGGTTTTCTTCCATTCTCTTTTTCTTTACGATTTTTCGAGTTATTTTCTTGTTATTCACATGTACTGAATTGACCTAATATGTTTGTGCGTGTGTGTATATAGGTCAGAAGCTTGGTGCAGAACCTACATTGCCATACTTGAGTCCACAGCTCACAGGGCAAAAGCTACTAGTTGGTGCAAACTTTGCCTCTGCTGGCATTGGAATTCTTAATGACACTGGGGTTCAATTTGTAAGTTTTCTTTTAAACCAAATAGAGGATCATGCGAGAGATTAGCTCTTTAGTGCCCGTCATGGGCACAAAAGTGCTACATGCTAGTAAATTAATTACCTTGGTAAAGTTGTCAACCAACAATTTTTTTTTTGAACTAGTAATGGATGGATATGTGTGAAATTTTCAGGCAAATATAATCAGAATGCCAGCGCAATTGCTAAACTTCCAACAATACCAGCGAAGGTTGTCTGCCCAAATCGGACCTCAACGGACCAAACAGCTTGTAAATCAAGCACTCGTCCTCCTCACCGTCGGCGGCAACGATTTTGTGAACAACTACTACCTAGTGCCTTTCTCCGCAAGATCTCGCCAGTTTGCTCTGCCAGACTATGTCAGATACCTCATTTCTGAGCTCCGAAAAATTCTCTTGGTAACCAACTCCTAATTTGGCTAAGTTCGAAAAGAACTTGCTAGCTAAGCGACAATGTAACTGTTAATGACTTACAATTATGTGTAGTTTGATCATTCTTTGTGTCATAACTTTACAGAAAATGTATGATCTCGGAGCACGAAGGGTTTTGGTGACGGGGACAGGACCGCTAGGCTGCGCGCCTGCTGAATTGGCCATGAGAAGCAGGAACGGAGAATGTGCAGCGGAGCTGCAACGAGCGGCGGCTCTGTACAACCCCCAACTCATTCAGATGCTGAGATCAGTCAACAGCCAACTCGGTTCTGATGTCTTCGTTGCTGCCAACGTACAGGAGACCCGCAATGACTTCATCAAGAACCCTCAAGCATTTGGTAAATTAATTATACAATATACATTTATATCAATTTTATGTTCATGACCTAATATTATGATCATGGATTAAGTTTTGTTCGAAAGATTAACCTATTCAGGAATCTCCTAATCTACGCTTATTTTCAACCCCACCAATCATTTTGTCGCTTACTATGCATTTTTGTTGTGTTGGTGACATAAAGTTGTTTGTTTAATTTTTGTTGTCCAGGATTTACTACATCAAAGGTTGCATGCTGTGGGCAAGGACCTTACCATGGCTTGGGGCTGTGCACAAGAGCTTCCAATTTGTGCCCAAACCGCGACCTATACGCTTTCTGGGATGCATTTCATCCGTCCGAAAAGGGGAACAGACTGATCGTTGAGAATATTATGACAGGGGATGAAAAGTACATGTACCCCATGAATCTCAGCACCATCTTGGCTTTGGATTCCAGGACCTAAGACATATTTCCATGTGAAACTAATATTTATGTGTACTATTTCCATTTGAAACTATATTTATGTGTACTAGATTATGATCTGTGTTGAATGCCAGTACTATCTGCCATTTATGTTTGTGCGTCGCTGGGATGTCTAGTGATTAAAAACTCATTGGCTTCCCAATTGCTTTCTAGTTTTTGTAATGGTTTGATTTGCAAGATTTCCCCCAGGGTGATAATGTCAAACTTACCAACTTAAGTACAATCATCTTTAATTTACATTCAGTCTTTTTGTTCATTGCTTGTGGAATTTATCATCACTTGCTCAATCCATTAGGTGGGGTTTTATTATAAAATGTCTCGTTATTAGATAGTGGGTAATCATATTTATACTCTTCTTGGTATTATCCAAGTGGTTGTACGAACTTACCTGCCCTAGGCTCTAATACCATGTGAAATTTTCAAAAATACAGACCGAGAACCCCTCTTCCAACAATACTATCCCCAATTTGGAAATTATCACTTGTCCAATATTATTTAGAGTAATGGTTAAAGTAGAGTAATCATATTTAAACTCTTATTTCTTCTTCCCTCTGGCCGATTTGGGACAGCCAACATTGCTTGATCATATTTGCTGATCTTGGTTTATTTGTAGCTATTGAACATACCACGACCATTTCTTCGTGTTACATGGGTGCGTGATTTGTCTAATCTCTTCCTAAACTATTCAAAAGTTCCTTTTTTTTTTGTAACCAAAAGGAGTTAATAGTAGTTATTTATGCGCTCGAAGTTTAGTGTTTAATCTCCCTTCTCCAATATTGCTTATATCAATAGCTTCCGGAACCCGGATTAGGCTGGCAGGCCTAGACCATAGAGACAAATAGAAACTAGACCTTACTAAGATGTAAAAAATTGGAAGGACACCTAGGTTCAAGCCGAAAATATTGGGAGCATGAATTTTTAAAATTTTTGGTAACATGAGACGAAAAGTTTAATAAGAATACTTAAGCCAAAAAAAAAGGCTGAAAATGATGGAAAAAAGGGTCACAATGCATGCTGGCTCATGATTGTAAGGGTATTTGAATGCATGCTAAGCTAGTAAGCTTCATACAATTATGTGTGGGAATTTTTTGTTGAATTGAAACCAGTGTTGGTAATTTGGTATTGAAATAAGGCAAGTTTATGAAGAAGATTGGAGTTTCATCATAAATTTAATTGGTAATATGGGAGTAGTTCAATCTCTCATAAGCATATGTAAGATCTATCATTTTCCCAATGTGGGATTCACTCTCAACACGCTCCCTCACATGTGACGGATTTTCAAGCCTAACATGTGGACAAAAATCGAGTGACGTGAAGCACGTGTGACCATTAGGTTTCATATAGGACAACATACTCTGATACCATGAAGAAGGTTGTAGTTCCACCACAAAATCAATTGACAATATATAAAGTAGTCCAATCTCTTATAAGCACATACAAACTCCCTCTTTTCTCCAATGAGATTCACTCAACATCAGCGTTAGGTAAAAACAGCTTTTGATGTGGGCACAAGTTTTAAATAGACCAAATGTTCTATAACAGAAAAACTAACAACTCTTGAATTATCTTTGTGTGTAGTGACCATGGTTGTCCCAAAGTCTTTCAAGAAGAAAAAAACAAAACTGCAAATGAATTGATAGAAAAACAGTCTCTTTGGAAACAAAGTAAGAGTAAGTCTGCAATCAATAGACATTCCCTCCTCGATTCTTGTAAAGCATGGAGTTTTGTTGGCTTGGGCTCGCCCTCACAACATGCATCTCCTTTGCGTTGAAAACGCAGACAATAGAGCAATCCTCTACCAATTCATTAGCAATATATTGTTCTTTTCCCTCAGGGTTACTAGAAAGGCCTTAACTTTTGCAAATAAGGAATGCTCTATCGTCAACGTGTCACATCCCGGCCCGGGGCGGATCACTTCCCAGGCCCGCTCCACCATCGTAGCATGATATTGTCCGCTTTGGGCCCCGACCACACCCTCACAGTTTTGTTTCTGGGAACTCACGTGCAACTTCTCAGTGGGTCACCCATCCTGGGAGTGCTCTGGCGTCCTTTTCGCTTAACTTCGGAGTTCCGATGGAACCCGAAGCCAGTGAGCTCCCAAAAGGCCTCATGCTAGGTAGGGATGGGAATATACATTTAAGGATCACTCCCCTGGGCGATGTGGAATGTTACAATCCACCCCCCTTAGGGGCCCGACGTCCTCGTCGGCACACCACGGCTAGGGTTAGGCTCTGATACCAATTGTCACATCCCGGCCCAGGGCGGATCACATCCCGGGCCCGCTCCACCACCGTAACATGATATTGTCCGCTTTGGGCCCCGACCACGCCCTCACGGTTTTGTTTCTGGGAACTCACGAGCAACTTCCCAGTAGGTCACCCATCTTGGGAGTGCTCTGGCCTCCTTCTCGCTTAACTTCGGAGTTCCGACAGAACCCGAAGCCAGTGAGCTCCCAAAAGGCCTCGTGCTAGGTAGGGATGAGAATATACATTTAAGGATCCCTCCCCTGGGCGATGTGGGATGTTACACGGCGTCTCCGTTGCAAAAGAGATGGATTCATTGAGGAAGATTAAAAAAATAAAAGAAGAATTGACACAATTATGTCATATTAGTGCATGATATTGATAAAAAAACTTAAAATAGGAATAAGAAGCCGATTGAATCGGTGTTATAATTCTTAATTAAAGGCGGTGTAGTCAAACTCGGATTTGGAAGGATTTTAAACTCTTTCAAAATCCTAGTATAGTCAACCAAATGATTTTAAAGGATTTTTAGAATCCATGCAAATCTAGGTTTGGATGAAGAGATTTATGATTACTAAGAAATTTTAAAATGACAGAAATTGAAATGATAGGATTTTATTTTCTATAATTTGTGAATTTTCTTGTTTGGTTAACCTAAAAGAACAATGGAATTGAATACGGAATTTGTTATTTTTAAACTCTAAATCATAGAAATTGGGAAATAACACTTATTTACATGGAATTTAAACTTGGGAATTGGAAATCCTAAATTCCAAGTTCTTTTTCCATGCAGAAATTCTAAATTTTTATGTTTATGAATCCAAACAAGAGAATTGATGTATGTCAATTTATAATTTCTTACTTTTATCTAAATTCCAAGTTTATTTTCCTCATCCAAACATAGTGTGCAGTCAATCAAGATTTTAATAGTCATTTTTAAAGCCCATCCAAATTCAGGTGTATTGAAAACTTAAAGATTTTGTAGGATTTCATTAAGTTGTGGATTTTGTGGGATTTGAGAGCAAGAAATATATATAATCAAAGACCAAATAGAATCCTACCTCACACCTTAGGATTTCAAATCCAAAAATCTCTCTCTTTTCCTCTCACACCTTGTCTTCTTCCTTCATCTTTGCAATTTTTCTACATTCTTTCTGCAATTTTGTGCAATTTTTTTTTCATGGCAGAGAAGGGGAATTAGAATTGGGTTATGAAGGAAGAGGAGTAAGAGAGAGTTGCGGAAAACAAGATTAGAGCAGTATTGACAAAAAAAAAAACAAAAATGAAGAAGATTAAAAGGAGAGAGGTTAGCTGGGACGGGAAAGAAAGAAGAATAAAGTGGGAGTGGGGGGAAATAGGATTGTAAGGGTGCAGCGGGAGACTTTCGAATAGTTGGGTTTATGTGATAATCTTGATTTTTTATTTCGGCTCAAAGGGATGCATCTTCAGAGCATGAATAAAATGTAGCTTCATTTTTTTAGATTTATGATCTAGATACATTTTTAACTATTTGATTTATTTGGCGGTTAAAATTCAACGCTTCAAAATCTATCAAAATCCACATAAATCTGTTATATGAATATTCTCAAATCTTCCAAAATCAATATGGATTCATAATCCTATAAAATTCATCACTTAACAAAATCTATTAAAATCCTTCCAAATCCTAAGTTGACTACACCTCCCTTAATTATAAAGAAGGGAGTGGATTCGACAAAGAAGAAGGAATAGATCCAAAATTACAAGCTTAAAAATAAAAAATAGGAGCAGTCATAGAAAGCTAGCAGACACAAAGAACAAATGAGAAAGAAGAGTATTTTTAGGCCTTATGACACCTCATCTGTCAATCATAAGTCTCAGTTACTAACGTGGGTTTAGAGTTTTCAAGTCAAATTCAATCAATGCATGAAGACTGGACCACTCAATTTACCAGTTGCGGGCAATAGACATTTGAAATAAAACTAGCATTTACAAAATAGTTAAATTCAAATGTATGTGCATGAAGATGGAGAGAGGCTTGGGGAAGATGCAGACCAAGAGACTGACTGCTTCAGTCTTCAGCACGATCTGAAAAACTCGGGTTTTTTATATGGCAGCGTTAAACCTAGAAAAAATTGGTAAAGACAATTTTGATATTTTCTTAAAGTCTAAAGGCATTTTAGACTGTCTAAATAAAAAAGAAATTGTTATTAGCACTCCAAAAATCTTATTTGGCACTCCAAATTATCTATAATTAGAAGAAAAAAATACACTTGTGAGGAATGTATAATGAGATTTTTAGAATGCTAATAACAATTCCCTATAGAAAAATAAAAATAGTTTAGAAATTGAAAAATTTTCATTAAAGGGAGCCAAATACTTCCCGTGTTTTCACCTGGTAGCACATTTAGGAGGAGGTGTTTCTTTA
Organism: Malus sylvestris; assembly: GCF_916048215.2. Classification (NCBI taxonomy): domain Eukaryota; kingdom Viridiplantae; phylum Streptophyta; class Magnoliopsida; order Rosales; family Rosaceae; genus Malus; species Malus sylvestris. The sequence continues at coordinate 30,207,210 of NC_062263.1, forward strand.
AAACCCACTCCAAGTGCTTCTATTTTTAACTAAAAACACTTGTAAAGTTTTGGCCAAACAACCGTTTTCCAAAATGAAAGCGCTTTTATGACTCATTTAAAGGTGTTCTTAAACTGACTGAAATCGCTTTTAGAGAAAATATTTTTGTATCCAAAAGCACTTGAAATGCTTTTACAAGATTCACTTGCATTTTTACCAAAGATTGATTCTAAAAACGTTTTTACGAAAATTGCTTTCAGCCAGCTAAAAAACACTTTAAAAAAAAGTCTTCAGTCATTAAAAAGCACTTTTAGGTTTGAACTATCCAAAGCGCATGCTAGCAAACCCTAAATTTTTAATCTGAGTTGTGATTAGGACCTGCTCCCAATTCTTAGCCGTGCTTTGGAGGTTGGGAGGAGTTTTCAATCATGCTCCTGGTTGTGGGTTCCACGGTCAGCAAATAGGGCGGCGGATTTCGTTGCCAGGAATATATCTTCAGAGATGTGCGGCTTCGGCTGGGTTGTAAGACCTCCATCTTCGCTCGTGGGTGTTTTGAATGAGGACGATCTTCCGTGTCCTCCAATGTAATGGGTGGGGGTTTTTTGCATGGGTAGATGGGATGATGCTGGGATCCTGTATGTTGGCGTCTCATTGTGTCCTGTTTATCTTGGTTTCTGCTCCCTGGGTTTGTGAGGATACTCTCTGCTTGTTGTTTGGCCTTGTGCCTTTCTGTTTCTATGAATAGTTCTTTCGACCCAAAAAAAAAAAAAAGATTGACCAACTAGGGTAACTTCCCATCCTTTGTCATCCCAATTGCCACTGCGCCCTTTTCACCCTCCTACATCGCTTCTTTCTCCTCACGGTTCCTGCAGTTTTTTATTTTATTATTTATCCTGTTTCAACTCTTGTCACACAAACCATAGCACTAGAAGCAGCTCGTTAATAAAAAGTAAATTTAAATAATTAAATAAACACTAGTAGAAAAAGAAGCCCTGACCTTCTCTACTTTCTAGTTTCTAGAACCTTCTTTTGTTCGTGTGTTCTTTCCAGACCGTTAAACCCTAACCCTAGAGATATTTTATGTTTCGGATCTAGGGTTTTTGAGGTTTGGTGGTGACTGGAGCTTGGATTTTAGTTTCATTTTTTTTACTAATCCTTTTTTTTTTTTTTTTTGTCAATGAATTGCCATTAACGATTTTAAACTTTTCTGTTTCAGATTCTTGACTTTTTTGGATGAACATGCCAAAGAGGTCATTTTTCTTCAAATTTAATTTTACTTTTTTATTTTGTTTTATCATTGAATGTTGTTGTTTTAGTATATGATTGTTTTGAGCTTGTGATGTCCAGTGTTAATCTAAAAAACGTTGGAACTTCACGTATGAGATTAGTTCTTCAGTGTTAGTATAAAGGATGCCGGAGCACCACATTTTGATTATACTTGTTGTGAAACTTGAGATGCTACTCTGCATGCCATTTAAGTATATGCATTGTTGGAAAAATAGAGGATTAGGCGAGATTAGTTCTTCAAAGTTAGAAGTAAATGCTATTGGCCTTAACTTCTGCTTTGGTTGGCTTGGGTCGCAGGGGTAGAAGGCTGACCGGCAAACCAGGGTATGTTCTTTGCCAGGTTTAGATGCAACTGGTTTTATTGTTGAATGCTATTGATTTAGATTATGAGTGTTGTGAACTCGCGATGTTCCTCTGGTTTTTTTTGCCATGTATTTTTCGAAAAAAGTTTACGATTTACAGGTTTGTATTCTTGTTTTCCCAAAGTAAATGAGGAATCGGTGAGGTTAATTCTTTTGTGTTAGTCGAAAAGAATCGGGAACACACCACAGTTTTATATTCTCATTTAACTTGTGATGTTCCTCTGTTATAGCATATATTTGTTGAGATTATGCTTTTAAGTAAATTTTCTGTTCTTTACTAGGCTGTTTGGATGCAATTTGATTACATTTTCCGAGATTTTCCTATGCCTATTGCCGCAATGATACCAACCCCTTGGCGCTGGAGGCAGAGGAGAATGCAAGTCTGCAACGCGAGATGAATTTGTTTATGGCTACACTAATTGCCGTGGCAACCTTCTATGCTGGACTTTACCCTTCACGCGCTCTTGTTAAGAACCAGCTCCTTTTCCAATTCTTTGAAGTCTTCAACGCCGCAGGGTTTTTCATCTTCATTTGGATGATGAAAATCCTCAGCAGGGGTTCCCCGTTCGAGTTTACATTGAAGCCGTTCCTCCCTTTACTGTGCCTTGTTTACATACTAGGCGTTGCGAAAATGTTTTCTTGCTCCTGCTGCACCTGGAGGTTATGAATGTGCTGATGTAATTCGATCAGAAACATGGTAACTCTGTTGTCTAACTGGTGTTTTCGTGAATGAAAAGTTTTGATGTAACAGGTTTGATAGGGGGGATGCACATATATCCCTCCATTTACGAATAACATATCTTGAGCATATAAATTAAATGATCGGGAAATGTATCAAGTAAATGAACGGTTTATTATGAATATGTTACTTGGTACTTTACACTGTTGATTTATTCTATACATTTGAATGACTAAGTTGTGAACTTGTGATGCTACTATTCTCTTTTTGTTTTTGCCATTTAAGTATATGTGTTTTTAAAGAAATAGAGAATTAGGACAAATTAGTTCTTCAATGTTAAGGACGCCGGAACGCCACATATTTAGATTATGATTGTTGTGAACTTGTGATGCTCTTCTGCATTTTTGTTCCATTTGAGTATATGCATTATGCATTCTTCGAAGTATAGAGGATTAGGCGAGATTAGTTGTTCGGTGTTAGAATAAAAGGACGCGGAACACCACTAGGTTTATTTTCTGATGATACCGTTGCCATGGCATTGGCACCTGAGACAAAAGAGGCTGAAGCGCATTCAACTGAGCAAGGCGGGACGGTGAGCATTATGCAGCACTAATTGCCTCGGCAACCCTATATGCTGGAATTCACTCCTTCAAAAACTCTTGTCGAGAAACAGTTCCTTTTCCGACTCTTTGAAGCGACCAACACCGTTGTGTTTTTCATCTCCATTTGGATGAAGAAAACCCTCAACAAGGGTTCCTCGATCGAGCTTTGCATGAACCTGATCCTCTTTTTACTGTGCGTTATCTGCATGTTAGGTCTTGCAATGGTGTTTTATTGCACCTGAAGTTTATGAATGTGATGTTGTAACTCTGTAGGAAGCATGGTGACTTTGTTGTGTAACTTGGTGTTTTCTGGCACCTGAAGTTTCTGAGTGAAGATGTACTTCTGTAGGAAGCATGTAACTGGTGTTTTCAGGCAGCCGAAGTTGATGAATGCGATGACGTAATTCTGTAGGAAGCATGGTGATTTTTGTTGTATAACTGGTGTTTTCGAGCACCCAAAGTTTAGGAATGTTAACTGGTGTTTTCTTGAACCGTAAGTATATGAGTGCTTGTTTAACTGCTATATTTGAACCAATTTTTTAAAAGACGCGACCCGAGGCGCGCCTAGACGGCTTTGGAGGAGGGGCGGGAGTGATAACACCTCTGCCCAGTGGGAGTGGGCGAAAACTCGTCGAGGCGTGGTCGAGGCGAGACTAGGCGGCTGAGGCGCGCCTAAAGGCGGTTGGAGGGCGTTCCCAGATCCATCCCCGACCCAAAATCGAAGTTGAATGCTCTGTTTTCAAGCTTTGCCATCTGGGTTTAGGGTTGCAGGTGTGCGGCGTCTTCACGAGGAAGACGACCGCGGAGAAGAAGGAGGGTTTTTTTTGTTTTTTAAAGACTTGGTCCAAAACGACGTCGTTTTGGCCAAGTCTTTAATTTTTTTTAAATGACTTGGCCCAAAACGACGTCGTTTTGGCCAAGTCTGTTACTCTTATATCTAAAACCCTGCTGTTTCCTCTGTTTTTCTCACCTCTTTCCTCTGTTTTTCTCAACAATTCCCTATTATTTAAGGTCCCGTAAGGCTTCGCCTCACGCCTAGGCTGGGCTATCCCTCAGACGCCTCGCCCACGCCTCACGCTTTTAATACATTGATTTGAATACAGTTTCCACCTGCTTTCTGTGAATTGGTATTTTATTTTATTTTTTTAGAGAGATTAATATTCTGTTTTGAATGTGTATCTCTTACAACTTTAGGGGAATAATTTCCCTTTTTTTTCCCTTTTCGGTTCTCTCTTTTGATCCTTCAATCAGAAAGCCAAGAATGAACATGAGGTTATAGAGTGAGAAAAATAAAAAATAGTGTGCGGAAATCTCTTCCTCAAATTCACTATGAGTCTCAAACTTTGTGCATAAGTGGAAAATACTTTCTTCTGATATGTTCAAGCGATATTCTAATTAGCGTAATCTAAATTATGAAAAAATGAGAAGCAAATTGTTGTCACTAATTTGAGTATTTGACTACGCAAAAGTATCCGTCGGTGAATAATTTTAGCAAGGTTACACTTTTTTCTCTTCCAAGTTGCAAGACTTTCTCAGTTTTCCCGAGAAATTTGTGCCTGCTTGCTGTAGCTAGCTGTTTTGGTCACGTTGCTCTATTTCCATCCAGTTTAAGAATGCATGTCACATACTTCTTGTTGGTGCGCCAAGTTTCGAGCGTTTCATATCTTTATTATATCCTATCTATATACAATAAAATACCCGAGCAAATTAACAATCCTCTTATAAATATAGATATTTTACAACAAAATTATGATGTTTGTGAATGCATTTTTATTATACATGGTCCATGAAATTGACCCTCACTTTTAAGATGGTTTCTAAAATTAAAAAGCAATCAATGTAGTCATTGAAAATAGGTGTTTTCTTAAACCTTAAGTATATATGAGTGCTTGTTTAACTGCTGTATTTGAATATAGTTTCCACCTGCTTTCTATGAATTGGTACTTTATTTTATTTTTTGAGAGAGATTAATATTCCGTCTTGAATGTGTATCTCTTACAACTTCAAGGGAATAATTTCCCTTTTTTTTTTCTTTTCGGTTCTCTTTTGATCCTTCAATTCGAAAGTCAAAAATGAACATGAGGTTATAGAGTGAGAATAATAAAAAATAGTGTGTGGAAATCACTTCCTCAAATTCATTACGAGTCTCAAACTTTGTGCATAAATGAAAAATACTTTTTTTCTGATATGTACAAGTGATATTCTAATTAACGTAATCTAAATTATGAAAAAATGAGGAGCAAATTGTTGTCACCAATTTGAGTAGTTGACTACGCAAAAGTATCCGTCGGTGAATAATTTTAGCAAGTTACACTTTTTTCTCTTCCAAGTTGCAAGGCTTTCTCAGTTTTCCCGAGAAATTTGTGCCTGCTTGCTGTAGCTAGCTGTTTTGGTCAAGTTACTCTATTTCCATCTAGTTTAATAATGCATGTCACATACTTCTTGTTGGTGCGCCAAGTTTCGAGCGTTTCATATCTTTATTATATCCTACCTATATACAATAAAATACCCGAGCAAATTAACAATCCTCTAATAAATATAGATAGTTTACAACAAAATTGTGATGTTTGTGAATACATTTTTATTATAAATGGTCCATGAAATTGACCTTTATTATTAAGATGGTTTCTAAAATTAAAAAGTAATCAATGTAGTCCTTGAAAATATGGTCGCAAATCAATGTGGTCATTCTGTCACAATTTTGTTAAAAATTCAATTAAGTACTGATGTGGCACATAAATGGGCCCCACAAGATTTACGGGTTTTTATCCCAAATAGTCCCTGAAATTGACCCACATCATCAAGATGGTCCCTGAAATTGAAAAACGATCAATGTAGTCCTTGAAAATAGGTGTCGCAAATCAATATGATTCTTCTGCTACAATTATGTAAAAAAATTATTATGTGCTAATATGGGCTTAATAATTAATTAAAAAATTGTCTAAAAGCGTTTTTGCACTATGGATTTTTTTTCTTCTTATAGTAGGGCATACTCCGAAGAGAGATCCCTTCCATAAATTCTAGGCACAAGGCTTAACCAAGGCCTAAGAGGGGGTGTGGAAATAGTTTTCAACCAACAATAGACGCACCTTGTTTGTAACCTCATTATCTCAAGGCAGACCTCGTCGTTCTTTGCATTACCAGACCACCCGGGAACCGCCGAACAACCTCTCCAAGATTAAGGTTGTGAGGATGTTGATCACCTAAATGTTAATGGTGATGTCCCATAAGTCGTGACCAATCGGCCAAGCCATCACCAAAGGTGATCTCGATCCAAGTTCAATTCAGTGAAGGGTGTCGAATGTATAAAGATGGGTGTATTGAGATTTTTTTTAGAGACTAGAGAGTGAATGAGGTAGAGAAATGTGGACTGTGATCGGAGGTGATTGTAGGACTGGGTTTTTGGGTTGACAATTTTTTTTATTAACTATTAAACTATTAAGCCTATTTATAATTTTTTTAAATTTAATTAGACTTGTGTGACCCATTTATGTGTCAGATCAACACATAACAGAATTTTTGACAGAATTGTGACGGAATGACTACATTGATTTGAGACTTTACTTGCGGAACTACATTGATCAATCTTCAATTTCAGAGACTATTTTGATGTCGCAAGTCAATTTCCGGGACCATTTTGATGTCGCGAGTCATTAATTTCAAAGATCATTTGTGAGAAAAATAACTCATAGGGCCCATTTATGTAACACATCAACACTTAACAAAATTGTGACGAAAGAACCACATTGATTTGCGACATCTATTTTCAGGGAATACATTGATTGATTTTCAATTTCATGGACTATCTTGATGGTGAGGGTCAATTTCACGGACCATCTTTTAAGCAGAACTATCAAGTGATTTATAAAGACTAGAGTATATTTCTAATGTTTGTGCCTACATTTCTCTTCTAGGTTGGAAGAACGATATCGATCGACCTACAGTACTATTCTCAATTTCTTCGACGTCAAGGCACCTCCTTCACAGAGGATAAACTTCGATATTGATGATGATGTCTTTCATGTAATACGCCTCTCTAAACTCCTTAATTAGTTTCTCTCTACATCCCTCATTACGTGAGAAATGGTGTGACAAGATACTTATTTCCCCTCCTCGACGTCACCACGTACCTCCCCCTTAAACCTAACCACTACAAAGACGCTCAAGGGTTAATACAATTCTTGCTAACAATATTAACTCCATGCACGTACTACGCGTGCCCTACATAGTTTGCTTTATATGAATTCTCAGCTGTCAATTCATTACTTCCAACCAACCCAATCTTTACACTGCAATATATATCGATCCTGACCAAACCACAGAGTTAAGCGTATCAATGGCTGCAGCCTCTTCATCGTCGATGATTTTTACATGCCGACTGATGATTTACTTGATTGTTATTGTTAGTAATTACAGTATTGGTCCTCAAATGGTTCAAGTAGCAGAGGGTAGTCGAGCATTCTTTGTTTTCGGCGATTCACTGGTCGACAATGGCAACAACAACTATCTGATATCGATTGCTCGAGCCGACTCTTACCCTTATGGAATCGATTTTCCAACTCACCGTCCCACCGGCCGTTTCTCTAATGGCCTCATCATCCCGGACCTTATCAGTTAAGTATATACAGTTATTAACTCTGCATGCATGCAGATATGTATGCTTAATTTGGCCTCAATTAATTTATGTGTACGTACCATGTTAACGTGATCACTTAATTCATCTATTATTTTTTAATTAACAGCTAATTAGTTAACATGATCATGATAATTAAGGTCAGAAAATTGGCTCAAGAGAACCCCCAATGCCATACTTGAGTCCACAGCTTAACGGACGAAGGCTACTTGTTGGTGCAAACTTCGCTTCCGCGGGAGTTGGAATTCTCAATGAAACTGGCGCTCAGTTTGTAAGTCACTACACACTAATAGTAGTATTAACTCGTACTATAACATATGAACTAGTTATGTCATGTAGCCCTATTACAGTACCGCAAAATAACTACTCAAAAATGATAAGCTCATTGAGATAATTTGATTGCTCTGCACTGCCCATGCAGCTAGATATACTCAGAATGTTTAGGCAACTGAACTACTTCAAAGAATACCAGCAAAGAGTGCAAGCCCTGGTCGGAAAGCAGCAGACCAGAAGACTCATAAGCCAATCACTTGTCCTCATCACCGTCGGCGGCAACGATTTCGTCAACAACTACTACTCAGCCTCTTCCATTTCTCAATCTCGCAACCTCCCCCTCCCTACTTACGTCAAGCTTCTCATCTCTGAGTACCGAAAAATTCTCATGGTAATTAATATTAATCATTGCACCAATACACGATAAATTTGTTTGTGTGACTGTTGTACTGTCACATAATCTTATTAATGCTTGTATTATAATATACGGATGCATTGACGTAACACCACACGACTAGTGACAATCACACAGAAAAATTACTCAATATAAGAGAAGTTTAATTAGTTAACTTGGCAGAATTTATATCAACTCGGAGCACGTAGAGTTCTGGTTACTGGTACAGGACCGATGGGGTGTGCTCCGGCAGAGTTGGCGGCTAGAAGCACGAATGGAGGATGCTCGGCTGAACTTCTACGAGCTGCTGCCCTGTACAACCCACAACTCACTCAAATGTTGGCCGGACTCAACAAGAAACTTGGCAAAGATGTATTCATATCTGCCAACACTAGGCAAATGCATGCAGATTTCATCAATAACCCCCAAGCATTTGGTACCAATTCATGAATTTAATTGGTTTTCGTCTTTAAATTATGATATATTGACTGCTTTTGAAATGACTAGAAGTACCTTATGATAACTAAAAGCACGTCTGACTGCAAAAGTTGAAAATGCTCATGGAGAAACACATGTCAGGTGCTTCTTTATGAAGCATGTGCCAGATGTTTCTTAAGGAAGCACTTTTGAAGTTCTTTTTTTAGGCAACACTAGGATTTTAACAAAAATATCAACATGTTTCTAATAAAGCACTTCTAGCAAAAGAACTTTTGCGCATAAATGAATTTCTACATAAGCAATCTCACATGAAAAAAGCAAGCTCAAACAAGTGCTTAATAAAAAGCAACAGTAGAGACTGATACTAACCTAGTCATATTATTCCACATATATCTATTTATAACTACAAGCCTCCTTACATTCGAGGCATATTAATTATGTCATTCACTCATATTATAACGCACGGTTGTGTGCTCACCGCAGGCTTTACCATATCGAAGGTAGCATGTTGTGGGCAAGGACCCTACAATGGACAAGGTCTCTGCACATTTCTGTCCAATTTGTGCCCAAACAGAAACCTGTATGTGTTTTGGGATGCCTTTCATCCATCTGAAAAGGCTAATAGAATGTATGCAGAGATGATCACCACAGGCTCAACTGACTATATGAGCCCCATGAACCTCAGTACTATCCTGGCCTTGGACTCCACCACCTGACCTGAAAGAATTAATATGTTTTTCTAATTTTCTTTGGACAATTTAAGTCATTGTTTAGTTTAATAATTATACTTACAATAATTCAGGTTGCTTTGTTCTCTTTGGTCAAATGTCTCAATTTCAATATTTCGTAATAATTCAGATGGTGCCCTACATACAAGAAGTTCAATTTAGAATCGTTCATTTGTACATTTTACAATTTAATCCGATTCGTTAGGATCAAATTGTAAGACCATGTTGGGAAGAACTTAGAGTACACAACTCTAACACAAGTGTTGGAGAGACAACACAAGTAAACAAATTACTTATATTACACACACAAAATATTACAACATTCACAAGCTATCAAGGACACACTTGAGAAGCTATGACACTCACTCACTTTCTAGAGACACACTCTAGACCACTCACACTCTTACAAGACTACTCTTACCTCTCACTCTCACTTGGTTGCCTACTACTTCTTGGTTTGTTGGTTACTTGGTTGATACAAATGGTGTGGATGCCTTCTCCTTTTATAGGCATGGATGGAACCTTGGAGAAGCATGGAAACATCATGCTAGAGTTATCTAGATAATTCTACTAACTTCCCAAGCTAGAATTATCTACACTAATCTTGCATGTTGGTGGAAACCTCACCATTCTTCTAGAATCTTCCACCAACTTAAGGAACAACCTTCTTTGCTAGAGTTTTCTAGCATATTCCCATTATAGAATCTTCTTGAGAAAACCATGCATGTTTGAACTAGACCAATCTAGTTCCTTTGTACCGACTGATCTTAATGGGCTGGTGTTGATCTTTAACAGACCAATGAAGGAATTTTGCTTCCATCAAACCCAATCCAGTGATAAATTTTGGTAGAAATGAATGTAATACCGCAATGAAAAGATTTAAAATAAGCAAATCAGAGTTATGTCAATTAATTAAAATAATGTGCCTTTCTTTTGCATGTTGCATGCATTTGAGTTATAATCTCTCTTCCTTGTTTTAGAACAGTTAACTTGGGTTTGGGACATAAAGATTTAGAACATAGAAGATTAGAAAATATATCAAACAAATTCAAATGATTTTTGTTGTTTGAACAAGTGTTTGTCTCCACTTGAATGTGGTCTAATAATTTGGGTTCAAAATTCATCCTCTCCTAAATTATTGTAAAATTTCTAACCCTCATCTTATCCTTCTTAATAATAATAATAATATATGATTATCTTTGCTAAATTGATATAATTAAATTGATCTAAAAAATAGAAAGGATGTCAAATTATAATGCTATCCACAAACTTCTTTTTACCTTCCACACACTTTCTTAATTTTTGACTTCTGAATCGAATAAATGGAAGATGATCAAATAACAGGGTCAACAGAAGTGGTGTGAAAGGTAAGAATAAGTGTATGATAGCACCACATATTATAAATGTTCGACATATAATAACACAATTCGTAGACCTTATTTAGATTTGTAATTGTAAATTAAGTCAATTGGTGAAGATAGTGTACCCATCTCTTTCTTTTTTCCTTTTTTTTTTTTTAAAGGGGGACACTTCGTGACAAACCACGGTTATCCACTCATTTTGGGGACCGTAAAGACTCACCTATTTCTGACCACAAGTTTGACTTCCACACCATCTGCAGGTTTTGAACTCGAAATCTCTAATTTTTAGTTTGAATAAAGTTTCGCAATCCATCATTTACTACTAAATCACCAGTTCGTGATTAGTGTACCCATTTCATTCGAATTCCCGTTTCGTTAACTAAAGTCTAGAATAAAAAACTTTAGCAAGAAAAATAAAATAAAAAGAGCTGATAAAAAAATAGAAAATAAAATTCGAAGGACAAAAAACTAGAAAACAGTTAAACCCCTGGAAAAAAGGAAATAAAAAAACAGTTAAACCCCTCCCGCTCAGCCGCTCGTCACTCCCTCACTAAGTGTCAGAAACAAAAGCACCCGCCTTTACATCTTATCCACTGCCGTATGCCCTCCAAATGTCCGCCTTCCTCCTCCCCTCCTCCGTCACTTCCTTCCCCGCCTTCCCCCGCAACTTCAAATGCCCCAACGACGCCGTTTCCCTCGTCGTACGCGCCTCGGCGGTCTCCGCCCCCGAGAAGCGAGTTAGAAGGAAGCGGAGGCAGACCAAGGGCGACGACGACTCCTCTTCTCCTTCCCCTTCCTCCTCCGCCGCCGAGAAGAACCTCCGCTTCGCTTTCATGGAGGAGCTCATGGTCCGGGCTCGCAATCGCGACGCCAATGGAGTCTCTGATGTCATTTACGACATGGTCGCCGCCGGCCTCTCCCCCGGCCCTCGCTCCTTCCACGGCTTGATCGTAGCTCACGCTCTCAACGGAGACGCCGAGGGGGCGGTATGTACATTACTTGTTCTTCAAAATTTGATTTTTCAATTTTAATTTCCATTACTTTGTTGAGATAATGTTGTTTCCATTGTCGCTTGATGTGAATTTTAGATGCAATCACTGAGAAGGGAATTGAGTACGGGGCTTCGGCCTCTCCATGAAACGTTCATTGCGCTGATTCGTCTGTTTGGATCAAAAGGTCGAGCTATAAGGGGATTAGAAATTCTTGCTGCCATGGAGAAATTGCAATACGACATTCGCCAAGCTTGGCTTCTTCTTGTTGGTAAACTAATGAATTGCACATTATTTAGGGGTTGGGATTGCTTCTGGAAGGGATAAAAGTGCTTTGTGATAATTAAAAACGCTTTTGAGTCTCTGAATACGTTTGGTTAGAAAACTTTTGGGTCGTAGAAGCACTTTCTGAGGAAGCTTGTGGTTTAGAAAGTACTTCTTCAAAAGCACTTCCAAGTGTTTTCCACAGAGCACGTAAATTTTTAATAAGAATTTCTACACTTTTATCATAAAATCACTTCTAGCAGAAGCGCTTATGACCAGAAGCAGTCCCGAAGAGGCCGTTAATATCTGTTCCTTAAAATGTGGAGATTTCTTATCTATGTATGTGAACAGAGGAGCTCGTTCGGACCCGCCATTTAGAAGATGCCAACAAAGTGTTCTTGAAGGGTGCCAAAGGTGGGCTCAGAGCAACTGATGAGGTCTACGATCTTCTTATTGTGGAGGATTGTAAAGCTGGGGATCATTCTAATGCATTGGATATTGCCTATGAAATGGAGGCTGCAGGGCGGATGGCAACAACCTTTCATTTCAATTGTCTTCTTAGTGTGCAGGTGACTTTTTTTTCTGGATTGTGTTATCTTCGGTGTTGTATTTCTACGTTATACAGTTCCAGGCAAGATTTGAAATTACAATAGGGATAGCAGTTGATTAAAGTGTCCACATTTTGCTAGTGAATTACTGCGAGCATCTTATGACCTATTTGTTTATAATTATAGTTCCTTTTCCAGTCTTATTCATGTAATTTTTTTCCTTTTGAATGTATATAGGCTACTTGCGGAATTCCTGAAATAGCGTTTGCTACGTTTGAGAACATGGAGTATGGAGATGGTTTGTTTCTTTATGTTTTGAAATCTCTTGTTTGTGATTTATGAATCTTGCTTTTGATTTTGGTAATACCTTATGGCCTTTCTCGAATCGGTGATCACTTCAGCTAAATGTCTTTTAGTATTTCTGGTTTCAGCGGAACATGTGGTTTAATATATTTGTGGATTGTGAAATTGAGTTGTACATTTCTGGACGCAGAGTTATAATTGTTTGTTCAAGTTTAATACTTCTCGGAAGCCTTTGTTTTTCGGTTTTTCAGGGTTTAATCTTATAGTTTTCTTTACAAAACAGAACACATGAAACCTGATACAGAGACATATAATTGGGTGATTCAAGCATATACCAGAGCTGAATCTTATGACAGGTAGCGTCTGTAGCCATAATAATTCCTGCTACGTTTCTTTAAGAATTATGAATATTTTTTGCCTAGCTTATGTAGTGAACGTAAAAAAACTTTAGATATGATGAATATGAATATGATAAGTATAAGAACGAGCTCGGCCCTCTTTACTATGTATTAGTGCTTAGATGTCAATGTGCTGATTCATAGCATATAGTTCTCTATGCGAAGTGCATTATTTGAGAGATTTAATTTTTACTTTTAAAATCAATTCTATGTTTTTATAATACTTTTATATAATTTTATGGAATTTTGACAACTTTGGAGCTCAAGGTTTTAATTCAATATGTTCTTTACAATGGTATTCGTCATTACCTTGGGGTTTTAATATGATATGTAGAGTACAAGATGTTGCTGAGTTACTTGGCATGATGGTTGAAGACCACAAGCGTTTGCAGCCTAATATGAAAACCCATGCGTAAGCATTTTCTTTTTGAAGTATATTGTTATGCCTTGATGGTCAGATTAAACCAGCATCTTATGTTTACATTGAATCTTACTTCTATCATTTTTGCTTTCTTTTCTTTCGAAATGTATTTTTGTACCTTGATGTTCAGGTTGTTAGTTGAGTGCTTTACAAAGTATTGTGTGGTTCGAGAGGCAATACGGCATTTTCGTGCCCTCATAAGATTTGAAGGAGGAACAAAAGCTTTACATAATGAAGGAAACTTTGGGGACCCCCTGTCTTTGTATCTTCGAGCTTTATGTCGAGAAGGTATACCTATTTTTCATTTTGTAGTCTGAACAAGAGTAATCTCATTTCTTCTCGCTCTGTGTACCTAATACTTAGAGATATAAGTCACTGCAACCATTTATCACTGTATTCACTGTATACTTAGAGATACTTAGAGATATAGTTTCTTTTCAGCTCTTTCGTTTGTATATCAAACAAGTTAAGGGCAATATATTAACAGAAGCAATCAATTTCTTTATGGTTCATGTGACGTTAAGGAATTGCGGAAGTACAAGAATTATGAAAGCTGAAGCTTTTACTCCGAATATTGGATTCTATATTTTCTGAAATTTAGGCAAACAAATAAATAATGAAGCTTTTCTGAGATTCACTCTCTTGACTTGCGGTGTCAGTAACCTATCATATATTGTAGCATGTTGGCATTGACGTCTTGGTCCACCTGTTAGGTTCTATCAACATTTTGTAATTTTTTGGAACACTGTATGGATCTTTCATTATTAGTATTGAATATAACTTATTGCCTTGATTGATGATTCTGTTTGTCTTCAGGAAGAATGGTCGAGTTGCTAGAAGCTTTAGAAGCCATGGCCGCGGACGACCAAACAATTCCACCACGAGCTATGATTTTGAGTAGAAAGTACCGGACACTGGTGAGCTCATGGATTGAACCTTTGCAAGAGGAAGCTGAACTTGGACATGAGATAGATTACATGGCCAGGTTGGTGGCTCCATATGTGTTAATAGTTACAATGGTTGTTATGTGCAAGATTAATTTAGTTTTGCACTTTACAAGTTAACGCATAAATAAACAATAAAGATGGATACGGCCCCCTTTTTATACGAGAATCGGGAGCTACAACCAAGCTTGACTTATACCAGACTCCCAAAGCTTAAATTCTTGGGCATGTATATCAAGTTAACAAACACATCACATGATGTTAAATTGTTGTATCAGGTACATTGCAGAGGGTGGGCTTACCGGTGAGCGCAAGCGATGGGTGCCTCGAAGAGGGAAAACTCCACTAGATCCTGATGTTGATGGGTTTATATATTCAAACCCTATTGAAACCTCATTCAAGCAAAGATGTCTTGAGGAGTGGAAGATACACCACAGAAAGCTTTTGAGAACGCTACGAAATGAAGGAGTTGCAGCTTTAGGAGATGACGCCTCTGAGTCAGATTATGTTAGAGTTGAGATGAGGTTAAGGAAAATTATAAAGGGCCCTGACACGAATGTTTTAAAGCCCAAAGCTGCTAGTAAGATGGTTGTATCTGAATTGAAAGAAGAACTAGAAGCACAAGGTCTGCCAACTGATGGTACCAGAAATGTTCTCTACCAGCGTGTCCAAAAAGCAAGGAGAATAAACCGCTCTCGTGGTCGACCCCTCTGGGTTCCTCCTGTGGAGGAGGAAGAAGAAGAGGTCTAACTAATTTTTTATTCTTCTTGCTTCTTATGTTGGGGGGTTGCATACTCTGAAAGCAATGCTTCCCCATTTTGGCTGCACTTGAAACTTCACTCTATACTGATCAAATCTGAATGTGTTTCATCATCTTACAGGTTGATGAAGAGCTTGATGAACTAATCTCACGTATCAAGCTAGAAGAAGGAAATACAGAGTTCTGGAAGCGCCGTTTCATGGGAGAAGGCTTGGGTACTGATCAAGAAAAGGCTCTAGATGTTTCGGATAGTGCCACTGTTGATGATGTTGCAAAAGATGTGGAGAATGACGAAGCTGACGATGATGATGACGAAGACGATGATAATGAGGATGATGATGATGATGACGACGATGAGGAGGAGGAGGAAGAAGAGGAGGTAGAGGCAGAGGTAGAGGTAGAACAAGCTGAGAGACAGGATGTAGAAAGAGTTAAGGAAAAAGAAATTGAAGCCAAGAAACCTCTTCAAATGATTGGAGTGCAGTTGTTGAAAGATTCTGATCAAACAAGTACGACATCTAAAAAAGCAAGGAGAAGATCTCGAATGTCAGCTGAGGTACGACATTGTAGTTTTACTTGTGTTTCACATAATTTTGTCATCGGGATATGAAGGATATGGGCAACTCATCAACTTATTTTTTCTAAATCTTTGAATTTCCTTTTGGTTTTTGATACGAAAATGGAAAGTTTAATGACTGTTCTGGACTATCAGTTCATTTTGCATTTACAATATCAGTTTTAGTCAGCCCTCACGTAATATACATACGATGCACATTGCTTATGGACGTGTATGCAAGTATAAAATATCTGACGAGTGCACCATAATTTAATTTTAGGGCTCAAAGTTCTACCTTAGAAAGGTAATCTAAAGATATATCTAAACACGTTTTGTGTACGGATGCAGGATGATAATGACGATGACTGGTTTCCTGAGGACATATTCGAGGCATTTAAGGAGCTGAGGAAAAGGAAAGTTTTTGACGAATCTGACATGTACACGCTAGCTGATGCTTGGGGTTGGACGTGGGAAAAAGAATTGAAGAACAGAGCTCCTAGAAGATGGTCACAGGAATGGGAAGTTGAGCTGGCGATTAAAATTATGATGAAGGCAAGTTCTTATATTCATACTCCACTCTTCACCTGCAATGCTGTTTTTCGTTTTCTCCCAACGTTCTCATTAACTGTCACTCGATCCCCTCATAACACTTATAACTTAAGCAAAAGCATAAACAGGCGGTTATTTCCTTCTGCTATCTGAAATAGGTACTGCATTTCATTTCAGGTGATGGAATTGGGTGGAACACCCACCATTGGTGATTGTGCCATGATTTTGCGTGCAGCGGTAAGGGCTCCTTTGCCGTCAGCTTTCTTGAAGATCTTACAGACGACGCATAGTCTTGGTTACGTATTCGGCAGGTAAGACCATGTATCGTAATTTGAGTAAGACACATCCATCTGCACAAATGGTAGCTTTGTCAAAGCTGATTTGATCTCATGTATTCGAGCTTTCGTGTTTACATCATGTTTTCTTCTCTTCCATGGCAGTCCTCTTTACGATGAAATCATCTCGCTGTGTCTTGATCTCGGGGAGCTAGATGCAGCCGTTGCAATTGTTGCAGACATGGAGACGACCGGAATCACAGTCCCAGACGAGACATTGGACAGGGTGATTTCTGCTAAGCGGACAACCTGATAGCACTGTCAACGGTAGTTGCAATGCAAGGGTTAAAATTTGTCAACAGTTCTCCCTTGCTGTGTAACTAGAACTAAATTTTGCCCTTGTTTAAATGTTTTTAAAAGCAGCTTCTTACAAAAGTTGGGGCCCCACTTGTGTTTGGTAAATGAAAAAAAAAAAAAAAAACGCTGTTTTTCAAAATCATGGGTTCAAAACAGCAAAAAGTAGAAACAGCTCAACACATGTTTCTAAAAAAAAACGTTTTTTTTTTAAATTGGAGGCAAGAAAACAATACCAATTAATAAAACATTCTTTAATCGCATAAAATCATACATTCTCTGATTTGTATGAGGCACCCTTTGGTGGTGTATCCATGTCGGGTGCCTTGCTCCCAAGTTCCAAGTTCGAATCTCTATTCTAATAGGGAGGAGGATTATCTACTCTCCTATTCTCATTCTTTCATCTCACATATTACTTTTTATCTCATTATCTCTGTAAAAAAAATAATATAAAATGTTGATATGGTTTAACAGTGACCCTTCAAATAGAAGGGGATGAAAGGATAGAGAGATTAGGAGGGTAGAGAATTTTGATCTATTATAATAGATTATAATAGTTAAGAATATCGTATTGTTAAAAAAAATAGCAGAGTACTTTAAAAAAATGACAGACCCAAACCCCGTCCGACGGGTTCGGGCCGCCCCTCTTGGGGCTGAAGACCAAACGATGATCCCTAACAGACTCTACCATCACGCGACCCTCAAAAAATGTAACAGTTGGAAGCTGAGAGTATTCATACCTGATAAATTCTTGCGCACCATATGCGGCAATTTCCATACAAAATAATTTCAAACAGTAACGTGGGACAGTGTGAAGGGTGATCGTCAGCAATGACGTATATATATCGTGAGCTACTATGTCCAACTCATATAAACGGTCAAATGTGACGGTTTATTTTCAAAATTTTGCTACCTTTTTAATTTATTGTCTGCGAATCTCTATTAATTAATAAAATATTCATTATCAATCAAATCTTATGAAATTATCAGTTTAACATTCTAATTAAAATAGAACATGAATAAAAAATATGAGACATAAATGTAATTTCACACAACCAAATTTTGATGTTTTTTTTCTTAAAAACCTCACCTACGTGTAATCATAACATATCTATAATTATTTTCAACCCGCCTGCCTCTAACCCACCTACAAATTATGTAAAAAAATATAAAAAAAACTTCTCACTCCCACATTCTCTATCACTCTCTCCTTCTATTTCAAAAAAATATATATATATATTTCATACACTTTATGTGTGCCCATATACTAGTTCTTAATAAAATAAACCAAAATAATTAAAAAGAAAAGTCGGTGATCCAGCCAAGCCAAACCCAAATATAACTTGGATAGGCTTAAAAGTAAATACCTAATGTTAGGTAAAGATAGACATCACTGTTAAAGCCGTTACATAGAGAAGTGCTATGTTGTACTGTTGTTCTATTACTTGTACTATATTTTTTATTAAAGGTAAGGTCGCCAACGCATATAAGTTTCATCTTTATTAGAAAAATAGTACAAATAAATAGTAAGAATAATATTTTTACGTTATAAAAATTTTTTCTTAAACATTTTTTTTTACAAGTGGACTGTTGAAAAATCTCAACCATTCTTTTTCGTTCCTTGATGTGTAGCTACAATGTCTTCATGTTTTTTTTATTTTTTTATTTTTAGCTAAGTTAAAGTTAAAGAATAATTTTTTAGCATTGGTGAATCATACAATAGTGATCAGAAGAAGATTGAAAGTCTGTGCGAGCCTTTTTGGCATCCAGAAGGTTGGACTTCTGTGATCAATCCACCAATTAGTCCTTTTTTTATTTGTGAAAAAAAGGTTAAGAAGATTAATAGTTAAATAAACTTATTTATTAAATTTGAGAATAATTATCGTCGCATCGTGTTTATATTCTTCCTCCTTCACACTCATTTTATTCTTTACTTTTTTAGGGAGTCAACCCTAGATATACATATATGTATCGGTCCATCCATGTTATTGTTATTATTTTAAGAAATATAATTTTTAACCTAAACTAAAAATTACAAATAGGTGAATTCAAACTTTAATATAGAAGAGAGAGCAATTTCATAAATAGGTCCACCGTTACATAGCGTCACAATTCAATAACGAAGTCGTCTCTAAGATTTCAGGGTTGTCTAAATCATCACTTATCATTAAATTAGACGATGTATTGATGTTAGAAAATAATCTCTTAAATCAAAATAAACTTTAGCACTCACCGATTACAAGTTTACAAATGCCATTAATTATAAGTAAAAAAGCTACAAACATAACATTCACTAGATAATAAAAAAACAGTTCAATCTAAAACAACTAAACATGAAAAAAAAAAAAAAACCCTTCAAAACTCTAACTTTAAAGTTCACTTGAATGATAACCTTATTATATAATAAAATTGGAAAACTATCGTTTTTAGGGTGTTATTATTGACAATCAGAATATATCATTGCACTAGAAATTTTTATATTAAGTGATGCTAATTGTCACATCCCGGCCCGGGAGGGACCACTTCCCCAGCCCGCTCCACCACCGTAGCACGATATTGTCTGCTTTGGGCTTACCATTCCTTCACGGTTTTGTTTTTGGGAACTCACGAGCAACTTCCCAGTGGGTCACCCATCCTGGGAATGACCTGTCTTCCTTCTCGCTTAACTTCGGAGTTCCTACGGAACCCGAAGCCAGTGAGCTCTCAAAATGCCTCGTGCTAGGTAAGGATGCAAATATACATTTAAGGATTACTCCCCTCGGCGATGTAGGATGTCACAATCCACCCCCCTTAGGGGCCCGACGTCCTCGTCGGCACACTTCCGGCCAGGGATTGGCTCTAATACCATTTGTCACATCCCCGCCCGGGAGGGATCACTTCCCCGGCCCGCTCCACCATCGTAGCACGATATTATCCGCTTTGGGCTTACCATTCCCTCACGATTTTATTTTTGGGAACTCACGAGCAACTTCCCAATGGGTCACCCATCCTAGGAATGCTCTGGCTTCCTTCTCGCTTAACTTCGGAGTTCCTACGGAACCCGAAGCCAGTGAGCTCCTAAAAGGCCTCGTACTAGGTAAGGATGAGAATATACATTTAAGGATCACTCCCCTGGACGATGTGGGATGTCACACTAATGATACTAAATTTGTAGACACAATTTTGTAAATTAAATGACATGTCAGTTGATGATTGTATTATAACTTAAGCATTGATGAACGTGATCATTTCCTATTAGTGACTCATCATTAAGTTCACAAATTTAGTCTCCCTAACATTGCCCTTTTATATTTAAAAATGAAAAATTTTACTCTGATAAGGAATGCATAATAAGATTTTAAAGTACTAACAAAAACAAATTTCTAAATATATAACATTATTACATAACATTAGATGGCAAAAATTTTGAGGACCCCTTCAAATTTGGGGCCTGTGTGACAGTACATTTCACTCCCTCCCAACGCCCTCTGAGTCTCTGTCCAATATAACATCATATCATGATATTCTGTTAGTGGAGGACTCACTTCACGTTGACATCCGCAGTCTTGATGACTCATAGCAAAAGAAAAACAAACAAATTGCTTAATCATCTTCAAAAATATAAAAGCACATACACTTTCCAACCCAAAACAAGTACGGAAAAACTACGTGGTAGCCCAAACAAAAATACAGAAACAAAGCAAAAGTTATGGTGGAAAAGGCGTTCGAAGACCGAAAGGGGTAGTGCTGTATATGTTGAGGTGGCTCTCAATCATATCATCATATATATAATTAGAAGTTTAATTAGAGCTTAATTATCTTAAGCAAGCTATGAAGATGAGGTCAAGTTTGACTTGCTCAAAACTAGATCATGGCAACTAACCATTTACTAATAAGACTCAAGAGTCTCGTATGTTTTTTTTTTCAAATATATTGATTCTGGAAATGCTTTTATTAGAAGCACATTAATTTTTTTAATAAAGGATAAAGTGTTTATTAAAAGAAGCAAAAAAGAAGCATAATTTCCTAACTTATAACTCATTTGAAAGTGTTTTTAAAATAATTAAAATTGTTTTGAAAATGATTGAAAGTGCTTTTAGAAGGCACATAACTGATGATTCTCGCACGAAACACTTCAAGTGTTTTTGCAAGATGCACTTGCATTTTTACTAATGCTTAGCTCCAAAAATAGTTTCACAAAAAAACTTCCAATTATTTTTAAAACAATTTCTAAAAGCCATTATCCTGTTAAACGCTATCGAAAGCATCTTTAGTTATCTAATTAGGCAGCCCATTGTGTAGCTTAATTGAAGTTCCCTCTTCTA
Source organism: Malus sylvestris (assembly GCF_916048215.2). NCBI lineage: Eukaryota > Viridiplantae > Streptophyta > Magnoliopsida > Rosales > Rosaceae > Malus > Malus sylvestris. The sequence goes on from NC_062263.1 coordinate 30,228,611, forward strand.
GTGTAAAAATATCGATGTACACAAAAAAAAAAAAAAAAAAAAAAAACAATTCATGTATTTTATGATAGTACAATAGCAGCAGAGAAATACAAAACTGAAACAATCTCAGTTGGCTTTCGTGAAGCACTAAAATATTATGGAAGAAGAGTGAGAGAGTAGAAAGCTTATGCATGCTTTGTCGGCCATTTCTGCATCTCACTCTCTCTCTCTTTCTCTCTTTATCTCTCTTCCGCATTCACACAAGTGGATCTTCTGAATCATTCTGTAGGGTGACAAAACGAATGAACACTTGGCTTTTTATCTTCTTTTAGATTATCTTTAGATAGAAAGTTGGCAATTCACTGCACCTGATTACTTATTATTTACTCAAAGAAAAATAGAGAAGTCAAGTTCAACCTTTCCAACCATACACATCCAATGAATTTTCCCAGAAAATTTTATTTTCTTGGGAAAGTGGAGAGCATTTCTTGCTGCTTTCTTGAGTTTTCATTGCTTCTCTTTGATGGGATTCCTTTTTTTTTTTCCTCTATTGGTCATCAACTCCAGGTATGTAAAATCATTGTCCCTATCTAGTTCCCTGCATGTTATCAAAACCCTTGTATCCTTCTCAAACCTGAATCCTTTCTTTTGTGATCACCCTTCATTTTTGTTGAGTTAACTTCTCGAATTCTAGTTTTCGTCGAAAAAAATCATGGAATTGTTGATAAGAAAGTGATGTTGTGAGTGCTGAAACCCTGCAAACTTAGGGTTATTGTTTTCAATTCCATTTGGTGGTGATGGTGAATATGTCATATGGTTTGTTGATTACTATAACTGTTCTTGTTGTTGCCCTTATGGTTTTCGAATCCGAGGGGATCAACGATGAGGGTCAATATCTTCTAGAAGTAAAGAGCAGATTAGTTGATCGGTTTGATCATCTTGGTAGCTGGAATCCCAATGATTTCACACCTTGTGGATGGAGAGGTGTGAATTGCAGCAACGGATACAATCCGGTGGTGGTGTCTCTTGACTTGAACTCCATGAATCTTTCAGGTTATTTGTCTCCGAGCATTGGTGGATTGGTTCACCTGAACTATCTTAATCTTTCTTTCAATGAACTGACTCGGACTTTACCTAAAGACATCGGAAATTGCTCGAGTTTGGAGGTTCTAGCTTTGAATAACAATAAGTTTATAGGTCAAATTCCGAAGGCAATAGCTAGACTTTCAAGTTTACGAGTACTGAATATCTGCAACAATAGATTATCAGGGCCTCTCCATGAAGAGATTGGAAATCTTTCATCCCTGTCCCAGCTGATTGCGTACTCTAACAATCTTAGCGGAATTCTGCCGCTCTCTCTTGGAAATCTCAAAAGATTGACGACTTTCAGGGCGGGGGAGAACTTGATATCCGGAAGCTTGCCTGCAGAGATAGGTGGATGTGCGAGCTTGCAGTATCTTGGTCTAGCGGAAAATCAGTTAACCGGAGAAATGCCTAAGGAGCTCGGGATGCTTGAGAAACTGAGAACATTAATTCTTTGGAGTAACCATCTTTCCGGGGTTATTCCAAAGGAGCTTGGCAATTGTACAAATTTGGAAATTCTTGCCCTGTATCAGAACAAGCTTGTGGGAGAGATTCCAAAGGAGCTTGGAAACATTGTGTATCTGGAGAAGTTGTATATTTACAGAAATATGTTGAATGGGACAGTTCCAAGAGAGATTGGCAATCTTTCTCTAGCAACAGAGATTGATTTTTCGGAGAACTTATTGTCAGGAGAGATCCCAGTTGAGCTCAGCAAGATAGAGGGATTGCAATTGCTTTATCTTTTCCAGAACCAATTCACAGGAGTTATTCCAGATGAGTTCACAGGTCTTACAAACCTGACTAAGCTCGACCTCTCTATTAATTTTTTAACAGGTTCAATTCCTACCGGATTCCAGTACTTGACTGAACTGATCATGCTGCAATTGTTCAACAATTCGCTGAGTGGCGTAATCCCTCAAGGCCTTGGAGTGTATAGCCGGCTTTGGGTGGTTGACTTATCCGAAAACTTCCTAACAGGGGAAGTTCCTCGTCATCTCTGCAGAAATTCTAACATGATATTGTTAAATTTGGGGTTTAACAGGCTCACTGGGAATATACCAAATGGAATCACAAGCTGCAAGTCATTGGTGCAGCTTCGTCTAGTTGGAAACAACCTCACGGGGACTTTTCCATCCGAAATGTGCAAACTGGTTAACCTTTCTACAGTGGAGTTGAATCAGAACAAGTTCAGCGGCGCCATTCCTCCGGAAATTGGTAACTGCAGAACTTTGCAAACGTTGCACCTTTCGGACAACTACTTCACATCAGAGTTGCCTAGAGAGATTGGTAGCCTCCCACAGTTGGTGATCTTTAATGTCTCATCAAATTCTCTTTCTGGAAGGATACCGCCCGAAATTTTCAATTGTAAAACACTTCAACGGCTTGATCTTAGAAATAACAACTTTTCAGATGCATTGCCAAGTGAGATAGGAACACTTTCTCAATTGGAGCTTCTCAAGCTTTCTGAAAACAATCTTTCTGGGAACATACCAGTTGCGCTGGGAAACCTCGTGCGTTTGACTGAGTTACAAATGGGTGGCAACTCATTTTCTGGTAGCATCCCAGCTGAGTTGGGTGCCCTTTCGAGCCTGCAGATTGCGTTAAATCTCAGTTTTAACAACCTCTCTGGCGAGATACCTCCTCAACTTGGGAATCTTATCTTACTGGAATTCCTTCTACTCAATAACAACAATTTGACCGGTGAAATTCCAGGTTCTTTCGAGAATCTTTTGAGTCTACTTGGCTGCAACTTGTCGTACAATGCCTTGACGGGGCCTATTCCTCTGTTACGGCTCTTTCAGAATACGACTGTTGACAGCTTTGTTGGGAATAAAGAACTCTGTGGCGGTCCTCTTGGTGAATGCAAAACACCACCATCTTCACTCTCTTTTACTCCGGATATGGTGAAGAAAAACCCCCGCTTGGGTAAAATCATCGCTATCATTGCAGCAGCTATTGGTGGTGTTTCTCTCATGTTGATTGCAATCCTTGTATATGTCATGAGGCGTCCCACAAGCGTAGTTGCTTCATTGCAAGAAAAATCACTCTCTTCGCCGGTTCTGGATATGTACTTTTGCCCAAAGGCTGCAGGGTTCACTTTCCAAGACTTGGTTGCAGCGACTGAAAATTTTGATGAGAGCTATGCAATTGGAAGAGGAGCTTGTGGGACCGTGTACAAAGCAGTCTTACCGAGGGGTCATATAGTTGCTGTTAAGAAGGTAGTATCCAACAGGGAGGGGAGCAATGTGGATAACAGTTTCCATGCTGAAATTTTAACTTTAGGAAAAATCAGGCATCGAAATATTGTAAAGCTATACGGCTTCTGCTACCACCAGGGTTCCAATCTTCTGCTTTACGAGTACATGGCAAGAGGCAGCTTGGGAGAATTGCTTCATGGAACATCTTGTAGTCTTGATTGGATAACGAGGTTCATGATTGCTCTTGGGGCTGCTCAGGGTCTCTCTTACTTGCATCATGATTGCAAACCGAAGATCTTTCACCGTGATATAAAGTCCAATAACATTCTTCTTGATGATAAGTTTGAAGCTCGTGTTGGGGATTTCGGGTTGGCAAAAGTGATCGACATGCCACACTCTGAGACTATGTCTGCAGTTGCAGGTTCTTATGGATATATTGCCCCTGGTAAGCTATCTTTTAACTAATCTTAATACAATACCGCTCAGAAGATCAATTGATATAACCCCCGAACGCTATCTGTTATAGTACGGATGATTAATGCTATAGATACTGATACATAATCTTTTGATTCCAGAGTATGCATACACTTTGAAAGTCACAGAAAAATGTGACATCTACAGCTACGGAGTAGTCCTTCTGGAGCTGCTGACTGGAAGAACGCCTGTTCAGTCGATAGAGGAAGGCGGTGACCTGGTAACGTGGGTAAGAAACTATTTTCTGCACCATTCTTTGTCTTCAGGAGTACTCGATGCTCGATTAGATTTACAAGATGAAGGTACTGTCTCTCACATGATTAATGTCTTGAAAATTGCTTTGATGTGCACAAGTACGTCCCCTTTCGACCGCCCGACCATGAGACAAGTTGTTTCCATGCTTATTGGGTCAAATGAGTGGGAAGGACACTTTGAAAGTGATTCATCAAATCATGATACCAATTCCATGGATAATACTGAACCTTAATTCCAATTAATCCTAAGTTTTCTGGTGATTTTGGTTTAGCCAGGGTGAGTTTTTCACTTTTAATTGCCAATTATATATCCCTGTATTATTTAAACAAATACAATAAGCTTCTCCCTGTGCATACACCCTATGGCTTCTCTTCTCGATCCATTTACGTGGATAACATGTTCCGTTTTTCATACAGGAAGCAGTCTATATCTGTTATGATCTATATTTGATGAACTTTATACAGTTTTTGATTCATTGTTTGCTCTGTTATTCAAGTACAATACATACTGTTTCTCCAACGCCCGAAAATGTCGTTGACAACTATCAAGCATCTCTTCTCTTGCTGGATCTAATAAACCCGCCTTGCAGCTCAGTGTACGGCAGTGCTCTGCCACTAACTCCCTCATATCTTGTTCCAATCCAGTAGTATCCTCCCTAAACCTTGACAATATCCCCACCTCGGATCAACAAGCGCTCTTTTGTCGAAATCAGGGTTCCATACTCCTTGACTCTGCCTAATACGCCTGTCATTAAGGTGATCGGAGGTGGTTTGATCATGATGAACATGCTTAGCATTGTCATCAGTGCCACTGTTCGTCGAAAAAACACAACTTTTGAGCCTATTTACTAGGCCTTTCATATTCGCATTCGCTTTGATCTGCATCCGCCTAATTGATCGGGATTGCATGATGTATATCCGAGGCTTAGCTGCCTTGATTGAAAGGGTTAATTTCTCTCTTCTACTACTAGCTAGATAGGGTTAAGATTTGTCTGAAACAATAGATAGCTAGGCTTCATGTATATATATTCCCAATTGATGACTAGCTTGGCGGCCAAGTTACTTCCTCTTTGGGGTACTTCTTTTTGCTCACTTGTCTTGATTAGCGGTTTTTGGTGGTTGATCTGGAGAGGATGTTCAGTGTGTCGGGAACACGGTCAGTACACCAAGTTTCATAATACAAGTAGTTGGATATTTGGAGAAAAAAAATATTCAACCACTTATATTGTAACACTTGGTACACCGGACCGTATTCCTGGCGTATTGAAAAATTTTCTCGTTGATTTGGTATTACTCACTTTAGTTTAATTTTACCATAATCATCATTACTAATTTACTACATCTAAAGATATTAATTAACTATTAATTATAGTTTAGTCTGATCATCATTAATTCATTATATCCAATATTAAGTGGTAGTTCTCAATTAATTGTTAATTTTACCATAATCATCATAACAAAAAATTGGAATAGACAAGAAGCACATTCAACAATAAGACAAAATATAAAAGGAAAATCATAACCCACCCTATCAAGCAGAATGCCGCCACCGCCGCAACCACTTCGTCAGCAGCTACAAGTGCAGCCGCCCTAAGAACACCAACTCTGTGTTGAATTCAACGAAGGTTTCATATCACAAAAGTCTTCAACCCACAACAAGAAAGTATCCCCGGCCCAACCATATTTCGCCACCAAAATCGTCACACAGGAGGGGAGAAGAGTCACTGGATCTGAACCACCATCACCTATCTCTGCAAATAAAACCAAAAGGAAAAAGAAAAGAAATAACTAAAGGAGCATCTAGAACACCATGGTTTTGGGCAAAGCCGCAGCACGCTCCAACTAGAACCAAATCCAGGATAATTGTTGCGCCAAGCATCTAAACCGTATATTAATTAAGGGAACTTTAATGAAAAACTACCGGTACTATTCACTTTAATAAAAAATCATATTTTTACACTAAAAAGTCAATCCTGATACTATTCACATTACCCTTTATTTTGTCCTTATCGTTAAAACTCAACGTTTTCAAGCCATTTTCATTAGTTTTCCTATTAATTAAAGGTAACAGACATTGCCAACATGTTTTAGGAAAAGAGAGTAGAAAATCCCAATTATCAAATTTTAAATGAATCCTTATCGGAGATTAGGAAGTTATTTTAATTAATTAATCCAGGTGAATTAAGGATCAAACTAAAATTAATATTGTCCTTGTAGGTTTAGGAAATAGTTGGAGCTTCTTCCTTGATCGATAAGGAAGGGGTCTTATTTCCTTTTAAAAACCCTAAACCACACTACTTCTGTTACTTGCGCCCCAAATATTCAAGTAGCATTCGTCTCTGCTATCTCCATTCCATCGTCTCTCACAAACCCTAATCCCAATTAAGAAGTGGTGATCTTTTGAGTTCCAAGAAACCGAAATGGCGACGAAGATTACGTTGGATTATGTGCGAAAGCTTCAAGTTGAGTCTTTTACAAAGATGTTGGCGGAGGTGAAAGCGGTTGCGAAAAACCGAGACGAAGAACTTTCTATGCTCGAACAGAAAGTTTTGCTTGATCTCTTTCAAAACAAAGGCAAGAAATCCACAGAATCGAAGAAGCGGAAAGCTGCTTCTGCTTCTAACAACCAGAAAATCAAGAAGCATAATTTCGGAAGCAGCAGCCGAAGCATGCAAGATGAGTACGTATATTATAAGGATTGTGATGAAGAAGATCATGAAAAGAAAGCGAGGACGAAGAAGCAGAAGACGGCCAAGAAAGCGGAGAACGTGAAACTATCAGCTCCTTCAATTCCTCTTCCACCGCCGGAGTTGCCTAAAGAATTCAAGGAAAAGATTGAAACAATGCATGGTTTCCAAGTGCAATTGATGATCCAGAAGCAACTTTTCAAGACTGATTTGAGCTATGGTCACGACCGTCTCTCGATGCCAAGGAATCAAGTGGTTAATAAGCACTTTCTCGGCGAACACGAGAAAAGATTGGAGAACGGCGGAGTGGTGGAAGTGAAAGTAATAGATTCAGGCTTAAAGGAGCGTAAATTATGGTTGGCCAAGTGGTTTACTCATACCCAAAGCAGCTTTTCGTATGTCCTAGGCAGGGGGTGGAGAACAATTTTGAAGGATGAGGAGGTTGGGCTTAATGAAAACGATGTAATTCAGGTGTGGTCGTTTAGATATATCGATCCCAATCCTGATATCAAAAAAGAAGGTCTCGGATTCGCACTTGTTAAGATTAGAGGTGATGTGAAAAAAGACTTCAATGCTAGTACTAGTATTGAGAGGCAGCAAGTAATTGAATCTGCAATTACCAAGAAAGATGTTAATGGTAGTACAAGTACTGATAGGCAGGAAGCTATCGTATCGCAAGTGATCAAGAGTGATGAGATGGAAACAGATGCCAATGTTAGTACGGGTACCGAGATGCCGGAACCGGTTGACTTGGCGATGATCAAGAAAGAAGAGAGGAAAAAAGATAGCATTTGCAGTACCGCCACTGAGGAGGCTATTGAATCATCTAAGGCCAATAACAAGAGTCTGCAGGCAGCGGTTAAAGCCATGAAGCATGTCAGCCTAAACCTCAAGTTTAGAAATGTAACTTTTAGACAAATTAAGACTTATGTTTCTGTTGTGTAAAACGATCCTTAGTCTTCATTGAGGGTTACTTTTGTTCATATTTTTATGGAAGAGATTAGATGGTTTATGTTATTATTCTTATGTATTTTTCCACAGTAAGTGATTCTTAACATTTGAAGAGTATATATGTTTCAATTACGGGCTAGTTTCATTTAAGGTCATGTTAACAGCAACTAAACCTCCTGTGCATATATTAATGTGTGCTGTAATGCAATCTTCGGAGACGGAAAAAAGAATGTAGCTAGGTTAGTAGGATCACTTGTATTCAAATGTACAATGACCTTTTCTCTAGTACTTGTATGGCCATCTACTCCATTGATTCTTGGCATCTCCCGAAAGCAGTGAGATCCTATATGCCGCGTGATCAAGTGATCAATAAGAACTTTCTGGGCCAAGACGATGAAAGGTTGAACAACAGAGTAATACATGTGAGAGTGGTAGATCCATGCTTAATGGTGCATGACGATTTATGGTTGACCAAGTGGGTTACTCAAACCAAAAGCAGCTTTAGCTTTGCCTTAAATAAGGGTTGGAACTCAATTTCTACGAATAAGAAGGTTTTTTTGAGTTAACAATCCCGATCTTGGCAACCAAGAATCTCTGGGCTTGGCAGTGGTTAAGCTTAAAAAAAATGTTAATGGTGGTGCTAGTACTACTGATATGCAAGAAGCTGCTGAATCGTCGATGATGAAGAAAGATGAGGAGGGGAAAAAAGATACAAACGGTTGTAGTAGTAGTCGTGGTGCTAGTGCCAGCGAGGAAGTAATCGAATCATCCACGACCAAGAAGTAGAAACGCAACACTTGTGAAAACTGAGACTGCTGTTTCAGTTTTGTAGATACTTTAACTTTTAATGAAGGAATTTTTTTTTTGTTCACATTTTTATAGAAGATTATATTTGACGGTTCAATATGTGATTCTTAAGTACTTTTTTGTTGTATGTTATATTCTCAATTTATTGATGGATAGATGATTTTCTGGATGTGTTTATGATGTAACGATGAATTTCATATTTTAAGGATTGATTTTGTATTAGTTTTTCTGTAGATTAAAACATACCATGTTGGTAAGTTCTTAGTCTCATGTTATTTTCATGGAGATCGATATCCATTTTCCAATATATGGATGGAAAATGAAAGCGTTTGATGGAAAATGAAAGCGTTTGACGTTAGCTCTCTACAAACCACAAAGTGAGCTCTCCTCTACCTCTAGTAGTCCCTGAAGTGGTGCTGCTGCTATGTCCATACATTATACTGCAATGATTCTTGGCTCGGCATGGCCGATAGCAGTTAGTTTCTGCCACTTCCTAGCGATTTCGACGGGCTTCTTTGCTCCGATTGTGAGTCGAGGGAATGTGGTAACTCTGGTTGTGAGACGATGGAATGTGGTGATTGTGTGCTTGCTATAGTTATGGCTATTGTTGGTTATGTATCCATAAAGGCTTGCTGTGGAGACACAATCAGCAGATTAAGGGATAATATTACATTAGGGGTGATATATCTTTTATTTTTCTGCTAATTAATGTGGATTTACACGTTAATCCTTGCTACTTTCATGGAGAACCATGTGAGCAGTTACTAGATCACTAGTTAATCAATAAGAACACTAAAATTAGATGAACGCTCTGTATTCAGGTTCACCAAAATGGATCCGTATGAGACGCGAATTTAGGGTGTTTTAACCAAAATACAAAACAATTAGTACAGTGTATTCTCAATCTCTATCTCAATTACAAAATCTAACTCACAGCAGTTTGGTTAATTACTTGGCAGTCAAGTTACTTGCTTTTTGGCTTCTCTTACTTGTTTGTGCTTAGATACTAATTAACATTGCTGTCAGTCAGTTAGTCAAAATTAACCGACTTCAAAATATTCACTCCTCCTAGTTGTAATAGGCAAGTAAAAATCCCACACCATTTAGGACATTGTGAACCACAAAGTAAAGATTAATTAAAATTACATCTAATTTATAATATACTAATTGGATATATGGATTTTGTTTATTTGAGAAATGGATCAACGCTTTGCATTCGGGTTCATCAAAAATTCAAAATGGACCCATGTGAGACTCAAAATGAAAATTTTCATTATCTTGCACGAGCAGATGACATGAGACGAATAATTATACCCAAGAATTTTATTTATTTATTTATTATGTGTAAGTATTTAACATAAAATCAGAAAATTGTATGGTGCATTCTACATCTTAGATGATCAACAGCACGTATATTAATCACTTGGAAGTCAAGTTACTATTTTTTTCCCCATCTCTCGTACTTGCTTTTGCTCAGTTACTAATTTACGTTGCAGTGAGTCAAAATTAAACTGACTCCAAAACACCCACTCCTTGAAGGAAAAGGACAGAAAAAATTTTGACTCCTCGTAGTTGCAATAGGACATGAAAAATCCGACACCATTTAGGAAATTACAGCCACCCCTTACATTACTTAATAGATGGTTCAGTTTTGTACACAATAATTTGGCAAGAATTTACCAATGGATCAAACACTGTACGAGGCTTCTCAAGCAGGAAACATGCTACTGCTCTTGCGCCGAAACACCAATGGCGGTGGCGGCCAGCGTGACGTTTGCTTCCTTAACAAGACCTGTTTCGCCGAATTAAGAAACCAGGGCGGCTTCACTCCGATGCACATAGCGTCTGCGAACGGATACTTGGACATTGTGAAGGAGAATCTTTGCCGCTTCGGAGCGACAGTCTGCCATCTCAGAGGAGGAAAACGTGACTTGACTCCTCTCCATTGCGCTGCCATCTGCGGCCGCGTTGAAATACTGAAAGAAATCATCTCCGCTTGTCCTGAGAGCCTTGAAGACGTAACCTTAAGCGGAGAGACCGCCTTTCACCTTGCTGCTAAAAACAACCGAGTCGAAGCGATTCATGTTTTGGTGGAACTGACGGTCGACTCACCAATGATCACGGTAGACATGAAGAGGAAGATCCTTAACATGAAGAACGTAACGGGGAATTCAGCTCTTCACGTTGCCATCACTGAACGGCGGCACGAGGTGGTGAGATGCTTGGTTGGGAGTGGAGTTACGGAATTAAATGATGTGAACGAGTGTGGTCTCACGGCTCTTGATCTGGTGCTGCGTCTCCCCAAGATTAGTAAATCATCGTACGCCGAGGATAAGAAAGCGGAGGGTGTTCTTCGCAGCGGCGGAGCTTTGAGAGGGCGAGACTTGGCGGCAGTTAACTGGCTTTACATGCCATCAAAGGCAGAGGCCCGCCGTTCCGGGCTGCGAAAAAGAGTGACACGGCTGGGTTAACTCTCGATCGTTTATTGATTAAGAATGCTAATGAGCTCGACTTGCTAATTGAACTAGTTTAAGGATATTATGATTTGTCTAATACACTACTGCTTTTTAATTAACTTATCCTTTTCATGATTAATGTAATGGGTAATGCTAGGGGAAAAAAATTTAAACTAAATTTGGTAAACCAAATGATGTGATTATTGATGATTAAATTGTTATTAAGTGTTGATTAACGTGTTTATTCTCTATTTGTGACATATTATTTGGTTCGCAAATTTGGTTTAGAAATCTGATCTTCCTATCATTATCCTAATGTAATTATTTAGAATATCCACATGGCAGCTGCACCCACTCAAATAAGTGACTAGATTTCTATGTGACGTTAGTCGTGGGGAGACAAGTATTATCCTAAGAAGATTTATAAATCTAGTCAAATAATTGACTAGATTTTGATGATCAAACGATCTCTGATTCAATTTTTTTATTTATATAGAAATGATTTTCAAATGAAGGTTTCTAAAGGGTAGTGTTATCCACACAACTTTTTTTTACCTCTCATACACCACATATTGATTTATGTCATTTGATTTTTTTCAATTCATTCGATCTGACGACCGTAAATTGAAATGAATGAATGGATCATCCGTTATAAATTGAACAATTCAGATTATGAAGTTTATATGGTGAAGATAAATTAATCAAAATGATAGAATATGTGGATTCCTCCAAGCCGGGAACACAAGTACTATCCTAAGAAGAAAATGATATAAAATTAGAGTTTATATGTATATGTGTGTATGAATAAATTAATAATACTTGTAACTACCGATCAAGTGGATGCACATAATCACCCCGTGCAAATAACGTATGATTTTCACAAATTTCATATAATTTTCATTTGAAAATCATTTATACAAGAAATTATCGAATATCGCTTAGTTATCCACATGTATAAAAAAATTGAGGGTGTATATGCCAAAAAACGTACTCATGCTTTTATTTGATATACATTTGGAAGCATATCTCCAATTCAAACTATTTTTTATAAAAATGATACTGAAATGATTAAGAAATTAAACAATCCATATTATGAAATTCGAACAATGAAAATCCTTTTGGTTTGCAAATGATGAGTGGATGCATTTACTAAAAAGAAACAGGACAATCATTGGCAACAAGAGTAACCAAAGCGCGTCCATGCAAACATCTTAACAATAGAATTAAGTGCAACTAGAGCGCCCTACCAAATAGGTACATTGTCATCTAGACGTTATGTGGCCCTTATACAATATAATGGGGAGAAAAATCGATGTATAACATTGTAACATTGGTACAAGACGCTACGATTGTAGTGTAGGGGTGGGGTAACGAGTCATTGGATTGCAGTTTACTAGGAGTTCCCTCCCTTCTGTTCCTAACTTGATAGATGTTGGGCCTGACCCGACTATACTTTGCTTGTTATTGGTCCAATAGACTCCGGCTGAATCGGATTCAAATGACCCAATGACTAATGTTGAAAAAGCCCAATGGAGGCTTGTCAGCAACTTTTTATTTCTCTCTCTTTTTTATGAGAAAAAAGGTTGATAAGAAGCCATTTTCCCGTGTGTTATAAAAATTTTCCATGTGATTCGCAAGTAAAAAATGTAAGAAGTCGGATGTGGTGTGGGTTACTTCAGGTCCATGCTCTGAAATTATCCGTTTAGGTACGGTTGATCATTGTTCCAATTATTATTGTATTTTTTTAAACAAACAATATTTTCTTTTAAACAAACGATATTATTTACACTAAGGGGTAGAGAGTGAGTTTAGTTTCATAATGAGCTAGTAATAATATGATTTAAATTTTTAAAAGTAAGAAATGAGGTTACTTTAGGTCACTACTCTACATAATATCTGCCTAGGCGCTAGACGATTGTTTACGACCTTAATTAATCATTGGACGTTTGAAAATTAAGAAATATCGTTTAAACCCTTTTAAGTTGCAACTCTCGCTTAAGACAAAAAATAGATAACTTTTATTTTTTTCTTTCAATAAATTGTAAAAGACTTGATGAATACTTGAATAAACACTCGTTATATTTTTAACCATAAATATACATTTATTCATTTTACTCTACTTGAATGGACGTTGTGTCTCTTCCATTTACAATAGTTAACCTTATTCAACTACATTAGCTTACCAAACGATGTCGATATGTTTTTATACAAAAGATATTATTTGAGAGAGTTCAAACACAAACCTTCGAATACATATAGTCTGAAGATAGAAATAACACATATTTTAGCATTCACTATTTCTTTAATGACTCGTGGTTTATTGCGGAATGTACTAAAAAATCTTTCGTTTCAGGTGAATCATTTAATCCCAAAGTAATTAAACGTACGCGCTTTTGCATTCATTAGTCAGCCTAAGATTACGTGCCCAAAACACGTTTTAAGTTTTTCTTCCTTTTTTGGGTGACAAACTCCGAATAAGTTAATTGAATCTTAAGAAAACCGACACGACATCCAAATTCCAATCCCAAATATCAGTCACTTCCCCCCATCCGACGGCCCAGATCGCTCGCGCCCTCGGCCCCACTTCTCCACCATTTATTTAAACTCCTCTCTGTCGTGTTGTCCTCTGTTCTCCGCACCAAAAAAGCACCGAAAAACAAAAAGCGCTTCCAACAAAAGCCGCTTCTTCCAATAGTACAAACGCAAATTTCAGAGCTCCAAAAAAAAAAAAAAAAAAAAAAATTCAGAAGCCAAGGGGAAGATCCGGACAGCTCGAGAGAGAGTTGTGGGCAGTCGGATCGCAGTTGGATGGTAGTGATCGGGGGCGGGTGAGGAGGAGGTTCGCCACGATGATCACGGTTAAGGGAGAGGCTCGTCAGCCGCCGGCGGTGGTCGGAGCTTCTAGGGCTCACTTCGGCGTCGCTCGCGATGACACCTTTGGGATCAAGCCGGAGCCGTCGTCGCTCAGCTTGGTCTCTTTCAAGCCTCATCACGAGGCTCGTGAAGGTTCAATTTTCTGATCCCAATTTTGTCTAATCTCATTTTTTTAATCGGAATATGAACTTCTAAATTGTTTTTTTAATCAAAGTTTGAAACTTCGGTTGCAATTTTGGGGGTGTTTTAATCGATGTTGCTTTGTAGGTGATTAATTTTTAGATAAGACTTTGACGGAAAAGCTAAATTTCGAATTTTAGGGTTAGGGTTTTCATCAATTATTCCAGGTTGGGTGGCGTCGGAGGTGCTCGTTTGGTAAATTATTTGAATTTCTGATAGTTGAGGCTAATTGATGAATTATTCGATTATGTAGTTGATGAAGACGCACATTTGACTGTTGCTCATCAAATGTACAAGGCTGGAAACTATAAGGAGGCACTAGAGCATAGCAAAATCGTGTATGAGAAAAACCCGATTCGCACCGACAATCTCCTGCTTTTGGGTGCAATCTATTATCAGGTTCAATTTTAATTCACCAAACTAATCTCTTTTTCTTTCACTGGTTTTTCTCCCTTCTATTGGTGTTGGGAACCTGAAATTAATTAATTTTATGTGTGCTTTATTCCGTTCCAGTTGCATGACTTTGATATGTGTATTGCCAAAAATGAAGAAGCCCTTCGAATTGAGCCCCATTTCGCTGAGTGTTATGGGAACATGGCTAATGCTTGGAAGGTAATGTTATGAATGCATAGTTGCCTACTTTCACCCATTTTTTCTTGTTGAATAATTGTCCATAATGTTGAGTTGGTTTGTTCTTTATGCAGGAAAAAGGAAATAATGACCTTGCTATTCGCTATTATTTGGTTGCCATTGAGGTTTGTATACTATTTTGTACTGTTTTCTGACTATACTTGCATTTCCTCAAACCTTAGAAAGGGATTAAAATGGATGTTGAGTTTTCTTTTAGTTTGTAATTTATAGGGTCAAATTACCCTGGTTTGGTTCTTAAACATTTTGGATGTCCTTTGTTTATAAAGTTCAAGTTGTTCTGCTTCAGTTTGAATGGTTTAGGTGTCCTTGTCTTCTCATACTCTTGTGTAGTTTGTTGATCTTAGTTTTTCTTGGCTGCAGCTTCGTCCCAACTTCTGTGATGCATGGTCAAACTTAGCTAGTGCATACATGCGGAAAGGAAGACATGAAGAAGCAGCACAGTGTTGTCGCCAGGCACTTGCATTAAATCCCCATTTGGTAGGCTTCTATCGTGTTTGTTTTTGACTTACAACAGGATGTTCTTGTTGTTGTTTTGTCCGATCCAAGGTTCCACGCTATTTTACTTTCAATGTTATCTGCAAGCTAACTACAGTGGGAAATTGGTATACAGGTTGATGCCCATAGTAATCTTGGAAATCTAATGAAGGCACGGGGATTGGTGCAAGAGGTAAGTCTTAGAAAATGAATGTATTACCTTGCATTATGTTTTAGTTAGCGTATATGTATTGGAAGCTAAAATGTAGATTGTGCTGTATAGGATTTAGGGCTGTTGTTTATTCTTTTCCCTAGCTTCCATACTGTTTGCCTAGACCTACCGTTGTATCACTTTCTGTTCTGATCCAATACAGAATGTGGTACTGAAAGTCTGAGCTACTGCTCTAGTTAATATCCACCTGGCCCAAACTTTTCCCCTGCCCAGATTTGTGGGGTTAAATAAATTTGGATTTCTCAACAGTCTACTGGAATGATAATTCTGTTCAACATTTAAATTCTGTAATGTATCTCAAAGTAAAGTCACTGATGGAATAATTCATGTGTGGAACTGTATGTGAATTCACAGTTAAAACAGATATGAAGTTGTTGTCCCCAGGCCAGGGCTCAGATGATGGTCTTGTTGTTACTCCCAACCCCAAGACTGCAAATAGTCAGACTCTAACCTTTTGTGCAGGCATACAGTTGCTACCTTGAGGCTATACGTATACAACCACACTTCGCTATTGCATGGTCTAATCTTGCTGGTCTTTTCATGGAGTCTGGTGATCTTAATAGAGCCCTGCAGTACTATAAGGTATCATAAATTTTGTGTTCACCCATTAATCATCTTCTGACTTTGTGATGTGATGATTCTTTTACATCTTAGTACAATACATGATTGCCCTATTTAGAATTGTTCTTAAATTGTGTTCTTTTTCCTTGTATACTTTTCTATCTCAGGAGGCTGTGAAACTCAAACCTGCTTTTCCAGATGCGTATCTCAACCTTGGGAATGTTTATAAGGTAAGCTGTCATGCCTAATGCCAGTAAGGTTGGGTAGGTGCAAGTGGCTGGACTTGTGTTGGAGAAAAACAAGCTATTTCTTTTGCCTTTTCCAGGCTTTGGGACTGCCTCAGGAGGCAATCGTGTGTTATCAGCGTGCTCTCCAGACAAGACCCAACTATGCAATGGCTTTCGGTGAGTAATATCTTACCATGTCTTAGCTTTTTCATCTTTTTATTTATTCTTGACTTATTAAATTACATGGTTCTTCCTTATGAGAAATCTTTGTTTTTTGTCCCTAGTAGTCTTTGTAGTAATATGGATATGGTTGACAGCTGCTTTTTGTCTCAACGCTTAACAGTCTACGTGCATAATAACTTGTAATCTGGCATTATGGATTTGAAACATTTCCTTTAAGTAGAAAGAGAATGGTATTTATTCCTAAAATTATTGCACATGGATGAGTCGGTTATGGCTAAATTCTTGTCTTAACTGACTACTTTTATGTATCTCAGTGTAATAAATATTTGTAACTTAAAAGCTTTTTTTTTTTTTTTTTTTTTTTTTAACTTGTTTTGAACTCTGTTGAGGAATCCTCGTTTCCTTTTCCATCTGTTCAGATATATTTTTATTGTGGTAGCAGTTTCATGGATTTTCTTTGACCTTTATTGAATTGTTTGGCGCAGGAAATTTAGCTAGTTCGTATTATGAGCAAGGTCAACTGGATCTGGCAATCCTACATTATAAGCAAGCCATTTCCTGTGATGCAAGATTTTTGGAGGCTTACAATAATTTGGTTGGTTCTAATATATTTAATTTTATAAATTATGATTTTCGGATTTGTAATTGCAACTTACACTGACTTAATTTTTTTTTCCCACCATTTGAAGGGCAATGCTCTGAAAGACGTTGGCAGAGTGGATGAAGCAATTCAATGCTACAACGTAGGTTCAACCTGTGGTGTTAGGTTTGTTTGAATTGCTTGCATATGATCTTCCATTTTACTTAACCTTTTGTATTGCTGCATGCAGCAATGCCTTACTTTACAACCTAACCATCCACAAGCGCTTACAAACCTTGGGAATATTTATATGGAATGGTATGCGATCTTGAAATACTTGTGAATTTTATTAATTTATTAATGTTGAAACAATTAGTTCGGGATTTTAACAATTAAAGTACTGTATATGCAGGAACATGGTGGCTGCTGCTGCTCAATATTATAAGGCCACATTGACCGTAACAACTGGATTGTCTGCTCCTTTTAATAATCTTGCCATCATCTATAAGCAACAGGTATTGCTTATGTGATACCATTCTTAGGTTGTTGCAAGTTTGTTTTTCCCCCCATGGGGTGTGGGTGTATCTTTCGAACAAAAAAAGAAAAACTGCCATTTTTTGGGTTGGGATAGAGGGGGGAGGATGGTACTACAAAAAATTGCTGCTTCAAAGCTTCTGGAAAATGTGGACCTGTTATTTTCCTCTTACTAAAATCCATGCAAACTTTATAAAGATGAAGATTCCGCACACCAAAAAGCTGTCATTTTAGGGGGAGGGCTGTAATAACCATTTTTTCAGGAATCATAGGCGAAACCCTCACAAGAAAGGATTGGTTTCTAAGGTTAAGAGTAGAAATAAAATCTAAAAGCATCAAAATAAGAATTGCTCTATTTTTTATTTATCATTTGTATTCTGCTCTAATTCTTTATTATGCATGCTTTCATCACAGGGGAACTATGCGGATGCAATTTCTTGCTACAATGAGGTTCTTCGCATTGATCCCTTGGCAGCTGATGGGCTTGTCAATAGGGGCAACACATACAAAGAGATTGGTAGAGTCAGTGAAGCAATTCAGGACTACATACATGCAATATCTGTCCGGCCAACCATGGCTGAAGCTCATGCAAACTTGGCTTCAGCTTACAAGGATAGGTATGGTACTCGTGTTTACATCAGGGAATTTCATCTTTGGGCTATAACAAACTCCAACCGAGTAAATTTTAGTGAAGTAGCTTGATGTTTCAGATGGATATGAAAACTATCACAGCCCTTGTGTGGAAGTGGAACTAACATGTCTTGAACTCATCTTGCAGTGGACATGTTGAGGCTGCTATTAAGAGCTATAGTCAGGCATTGCTTCTTCGAACTGATTTTCCAGAGGCAACTTGTAATCTTTTACATACATTACAGGTATTATCTTAATTTGATGGAAGTGAAGTGATTTTTTCGAACTTCTTAATGTTTAGTTTTTTTTTCTCAGAAATTTGAATGAATCTAAACTCTGCATGTTGGTTTGCTCTTGGACACTGACAAATGTGCACACACGTGCCTGTACACTTGAAAACTTTTGGAGTTACGTGGATGTATCGACGACCGTAGAATTGGTTTTATTCTTGTTGATGACTACACAAGTAGAAGTGAAACATGAAGGCATTTATGCGGTAATCAAAAGTAGATGAGCGTATCTATGTTTCACTTCTACTTGTATGCCTTGTGTTGTTTGCAATGCAGCTGAGATTTTGAAATCTTTACATGTAAATTAATATGATTGTATATTCCAGTGTGTATGCAATTGGGAGGATCGTGACAAAATGTTTTCTGAAGTGGAAGGCATAATCAGGAGGCAGATTAATGTCAGTCTTGATATATCCTCATTGTACTCTTTATTTTGTTAAACTGATCATTTTCATTTCTAGTCTTGTTTCTATCACTATTACTTTGCTCGGAGTTAACTGAATGATAATTGCTTATTATTTCAGATGTCTCTTCTGCCTAGTGTGCAACCTTTCCACGCAATAGCATATCCTATTGATCCAATTCTGGCACTTGAAATTAGGTATAGCTGTATGTTCAGTGTTTTAGGCTTTAAGAAGCAATAGCTACTAGCAGGAATTATTTTTCTTCTCATTCACAAGTTTGTTCTCTCTTTCAAAGTCGTAAATATGCTGCACACTGCTCCATAGTTGCATCCCGATTTGGACTTTCTCCTTTCAACCATCCTGCTCCTGTCCCCATAAGGCATAATGGAGGACCTCAGAGACTAAGGGTTGGGTATGTTTTGAGAGGATATGCTTAAGACTAATCGCTTTATTTGCCATTCCTTTACTTCTCCTTAAATGTGTGAGGACCTTTCTTGATTTGCAGATATGTAAGCAGTGACTTTGGTAATCACCCTTTGTCACATCTTATGGGATCTGTGTTTGGGATGCATAACAAGGACAATGTTGAGGTTTGTACTTTGTACAGTTGTACTCTCTTATTGGTTCTTTTTATGTTCATTACTGCCTGTTAAACTTAGCATTATTATATAGGTTTTCTGTTATGCCTTGAGTCCAAATGATGGAACGGAATGGAGACAACGCATCCAGTCTGAAGCAGAGCACTTTATCGATGTCTCTTCTTTGTCATCAGATATGATTGCCAAAATGATTAATGAAGATAAGATACAAGTGTTAATTAACCTCAATGGCTATACAAAGGTATACTTCTTCTGTTGATTTCTGTTTCTCGTCCTCAAATAATCTTTGATAAACCTTATAGCAAGCAATAAGTAGACCTAGAAAATGTGCCTATTTGTGTGATACATTTTGTTAATATTTTCTTATAACTATGATTGTACATTTTTCTTATGATTATGATCGTACCTCAACTAATTGTAGTTGTTTATTCTACACTCAGCTTCTAATGATTGCATTTGTAACATATATCTGTTGTTATTTGTTTGAATGACTTAATGACATATTCATCATGCAGGGGGCAAGAAATGAGATATTTGCTATGCAGCCAGCTCCCATTCAGGTTTCATACATGGGGTTCCCTGGTACCACGGGGGCAAATTACATCGATTATCTAGTCACTGATGAGGTTTGAATTGGGCCACCTTATGTCTTGGAGAGCACAATTTTGTTGGCTGTAGTTGTCTGATTTGCTCTTTCTTTGCTTTCAGTTCGTTTCACCTTTACGCTACGCACATATTTATTCTGAGAAAATTGTTCATCTCCCGCATTGCTACTTTGTGAATGATTATAAGCAGGTTGGTGTGAATAATCATATTACAGAAAGTTCTCTAGTCTGTTTTCTTATTTTATTAACTTGAGCAAAGCTACATGGCACCTGAATCACCATTCAATTTTGTGTTCAGAAAAATCAAGATGTATTGGATCCAAGCTGCCGCCACAAGCGATCGGATTATGGGCTGCCCGAGGATAAATTTATATTCGCATGCTTCAATCAGTTGTACAAAATGGATCCTGAAATTTTTAATACTTGGTAATATCTTCATATGCCTCCATGTTCATAGAAACAATTCCTATAGAACCAAAAATTATATTAGTGCATATTGTACATAATCATAATTCATCATCTCACGAGTTATTTCTATGTTTTCTAGGTGCAATATTCTTAAATGTGTACCCAACAGTGCACTTTGGCTCCTCAGATTCCCAGCTGCAGGCGAAACGAGACTTCGTAAATGTACGTGCAATGATTTACTAATTTATATTAATTGATCGCATTCCTTTAAACCTCATTTTTGCAACCATTTCAGAATACATAGTCCGAGTAAAAGAAATAACACAGCCTTTGATGTTTCAGTCTGAAGTTAAAACCATTTAATAATGGGCCATAAGCTCTGGTTTTCACCCAAAAAATTAAACCCGTTTGTGATATTTTTGTTATTTATTGGACTTTGTTCAGATGCTGTTGATCAAGGAGTCCAGCCAGACCAAATCATCTTCACGGATGTTGCTATGAAAGGTGAACATATCAGGCGGAGTGCATTGGCAGATTTATTCCTTGACACGTAATCTTCTTTTCCCTTGATTCCATTGAGAAATCTGAAGGCTCTCTTTCATTGTGTACTGGTCATAGTAAGCTAAAATATTGATTGTGGGAGTTTTTGTCTTTAGGCCTTTGTGCAATGCACATACGACAGGCACGGATATTCTATGGGCAGGTCTGCCGATGATGACCCTCCCCCTTGAAAAGATGGCTACCAGGGTTGCTGGATCACTGTGTCTCGCCACTGGACTGGGAGATGAGATGATTGTTAGCAGGTATGCCTTTTTTATGGGCAACCTTCAGACTCTCTAACGGCTATGCAAGTATTTCATAAAATGATGTCTTTACCATCCACCGTTTTCGAAGAGCCCTTGTCACTTTGCAAAATACTTGTTTCCGAAGGCTTTGTTTCTGTCCTTTCACCAGAGGCTTCTGTCACAAGTATGCATGAGTTTGTAACAATTTTCCTTTCCTGTTTTGACTTCCTATAGCATGAAAGAGTATGAAGAGAAGGCAGTGTCTCTGGCGTTGAATCCTCCGAAGCTCCGTGCTCTTGCCAACAAGCTCAAGGCAGCTCGACTGACTTGTCCTCTGTTCGACACTGCACGCTGGGTGAGTTAAAGCAGCATGTCCTGTGCATTTATCAGTTGTAATTTCAAATTGTTGTCGCATAAGACTAACCGTTGGAATTAAAGAATTGGTAATAATCTCTTGAAACAACCTGTTGCAGGTGAGGAATCTGGAGAGGAGTTACTTCAAAATGTGGAATCTGCATTGCTCGGGCCAGAAGCCGCAGCATTTCAAAGTCACCGAGAACGATTTAGAGTTCCCCTACGATAGATAGAAGGGCGAAGTTAGAGACGGGATTTGTAGATAGCTTAGGAGAAACAAAATAGGGAAAGTTGCTTCAATGGATCAGGAGATCCATATAATCATTACCCAAACTGGACATGTTTCGAGTCGAAGGAGAGAGTAGCAGTATTCAGCATGTCGCTCTTTCCACTTGCTCCCCTCCACACCATCCCCCTCCACACCATCCCCCTCCATCCACTATATAATCTTGTGATTTGTACGTTTCTTATGTAATGGAGATGGTATACTTGTGTGCTGATTTATGTCTCCCGCGTCAACCGTCGTATCATTAAGGGTGATGTATTGGTTCCGTCTGCTCGTTCTTTACATTTTCGATCGTAAACTACATCTTTCTGAGACATTTTCCGTTTTCTTTCGGCTTGAACCGAAGTTTTGCCCAAAAACTTGTCTCTCTTTGGCATTCAGTTTGCAAGCAAATTCTGTCCTACGTTTCTTATTTCACTGTTTATAAAAAATATGAACCAGAAGCATAATAATTTATCTTCTAAATTACACAAAGCTTTTGGGTCGTATCATAATCTCATACTTTATCTTACAAATTGTAGCAATGTTAAATCTCCGCGAGTCAATTTTTCTGTAGACTGTTGGCGTGCTACACGCTCGTTCATCGTGTACACCAATTGAGTACCAAAAGGCCATTGTTTCGTCCATGCACTCTGTTCATCGTACCCCGGGAAGCAGGGGCCTCATCCTTCTCCTCGAGCACAACCGGCAACGCACAATGCACATAGCCACTAGATCCTCAAAACTGCCAAATTCCGTCATCTTCAACGCTCTATCGACACATCACGCGCCGCGGAGAGAAACTTCCAATTGTTCGATCCTCTTAGCCATATCATGCTTCCCACAGTTCTTCAATCCATCAGTAACGAAATCAAAGCACCGCGAAATCGGCATCAACCCCATCTCAGTCATTTCCACCAAGTAATTCGCAGCCTCAACAAACCGCCCTCCGCGTCCAGCCATCGTTATCAACATGGTATACACCGGCCTGTTGGGAGGATGCCCCTTAACCTTCATCTCACTAAAGAAACAAAATGCATCATCAAACTGCCCCCTCCTGCACATTCCCTTAATTATAGAAGCATACAAGCTCGGAAACGGCTTATGCCCCTCTTCGATCGAGTTATGCAGAAGCCGAAACGCATCATCGATCCTCCCCACCTTCGAGACCGCCGGAATCAACACCTTGTAAGTGTTGATATCAGGACAGAGCCCCAAACCATTTGCTTCCCAATACAAATCAATGCAAAAATCAACCTCCCCACATTTACATATAGCCTCCATCAATGCATTGAAAGTAGAAACATCAGGCACAAATCCTTCCTTCACCATCTTCCTTACCATCCCTTTCGCAGCCTCGACGTAGCCAGCATTGAGCAGCCCTTCGACGAGAAGATCGCGGCCGCGAACCGGCGGATTGAACCCTTTGCTGCTCATCTCCTCCAAGAACAATTGGGCCTCCCGCATTTTCCCATTGGAGCACCAAGCATTCACCAGAATGGAATACGTCTTCTTATCCGGAACAACCCCTTTTCGGATCATCCTCCTCACCAGAGCATAAGCCCCATGAAAGAGCTTCCCTTCGCAGAGCGCGAACAGCAGAGCGTTGTAAACTCCGGCGGTTTGGGAGCACCGGAAGGTCTTCGGCGCCCGATTGAAAAGCTCCACCGCCTGATCCACCAGGCCGTGGCGGCCGTACTCTTCGATTACGAAGCAGAGGGTTTCTTCCGAGAGGGTTAATCCGTGGTGGGTCTGCATCGATTCGATAAGCTTCCACATCGATTCGTACTTTTTGGCGCGAGCGAGGATCTTGGCGAGTTCTTCGAGCTCTAGGGTCGTGGGGTGGTAGGTGGGGTGGTGGGTCCGGGCCCAGTTGAAGAATCGGAGCGACTCGGTGCCGTGGGCGGAGCAGGCGCGGAGGACGCGGTAGACGAGGTCCGAGTCGACGGCGATTCGGAGCTTGTTGAGTGTCCGCTCCAGGTAGTGGTCGCGACGGACGATGTTGGAGATGTGATGGATGGCTGAGAAGTAGTCATCTTTTGTCGGGACGACGCCGTTTGGAGGGGCGGCATTGAGGGCGGTGGTGAAGTGGCGGAGGAGGCGGCGGAGTGGTTGCGGTCTGTGGAGGACCGGTGAGTTTTTGGCGGCGCCCAACATACGTTTCTCTGCTTCCAAAGAGGTTGCAAAGTTGAGTGATTTTACTATAGAGCGGGAGTGAAGTGTGAATTTCCAATAATACCATTGCTAAATTCTGTATTTTGAAGGGTATAAGAGACATTATGTATTTAGTGCTATTCACGAAATTACCCCAATTGGTACCTTTTATAGTTGAGGAAACGACGTCGTGGCGTATTCTTCTTCTTCTGCTTCTTCGTCCTCAACCTTCTGAGCTTACATCTCGAAACGAAAGCAGAAAGCTTTCTCAGCTCTCGCTGCTTTCAGGCTGGAAAGAAGGAAGCAAACGACGTCGCTTTGGATTCAGCATCGGGTAACTCTCTCTCCCTCTCTCCGTCGAACTTGTAAAGCTAAACGTTGCCGTTTCGATGGCGATAAAACAAGCTAAGATTTGATTTGGTGGTTTAAAGATGGTTGTAGTAAATATTTACTGAGATTCTGGTTTTATTCATGAAATTATTTGGAATAAATAAATATATATATAATTATATATATATATATATATATATCTGCATGTATGTGTGTATATATATGTTTGTATTCATGTATTATTGTATATATATTTCTCTTAGTATGGTGTGATTTGCTCTTTTAAATGCTTAAATCTTCAAAATTATTTAGTTCAGTTCTTTATCTGGAGATTATTTCTGTTTATACCATACGAATTTCGACCCATATGATATATATATATATATATATACATACATACATACACGTGTGTGTGTGTTTGCGTGTATATGCATGCTTATATGGTGGGAACTTCTGGCAGCTGATTTTGTACCGTATCATTGTATCAGATAAAATTGCAGGTGGAAATTTTGTGAATTTTTGAGCTGGACATTGGTTAGAATCCGCCATGAACCGTCCTCCTGCTCAATTTTCCCACCCACCCTTCACTTTCCTTCCTTCAAGTCATAATCCTAACCCCGATTACTTCCACTCTGAGCCACAAAACACACCTCCCGGAATCCTCACTCATCCTCTGCCCCCTGATCTTTTGACCACAATCTCATCTCTCGATAGCCTCATTTGCGAGTCTAACCAGACCCTTGACTCACTCTCCGCTCTCCTCCCTCTCGAAAACTCAAGTTACCATAATTTACATAGTGGCCTTGTCGCCTGCCCTTTCAACCCCCACCACCGTGTGCACCCTGGCTCTCTTTTCTCCCACTCCCTCCACTGCCCTTCCCATCCTCACCCTCTCCAGCATGACACTCTCCCGCCTCGCAACTACACCAAAACCCTCAAATCCTCTGAGCAATCCCACACTGGAAAAAGTTTTCTTCAAACAGTTAATGGCTCAGAGGCTGACCTGTGCTTGTCATTGGAGCAATACTATGCGGATTTCGATTCCAATTTCTTCTACAATGATTGCCCTGGTGTCGTTAAGTTTTCTGCTCTGGATGGTGTCAACAGAATGTTCACACTTCCATTAATTTTGTCAGCTGAGTGTGCAAACTTTATTGGTCCAGGAGAGAGAGAGGTTATGGATTTTGACAACCAGTGGTGTAGAATTCTTCCATCTGAGTTGTGGGCTATTAAATCTGAAGTTGCGGGCTGGAATGAGTTTCCTTTTATGTACTCGTACTGTGTTCTTCGTGTCATTTTGGGGTTGGGTGTGGTTAGAGAATGTGATTTAGCCATATGGGTGATTGCAAATTCACCACAATTTGGAGTTGTGATTGATGTGGCTATGAGGGATCATATACTTGTACTTTTCCAGTTGTGCTTGAAGGCTATTTTAAGGGAAGCTTTAAGTAAGGTAAAGAAAGGAGATCCAAAGAGTAAAAGTTTTGAGTGTCCCACTCTGGTTCAAGCTTTGAGGTGGCTGGCCTCTCAGCTTTCCATACTGTATGGTGCACAAAATGGGAAAGTTTTTGTCATAAGCGTCCTTAAGAAATGCATATCAGATGCTGCAGTGGGCTCGTTAATTTTCCCATTGGAGCAACAGGTGATAGAGTCTCCTGCTTTTGAAGGGGGTTCATTGAATTTGGATGCCAATGGCAATGGTGTGAGGGATGCTGAAGTTATGAAACCACTAAACACAAATGATGAAGGGAATAGCATGATGAAGGAAAACATTATCGGTAGGGTGGTATTTGTGTCCCAGGTTGCAGCAGCCGTTGCAGCATTGCATGAAAGGTCCTTGCTAGAAGAAAAAATTAAAGCACAACGGGTTTCAAACACCCTTACTAGATATCAACGGTATGCACTATGCTCAATGTCATTTTTATGTTGAGCTTGCTTTCAGGTTTACTTTTAATATGTTGAAAATCTAGTTGAAGCATACCAGAGGGAGGTGAATAGAAACAAGTGCTAAACACGGGAGTTTGTTAGAAGAAATATTATTAGTAACTAAAAAGGCCAGGGATCTGCCAGTGCTTTGGATCTTCATAGAAACCTTTGTAAAATAGCCAATACTTTGTTTTTGTTATTATTGGCCATTTATGCTGTTTGGAGCAAACTGTCCTTTTGCTAACATTTATTCCAACTGGGTTGTTACACACATACAAGTCTTAGACTCTTATTCATATGGCTATTTGTCAGTTCCATATTTGACATATCTGTTGTTTTTGGGATTGATTATGAAATGCTAAGTTTTTCATGTACTGTCTTTCTTTGTAGGGTGGTTGATCATGACTATGTATCACAGAGAGCTCATGAGGAACGGAAACACCGAAGTCAGTATAAACCCATTATTGACCATGATGGGATTCATCAGGAGAAATCACGTGACCAGGTACCGGATAATATCATTGTTTCAAGATAACTTAGCAGACACATGATGCTTGTTTAAAGTGATTCAGCTTATCTCTCTGCCGGGAGTCTGGATTCTTTCTTGCCATTTTAGATTAAGTAAAAGGTTCTCAGAGAGATCAAAAATAATTTCAACAGTGTAGAGAGTATCCTATCATGATTAAAGATCTTGTCTTTTCTAGCGATTATTGCATTTTAAAGTATGGTTTTAATTAGATGAAGAATAAACCTAGTAATAGCCTGAAATTCCTGAATTTGGTTCTTCTTTGTTGGTTGAACTCAAGGAAACAAACAAGACTAAGACTAGAGAAGAGTTATTGGCGGAAGAACGAGACTACAAAAGACGAAGAATGTCATATCGTGGTAAAAAGGTGAAGGGAACACCTTTGCAGGTATGGCGCAGTTTATATTTGTGGAATGTTTATTTCTTGTTGCTTATTTTATACTACGCATATCATTTTAGTTATTCTGGCTAGTATTATTTGTGGCTTTCTTGAGTTCTTACAAAAGAAAAACAAACAAAATATTGAAAAGGAAAAGAATTTTATGGGTACTAGACTCTAAGAAAACCTCATCAGAAGCCCTTGATGTTTGAAATTAAACCTAGATACAAAGAATTGTCTTAAAAGGATACATTTCCACTTCTCTACCTGCTAATATATGACATTGACATTGATACTAAAGATACCACACAATAACGCAGGGAGGGTACTGAGGCGGGTAAAACATCAAGAACATTTCTTTTGAGTGTACTTATAGAAACAATGGTAATCCTTGAGTGATCTATGTTTCAAAGTCGGTCAGTGGAGCTAAAAATAATTGATTTTAATATGTTGTGATTTATTGGACTGATGGTAGGAAAATAGGAATAACTAAAGAAAATCATTTTTTTTTTCACTGTTGAAGCATTTACATCTGCAGTTTTTTGCTCTTTTTATTTTATTAGCATTTAATGTTTACTTCTAAACTTTCTGAAGAAAATGAGGGATATTATAGAGGTATACATGGAGGAAATGAAGAAAGCTGGTGGGATTGAGTGCTTTGAGAAAGGAACTGAAGGGAAAGGGAACATTCCATTGGAGCTACCATCAGCTCCTGACATCACCATGGATGCTGATAAGGCAACAAAAAGAAGTTATGAGTCAGCGGCAAGTACCCCGTATCATAGCAGTAAACAGTCTCATTCTAGTGATGCTATTCGTTCTGCAACAGCCAGGGATGCTTATACTAAGGATCACGAAAAACCAAAACGTAGTCTTGAGGGACGCCATGAATATCTAGAAGATCAGAGAAGTGTCAGTAGGGACAGGCGCGATACAGAAAATCATTCGAGAAGTCCAGAAAGTCGCCGGGATCATGGATGGTCACACGGACATACTCGCAATCGCAGGGAACGAGATGATCTGGACGTGACAAAGATGAAGCATTATGAAACCAAAATGTCATCTTCTGGCATATCCAAGTTTCAAGATAGATCATCTTCTCGGTCAAGTTCTCATCTGAAATCAAAAGTTCGAAGGGATAGATACACATTTGAGAATCACAGTTCAAACTCTATGGAACAAAATACGTTTGATGATAGATATGATCCTCTGGAGCCTCATGATATATATGAAGACGATCTCTCTACTAACAGAAAGTATGCTAGAGCAGGCAGACGTTCTGAAAAAGAGAAAATTCCCGACTACCATTAGAAATATGACTGCCATGTCGGTAAGTTATTCTTGATTTTTTTTTATGTACTTATAGTATGCTCTCACTTGAATTTGAAGGTGACATTTCTTTTGTGACATGGTTTACTGACCAAATTTGCAGCCCGAAGTCATCAGGCTTCAGCAATTTTAACTTCACCTGTATCCTCCTTTGTATCCTTGACTGTTTTTTTATGAGCTGTTAAGCATTTAGATATTTTCAGTTGTCCTTGTTTCTTCACTCATTCACGTTCTGAGTAGATGATAAGTTGATGGAATAGTTATATTCCCATATTCCTTATGATTTTTTACCCTCATTAGTCAAAATCATGTTATCAGTTGAGATTGTTATTTACTGCATTCCTCTTGTCTGTTTTTACGTCGGTTTCAATATGATAACCCTTGCAATTGTGATGTCTCGCATTTAGCAATTGTTAGTCTAGCTAAGTGAGACAAAACACCACCACCTTATTAACTCTTCTTACATGTCAATCCTGTTTCTTTACACGCTAACCTTGCTCTGAATTTTCTTTTGGGCCAGACCTCTCTCTGACCAAACCAAATTAAGTCGTCGTACCCAGTGCACAAGGCTCCCACTTTACGCAGGGTCTGGGAGAGGTGAATGTCGGCTAGCCTTACCCCCATTTATGGAGAGGCTGCTCCCAAACCAAACCAAATTAAGTACATTAATGATATCGATGAGCCAAGTTAATCCTGTTAACCTCTCTCTGAGAAATCTAGCTGATTGTCTCACCGATTACTTCCATGTTGCGCATGTATGTGCTGCATTTTTTGTCCAAGGGAATCCGATTACCCAAGTGATATATTTTCTCTATTTCTTTGCACTTAAAGCTTCATGCATTAAAAAAGAAAAGAAAAGTATACATAACATAAATCCTTTCAAAAGACCGGCTGGGTCATTGTCTGACAGAGGGCCATGGTATCAGATCCCAATCTGCAAATAAGGGTAAGCAGGTTTGTCGTTGGATTGCAAAGAATAGCATCATTGTAAATCTCGCGGCCCTTGTATTTTCGATTGGGGAAGCTTTCAACTCCTCCTCCTTCCCCCCCGGTTCCATTTTTTGTTACTTGCTTTCTACTCCGGTTTTGTAGTATACAGCATTACATGTGATGTCATGGTTGAATTTTCTGATACCCTTGTCTCTTTGCCTTGTAGATATGAAAAATGCCCCCAGCTTCTGCTAGCATGTAGAAGTTCGTGAAAGGAAGCGCGATGCTCCGAACGTCTCTGTTCTCTGGTTATGTCAACATGGAGAGTGATGACATAAGTGGATGAAGCATACTACTGGTGCCTTGACCTTCAGTTGTATGCAATGGTTTTGTTTTGCTCATGGAATGCAGTTCTCCGATGAATTGATTCAACGAGTTCTTACAAATCGGAAGCAGTGCAAGTCGGAAACCTGGCTTCTTCTTACCTTCATTGAAATATGTAGATGGAAGAAGAATGCTTGTTATGTACTCTGGGCTTTTTTTAATTTTGTAGAGATTATGTAAATTGCTATTTAATTATATGTTTATTAGTAAATTTGTTAAGTTTATCCAAATGGTACTTAAAATCATCTGTTCGGGCCATCTCAAGTGGTGGTAATGCTCATTATCTTACTTATTATTATTGGATAGCCACGTGTCTTGGACATTTGGGTTGAACTCCTCCAATTATACAGAGGCTTATTCTCCATGATATCGTCTGACCATCCAGTCTCAGTGAGAAAGAGACTTTTCAATGTGCTCGGAATACGGACGCATACGTTATATTTCATTATACAAGTAGATGAATACTTTAAAAAGACTTCTCCTTCACTCTTTTATATACTAATAATAATAATAATAATAATATATGGTGTATCGATCTGTTTTTTAGACATTAAAAAAATGATAATTTTAACGAAAAGCTTTCGGTACAGTTTATTTTAACGAAAAGCTTTCGGTACAGTTTATTACTATTCATTTTACTTCTCATTTTGTTCTTATTATTAAAATTCAAGTATTTTCATTAGTTTTCGTTAAAAAAATCTCTGAACAGTTCGTAATGTTGAGGTAGTTTAGACGTGCTAGTTGAAAGGGAATTTTGCGTGTCACACTCCTTCCTTCTCTCTCTCATTTCAGTCAGTCGCACACAGAAAACCAAGACAAAAAGAAATCCAGGAAAACAGAGCATCGCTCTCTGTCTTTCTCTCTCTCCTTCCTTTGACTGACGAGATGATGCAGCTGCAGCTGCGGTCCACAATTCTCGACGTCCCATTCATCTGAGACGAATAATCAGAGTAACAGCAACCACTGATCTCAATTTTTCTTCTTTCTTCCGCAAATGGCCAGGAAAGGTTTCGTCTCCGGCGAGGGAACTGTGACCGAAGCCGATGCGTCCACGGCGGCTGAGAAGGCGAAGGCCGTGGAGATAAAGAAGCAGCTGGAGAGGCTGGTGAAGGCCATTGTCGACGAAGATGACTACAGGGTCGAGACAGCCGACGAGGCCATCAGAACCT
The DNA here is from genome assembly GCF_916048215.2 of Malus sylvestris. Classification (NCBI taxonomy): domain Eukaryota; kingdom Viridiplantae; phylum Streptophyta; class Magnoliopsida; order Rosales; family Rosaceae; genus Malus; species Malus sylvestris. The sequence continues at coordinate 30,259,463 of NC_062263.1, forward strand.
TGGCTTCTTTGAAAGACCTGAAGTCCCAAAAGTCGTTCTCTTTCAAACTCGCTGAAGGCGGTAGCCATGGCGGCGGTGTTCTTGCTGCCGTTCCTAAAGAATTCAGATGTCCCATTTCCGGAGAGCTCATGGCCGACCCTGTTGTCTTGGCCACTGGCGAGGTATCAGGTTCACAAATTTACCACTTTTCTTTTCTGTATCTGTGAAATTTTGAGGAATTCGTGACTAATTCGAATTTGCATGCAGGAATTTCGTGTTTTTAAGATTTGGGTTGTTCTTATATTGGGGATTTTCGTTTTTGCTTTCGCATCAAGATTGGTTCTTCATTTTTGGAGTTGGGATTTCAAGATTTTTTTTTGTTTTGTTTTCTGCGGTAATTTGTTGTGCAATTTCTTTGCAGTGAAACTGTTTGCTACTATGTGTTTGATATGAAGAACTGTCGGAGTTTTAATGGTCTTGTCAGTAATTTATGTTGTCATTCCTCCATTGTAATGGGAAAAGTCGAAAAATTGTTTGATCACGAGAGTAGTACTCCCAAAGGAAACTTCTGTAGTTTTTCTTTTGATATATGTGTTTGTATTGTATATATATACATATGCACACACACATATGTATGTTGTTCGTTTATCTCCGCGAATGCTACACACACATATGTATGCTGTGCGTTTATCTCCGCGAAATGCTGGTATTGATCGAATAGGGATTTACTGCTTCAACTGAACTTCTGAGATGAGCTGTGATTATAAAACCTCAATGAGTAATTTGTTCATTGCATATACAAAGTAGGTATAGAAACAGTTATTTACTTGCGTTTTGTAGCGTTTATGAATTATTTAGGATCAGATCACCGCTCCTGCAAATATGGTAGCATCGCTAGCATCCTCCTTGACCGTATGATCTTAGAATTCGTGTATCTGTCAGATGTTTTGAGTTCACGCCTTTGGTTGGTAGCACCTTGAATTCATGCAGTTTCTAATGTTTTACATATCTTTATTGGATTACAGACTTTTGATCGACCATTCATTCAGAGGTGGTTGAACGAAGGCCACAGAACGTGCCCTCAAACAAACCAAGTCATCTCTCATACTGTCCTTACCCCTAATCACCTGGTTCGAGAAATGATTTCACAATGGTGCAGGGAGCGTGAAATTGAGCTTCCGAAACCTGTTCAGGATATTGATGAGCAACTTGTCACCAATGCAGACCGAGGATATCTGAATTCACTGCTTGAGAAGATGTCATCATCTCTATCTGATCAGAAAGCAGCAGCAAAAGAGCTTCGACTGCTAACAAAGCGAAGTTCATCATTTCGGGCACTTTTTGGCGAGTCTACCGAGACCATTCCGCAATTGCTCAATCCACTTTCACTGGGACAGGTTGATGCTCATCCTGATCTTCAAGAAGATCTGATCACCACACTACTAAACCTCTCAATTCATGACAATAACAAAAGATTAGTTGCAGAGAACGCTTCAGTCATCTGTCTGCTTATTGAATCCTTAATATCTGGAACTGTTCAAACAAGAAGCAATGCTGCTGCAACTTTCTTCACACTATCAGCAATTGAATCCAACAAGATTACTATTGGAGCATCAGGTGCTATAAAGCCTTTGATTGACCTGTTAGATGAGGGGCATCCATTAGCAATGAAGGATGCTGCTTCGGCGGTATTCAGCCTGTGTACTGTCCTTGAAAATAAGGGAAGGGCCGTCAATGCTGGAGCAGTCAGGGTGATTCTGAAGAAGATTATGGATCGTGTTTTAGTTGCAGAGTTGTTAGCTATACTTGCAATGCTATCCAGCCATCACAGAGCTGTTCAGGAAATGTGTGAGCTTGGCGCTGTGCCTTGCTTGATTGGCATCACAAGGGAGAGCGACTGCGAGCGCAGCAAGGAGAACTGTGTCGCAATCCTTTACACAATCTGTTTTGCTGACCGGACCAAACTGAAGGAAATTAAGGAAGAGGAAATGCTTAATGGTACATTTTCTAGACTTGTACAAACCGGGACTTCGAGGGCGAAGAGAAAGGCCAGCGGAATTCTTGAAAGGCTGAATAGGACCGGTTCAATAACGCACACTGCTTGACAGAAATCGAACTTTTCTTCTCTTTTTTCTCCCCCAAGAAGGTATTACCCTATCACACCCCATGTAAATGTCGTATATTTCGTACTATACTCCACCTGTACACAGAAAAGAGCTCACAGATTTGTACACATTACTTGAAATTTTCCTAGGCAAAGTTTTGGTCCATAAGATTTTAGTCCATTTCTAGACATGTAAGGGCCATTGGAATTTCACCTCTCTTTGATGGCAAAAGAAATCACAACTAGTACATATCGTTTCTGTGTGTTTTCCGGCTCATTTTCCGATTCTCGGGTAGAACCGGTGGTATATCACAATGTTCGTATCTCTCTCGTCACGTGTTACATTGTCAGGTTTGTGCCTCTTTGAAATGCCATCATAAATATAATGTTTCTTTTGGATTTTGTGATTGAATGGTGATTAATTGTAGGGCCTCCATATTTTCTTCCACCCTAATATTTTAAGTGCGTCGGCAGGCTGCTTAATTTCCGACGTCTTTTCTTTTTTAATACAATACTTAAGCACTGGATTAAGTCGTTAAACCATAATTATGTTCGATAACGACATGTTTAGTGGGCACTAATAGGATTTACGAACTTTAATAATAAAAAATAAAAAAATAAAAAGGAAAGAAAAATGCAAACCACAGTTCACTACAAGCCATTATAAACCCTAGAGGACAACTCACATCATGCAGCATTTGATGGTGCCATTTTCTGGTCCTACTCCTATGTCCTATCCACAAACATTCCTATCCACAAACATTCGTCAAGAATCTCTCAATATTTTTGTACCAAAAAGATACCCATGATATTTGAAAGCCGTGGGTTTAGATTCGAAGGTGTTGTCTAATTAGGGTGGTACTCAGATCAAGTAAGATCGCATCGAGTTGAGTGTGACCAAACTATAGAGTTTTCTTCTTTTTGTAAAGTGCCCTACAGATAAGGTAGTCGAAAACCATCTACGAACTGTCAAAACATCATTTCTTTTTTCGTTTCTATTATTTTTTGCTTTCGGTTGAGTGAGGGAGTGTGGTCCTAAGGGCTAAAACCTTGAAGGAGGGGGGTGGTGGGGCGAGCAACTTTAGGGGTTTGACAAGTAATACCATAGATCCCTTATCTGGTGTCTTTTTTTGCCTCCAAAATATGGACTTTGGAAAATAACAAAAACCATGGACTCCTGCATGTCAAAAGTAAATGCGAAAACCATATCTCCGATTTCCAAACAAAGAAAAACAAGAAAATAGTGGTGCACGCAAAGAACCCTTTCAAATTACTTTCTTATCCAGCAAGTTTGCACGTATGCGCATGAGACGAGAAAATCTTGAACGTGACTGGAATTATATCATTGTTTGTGTATGTATTATGTGATTAGATTGCGATAAGTGAGATATTATATGAAAATATATTTCTAGTTAGAAGGTAGAACTTCTCGTGGAAGACATGACATCGTGATTTATATAGTAGTCTGTAGCTAAATTCGTATACAAAATAGACAATGGCATCTCAAAGTTTCTTCAATTGCTCAACTACCAACAAGCTTTCTGTAAAAAAGAAAAGTATTGCCTGCTAAATGAAATTCTTACATACAACGAGGAATATATTTTATGAGTGTACATCACTCATTGTGTAAGAAGATATATCCCCGGTAACACTAAAGAATCTCTACAGGTATTGTGTTCTTGAGAAAACAGGTTGAGTGAAGATTATTGTATACCAATAAGGATATATTATTGGTGACACGAGAGAATCTCTGTAGGCCTTGAGCCCTTAAGGACGGGCTTCTATAAGGATGCAACAGTTGAAGGGCTAAGCTCAGTACAATTCAATTGGGTAGAAAGGTATCTGGAACACAAAGCCGAAGACAAGAAAAAGGAAGCCCAAGTCTGTTTTGGGGCTCCATCTAAAGATTCTTCCATAGAATGCCCAAAAGTGGGCAGCCACAGAAACATCAGACCCACAGTGGAGATCTCCAGAAGTCTACAAAACAGCAGAAAGTGAAGAAAATATTCGTAATGTGAAAATGTGAGTTAGATTGGTTGATCACGATAATAGTATGATCGTCTACTTACACTCAATTTCAAATCCCTTTTTCTATTACAAAAATGGTTTAGAATATCTCTTTGTTAAGAGAAACTCTCAGGGACTGACATCTACCAGCTGGAAGTGGCAATGATCAATGAGGGCCATGCCACGACTAATGATTATAAATCGAAGGGTTAACTGCATTTACATCATAAGGTTTGAGTCATTTGCAAAATCAGCCACAAAGTTTCAATTTTTGCATTTTACACCTAGTGATTCCTGAATTGGACCAGTTTAACCTCTTCGTTAATTTCATTAATTAATTAGAGGTTAAGTGGCCTTTTAAGCACATGTTGACTGTCAATTTTATAAAAGGATTAAAAGAGTAAAGTAATAAACATTGAAATTAACAATCAATGAGTGCTTAAAATGTAGGTCAAGTATATGCTGTATCAGTACGTAACGTCTAGTTATACAATAAAACTATCGGATAGGTTAAATTAGCGCAATTTAAAATCCACATGGTGTAAAATGCAAAAATTAAAACCTGCGGCTTCTTTGACAAATGACCCTCAACCCTTGTGGTCTAAAACTCAGTTATCATATATCGGTAATTGTATTTATTTTCATTGTTTTATCAATTCAGTAATTGTATTTATTTTCATTGTTTTATGCCTTCTGCCAATTTGTATGTTGATATCATATATCGGTATTTTTGGTTGTCGAATCATTGTTTGTTAAATTCTTGGTCGCACATCCAACTCTTTAATACTTGTCATATGCCAAAGTACAGTAGAATGCATAAAAAACTAGTTGGTTTATAAACTCGGATATTTTGCAAATTTTCATTTCTTAACTACAAAACATATAGATAACAAAGTTACAAATGAGGGGAAGATTAAATAAGAAAGTCACAAATGTGGCACTAACATCTAATCTTCATCTCAATCATAAATTTGGTTCCATCTTAGTTAGATACAAGTACAACAACTAACACACGTTGAAGAAAACAACACACAAAAAAATAACCAAGGCACTGAGTTTTTCTTGTCTACTAGGCATTCTAATTCCTATGAGTTTTGAGACCCCTTTTGCTTCACGATGCACAAGCAGGCACCAAGCAAGCAAACATTCTCAGCATTTTCTTCTGCAAAAAAAATAAAAATAAAAATAAAAAAAATAAAAACTAAACTAAAAAAATTAATCGAACGGGTAAGTAAAACAGTAAAGGTGACCAGATATTGACGGTCATTTCAAGTGCCCCCAAAGTGTTAAAAATTAAAGTAGAAAGTCAAATCATTATGCATGATAGTTTGGAATTTAAGATCATTGGAGGTCATATTTTCCAACTGATCATGTGAAAATTGAATTTCAGTACCATGTTGAAAATTGAAACCCTACAATGTCCCCAAGTAAAACTGTCCTGCACAATGTTTCATGAAAATTCTAATGTGATTCGGTGTATAGAGTTTTATATCATTTTTGCGGTATAAAATGCTTTTGAAAAAAAAAATACTACGTTTCGGTGAATAGAAATCCATATCATGTTTTCATTTGTGAGTAAAAACTTTCATGCAAGTTTCACAAAAAAATTTCTATGGCCTAAATTAAAACAAAAACAAATAAAATGTGGAAATTTAGTTTATTGTACCCGCTTGGTAGTGTGGAGGAGCTCAGGGGGTATTTTGTAGAGATCTTCGTCGACAGGCTTGGGAGGTCTTCTTGGAACGGTGTCGTGGTGGTGGTGGTGGTGGTGAGTGCGATTGGGTTGTTGTTGGACATGGAGTTGATAGTGATAGGGTTTAGTTGGCGGTTCGGTCACGTCACAGACTTTTGCCACCTTCGATTGCTGCCTCTTTTGCTCCATAACATGCGCACGCTGCCCTCGCTTTTCCCTCCCTCCTCCACCTCCTCCTCCTCCACCAACTCCTCTTGTTGCCTGCACCAATAATATTCTATGTCTCACTCTCACATATTATATCATCAACTAGTTTTTTTCACTCATATTAAATGAGGCATATGCTGCCGTGTGACAATAACACAAATATACCAAGTCAAGTCTCTATGTGTGTTCAAAATAAATAAAAAAATTAGGAAGGACATTAAACTGACCAGAAATCGTATTTAATCAAGGGATTCGTGTTCAAATAAAATTAAATTTGGAATAAAATACAATCAAGTGGTAAAACAGGAGGGATTGTTCAGTAGAAACGAAACACCGTCAAATTATGTTACGATTTCACTCAACTTATAACACTATTTTATTTTTGGGGTGTGATATCCACACCCCATTTTACTTCTTATACATTTTTTTTTTATTTTCGACCGTCGAATCGGATGAATTGAAGAAAATCAAACAGAGATAAATTATCAAGGATGTGTGAGAAGTAAAATAGGATGTATGGATATCACATCCCTTATTTTTATACTAATATGTTGTAACTTGTAATAAGTGGGATAAATCAACCACGTTGTCTCCTAAAAATTATATAACATGTAAAAAAAATACACCAAATAACATGTTCCATGTAAACATAAAAATTTATACTAAACAAGCATCATGCTTTTGGAAATGAGCTGCCACACCTCAGCTGGCTAGCTTATCATAATTAGCTCATAGGTGTAAATAATTAGATTCTAAATTCCTAGGCCAAAAATAATTGCATCACACATAAAGATTTAGCCACTCCAAGACATTAAATAATCCAAAAATCCGGTGCATCACTAAAAATGCGAAGGGAATGAAAAACAAAAGCAAAAATGCTCAAATGAAAGAAAAAGCAAAATATTTACAAAAATGAAGATGTAAGGGGGGGGGGGGGGGTGGAATTTAAGTTAGAACCTTTCGAGAAGGAGCAACATTGCGAGAAGGCTTCTTGAAGTGATCGACAGGAACAGCATACAAGTCAGGACGCAGATTGTAGGGATGATCAGCACTTTCACCAGAAGAAGAGCTGAATCTGATCAAACCGGCTTGTCTCGCACACTCGAAATACTGAGTGATAGGCAGATCGTTTGCATAATCCCAGTCTCCAAACGCTGGAATCTGCCCACTCCTCTTGTAATAGTCCTGAATCACCATCCAAACACAGATTAAAACACACACACACACACAAACAATAACTAGAAGAAACAGATCACTGATCGAGAAATGGGTGAGGAACTTACATCCATTGTGTTTGTGGGTTAGTTGCAGAAACTGGTTTGTTGCCGAAAAGAGCAGGAACCCAATAGAAAAGATCGGATTTTGATTTGAAAGAACAAGAACCCAATTGAAAGATTGGATTTTGAATGCAAAGGTGAAAGCAAGGTAGCAAATTTAAAGAGGTGTGGAGATTGGGTGTGAAGAACCTAGGAGTTAAAAGGAGGGGGTGGGGGGGGGGGGGGGGAGCAAAAAGGTGAAAGAAGCTATGGAGAATCCTAAGGAAAAGTCAGAGGATATAAATTATGGTCAGTGTTAAAGAGAGAGAGATGATCTCAAAGCTGCTTTTTTTTACTAGATTTATAGCATACAGAAGCAAAGGCTCTGAGCAAGTCTGAGCAGGAAAGACAGCTTATTTGGGTAGGCAATGGCAGTCCTCAGGGCCTTGTTTTAGGGGGATGGCTGCTGCTGCTTCTGCTTCTGCTTCTGCTTCTGCTTCTGTTCTGCATCATATATGTTTACAGTTGCACTACACACTGTACACACTTAAGAGAGAGAAAAACAAGAGAGAGAGTTGGTGGTGGTGGTTGACAATTTTATCCAATCCTGAATCTAGTAATGCCACGTTGCAACCGTGCCCGATTAAAAGATTGGTTTCTTCCCTCCTCGGTTCACGCGGTTAGCAGAAATTCTAGGTTTTCTACTTACAAACCCAAAAAACTTTAACAAAAATATTTCGGTAGAAATTTTTAGTTGTGATGGGAATACAAATAGTATTCTACATGTTTTAATAGGAGTAGTAGGAAGTTTTATTTTTTAAGTTATTAATTTTTTAGCGCACATATCTCACCATTTATATAGTGACATGTAAGGTACCATCTCGTGTACTAGTCACACTGAAAAATCTCTAAAAAACTATTCATTTTAAAGAAAAACCATATTTTTATACTAAAAAGTCAATCATAGTATTATTTACTTTACCCTTTATTTTGTCCTTATCTTTAAAACTCAAAGTTTTCAAACAATTTTCATTAGTTTTCTCAAAAATAAAAAATCTCTAAGAAATGTGAATTCTTTCTTTCCTTTCAACTGTTTGCAATGCAGGAGAAGACTAGCTGGTGTAGTGGGTGCGGCTGTGTGACCAAATGTATGGCCCAAAGTTGAAAAAGGCTTTGAATTTTTTGAAAAAGTGCTTATCAGCTTATGAATAAAACATGTAGGTAGGTCCACTGCCAAACTTTGCTAATTGCTTCTACTGTGGGAGGAGAGGATTATTGTGGTGGATTTAGTAGTAAAAAGTGACTTTGGGAAGAAGCAATTTTTCGAGAAGTCACCCCCACCATTTTGGGATCCTTGTCCGTTTCCAGCACGAATCCAGCAACTAGACTTCAACAGGACCTGTCATGTGGATTGTGAACAGCAATATAACATGATGAACCCTAAAAATACCAAAGGAATACATATGGTGTTGCATATGCATACAGATCACTATGCCTCTAGCAATGAGATCTATTTATGAATACATGTATTACATCCGTATGTGAATAATAATTAGAATACGCATTATCCACTCAAATAAACCAACTAGGAATTCAAGATCACTTTTAGCACATTTTCGTTGATATTCTTAAGGATAGAACCATGTTTTAGCAATGTTTTTAGCCCAACTACTAGTTTTTCCACTTATTGATTAGTTTTTCGGCTTAAATATTATATAAAAAAAATTCACAAAAATACGTGGATTAACGCAGTGACGGAGCCAGGATTTTTTGTGAGGATGGGCCTCTTACAAAGGTTCTTAAAAAACGATGCATCAAAGGTAATTAAAATTCCAAAATATATATGCATCGATAATATTTCATTCACAAAAATTTTATGAACGATCTTAACTCTCTTGTAAGTGTAGAATAGAGAGGAAACAATAGAGAATTAAAGAAATTTGAGACTTATTTGTTGACGACATTTCGGATTTGGATGATAAAATGTATGAGATTTCAAAAAGAAAGGGGAATAGTTTTGGAGTCTAGCTGCATTGTAAAAGAGGACTGTTTCTTAATTTTTATGACTAAAACTGAACTATTACTCTTCAAAGAAAGGTGAATTGTTGCTTTGATTTTAAATGCTATTAATTTGTATTAGGGAGATAGATAAAATATTAAATTCAATTGTGAAATGGACCGATGGGGTTATGTTTGGAATTTGAAAAGCAGGGCTTCAAGCAAATGAAAGATGCATAATTTCCAAATGCATAAAAGTCAGGATAGGCCTCGGCCATCCCTAGTCTCATGGTGCCTCCGCCAGTGGATTAACGCTTAGGATTTTTTGTCGGTTATACAATTTTGTACAAAGTTCACTACAAAATCCATTTGCTTTCACATCCGTCTCACCATAAGGTTTTGAGTATTCATATAAGGATTTTCGTTGATATTGTTAAGGATAGAACCCCATTTTGGCAATGTTTTGGGGCCCACTACAATTTTTATCACATGTTGATTAGTTTTCGATTAAATATTCTACGAAAAGTCAATAAATGGAAAATACATTTGTTTTCCACGTAAATATTCTATGAAAAATACATTTGTAGCTCAATAAATGGTAAAATCAATTTCAAATGCCTTGTCCTTAACACTTACGGAAAATATCTCATGAAAATAAAAAAATTGCGAATTTCACAAAAAATGTGGGTTAACAATATGATTTTTTTATCAGTTTCGCAATTTTGTACCAAATTCATTATAAAATTTATTTCTTTCACCTCAACTTCACCGTGAGATTTGAGAATTCATGTAAGATTTTTCATTGATATTCTCAAGGATAGAACCCCGTTTTGGCAATGTTTTGGGCCCACTACTATTTTTCCACTTATTGATTAGTTCTCGACTTAAATGTTTATATAATATGTGGCTCAATAAATGGTAAAACAAATTCTAAATATCTTATAAAGTTTTCCTTCACGCTTACAAAAAGTATTTCTTGAAAATAAACATTTTTCGTCTTTCACAAAAAAGTGGGTTAACACTAATGGGTTTTTGTCAGTATTACAAATTTGTACAAAGTTCTTTATAAAATTCCTTTGCCTTCACCTCTGACTCACCGTGAGGTCTTGAGAATTCATGTAAGTTTTTCATAAATATTCTTATGGATAGAACCCCGTTTTGTCAGTGTTTTTGGTCCACAACAATTTTTCCACTTATTGATTAGTTTTCGGCTTTAGTATTTTATGAAAAATACATTTCTGGCTCAATAAATGGTAAAACCAATTCCAAATGCCTTATAAAATTTTTCTTAACTCCTTCAGAAAATATCTTGCGAAAACAAAAAAAATTTCATTTTTCACAAAAGAAAAACGTGGGCGTTAGCACTCACCGGTTTTAATCGGTTTTACAATTTTGTACAAAATTCATTATAAATTCCATTTACTTTACCCTCCACCTCATTGTTAGGTTTTGAGAATTCATGTAAGAATTTTCGTTGATATTCTTAAGGATAGAACCTCTGTTTTGACAATGTGTTGGGCTCACTACAATTTTTTTTTTCCACTTATTGATTAGTTTTCGGCCTAAATATTCTATGAAAAATACATTTGTGGCTCAGTAATGGTAAAACCAAGTCCAAATGGCTTACGATTTTTCCTTAACGCTTATTGTCACAGCCCGTCCCGAATTATTTTTATCGGTGGTGTGAAAAGACTAAAGTACCCTTAAACGTTTGTGGCGTTGTGTGGTTTAGGTTTTGGTTGTGGACCAATTAAAATTTTTCCTAAGTGTTTGGACCCAATTAGAAATGAGATTTTTGTTTGTGTTGATTGGTAGCCCAAACTGGACCATACACACACACACCCCAAACTCCCGTTGACCTTTCTTTCTCATTCCCTCTTGGTTTTTCTCCATTTTCTGTATGACCGTACGAACAACTCCTACCCTAGCTATCCATTCACGGATCGGGGTTTTGGAAGTTGTTTTCATGCTCCTTGCAACCTTAGGAGTTGATCTTTAGCATTGGTTGGACGTGAAGACTTCATTTTCCTGAGAACCAGAGAACCTAGTTTTGGGTTACTGTTCATGCAGTCGTGATCATGGAAGTTTTAGCGAATTTTAAGGTTCTAGGAAGCTTTAGGACGTCTTCACGAAGCTCGGAGAAGAAAGTTGGAGTGTTTTGGATGTCGAGAAGCTTAGTTTGACGAACTTCAATTTTGGTCGGATTATCGAGGCTTCTCCGGTGAGATTCCGTGGATTTTAGGGCTTAAAACTGGTAAGGTTTTGTTCCACTCGTTGTAAGCTTCATTTTGGTACAAATTTCATGAATTTTGGTTGAGAAATGAAGAAGATATTAAATTTCTAAAATTTTTCCAGTTTCCAGCAATCGCAACGGCACCGGCGTCGGACTCTGGCGAACCAAGGAAGAAGGAGGAGAATATTCTGTCAAAGTTGACGGAATATTCTAACGTCGTCAGGTAATTCTAACGGTATATGTTGTTTTTAACGGAATATTCCCTAACGCCATTAGGGAATCTGTTTGGTGTGCCAGGCACGTGCCTGCGCGTCTGGCCGTGCCTTGGCAGGCGTGTAAGGGCACGTGGGTGCTCGGAATTTTTTTCTAAAAATATGGGGTTGTTCCTGAGGTTGACTAGGTCATGATGGTATAATCAAATACCCCATTTGAGCAATGTATGAGAAGTTATTTCCTAGTTTTGTGTATGTGCTTTAAATAACGTTTATTTAGTTATTTCGCATATAGGTGAGACCTATTCGGAGGACAAGCGCCATCAATCGAGGCTCGGAGCCTACGACCCTTCGACATACCAGTGAGTGGGCTTTTGGTTTTCCGTATATACCTATATATACTTGAGATTTTTCCCAGAAAATAAAATTGAATGATTATACGTTTTGAAATGTCATGCAAAGTATCTGCCTATTTTATTTATGCATTAGTAGTTGCATATATTTATGATTGGTGCTGCGAATGCACAGGTAAGTGCTAGGTAAGTTTGTAAATTAAAGATATGAGAGTACTTCAGTTATGCGAGATATGATGTGATGTATTGAGAGCTTATAAACCTGCACCTCGGTGTTAGTGCTCCCGCCTAGAGTTAGGGCACAGTTTTTCACGTGATGTTCACCTCCCGTATCATATGCTCACCTTGGATCCAAGTTAGGTGCACATGCTTGTCGTACAGACCACTTTAGGTGGTTCCTACTCGTAGGTGACCCGCGATCATTCGCATAGCCTTCACGTGATCGTAGCACTAGAACATATTTATTTTACACCTAGTCTTGTCGTACAGACCATTTTAGGTGGTTCCGACTCGTGTGCAGGATTTGATATGGTTGAGATTGGTTATGAGCTATAGACTCAGTCGTACAAATTAAGTTAGGGGAATCCGACTGATATGATATCTGACATTGATATATTTTAACTAGATTACTTATGGCATTTCATTGAGATACTTTGGCATGGTATATTTCTATGGATTTTCATCCTGAGCATGATTTATGATATAGCATATATTAATTTCTAGGAAATTATACAGGTTTTACAGCGAGGGGTTAGAACTTTTGAGAAATGAAATGATTTTGAAAAACTTTGTTTTTGCCCACTCACACTTTTTGTTTTGCGCCCCTCCAGGTTTTAGGTATAAGTGCTTTGGTGGCTCACAGGGATTTCGACAGTGGTTCTGACAGAGAATCACAAATGTAGGATCACCTTTGGGTGTTATATAACTAGTACTTGTCCAGTCGGACTGCACTTAGTCTAATTATGCTCTAATGGTGTATTTCACACTTAATCTCGCACTTGCACCTTATCTTATCCAGTACTCTAGTCGATTTGGTTTTTGTTTATTCGCATTTCCTTATATCTTTTTTGCTTCTGCACTGTGCACATGGCTACGTCATCCTCACGTGACGGCCAGCATGCCTCAATTCAGGTCGGGATGTGTCACTTATGGTAAAATATATCATCAAAATAAAAAAAAATTGTGTATTTAACAAGAAAATTGTGAGTATTATTTATTGGTTTTACAATTTTGTACGCAATTCATTATAAAATCAATTTTTTTCTCCTCCACCTCGCCGTGTGGTTTTGAGAATTCATGTGTTATTATACACTCAAATAAACTAACTAGGAATCCAAGAACTTTTAGCCCAAGTTTTACATGTGTATATGTATAAATACACATATTATACACATATAAATATAAAGAAATATATTTGTTTTTCATACAATTCTCAAGCTTCAAGAATATCCATTTAAAAAAAAACACAAATGTTTTTGTCAACACGGAAAATTCCTGAAACGAAAGAGACAAGAACAACGTGCACAAACAAATATTTGTATTTGAAAATTCTGGGTTACAATCTCTCTCTAATTTGATCCTCTGATTCGATCTCCGTAAGGTGTGTATTTGTGGATGTGTGATTGATCCAAGGGCCGTTGAGGCTTGATCTTGGATGAACTGTTGGAAGTTTCTTCAAGGGGCCGTGGGCTTGATCTTTGAAGGTGGATTTGAGCGGATCTTCAAGGAGCCGTTGGGGCTTGATCTTGAGTAACGGTGATGAACAGATCTTCAAGGGCTTTTGGGCTTGATCTTGAAGAAACAATGATGAATAGATCTTCAAGGGCTTTTGGGCTTAATCGTGAAGAACGGTTGGATGTGTGTGGATTTGTCGACGTTTGTTGATCCAAAGGGCTGTTGGGGCTTGATCTTGGATGAACGGATGATGAACGATGGTGCTTTCTTCAAGGGCCGTCGGGGCTTGATCTTGAAAGAGCGATGAACGAAGAACGAAGAATGAAGAACACTTTCTTCAAGGGCCGTCGGGGCTTGATCTTGAATTGGTGGATGATTGTTGATCCAAAGGGCCATTGGGGTTTGATCTTGGATGAACGATGAACGAAGAACACTTTCTTCAAGGGCCGTCGGGGCTTGATCTTGAATTGGTGGATGATTGTTGATCCAAAGGGCCGTTGGGGCTTGATCTTGGATGAACGATGAACGAAGAACGAAGAACACTTTCTTCAAGGGCCGTCGGGGCTTGATCTTGAATTGGTGGATGATTGTTGATCCAAAGGGCCGTTGGGGCTTGATCTTAGGATGAACGATGAACGAAGAACGCTTTCTTGATTCTTCGGGAACCTGGATGCTTGAGAGCTTCGGAGTTTCAGAGCTTCAGAGCTTCAAGAGTTTTGCCTAATGATTTTGGTTCCTCCCACAAATGAATGAAATGGGCTTGTATTTATAGAATTTTCCAAGGCCTAATTTTGAATATAATATTCCAGATGAAATAAGTCATTTCTGCGAGGTGTTGACATGTGTCCTATTTGATGACTTTTCCAACTCATTTCAATTTTCATTGAGTCACACGCTACGTGTAAAATTTATGTAATACATGAGCGTTGACACTTTGATTTATCGATTAACATTTATTTACCGAAATTTCGATGTCTACAAATGCCCCCACTTCAAGGCACGTCGTATACATGTGCTTGTCACGTGTAGGAGATGCGTTTTGAAGTCCCTTATTGTAGATGTCGATCCAAGGGCCGTCGAGGCTTGATCTTGAATTGGGCTGGAGATTTCTTCAAGGGCCGTTGAGGCTTGAGATTTCTTCAAGGGCCGTTGAGGCTTGATCTTGAATTGGGCTTGAGATTTCTTCAAGGACCGTTGAGGCTTGTTCTTGAACTTTTGTTTGAAATTTCTTCAAGGGCCGTCGAGGCTTGATCTTGAAGGTTGAAATTGGACCACAAGGAGCTTCATGTGGTAGATGATCTTTGGCTTTGGTAGTGGGTGAATCGGCACGTATTTTGTTGCGCTTGTTGACTTTTCACAACTTTGATCTTGAACTGGGTTGGAGGATTTTCTGGCTTCTTCCTATTGTTTGAACTTACTCTTTATGTGGAGTTTGATTTGATTTAAGGGTGATGGACACTTGATCTTGAATCGTACTTGTGATTTCTTCAAGGGCCGTAGAGGCTTGATCTTGAACTTTGGCTGGAAGCTTCTTCAAGGGCCGTTTGAGGCTTGATTCTTGAAGGTTGACTCGAACACATGGCAAGCAGGCACGAGGTGAAGGTGACGACTTATTGCTTTGTTCAATCTTTCCAATTCACACCTGAGCAGTTTGGTCAGCGGTATGATCTTCAAGATTGATGAGCTCTTCTTCCAGTTGGTGACTTGATCTTTAAGGATTTGATTCAAGGGTGGTGAATCGACACGTGCAGCCCGTAACGCCTAGTAAGTCGACCCAAGAATTTGAGGGTCAAAACGAGTTCACCGTCCAGAGTGATTGCAACTTTGATGATATGAGATACTTTTGATTTTGAAGAAGTAGCGGATGAATCGGCACGTGCTTTGTGCTTGTCTCCACATGCTTCAATGTATCATTTCCCTTGCCTTATCTATTCTTCTGGCAAAATGTGGCATATGCTCGAGTTCCTCAGTTCGGACTCCTTCTGCTGAGTTGACTGTGCATGCTGCATTCTTCTCTGCTTGTTTCTTCAGGCAGATGTGTCAGCTTCTCGAGTTCTTCAGCTCGGACTCCTTCTGCTGAGTTGACTGTGCCGACCGCATTCTTCTCTGCTTGTTCCTTCTGCACGTTGTCTCCACATGCTGCAAGGTATCATTTTCACTTGCCTTATCTGTTCTCCAGGTAGATGTGACAGCTTCTTTGGAAGTACAGCAGCAGTGGGAGACGAGTACTCGAGAGAAGTGCTAGGTAGGCAATCAGGGAAGGGTTCCAAGCAGTCGGTTCCTTACCCGAGTTTGAGTGGAGGTTCCGGCATATTGTTTTCTTTATCCTTGTCTTTGTAGGTAAGAACAAGGACAAAGGAAAGGATAGAGAGAACGCATGATATGAGATACTCTTGCTTTCTACCCTAGTGATATGAGATACTTTTGCTTTGGAGTCATTGGCTTGCAGAGGTACCCCAAGGAATAAGGAACACTGAATGACTCGAGAGGTTTCGTTGGGAAAGCATTTTTGGAGATGAAGAAATGCTCTGTATGTCTGCCTTGCTATGGAAGGTGAAGGTGTACAGTTATAGGAGGTCCATTAATACCTGTAGAGGTACTATTCTTTCACTCGTGTCGGCAACTAACGTGTGATTGAACAGTAAACTTCACGTGTTTTCTCCTTCACCGAAAATCTTCGACAAATTACCCGTGATTTGCGCAAAGTTGAGTGTGCATATGACAGGTGTTGACGAGGCTGAAAAAGACTGGCGCCTCTTCGATATCTGGGATCGGCGCTTCGACAAATTGCCCGTGATTTCCGCAAAGCTGAGTTTGCGCGTGATGGGTGCTGACGAGGCTGAAAAAGACTGGTGCCTCTTTGATATCTAGGATTGGCGCTTTAACAAATTGCCCGTGATTTCCGCAAAGCTGAGTTTGCGTGTGACGGGTGCTAACGCGTCTGGAAAAGCAAGATGCTTCTCCGATTTCTGAGCTTGCCTCTTCGATTTTTGAATTGGCCTCTTCGAATTCTGAGCTCGCTTCTTCAATCTCTGAACTCCCGTCGAGTGTTGATTTTTATAGAGGCACGCAGTTCGTTTCAAAGCACACTTGAATTTTTTGCTTGTAGAAAACTCCCTTCTTGCACTTCTAAGATCTTGATTTGTCCGACCTCTTCTTTCTTCAACACCTTTGAAAATGTCTGGACCCTCCAACCGTCGTTTTGACTTAAATCTTGGTGAAGAGGCAGTCCCGCTTCCCCAGACAACATATGGCGCCCATCATTCATATCCCCTACTGGTCCTCTTACCGTTGGGGATTCGGTGGTGAAGAATGATATGACTGCTGCGGTGGTGGCCCGAAACCTTGTCACTCCCAGAGATAACAGACTACTTTCCAAACGGTCTGATGAGTTGGCTGTTAAGGATTCTCTGGCTCTCAGTGTGTAGTGTGCAGGTTCTGTGTCTAATATGGCCCAACGCCTATTTGCTCGAACCCGTCAAGTTGAATCATTGGCAGCTGAGGTGATATATCTCAAACAGGAGATTAGAGGGCTCAAGCAAGAGAATAAACAGTTGCATAAGCTCGCACATAGCTATGCGACAAACATGAAGAGGAAGATTGACCAGATGCAGGAATCTGATGGTCAGATTTTACTTGATCATCGGAGGTTTATGGGTTTGTTCCAGCAGCATTTGCCTTTGTCTTCTGGGGCTGTACCGCGTAATGAAGCTTCAAATGATCAACCTTCGGTGCCTTCTCCTTCTGGGGTTCCATCGAGTGATGATGCTCTGAATAATCACCCTCTGGTGCCTCTCCGATCTGGGGCTCCGCCGAGTACTGAGGCGCCACCTGATCAATGAAGGCTTTTGTTTGTTTGCAATTTTTTATTTTTATTTTTATTTTTTTGGTATGTAAATGTTCCGTCTGTAATTTTTCCAGAGAAATCAATGAAATTGACTTTATTTCTCTCAATGCATTTGTTTTTTTTTCTTCTTCATGTGGTGCAATCCGCAACATCCTTTATTTTATTTTATTTATTTATTTTTTTTTAATTTATATATTTATTTTTTATTTATTTATTTTTTTTCTTTTCAGATGGTGCAATACGCACCATCCTTTTATTTATTTATTTTTTTTTTAAATTTATATATTTATTTATTTATTTATTTTATTTTATTTTATTTTTTTTATTTTCTTGGTATTTTCTTTTGGTGCCGTTTGCAGTTTCAACTCGTGCAGGTAAGGAGAATTTGGTGCCGTTTGCAGTTTCAACTCGTGCAGGCAAGGAGCATGTTGTGTCGCCTTTTAAACTCGTGCAAACCAGGAGTGTTGATGTTGCCTTTTATGCTCGTGCAGACCAGGAGCGTTGTGCCATGCAGTTTAGGCTCGTGTAGGCGAGGAGCCTCGTGTCCTACAGTTTAGGCTCATGCGGACAAGGAGCTTTGTGTCCTACAGTTTAGACTCGTGCGGACAAGGAGCTTTGGTTCGTGCAGTTTAGGCTCGTGCGAACAAGGAGCATTGCGAATTTGTCAAACGATCCTGAAGAGGTTTTCCTTGCAATTTTCATAGCAATGAGTCTTGACCGAGTGATTGAAGAAGTCTTCAGGAAAGAAATCACGCATCGTGATGGGGATGGACGATCTATGTGTCGAAATTTCATCATCTTCAACATGTTCACGTTGCTTTGAAGGTTGACAAGAGCTGTTTGGCCCCCTTTCCGATTGGCGGACTTGTGGAGGAGACGTATGCTTCTTGTGCAATTTCTTAGGAGTGACTTGAGTCCATCCTTCAACTTTGCTTGTCTTGGAGGATGCCCCCAGCGGTTGAAGTGAAAACTTTGAGTCGGAAGAGCCAAAAGTGATGGTGGTATAGTTTGACTTCACCACATCGTCAAGATCTAGCTCGATGATTCATTTCTGAGCCAGCTTCATGATGAGATCCTTCAGCACGAATCACTTTTCTGTCGGATGATTGATGAAACGGTGGAATTTATAGTACCTTGGACTGTCGGTACGATTCATCTCTTCCGGCCGTCTGCACTTAGGCAAACTGATCACCTTCTTGTCCAACAGGTCATCCAGCATGGCAACCACATCAGAGTCGGGGAATGGATAGGTCTTCTCCTCAAGCTCCTTCAAAGTGCGTTTACGCATCTCTTGATCACGAAAAGTTTCAGTTTGAATCGCCTTGCCTCGTGTGGAGATTTTGACTGGAGCTGTGTTAACCGTCATTGTCTCTTTGGTGGGTTTCCACGCAGTCTTCTCTTCTTTTGGCCCAACAACTTTGTCGTTCTTGTAGTCGACGATCGGTTCTTTCTTCCCATGATGGGCGATGCTCAACTCCATGTCATGGGCACGAGTGGCCAATTCCTCGAAGGTCCGTGGTTTAATGCCTTGAATGATGTATTGCAAACCCCATTGCATGCCTTGGATGCACATCTCGATTGAAGAGGTTTCCGAAAGCCTGTCTTTACAGTCGAGGCTTAGAGTGCGCCATCTGTTGATGTAGTCAATGACTGGCTCGTCATTCCACTGCTTTGTGCTTGTTAGCTCTAGCATGCTCACAGTGCGGCGGGTGCTGTAGAAGCGGTTGAGGAATTCCCTTTCCAACTGTTCCCAGCTGTTGATGGACTCAGGCTCTAGGTCCGTGTACCACTCAAAGGCGTTTCCTTTCAGCAAGCGCACAAACTGCTTGGCGAGGTAGTCTCCCTCCGTCCCCGCGTTGTTGCAAGTTTCGACGAAATGTGCAACGTGCTGCTTTGGGTTTCCTTTTCCATCAAACTGCATGAACTTTGGTGGTTGATATCCCCTCGGCATCTTTAGGGCATCAATCTTCTTTGAATAAGGCTTTGAGTACAACCCGGAGGTATTTGAGCTCCCTTCGTACTGTGCCTTGACGGTGCTGGCAATCATCTCTTGCAACTGCTGGATAGAAAGAGATCCCATGAGTGTCGCTTCTTGGTCTGGCTCCGGCTTCACATCGATTCTCTCCACCGTAGGCTCATCTTCTGGGTTAGGGTTCTCGTCGTCCTATGGCTCCAGTCGACTGACGAGTGCAGCGATTTGCAAGTCTTTTTCTTCCACAGTTAGGGTTAGCCTTGCGATTGCTTCATTCATTTGAGCAAGTTGTTCTTCGATGGAGGTAACGCCGATGGTCATGACTTGTACAACCAATAGACGTGACTTTCCTTTAGACATCCAAGATGCTGACGAAGAACGTCGTTGGTTGTTTTGGGATGTCATCTTGTGTGCCTTAGCAGCATGCTTCGGTGCCCCCAGCGAGGTCAGGTTGATGACAGACTCACACCTTTGATGCTCCCTTTGCTCTTTTAGCGGCACCAACTTTGAAGTGGCATATTGAGGAGCGGTTGTGGAGCCAATGGATTGTCCATTTGCGGCAGAAGTGCTTATGATCCTTCCCTCAGTGATTGCGAGAACGGCTTGTCCCTTGCTTGATGCCATTAACTTTGAGGTGTGTTTGGATTCCTTGAATGGAGAAAGAGATGAGAGGTAGAGATTGTCCCACTGGGCGTGCCAATTTGTGAACACGGAAAATTCCTGAAACGAAAGAGACAAGAACAACGTGCACAAACAAATATTTGTATTTGAAAATTCTGGGTTACAATCTCTCTCTAATTTGATCCTCTGATTCGATCTCCGTAAGGTGTGTATTTGTGGATGTGTGATTGATCCAAAGGCCGTTGAGGCTTGATCTTGGATGAACTGTTGGAAGTTTCTTCAAGGGGCCGTGGGCTTAATCTTTGAAGGTGGATTTGAGCGGATCTTCAAGGAGCCGTTGGGGCTTGATCTTGAGTAACGGTGATGAACAGATCTTCAAGGGCTTTTGGGCTTGATCTTGAAGAAACAGTGATGAACAGATCTTCAAGGGCTTTTGGGCTTAATCTTGAAGAACGGTTGGATGTGTGTGGATTTGTCGACGTTTGTTGATCCAAAGGGCCGTTGGGGCTTGATCTTGGATGAACGGATGATGAACGATGGTGCTTTCTTCAAGGGCCGTCGGGGCTTGATCTTGAAAGAGCGATGAACGAAGAACGAAGAACGAAGAACGAAGAACACTTTCTTCAAGGGCCGTCGGGGCTTGATCTTGAATTGGTGGATGATTGTTGATCCAAAGGGCCATTGGGGTTTGATCTTGGATGAACGATGAACGAAGAACACTTTCTTCAAGGGCCGTCGGGGCTTGATCTTGAATTGGTGGATGATTGTTGATCCAAAGGGCCGTTGGGGCTTGATCTTGGATGAACGATGAACGAAGAACGAAGAACACTTTCTTCAAGGGCCGTCGGGGCTTGATCTTGAATTGGTGGATGATTGTTGATCCAAAGGGCCGTTGGGGCTTGATCTTAGGATGAACGATGAACGAAGAACGCTTTCTTGATTCTTCGGGAACCTGGATGCTTGAGAGCTTCGGAGTTTCAGAGCTTCAGAGCTTCAAGAGTTTTGCCTAATGATTTTGGTTCCTCCCACAAATGAATGAAATGGGCTTGTATTTATAGAATTTTCCAATGCCTAATTTTGAATATAATATTCCAGATGAAATAAGTCGTTTCTGCGAGGTGTTGACATGTGTCCTATTTGATGACTTTTCCAACTCATTTCAATTTTCATTGAGTCACACGCTACGTGTAAAATTTATGTAATACATGAGCGTTGACACTTTGATTTATCGATCAACATTTATTTACCGAAATTTCGATGTCTACAGTTTTATACACATGTTCGCACGCCTCAAGTTTAGAATCAGTCTCGTATTTCACTAGCTATTATAAGTGAGTATTGATATTTGATATACAATGTTTTATAAACATGTACGCATGCATTAAGTTTGGAGTTTTAAAATTTTTCACAATACTATATCAGTCACGTATTTCACCAACAATGTTATAGTCAAACTTCAAGTGAGAAAGAATATTAAGTAAACAAATGTTTTATACACATGTACGCATACATCAAGTTTAAGATTTAAGATTTTTTACACATTGTTCCACTTGCTAACTTTGTTTTAGTCAAATCATAAGTGAGAATTAATATTGGATATGCAGATGCGGTGACATATATTTCAACATATTATACAAGTCATGATCCTTGGAGAATATTGTTTTCAATTAATTAACAAACTCTGCTTAATTAGCACCAGCAGCAACAGTTAAAACGGGAAATTAATTAACATAAAAACGTATGGGTCAAAATCCCAGAAGATCGAATCACGTGAACAAATCCAATAAAAAAAAAAACCGACTTACAGCACCAAATGCCAGAAAATTCATGTGAACATGCCTTTGAATCTGCATGTGTGATTACAAAAACATCCTCAAACGCCATTGCCATTTGCCAGAGTTTTCTTTTTTAAAGTCAACCGCGGCAGGAGAACGCAAGGGGCTCCAAGAATCGTTGCCATCGAGGAGCCTAAAAGTTTTGACTCTTTTTTTCCTTTGTTAAACTATTAGTATAATTAGGGTTTCAATGTTGGAAAAAGCCTTGCTGTTGTAGACAACTTTGACTCCAAGGCACCACTTGGGGTTTGCGCAAATATATATGCACATTACAAACATATATATTGAGAGAATAATAGCAAGGTTATTCTAATTTTATTAATTTACTTTTTCACCACTCGTTTTTACTTTCTAATAACACTCAATATTCAAATTGTCTGTATTTTAGGTCATTTACTTTTTTTGCAAAAACAATGCTAGAATGATGTTACTTAGAAACATTGAAATTTTGGTAATGTTAATCAAACGGTTAAACAATTTATGATTTAGCTAATTGCATGTAGAGTTAATCTTATGATACTTAGTAAGTTGTTCGAATCATCAAGTAATATTGCATATTTAAAAGAAGAACCGAGACTCGAGTGAGAAGATTTGGTAGCATCCGCATATTATATATCATACGTGCATGTGTACTGTGTAGGGCTTGTAGCAACACAGGTCAGGAAGCAGGGGAAGGGATCCGGACCAAGATCATAAATTCGGACTTTTGAAATTTGATCAAACTGTCAAAATTATTAGAACTTTTAAAATAAGTCTCTATTTGTAATCGTTTGATCAAATTTAAAAGTTAGAATTTATAACCTTCTTGAACTTGATGAAAGGGATCCCAGGAAGCAGCAGCAGGATGCCAGACCTACGTACACGGCTTACACAGTGGAATATATGATATATGTACTGTTGACTTTAACCCACCCCTTCGTCTTCTCCCTCCCGTGGCCCCCCACAAGCTCCCCCTGCCTACATTGCTCTGTATATACTGTATACCATGGTCAAGACTCGAGACTCTTAGCTGAGCACTTCTGCTATCCACAGTATGTTAGCTGACCTGACACACACATGATATTTGTCCTCAGTGCATTTTCTTGCTAAACGACATTAGCAACCGACCAAAGAGTAAATAAATAGGCCAATACAGAAGAATGGACCAAACAGTTTCTTCTAAAAGCCTCAAATTCATCCATATATTAAGGATGAAAAACTTGGGTAAAGTGTCGAGATCAACTTACATAAAATGAAGTCTATCGTTACGGATGTTTTAATCTTATAATGCAAGTCAAACACATTATGTGAGGCGTTTATTACAAGATCACGTTATTTGCGAAGTACTAATTCTTATGAAGTACTTCTTTCCATAGAGTTACTCTAACTAAACAACTCAATAAATAGCAACTAAACAACTCAATTGATAGCCTAACACAAAAATGCTACACGATCACATACAAATTAAAGTGTGGTCTACAATGAGAGAGAGAGACTTACATGCATCCTTCAGAATGCTACCGTCCTGAGCCAATAAAACAATGTCATGTGTGAAAACATTTCAACAAGTAAAATACCCAATATAGTCCTCCTATAATAGGATTCTTTGGTGAAAAAATGGGTCTCACTTTTCTTCAAATTTTAATCTATAGTATAGTCATAATTAAATTTATTAAGAGAAGAACAATGTAAGTGAGATGTATTAGGTTCGAATTTTGTGAATGACGAATTTGGTATAATGTATAATAAATTAAAAAATTAAAAGAGCCATGTATAAATACTCACATTATAGCTAACAAGATGTGCACCCTTTTTTTTCTCTGTCTTTCACGTGAGAATAGAGATGGAAAAATATGGTACGCACCTTGTTGCAGATAAGTTTCTCTTTTAAGGAGAATCCTATAGCTGCAAATAGCAAACCACTTACAAAACTTGGGCTAGAGACCTATAGCTGCTACTGGCGACCCACTAAGGAAAAAGGCTGTTTTGAGCTTTTTTTATTTTATTAGAAAGTCTTATTTTCATTTGGGTTTGGATTGGGCTTGGAACATGTGTGCAGTGGTTGGGTCAATCTGATAACTGTTTCGTTGTTGGTTTTCGGTTAGGAAATATATGGAATACTTGCAGAGCCAGTATGGGCTCACAATGGTTATCTGATCCTTGTGTAGTTCTCATGCTTCTCATTAGCATAATATATATTATATAATAAAAGTTTGTTCATAAGTGATTTTAAAATGATTGAAAGTCTAGAAGTACTTTTGGGTTCCAAAAGCTTAGCGTAAGCATTTTTTGGTTTAAAAAAAACTTGAAGTGGTACTTCTTGCAGGAAATACTGTTTTTTTAGGATTCATTTGTATTTTTACTAAAGATTAGTTATAAATACACTCTCATCAAAAGTGCTTATAATCATTTTAAAAACATGGTTATATTTATCGAGAAAGATAGCCAGACAATATTATAATGATGTGATTATGAAAAAATTTCAGACTATTAAAAAGCGTCAAGGACGACAATTGTAATTTTATTAGAATGTTTTATGAAACATTCTAAGGATTTTTATTTTTATATGAGTTTTTCTTATTATCTTTTTAATCTTATAGTTATTTAAGATTGATCCAACTTCAAATATTTTTGCCTGCGCTACTGATATGGAAGAATTGAGAGATGAAGAATAGTATTGTAGAAAGGGGAAGAAATAGAGAAGAATGACTGAAAACAAAATCTTGGAAGTGAAAACAACAACAACAACAACAACAACAAAGCCTTTTCCCACTAAGTGGGGTCGGCTATATGAATCCTAGAACGCCATTGCGCTCGGTTTTGTGTCATGTCCTCCGTTAGATCCAAGTACTCAAGTCTTTTCTTAGGGTCTTTTCCAAAGTTTTCCTAGGTCTTCCTCTACCCCTTCAGCCCTGAACCTCTGTCCCGTAGTCACATTTTCGAACCGGAGCATCAGTAGGCCTTCTTTGCACATGTCCAAACCACCGGAACCGATTTTCTCTCATATTTCCTTCAATTTTGGCTACTCCTACTTTACCTCGGATATCCTCATTCCCAATCTTATCCTTTATCGTGTGCCCATACATCCCACGAAGCATCCTCATCTCCGCTACACCCATTTTGTGTACGTGTTGATGCTTCACCGCCCAACATTCTGTGCCATACAACATCGCTGGCCTTATTGCCGTTCTATAAAATTTTCCCTTGAGCTTCAGTGGCCTACGACGGTCACACAACACGCCGGATGCACTCTTACACTTCATCCATCCAGCTTGTATTCTATGGTTGAGATCTCCATCTAATTCTCCGTTCTCTTGCAAGATAGATCCTAGGTAGCGAAAACGGTCACTTTTTGTGATCTTCGCTAGATTGCTCCGGTCATTAGTGTGGATAAGTATATAAATGGATAGAGATAGGAAAGCAAACACAAGATGTACGTGGTTCACCCAGATTGGCTACGTCCACGGAATAGAGGAGTTCTCATTAATTGTGAAGGGTTTACACAAGTACATAGGTTCAAGCTCTCCTTTAGTGAGTACAAGTGAATGATTTAGTACAAATGACATTAGGAAATATTGTGGGAGAATGATCTCGTAACCACGAAACTTCTAAGTACCGGAGTGTGGTATCGTCTTGACTTGCCTTATCTGTCTCATAGGTAGATGTGGCATCTTCTCTGGAAGTACTCTTCCTCCATCCAGGGATGGTATCTGTAACTGGTGGAGATGCACAAGGTAATGTATCAATTTCACTTGAAGCTTACTTGTAGTTTCAGGCTTGGTCAAGCGCGATACAAACCATGTAGTAGGAGTCCCCCAAGTCGCCGGGCTAGGGTATCTGCTGAAAGAGGTGACAAACAACGTAAGCAATCAGAGCTCCGGCTGATTGTTCACATTCTCCCTATCTTGCAGGCAGCATGAAGGATAAAGAGAAGAAAAATGAGAAGAGATGATATGGGATACTTTTGCTTTTGAAGAAGTAACTTTCCACAGGCTTATTCTTGAACCGGGCTGGAGGGTTTTCTGGTTTCCTCCAGAGTATAAGGCCGACTGAAGAATTTGAGGGTCAAAACAAGTCCATCAAATCTAGAGTACGTTCGACCCTGCTGATATGGGATACTTTTGCTTTTGACAGAGTAGTGGATGTATCGGCACGTGTGCTGTTACGCTTGTCTCCACATGCTTCCTTGTATCCTTCTCACTTGCCCTATCTGTTCCTCAGGCAGATGCGGTATCTTCCTTAGAAGCATAAGATGTTGAAGATGAGTACTCGAGAGCAATGCCAGGTAAGTAATCAGGTAAGGGGTTCCAGGCAGTCAGTTCCTGGCTGGAAGCTTGGTTCCAAGTGCTGACTGATTGCTCTCTTTCTCCTTGTCTTGCAGGTAAGAACAAGGCCAAAGGAAAAAGCATGATATGGGATACTCTTGCTTTTAACCCTGATGATATGAGATATTCTTGCTCTAGTATAGCTTGTTTACAGAGGTATTATCGGGGGGAAAGAAAGCTGAATATTTCGAAAGGCTTCGTTGGGAGTGCCCTCTCAGATAAGAGAAAGGGTTGAGCATTTTTGCAGGTCTGCCTGTCCGTTAGGGATGGAGGTCGACATATATAGGAGTCTCCCTAACATCAAGTAATAATGCTATTCCTTTACCCTGCTTGGTCATAACACGGTAGTGGGAGCTGCCAGCTTCACATGTTTTAACTCTGTCAAAGCACTTTGAAAAAGTGGTATGTGGTATCTGGAAAGCTGATGTTGCGTGTGAAGATTACAGACAAGCTTTATCCAAGGAGATCCAGCTCTTGAAGTTGGGAAAGTGGTGCCTCTTCGGTTTTCGAACAAGCAATCCTGTCGGGGATCTGGCTCTCGAGATTCGGAGAACGATGCCTCTTCAATTTTTAAGAAAGCAATCCTGCTGGGGGTCTGGCTCTCGAGATTCGGAGAGCGGTGTCTCTTCGATTTTTGAGAAAGTAATCATGTTGGGAGTCTGGCTCTCGAGATTCGGAGGGCGGTGCCTCTTCGATTTTGGAGCAAGCAATCTTGTTGGGAGTGTTTTCTCGAATGTGAGTAAAGGTTGGGCATGTTTGCTAGTCTACCTTGCCACGAAGCACAGAGGTTGACACACAGGGACTTTCCAATTATCCAGCAGTGGTACTGTTCCTTTACCTTCTCTTCGATTTTTGAGAAAGTAATCATGTTGGGAGTCTGGCTCTCGAGATTCGGAGGGCGGTGCCTCTTTGATTTTGGAGCAAGCAATCTTATTGGGAGTGTTTTCTCGAATGTGAGTAAAGGTTGGGCATGTTTGCTAGTCTACCTTGCCACGAAGCACAAAGGTTGACACACAGGGACTTTCCAATTATCCAGCAGTGGTACTGTTCCTTTACCTTCTCTTCGATTTTTGAGAAAGTAATCATGTTGGGAGTCTGGCTCTCGAGATTCGGAGGGCGGTGCCTCTTCGATTTTGGAGCAAGCAATCCTGTTGGGAGTGTTTTCTCGAATGTGAGTAAAGGTTGGCATGTTTGCTAGTCTACCTTGCCACGAAGCACAGAAGTTGACACACTGGGACTTTCCAATTATCCAGCAGTGGTACTGTTTCTGTACCATTGTGGGTAATAATATGGTAGCTAAACCTTCAAAATTTATGTGTCTAAACTTTGTTAGTGTTGTTTCTTTGCAATTCTTTTACCCTTTTTGGTCAGAGCGATGTAGCGGGAGCTGCAAACTTCATGTGTCTCAACTTTGTCAGAGAACTTTGGCAAAGTTATCTGTGGTACCCATGAGTTACTGTTGCGTATGGGAAGTGGGTGATTGAACAGTACGATTCATGTGCTTTCTACTTCGCCAGAAATCTTCGACAGAATGCCCATAATTTCCGCAAAGCTGAGTGTGCGTGTGACAGGTGCTGACAAGGCTGGAAAAGTAGGTGCCTCTTCGATTGCTGAGATCGGCCTTCGTGGTCTCTTAGCAGCCCAGCTTTTGAGAAAGCAAGCCTCTTCGATTTCTGAAATCGGCCTTCGTGGTCTTTGAGCAGCCCAGCTTTTGAGAAAGCAAACGCCTCTTTGATTTCTGAGATCGACCCTCGTGGTCTCTGAGCAGCCCAGCTTTTGAGAAAGCAAACGCCTCTTCGATTTCTGAGCAGACGCCTCTTCGATTTCTGAAGCTTCGTCGAGTGCAGATTTTTATAGGGGCTGACATTAAGTTCCAAAGCACACTTGAATATCCACCAGTAGAAGCTCCATTCTTGCACTTCTAAGATCTTGATTTGTCCGACCTCTTCTCTCTTCAACACCTTTGAAAATGTCTGGCCCCTCCGACCGTCGTTTTGACTTGAACCTTGTTGAAGAGGCAGCCCCACCTTCTCCAGACAACATATGGCGCCCATCCTTCGTCTCCCCTACTGGTCCTCTTACCGTTGGGGATTCCGTGATGAAGAATGATATGACCGCTGCGGTAGTGGCCAGGAACCTTCTCACTCCCAAAGATAACAGACTACTTTCCAAACGGTCTGATGAGTTGGCTGTTAAGGATTCTCTGGCTCTCAGTGTTCAATGTGCAGGTTCTGTGTCTAATATGGCCCAACGCCTATTTGCTCGAACCCGCCAAGTTGAATCATTGGCGGCTGAAGTGATGAGTCTCAAACAGGAGATTAGAGGGCTCAAGCATGAGAATAAACAGTTGCACCGGCTCGCACATGACTATGCTACAAACATGAAGAGGAAGCTTGACCAGATGAAGGAATCTGATGGTCAGGTTTTACTTGATCATCAGAGATTTGTGGGTTTGTTCCAAAGTCATTTATTACCTTCGTCTTCTGGGGCTGTACCGCGTAATGAAGCTCCAAATGATCAACCTCTGATGCCTCATCCTTCTAGGTTTTGTCCAATACTAAGGCTCCGAATGATCCCCCTCCGGTGCCTTCTCTTTTTGGGGCTCTACCGACTGCTGAGACTTCTCCTAAGCAACCTTTGTGAATGCTTCCTCTTGTTTGTTTATTTTGACTCAAGTATATGTACATATTTGTAACTTATCGGGGATATCAATAAATAAGCTTTCCTTCATTTCAAAGTATTGTGTTAAATACACCAAAGCCTTCTTCGCTAAGTTCTTTGAATTTTATTTTGTTGAAGCTTGTATGTTGAAGCTTTGTGAGTGGAGCATGTAGGTTGAGGTAGTGTTTCCTTAATTTCCCGAGTGAGGAAAACTTTTCGGTTGGAGACTTGGAAAATCCAAGTCATTGAGTGGGATCGGCTATATGAATCTTAGAACGCCATTGTGTTCTGTCCTGTGTCATGTCCTCCGTTAGATCCAAGTACTCTAAGTCTTTTCTTAGGGTCTCTTCCAAAGTTTTCCTAGGTCTTCCTCTACCCCTTCGGCCCTGAAATAGATTTCCTTTTACATTTCTTCATCTCTCCCATCTTCATTCCTCATTTTTCTTGTGCATTTTCCTTCTACCACTAACATAAAAATGAAACAATAAATGGAAATGGAAGTCTTTAAACAAACCCTAAGGTGGCTCATAAGCTAATTTTTTTGATACTTCTAGAAAACTATGAAACAATTGAGCCTAGATGATTGCCTATAATTTTAACACAATATGATAGTTCAATTTATTCCTCTTCACTTTAATATTTCTTTGGTCTATTGAGATTTTGATACTATATATATGAATCACACATCAGAAACGTAAAGCTTTGCATATGAGTTAAATAGTTTTAGCCCTCTTCCCTCATAGTTAACAAACTAATTAATGGTGCAATTTGTTATATGATTCTTTGTTATTAATTATGTTCTAATTAAGCTGTATAATATATTAGAATGTTTGCATGTGGGTTGTAGTTCTCACACGACATTGCATATGGTTCTCAATGTCACCAGCCAAAGCTTCCCAGATTCAAATCCAGTGAGACAATAGAGATGAAAATTGCAGGGACTATTAAATATGCGTGTATTTATGTCATAGCCATCAAGGTGGCAAGTTATACAGTTTGAATAAAAGGGCTGCTATTAGCATTTTAAAAATATATTTTATACTCCTTACAAGTATATATAATTTTCTTTTTAATTATAGAAATTTTAAAGTTAAAAAATGAGAATTTTAAGTGTCAATAACAATTCTACGTGAGAATTTATTCAAACAATAAATCATATTGCTGACTACGGTTCAGGGCCATGCCATTTTATATAGTTTTTTTTTTTGGTCGAAAAGGCCATTTTATATGGTTTACGCAGTAAATATGTATATGCATACAAATTGCATAAGGTCCAATATCCTTTTCATGCCTTTCAGGTTTGAAATTTTCCCTCTTATAAATTATTGTAATAATTTCGAATTCCCTCCTCTTCTCTTAATAAATAACTAGCAGAGAGCACACACTTTTTGTGTGTGAACAATTTCTCTTAATAAGTGCATATTTTTTTTTAATATTACATAATTACTGTTTTGTCCTCCTTATTTAAATATTGTGCATCAAAAGTGAGGGTAAAATTGGAAAAATAAGTATATGATTGTCATTTTATGAAAAATAGTAAAATAGGAAAAATAGGGATATGATTGTCATTTTGTCAAAAGGTAAAAAATTACTATTTTGCCCTCTTTTTTGTCAATAGTGTGAATCAAAAGTGAGGGCAAAATAGAAAAAAAATGAGAAAAAAGTTGACAAGGAGGGTTCTCTGGTATTGTTTGGTATGCGAACGGGACGAGACGGGATGGAACGGAATGGGACGGGACGAGATGGGATGAAACGGAGAAGGAGCAAAGATGCCCTTGGATGGAAATAAGGAAGAAGAAGAAGGAGACGGAGATGTTATAATTTTGTGTTCCATGGATGTGGAACGAGTCATTCCAGGGGGTGATATGGAACGAAAATTCACCTAAAATTCGTCCCGTGGAACAGCGCGTTCCACCCGTTTTAGGCACACCAAACGTGGAACAGAACCCCTCGTCCCACTTCGTTCCGTCCCGTCCCACGTACCAAACGGTACCTTAATAATATAGATAGATTAAATTAAAAAAAAATGTATATACGTGCAAATTTAATGCAAATGCATGGTCCTTACGCCTTTACTTCTTTTCGTGGACCGCATGCAGATGTACATTATACACACATGACATTGGAGCAGTTTCTTAACAGGACTCCCTTTTACAGAAGCCAAATTAAACGTGGTAGAAGTCATGTATTCACCATATAGCCATGAACTTATATTTCACTGTGTACTCAATTTTGTTGCTCTACAACGAGGATCCTACACGGTAAAGACATGGTATCTACGGAGGCCCTATCATCCCCTCTTTTTTCTATAATAAAACATAATCCCTGTATTGGTGCCATACCTCCCATTGCGAGTACTGTTTGAGAACTCTGTGTCAGCTTAAGCTTGTTAAGGGTGCCTTGGGAGGCCTTCAGGCTATCTCAAATGAGATTTGTTATTTCAAATGCGCAATGTTGGCCAAAACTAACAGATTGATTGATTGTTTGTTATTATTTAGGTTATTTGCTTGCGTCACAAGTAAATCGAACTTCGTTATCAAAGGACTGTGCAATAGAGATATTAAATTTATTTTAAGTTCTTTTCTATACCTTGTTGCCATGGGCTTTATTCTTTGTGTTGGTGCCAAATAAAAGACAACCACAAATTGATCGAAACTGGCTCCAAGTCAGTTTGCAATTCTCATGTAAACGTAAAGATAGAAAATAAGACCATTTAGCTGGAAAAAAGAAAAGACTGAAAGTAAAGTTAATGAAAGACTTGAGAGTGCTTGTTAAATGTTTACAACATATAAATAACTTGAACAAAAAGATAAGTATTTGAAGGTACAAGATAATAAGGTAGAGGGGAATGCGAAACACAAGCATTCAGGAAAGCTTGAACCTGTTCGGGCAAGTCCACAAGCCGTTCGGGCTAATTCATAACACTTAAATGAGTGTTTTTATTGAATTTCAATACAGAAAATTGATACTCCATGAAATATAGCAAAGCTATAAAGGTATAGAGGGTGCTGAATTTATTGAAAAATACTTATAAGATAAAAAAAAAAAAAATCTGACTGCGAAGAGCAAAGTTTTTTTATTTTTGATTAGAGTGTCCATATCTTCAACCTCTTTTCTGCTTTTAATAGAGAGAGCTTGTCTTTGATTTGAAGTTCTTTTCGGATCAAATCCCCTTGAGTCAAGTTGATGACATGATTGGAATCAGAGAAGAAGACGTTTATCTTTTCAACTTGGTCTTTCATTCTTCCAAAACTCCCCAGAATGCCACTGTAAAGTAGTTTTTCTCTTGTGAATGTCGACTAAAGTCCTCTTACCGTGAACGGTTGTTCACCGACTCTAATGTCACATAAAAGCACTTTTGTATTTGTTTGGGCTAGCACCCCGGCCTTCTGGTTTATGAAAATGAATAGTCCATTTAGAAAAAAGAAATAGTTTGAGCCTAAAACAAGCCTAATGCTTATTTCCAGTTCAAACACCCTGCTAAAAGGGTCTCTCATGCGCAAACCACACGTATATATATGTTCCCTCTCTTTGGCTCTGATCTGTCGCATGTGCCATATATATAATAACAAGAGACGTATCAGAAAGACATAATAATGTTGCCTCAGTATAAGTACGTATATAGTTATGATCACGCAAACAAATCGAGCATGAGAGACTTTAATTAAAGCAGGGCATAAATAAATAAATAAAATATTAATGGAGTTGTCCAACTTCTATTTAGCTAGGCCAAATTTTGAAAAAGATGTATCAGGAAGACATAATAATGCTGCCTCATTATAAACATGTATATAGCCATACTCTCGTAGAAAGAATATGGACCATTCACCATGTAATTCTAGTTTCATGTGAACGAGAGCATGTGAACGAGAGATTTTTCAGTGTGTTCGAAACATATGGAGCTATACGCCATATGTCATTATACAAGTGGAGAAAAAAAATTTCAAGTGTCCCTCCAATTGTATAAGAACATGTGGTATATCCTCCCATATTCCGAGCACATTGAAAAATCTCTCCAAGTGAACATATTTCATCGTTTTTCTATAATGCATTAAATTAAGGATAGTGTTATCCACACACACCTTTTTATCTCCCACACACATTTCTTAACTTTCGGTCTTCAGATCGAATGAATTGAAAGTAGATCAAAGGATAGAAATTAGCAAGAGGTATGTGAGAGGTCAAAATGAATGTGTGGATAGCACCATCCTCAATTAAAGTGACAAAAATGAAGAGCAAAAGTACAATATTATTGTAATTGAGTGGATATATATAAGTCGCTGGCTGCAATGAAATTAGATTCATCAGAGAGTAGTGTAAGAGTGTAAAGGATCAGGAGGAGAGATGGGTGGCATTCCATGGACTAAGGAAGAGGATCAATTGCTCAGGAAATGCATAGAGCAGCATGGAGAAGGCAAATGGCATCGTCTTCCTCTCTTGGCTGGTATTTGCTTGCTTAACTTCATAACTTTTGACATCAACTGAAGGCTCCTTCTATATTAAAGACTTTTTAAAAAGCACTTTGATTATATGTAAGTCGATTTTTTTTTTTTTTAAATTCAAGTGTTGTTTGGAAAAGTACTTGTAAGTAATTCTTGAAGAAACGCTAAGGAACAATAAAGAAATATTGTAAAATGCTTTTAAGTTTTTATGCAAAACATACCAAAAAAAAGGTTTTTATGCAATTTCAAATGGACCCTTAGATTCCTTAACTATTTTTCAATGGCATCTTATGAGCGATTAATTTCTTTTTTGACATGAAAATAGTACCCCTGTGGCATGTACAACACTACTGTATAAAAGGTTGAATATATTTATATTTAATATATTGAAAAAGTTGAGCTTTTATCATAAACCAAATTGACTGTATTGAAAGTAGTTCAACTTTTTATAATTTCATGTACGTTCTTTTCTTTCATCAATATGAAATTCATTCTCAGTATATATTTAGTATTGTTCTCAACTTTCTTATCATGAATAGAACTTGTTAGGATATTGATTTTCACTCTCAATTTCTCCTTCTGCCCTTTTTCTTTTGATTTATATAACTCTAAGGAGAGATAGAACACATGAAGAGGAAAAAAAATAATGCGAAAATCATATCCTCCCGCTATCAATTAACACTAGTTTAAACACTAAATTTCCCTATAAAAAAAACACTAAATTTTATAGTAAAGAAGGAGATGGGACCAAAGTGGGGATTAAAAGGGTGGGTCATATCACTTCACTTCCATATCATTTCAGACGTGCTATTGAAATTCTTCCCCATATATAGGTTAGGTTAGGAGACAAAGATTGTTCATTTTTGGTTACCAATCTCATGTATGCATTTCAACTTTAGACTAGGCATCTCGTTGGGTTCTTGATGAAATTAGTCTACCTGCATATATATGATTATTGGATATACATATATATACATATATATATATATATATATATATATATATATATATATATATATATGTATAAACACACATACATACATATATGGATGGTGTTCCTAGTGATGATCTGGTTTGGGGATACTACTAATGAAGCATTTATGTTTATAAGTGTTTTTACTACAATCTTTTAGTAGAAATACCTTAAAATTTTAATGGCTTCATAAAAGAAGAAAAATGGAAATGCTTCATAAAGAAGCATTCTACCTAAAAATTCTGTTGATTAGAATTAAACAACCTATCTTAATTTCTAAAAAATAAATAAATTATGGCTACTTTCAGTGTCAAAAAGCATGTTAATCTCTCAAACTTGGATATTATTGCTGTGAATTAAGGTCTAAACAGGTGCCGAAAGAGCTGTAGGCTGAGGTGGTTAAACTACCTCCGCCCAAACATCAAAAGAGGAAACTTTGAAGAAGAGGAAGTTGATCTCATCATCAAGCTCCACAGGCTCCTGGGAAACAGGTAAGTTCTAGTTAATAATCACCCACAAACCACACATATCTACTTGCGCATAAACCCTGATAATCGATTTTTTTTGTCAGGTGGTCATCGGTTGCAGCCAGACTTCCGGGAAGGACCGGTAACGATGTGAAGAACTACTGGAATTGTCACTTGAGCAAAAGGCTAAACGCTCAGCAAGATCATCAAAGTGAATATCATATTAAGAACAAGCATGATGCAGTTAGGAACATTAATAATGGTGTAAAAGTCATAAGATCCCAAGCTTCAAACTCTGCAGGTACAAGCAGCTCAAAGAGGCCGTCATATGCACCAACTCCTCATCAACCAGTTAATGTATTTGTACAAGAGGAAGGTAGCAGCACAGGGCCAAAGCCAAAGCTATGCAATTTTAATGGAAATGGTCAGAATAATAATCAGATATTTGAGAATAATAATAATAATAATAGTACTGGGATTAATGCGAGTGACTATCCAATGGATGATGACCTTCCACCATTTGATCAACAAGTTAAAGAATATCATCAAGGTGGCGATGATGGAGATCAGGTCAACAGAAAATGGGAGTGGGACGACTCCATCTTTGCCGACATGGACCTCTGGACTGATTAATTTAGGAACTTATTATGAGAGGGATTTGCTAAACTATTAATTAGGTGTTCGTCATTATTAGTATGATATAATTTTAATTTATGCATCAACATGTACTACCGAATGTTAATGAATTAAGAGGTGATGTGAATAATGACCCATATAGGTAAACATTTGTCCTTTCAGTTCGACTTAGGTTAACCTAATTAAGAAATATTCTATCGAGAGACTGAGATTAGTTTGATTTAAATCAATAAACATGAGAAAATGGAATTTCTTGTGGTATAAAGAACAGTGTTTTAACCTTCTTTAGTTTCTTTTTGCCTTGCTACGATTTTAATTTTAGGCACAAGTTTTGGTGTAATGGCTTACGTCCCGCCCCACAAGAAGCACATAAAGGAAAAGGAGAGGCCAGTTACCAACGCTTGCTCCCCAGTTCAAGAAAAATTTAAAATATGTGAAGCCATCTAAGTACAGTTTTGATCCAAGATTTCTTTATGCATATGCAAACCATGCTACATCGAGATTTTCTAATTTTCTACCATTGGTTTGAATGATCAGAACCAGTTTCCATCTACCGCGCGTTAAACTTGTGCCCATTTCCTAGGAATCTACAGAAAGGAATAATGAAGAAAAAACTCTAGCTCTGATAAACACTTGTCTAGATAATGGTAGCTAGTATAACATTTTGTTAATTAGTACATTGATTTATATCTTGTAAGTTTGTTACTTGGATTCTATAAGGAAATTGCCAAAGAGTCCTTGGGATCTATGTTGGGGCTTAAAAAGACTTCTCTACTTTGGAGACGTTTATCTCACAAAGAAGAATGTAATGCAGCGGAATTGGTAGGCAAGAGAAAGAAAGAACACTCAAAGTTTTTACACAATTTTTTTTATTCACTCATAAACTAGTACAAGAGGAAACACTCAAACACTCTTACACTTCTTCGCTCTTTTCTCACTTCTTGCTCTCTTGGTTGTTTCAAATGGTGTGGATGCCTTCTCCTTTTATAGGCATGGATGGAACCTTGGAGAAATATGGAATCATCATGCTAGAGATATCTAGATAATTCCACTACCTTCCTAAGCTAGAATTATCTACATTAATCTTGTATGTTAGTGGAATCCTCACCATTCTTCTAGACTCTTCCACCAACTTGAACTTTGCTGGAATTCTCTAGCATGTGCATGGATATTTCTTTGTGTATGGGCCGAATCAATTGTCTTGGGACAACACAAGATTACATTTCAACATCCCCCCTTAATCTTGTCTTGTGACACCGATTGATTTCCTCAATCTAACAAAGTCTTCTTGTTTGAGTGG
The DNA here is from genome assembly GCF_916048215.2 of Malus sylvestris. Lineage (NCBI taxonomy): Eukaryota > Viridiplantae > Streptophyta > Magnoliopsida > Rosales > Rosaceae > Malus > Malus sylvestris. The sequence continues at coordinate 30,296,237 of NC_062263.1, forward strand.
CTTGGTGAATATGTCGGCGACTTGGTCTTGAGACTTCACGTATTCCACTTGCACATCCTTTCTTGCAATACACTCTCTTATGTAATGATAGTGGGTATCTATGTGTTTGCTCCTATCATGGAATACTGGATTCTTTGCTAGAGCTATTGCAGACTTCTAGTCGACATAGATCTCTGTTGGCTCTTCTTGTGGCATGCTTAATTCTTTTAGCAAGTTTCTCAGCCAGATTGCATAACAGACACATGAGGTAGCAGCTACGTATTCAGCTTCGCATGTAGAGAGAGTAACAATCGGTTGCTTCTTCGACATCCATGTGAATGCAATGTCTCCTATGAAGAACACAAATCCAGTAGTGTTTTTTCTATTGTCGGAATCTCCTGCCCAATCACTGTCGCTATATCCAACAAGTTTGTAGTTATTAGAGCTTGAATAGAACAAGCCAAAGTTAACAGTACCTTTAAGGTATCGAAGAATTCTTTTGACGGTCTTCAAATGTGTAGTTGTGGGATTCTCCATGTAGCGACTGACTAATCTGACGGCATAGAGAATATCTGGTCTTGTGCAAGTCAAGTAGCGCAAGCTTCCAACTAAACTCTTGAAAAATGTTAGATCTACACTTTCTCATTCGTCATGCTTGGTTAGTTTAACTCCGCACTCCACTAGTGTGCTTATGGGCTTGCAGTCATCCATTTTGAACTTTTTCAGTATCTCCTTTATGTAGCTTTCTTGGGAGATGAAAATGCCTTCTTCGTTCTGCTTGGCTTCAATGCCTAAGTAGTATGCCATCAGCCCGATGTTGGTCATCTCGAATTCTTTGGTCATCACTCTTTTGAACTCTTCATACATGCTTGGATTACTTCCAGTGAAGATTAGATCATCCACATATAAGCACACAATCAGAATATCTTCATCTTTGACTTCGACGTAGAGAACATGTTCATGAGGGCACTTGATGAAGTTGTTTTCTTAGAAGTACTTGTCGATGCGACTATTCCATGCTCGTGACACTTGTTTTAACCCATATAGGGCTTTCTTCAGCTTCAGAACTTTGTCTTCATGCCATTTGATTTCATAGCCTGACGGTTGCTGAATGTAGACTTCTTCTTTTGGACTTCATTTAGGAAAACAGACTTTACATCAAATTGTTGAATCTTCCATTTGTTTTGAGCTGCCAAAGAAATTAGTAATTGTATAGTTTCTAACCGAGCAACGGGTGCAAATACCTCATCATAGTCGATTCCTGCTCTTTGACTATAGCCCTTCGCCACTAATCTCGCATTGTATCTTTCGACCTCTCCGTTGGCATTCTTCTTTGTCTTATACACCCACTTGACTCCGATGGCTTTATGTCATTTCAGAAGAATGGCGAGTTCCCATGTATCGTTCTTCTGGATTGCTTCAATTTCTTCATCCATTGCTTTTCTCCATTTAGTATCTTGCATTGCTTCTTGGAAGTCAACTGGTTCATAATCAGCAAAGAGATAGAAAAGTGTAGGATTATCGAGTCTTTCAGCCACCTCATAGAGATTTCGTAGACTTCTTGTGCGTTTCATTTAGACTCCCACTTGATGATGTTGATGCTGGTGAAATACCATGATTGGTTGATGTTGGTAAAGCAGGTGGAGTAATGGATTCTTGTTGAACCTCTCTTGCTTGCTCCATCATCCCTTGTTCATTCTCTTCTTCAAACTGAGGAAAGAAGTGAAGATCACCTGCATGAGAGCCAAAATCCCATTCTCTTTCTTCATCGAACGTCACGTCTCGACTGATCACCATCTTCCTATTGTTTGGATTATATAGCTTATAGCCTTTTGAATTTGAGTCATAGCCGATGAAGATGAACTTCTCACTTTTGTCGTCGAGTTTGGTTCTCCTCTCGTCTGGTACATGTACATGGGCTATGCTTCCAAAAACTCTTAGATGGGAAATACCTAGTTTTCTTCCACTCTATGCTTCTTGCAGAGTCTTTCCGCACGCACTTCTTGTTGGAGATCGATTGGATAGGTAGACAACACATGCTACAGCTTCTGCCCACAACTCCTTAGGCAATCTCTTGCTTTTGAGCATGCTTCGAGCCATGTCGAGGATGGTTCGATTTTTTCTTTCCACCACACCATTTTGTTGAGGGGATCTTGGAACTGTCAAAGGTCGACGAATTCCATTAGCTTCACAGAATTCTTGAAATTCCTTTAAAGTGAATTCTTCTCCTTGATCAGATCTCATGGTTTTGATCTTGGAACCACTCTCCTTTTCTACAGCGGTTTTGAATTTCTTGAATACTCCAAAGACTTCTGATTTTTGCTTCAATAAGTATACCCAGGTTTTTCTTGAAAAATCATCAACGAAGAGAAGGAAATAATTATTTTTACCCAAAGAGCCTGGTTTTATTGGACCGCACACATCAATGTGAATGAGCTCGAGTGGCTTCTGGGCTCTTGTGGTCGACTCCTTTGGAAAGCTTTTCCTGAACTGTTTCCCAAGTAAACATCATTCGCAAGCTTGATCAGGGAGACTGATGCACAGTAAGCCTCTCACCATCTCCTTCTTGGATAATAACTCCAGCCCCCAAAGTTAAGATGCCCAAAACGAACATGCCAAAGCCATGATGTGTCTTTGTAACATGTTTTGAGGCACTTTGCAACATCATTTTGAATATTCATAGGAAACATTCTATTCTTTGACAATTTCACCCTGGCAATTAATCTTCCTTTGTCATCTCTAAGAAAAAGGTTATAATTTTTCATGTGAATATAATAACATTTTTCTAAGAGTTGTCCCAAGCTCAAAATGTTGATTTTCATATTAGGCACGTAGTAGACATTTGAAATTAATTGGTGACCGCCATTTTTCAGGGGAATTAGGATGTTACCTTTTCCTTTGATAGGTATTTTGGATTCATCTCCAAAAGAAACGTTGCCACTCACCGATTCATTGAGCTCTACGAACATGTTTCTTCTTCTGTACATGTGGTTGCTGGGCTGGTGTCAAGATACCATGTACAGTCTTGGTCTCCATCATTGTTCTGGCATGCTAGTAGCACAATGCCATTATCTTCATTATCTTCTTTCACATAATGGACCTTCTCATCAGGCCTGTTGCTTGGAGCTCTACATTCCCAAGCATAATACCCAAACTTTTGACAATTGTAGCATTGAACTTGAGATTTTTCATACCTCAAGTTTGAGTGTCCTTTTCCACGACCATTTGTTAAGCTTCCTCCTTTTTCGTAGTTGTTATGATTGTTGAAGTTCCAACCACGTCCACGTCTATGTCCATGTCTGCGACCTCGACCACGACTTCTTTCGTACTGGCTTTTCTCATTATCGAAGCTTTCTTCTTTCTTCTTTGGCTGAACATGCGTCTTGAGGAGCTGCTCATCATTCCCTTGCCTCTTCTTATGTTTCTTTTCATATGCTTGTAGCGAACCCATTAATTGATCTATACTAATTTCTTCCAAGTTTTTAGTTTCTTCAATCGTCACAACAATGTGCTCGAACTTGGGGTCCAACGAGCGTAGTATCTTCTCCATAATTCTAACATCATCTAACTTTTCTCCGTTTCTTTTTAATTGATTGGAAATGGCTAGGACTCTTGAGAAATAATCAGAGATTGATTCAGACCTTTTCATTTGTAGAGATTCGAACTCACCTCTTAATACTTGAAGATGAACCTTTTTCACTTGTTCGGCTCCTTTGTAAGAGGTTTGTAGCTTCTCCTATACTTGCTTGGCAGAGGTTGCACTCGAGACCTTCTCAAAGCCATTGTCATCTAATGCTTGGTAGATGAGGTAGAGAGCCTTCTTGTCTCTCTTTCTTGAATCTTTCAAACTCTCCTTCTGGGGTTGGGACATAGTAGCTTCATCTTCTGGCTCAATGTAGCATTTCTTCACGACTTCCCATACATCGTGTGCTCCTAAAAGGGCATTCATTTTGATACTCCAATTATCGAAGTTGTTGTTGTCGAGCACTGGAACTTGGAAGGTTGTCATAGCGTTGCTAGCCATAGCTCTGGTACCACTTTGTTGGGGCTTAAAAAGACTTCTCTACTTTGGAGACGTTTATCTCACAAAGAAGAATGTAATGCAGCGGAATTGGTATGCAAGAGAAAGAAAGAACACTCAAAGTTTTTACACAATTTTTTTTTTATTCACTCACAAACTAGTACAAGAGGAAACACTCAAACACTCTTACACTTCTTCACTCTTTTCTCACTTCTTGCTCTCTTGGTTGTTTCAAATGGTGTGGATGCCTTCTCCTTTTATAGGCATGGATGGAACCTTGGAGAAGCATGGAAGCATCATGCTAGAGATATCTAGATAATTCCACTACCTTCCTAAGCTAGAATTATCTACATTAATCTTGTATGTTGGTGGAATCCTCACCATTCTTCTAGACTTTTCCACCAACTTGAACTTTGCTAGAATTCTCTAGCATGTGCATAGATCTTTCTTTGTGTATGGGCCGGATCAATTGTCTTGGGCCAACACAAGATTACATTTCAACAACAGAATGTGCTTGAGGACCTTGTTTCTTCATTTAAAAATGCAAGGAATGAAGTTGAGAGTAGTGTGGAAATTAGCTCGAAGAATTTTGTCCGAATTTGGTTGCTAGTGGTGGGAAAATTTCTATTTCATATGTTTGGTTTCCTTCGTTTATTAGTAAGCTCATTGATTTGCCATGCATATAACTTAAACATTGAAGTGTTGAACAATGTAAAAGTCCCACATGGGAAACTTGACAGAATTAAGCTTATAATGGATGGCTCTACAGTTAATTGTATCGAAGTCTTTTGTATAAAATTTCCGACGTATTAGATTGCACAGTTGAAACTTCGATAGAAAGCATGTGCTATATTTTTTTAGGTTTGATTTCTTTCTTTGTAACTCTCAGGACCCCTTGAATGAACCTGGAATCCATAAGTGAAACTTTGGATTCTGGAATCTTTAGACAATGGAAGACGTCATTTTTCACAAACGTTCTGGTGTCATATAAGGAATACACTGTAAAGGAAGTTTTCCCGAAGATTGGACTGGAGTTGAAATTAAGGGGAGGAACAATTGTACCATGAAATGTTGAAGTCGGCTCGATTTCTGATATGCTGCAGGAAAATGTGAAGTTGAAATGGGACAACTTCTTGTGCTGTAAACCTTTTTCTAACATGAAACGAAATTACTGCATGCAAGCTGCAAGCCTTTCACTATTGAAATAACGAACCGTTTTCCGCTTCGTTGTAAACCTATGTAGTATTAGTTAAGTGCTTATTGTGAGAGTGATTTGCTTTGCTTAATTTTATAATATCAGGATATCAACTTTTGCTTGAGTATGTACCATTTAAGATTCTACCCTAACTTCTAATAAGCTAATGCAAGGTCTTTTAATTTTTTGATGACGAACAACACTCAATATCACATGTTAAAAATCCAAATTTTTATACGTTATTTTTGTCCTCTAGTTTGATTCTTAAACTATGAGAGGGCTCGTACTCGTACAATTTATATATGGCTAGTTAAGGACAATTTCCATTTCCAGGTTTATTCTCCTCCCTCAATTGCATTTTCCCTTACACTATAATTCATTTGCTGAGAGTTTGTACCTCGAATGGTTAACAATATAATGTTTACTCTTTCACTCGAAGTTATATAAACAATTCTCCCTTTCTTGCACAAAGCTAATTTTATTCGTTATCAAAACCCTCCAGCGAGGTTAATTAGCAAAATGGTAAAAAGTCCAGAGAAAAGGAAAAGGATCATTGCCGGATTCTTTTCCTAGAGATCCTAGGGATCCCTCGACCATGACTGTTCATCGGACATCATCAGTCAATTTTCGTTAGGTACTATTTATATTTAATTTTAAATTTTAAAATTTGAAATGATTTCTGACCGCACAATGTATGATGAACGGTCACGATCACGGGATCTTTAGGATCCCTAACAAAAGAATCCGGCGAGGATCCTTTTCCTAAAGAAAAAAACCCTCCGGCAAGGTTTGTCACCAAAAGAAAAATAAAAATTATATAACCCTCCAGCAAGGTGTCTCTAAAATGAAAAAGGAAATGGAAAAACGCCCTCCAGCAAGTTGCCATTTTATAAAAAGAAACTAATGAAAATGACTTTAAAATTTTGAGTTTTACCAGGATTGACTTTTTAATGTAAAAGTGTGGTTTTTCGTTAAAGTAAACAGTACCTCGGTTTTTTTTGTTAAAACTCCCTTTTATAAAACCTCAAAAGGCAATGCAGAGAGTAAAAATTAGGGGTGGGCACTTGAACCCAAAAACCGAAACCAAAACACGAACCAAATCGAACTGCACTGAATGGTTTGGTTTTGCAGTTTCAAAATGGTTTCAGTTTGAAACCGAACTGAATGAAGGAAAAACGGTTTGGTTGCGGTTCTGGCCATCTAAAACCGAACCAAAATCGAAACCACATAAAATGTTAAATTCTAATTCGTTATTTTATTGAGTCCATACATTTAGTATGAATGCAACCACATCATAACATGACCACATAATCTCTTTCTTTTCTTTCTTCTAGTTGTAGTCTATAGACTCCGTACTCTTTCCTTCTTATTTGCTGCTCTCGGTCTCCCAATACTCTCTCCCACTCTCTTTTATTTTGGGTCAGTGATGATGTTAATGTTTTTGCTCTTGTTGTGTTCAAATTGGCTGACAGCTTTGAGCTTCACGTTCATGCTTTTTGTTTGTGTGCTTTGGAAAATGGTAGCTTGAGGAGAAACTATACGAAACGATAAAATGATAGCTTGAGAAGCAACTATACAAAATGTTATAGTTCAAAAAGATCAATGATTTCTCATCCATTGGTTTTATATTTACAACGTGTAAGGTTTTCCTCAAGTATCAGCTTCTCAAGTCCGTTCACAAGTTCAAAGACTTTCTAAACATTCGGCTAGTAAGTGTGTATAAGAAAAGGGAAAGACAAATGTTTGAAACTTGAATGATGCAAAATAAGTTGAAACACTAGAACTTTTTTATTGAATTGAATGAATGCTATATTGAAGCCTGCTTGATTGAATTTTAATATTGTATGCATCCTTGAACAATCAGTAATAGAAGTGTATATCAAAGGAAAATGAAATAAGATACAATTAGGTAACCATGATAGTTTTTTCAAATAATGAAACCAAACGAAAACCGTTTAAAACCAAACCGAACCGAATCAAATGGTTTGGTTTCATTTCGATTTAGCCTCAAAACCGCACCAAATCAAACCATAAAAACTTGCGATTTTGATTTTGGTTTCACTCGCACCAAACCAATCCGCGCCAACCTAGTAAAAATATATAGTGAAAGAACTGCCGATTGATCACCCCAATTCTTCATCTTCATCCATTTCTGTTCTATAAAGATTTCAACTTTCTATCTGCCTCTGTGTATTGATTACTGGGTAAGCTCCCCTTTCTTCTCTTTCCTCTCTCTCTCTCTCTACTTATAAATTGTTTGACTTATATATATGTTTTGCTCCAAGAAAGTGGTAAATAATGATTACCCAGTTGATCAATTTCTTAGCAAAGAACCCTAACATGATCAGATTCTCACTTTATTAGCTCAACCCTTCTTTTAATTTTTGTAATTGTTTCCGAATACAAATGAAAGGTTTCAATTTTCTCAGAAACCAATTGAAGCAAATGGAATTAATTTAACCAAGAAACTTAGAGATAAGTCTGATATTCTTCAATAAACATGAGAAAGAACACTTCTTGCTACATAAATATGCGTACTCTGTTTTAAATTCTTTTTTTTCTTCGGTTGGCCTCATTTCGATCTTTCTTTTTAGGCATAAGTGCTTGTTCTACAATGGCTTAGGTTCCACCACACAAGCGGCACTCGAAGGAACCGGGGAGGCCATTGCTGACTCCAGAGCTGCTTGCTCCTCCATTCAAGAAAAACTTAAACGTCAAGCCATATAATAAGTCTAATGTGGAATGGACTGTAAAAATAGTTTATGCAGATCATTCTACATCGAGATGGCTCACCATTGGTTTGGATGACGAGAACCAATTTCTGCCTTCTGTTAATCTTATGCCCATTTACTTGGAGTCCACTGAGCCAAAAGTTGGAGAAAACCGTCTAGCTTTAATCAATACTAGTCTAGATAATGGTTGGTACTCTAATATTTCTTTTTAGTGCATTAATCTTGTATGTTGTTACTTGGGTTGTGGATATGTATGGTTTTTTTTTTTTCATGATTGATATGTGACAGAAGGTGATGAGGTGAAATGGAATTTGCCAAGGAGTCCTGGGGTATCTATAACAGAAAATGTGCTGGAAGACTTGGTTTCTTCTTTTAAACAAGTGAAGAATGAAATGAAGTGCGCAAAGCTCAAAGAAGTAAATCCTACTTTGATTGCTAGAGTTGGGAAAGTACTTTTGCGTAGGTTAGATTTCTTCCTTATATGATTCATTGGTTGGCTATTGAGCCTATTGTGCCATTCATTTAGTGATTGTTTAATCCGATTATCCTTTTTACCTTTATGTTGTTCTTTTATCCGCCTCAGAATACTGGTTGAAGTAGAACAAATAATAGTCCATACTATGATAAAATGTTACATTTGGCATTTTAGTTAAGAAGGTAGGATGCCAAGTTGGACAGTGAAGCAGGATTCTAAAACTCTGCCCTTGGTTTGCGATACCTGATACAATATTATTTGGTATTGATGCTTATTTTGGTATTATTTCGATACTTCTACACAGACAGATGTATAACAATTTTTGTTGAAATCTTTGAATCAGGAGCCCTTCAATTGACATGGAATCCATCAGAAAAAATTTGTGTCCTGAAATCTTGAAACAATTGAGGAAATCATTTTATACAAACATTCCTGTTTCATATAAGGAAAATATTGTGAACGAAGTTGTCCCGAAAATTGGAGTTGATTTCGAAGAGGAGAAAGATACATTCCAAATAAAGGTATTTGATTCCGAAAATTGGAGTTGATTTCGAAGAGGAGAAAGTCACCTTACTGAGTTCTGAGTATATGCTTTCCACAATTCTGTCTTTGGCTATTGAATCACTCATCTATGTCCTTCTCGTATAGTTGTCTGATTCCACCAGACCAGATGCAACTCTCTCCTGCAAATGCTGTGTAATGAAAGAACATGTAAAGCTACAACTCTACAAGGCAAGTTTTTCTATTCCTGCCAACTAAATTGGATGAAATGGTATATAATGATTCAGTTTCATGATTGAGTTGTCATGATACTGATTAAGTATAATCTACTGTGCTTCTAAATATTAGGGTTTTATAACAAAAGTAAACGTTAAACGGGTGAATGTGATTAAGCTTTCCAATTTTTGGAACAATGTGTGAACAGCATTTCCACATCATTAATAGTTCCTTAACTCTTCCCTCTTCCCTGTTGCTTGGCGTAGAGTATGTTTGCTAAGACTTACATTGCAATGCCAAATTTCTTTATTTTAGGTTGAACTGAATCAACTGCGTAACATGGTCATGGACATTTCATGCACTACTAAGAGTCTGGTCCTGAGACTAATGCTATGCACGAAGAGACTCGTAACAGATCTGACTGTAAGCTGCTTCACCCAGTACCTTTTGGAAATTTACATTTCTATTCCTTCTTGTTTCAGCAAAGCAATTAGTTATAACCTATTTATCATGGAGCCACAATCAAAACAAAGAATATAAAATTTTCTGTAAATGTAACCGGACGATGAGGTTTAACCATGGATCAACTGCTGAACTTATGCAGCTTGGAATGTGGTTCTGTAATCATATGAATCGTTGCTATTTCAGGATGATGAGATGCAAAGCATTAGGGATCTGATTAATTCGGCAATTCTCGATCCATATGTGAAGGGTGGGTTGAGGTGGCCTCTGGGAAAGGAATCTTCCGGAGATAAATATAAAGTTGTTGGGGTTTGGCACGTAATAGCTAATACGTATAAAAATTCATCACTGAGACTGAAAGTAAGACATGCTGATCGATTCGATTTTAGAACCTTAACTGGGGAAGCTACTTGGGAGACAAGTCTGATGCTGAAAAAGGTCATGTCAATGTTGCAGGTTGTTGATGCACAAAACCCGAGGTCTTGGAACAACGTAAATCCGACCGTGAATCTGCATGAAATGTAAATAACACAAGATATATTGTGGTTCACCCCAAGGTTTGGGCTACGTCCACACTGATTATGTATTTATCTGAGGGAGAGAGAGCTCTGAGAGTGAGAGCTTTGAGAGGGAGGAGAGGGCCTAGGAATTGGCCTCTCCCAATTGTGAGAGTGAGGGGTCCTTTTATAGAATAAAGACTCATCACTTATTACATATTTGCCCCTTCCTTTATTACATAATTACATTTAAGTCCCCCTCGTATTTAGGCCATAAATATGATATAAACAGTAGTCCCCTAAGTTTTCAGTCAAGAGAGTCTTTTGGTTGAAGATTTGAAATTCAGTCCATGTGTGGGCCGAAGTAACTAGATGTTGTCTTGAACTGATGCTCGATATGAGGCGGTGCTCAATCTGAAATGATGCTAAACTAGAAGTAGCACATGCTGCGAGGCTGCTCGGCTCGTGGCTTATGTTGTCTTGGTTGGCTCGACTTGTGGCGTATGAAGGTGAGGGAGTCTTTTTTATAGAATAAGGGCTCGCTCCTCAATACATAAATGATGGGCTAGAGTTGATGCTCGCGGCGATGCGGTTGCTCAGTAGGCGGCGATGCTCTCTAATGGTGATGAGGGGGTCTCTTTTATAGAATAAGGGCTCGCTCCTCAATACATAAGTGATGGGTTAGGAGTGATGCTCGCGGCGAGGCGGTTGCTCAATTGGCGGCGTTGCTCTCTAATGAAGGTGAAGGAGTCCACTTTATAAAATAAGGGATTGCTCCTCAATACATAAGTGATGGGCTAGAGCGATGCTGGCGGCGAGGCAGTTGCTCAGCTGGCGGCGTTGCTCTCTAATGAAGGTGAGGGAGTCCCTTTTATAAAATAAGGGTTCGCTCCTCAATATATGAATAATGGGTGCTCTCTAATGAAAGTGAGGGAGTCCATTTTATAGAATAAGGGCTCGCTCCTTAATACATAAATAATGGACTAAATCCCCCAAGTATTTTTCATGAGGCCTAGTTGAGGCCCAATATATGGTACATAATGTAGTCCCCCAAATCTTCGGTCAATAGAGTCTGTTGTCTGGAGACTTTAAATTGAATCCATGTATAGGCCGAAGTGGCGGTTGTTCGGAGGCGGTATTTGTATACCCTGCACTGAAGCTTTGTAGGTGAAGCTTTGCAAGTGAAGTTTTGAAGCTTGAGCTCTGTAAATGAAGATTTTGAAGTTTGAGCTTTTGTAAATGAAGCTTTTGAAGCTAGAGCTCTGTAAATGAAGCTTTTGAAGCTAATTGACATGAGTGATGCTCATGAATGTTTATGTTGATTGACATGAGTGATGCTCATGGATGTTGTCATGAGTGATGCTCATGAATGTTAACATGAGTGATGCTCATGAATGTTGACATGAATGATTGTCATGAATGTTTATGTATGATTGTCATGAGTGATGCTCATGAATGTTTATATATGAATGACATGAGTAATGCTCATGTATAATTTGGGGTACTGGGCGTATTTCTGATCACCTGTTGGTGGCATGAAGGGGAGTACAGGTTGTACATTTTATCACCTGGTTAGTGGCATGAAGATGAGTTCATTCTTCACCTGGTTGGTGGTATGAGTGGCAAGTTGCCAAATAATCGTGGAGTACTGGGCGTACTTTTGGTCACCTGGTTGGTGGTAATAGCGGCGGGTTGCCGAATAATTGTGGAGTACTGGGCGTACTTTTGATAAGGGCTTATGGGCCTTCGCTCTCTACAACATGCCAACCTACTTATTTTGGGCTTTGCCGTTTTTTTTTAACCCTCTAATGAGGTTTTTACAGATGTCTCCGAAAGATAAAATAAATTACATCATTCAGAAATAACAAAAATAAATCACATTATTCTGATGGGATGTTTATTCCTCACTTTTGCTTTCTACTTTTACTTTTCTCTTTTGCTTTTGCTTTCTGCAATTATCTCAGTGGGTAGTCATGCTTTCTGTTTTTTCTCCTTTTTTTCTGTTTTCTGCTTTTGTTTCCCATTCCATTTCCAGACATCCTTTTGCTTTATTCTTTTTTCTTTTCTGCTACACCTCTCTCTGTCTCTTCACCTAGCAGACAAAATGAATCATGATGGAAATAATAATAAGCAGCTTAGCTTTTTAGAGTGGGCATCCACGAACGAAATCTGCCCCTTCACAGTATGGGTCGTACAGGGTGTTGAAGAAAAATGCAGTTGATGGAGACAGAAGGTTCTTGATATGCTGCTCAAGAGCATTGATGTCTTTGCCAGAAGGATCCTCAGCAACAAAGCAATCATCGTCGATGGTGAAGATGTACTTTTTCTTGGAGACCATGTAGCTGAAGCATCTGCAAGCAGGGTCCTTGAACGAGATGCAAGACGCCTTGGGACCCAGAATCCGGTTGATGTCGTTGCGGTTGTAGAGCTCGTAATCAAAGCCTTCCGGGACCTTGATTTCCTTCGACGGGTCGCCGTCTTGGACGATGATGAGGTGGTACTGCTGGAAGAAAGGCCTCCAGATCTCGAGGAAATCAAGGTTTCGGATGGTGGGGATAACGATGTCGAGCTTGTCTTTTAGCAGAGGGGTCGGGGCGACCTTGCTGTACTCCGCCATGGCTGCAGCTGCTTTTCAGTTACGGAGGGAAAGAGGGAGAGATGGGTTGGAGTTCAGAGAGAGCGTTGGTTGGGAGTGTCGGCTCTAGTGGCGTCGGAGACGACGCGGTGGATCTCGGCGCCGGCGAACTGGGCCTGGGCCAGGCCTTCTTGGGTGCTGAAGGAGAGCTTTGATCCTCGGGTTGACGTGGCCAAACTTTGAACTTGAAGTGGCATCTCCCCAATTGAGTGCAGAGCGCTGCAGCCCTTGCTAATGGTGAATTCAAATTAACGTATGTGTGCAGATCAATCAAGTTGGACTTGACTATTGGAGGACTTCAAATCCTGCTTGTTTTGTTTCCTGGTGAAAGCCAGCTAGCTGCTTCATCTGCATCTGACTATGTAATCAGTGAGATGGATCCACCAAGACTACATAAAAAACACCTTATAACTTGTACTCTTGGCTTTTGCAGATTCACGACGGAGGTGAAAAAATGAAAGAGAACCGACACAACTTTTCGTATCGTTTCTCACAAACGGCGCCAAATGTTGATGCACAAAATCGGAGGTCTTGGAACAACGTAAATTCGACCGTGAATCTGCATGAAATGTAAATAACACAAGATATATCGTAGTTCACCCCAAGGTTTGGGCTACGTCCACATTGATTATGTATTTATCTGAGGGAGAGAGAGCTTTGAGAGTGAGAGCTTTGAGAGGGGGAGAGGCCAATTGTGAGGGTGAGGGGTCCTTTTATAGAATAAGGACTCCTCACTTATTACATATTTGCCCCTTCCTTTATTACATAATTACATTTAAATCTCCCGAGTATTTATACGAGGTCTAAACATGAGTCCCTAAATATGGTATAAACACAGGTAAGAGTTTCCTTTTCTCTGGGACAATTTTTTTTATTTCATGTACTGAAAGAAAAGATTTATTTGAGAAGGTCTGTCGTGTGCTGATATCTCCCTGTCTTTCAATTTTCAGGAAGAGAATGTTGAAGTCAGCTCAATTTCTGAGGTACTCAAGGAAGATGTGCAGCTGATATGGGATAACTTCTTGAGCTCTGAACGTTTTCTAACAAGAAATTGCATGTTGTAAATCAATGATCACTTTCTATGCGACGTGTACATATCTGTCTACATCCTGAGTTTTACGTTCAACTTTCGGCATTGTTTGATGAATAATTAGTAACTGTTCTAATGATTTCTTGCAATCCTGCTAGCTATGTGTATCTTGGATAGTTGATGGTTAATGAAATTTTTGCGATTTTACATTTTGATGACTTCATTGCCAGTTAATGCTTCGGTTCAGGTGCTTTCTTACAACACAAGACATTTATATAAAAGAACTAATCTGCTTTTTGCTATATGATTGTTCTGGATTGCACACTGTTGAAAATATATACAAATAGACAGGGAATTCGTTTAGGTTAAACTATCGGAATTGACGAATTTCGGACCACTGTCTCGCCTTGCTAGAATGGAACTTGTAGGGAGAGATTTGTGCGGGGAAATTCCACCAAGGAATTTCGGCTAGGGAAACAAAGGAATGGCTGCTCTATTTCTCTACCCCTAACCCTCCCCATATGGCCTCTATTATAGTGGTCATGTAAGGCTTAGGCTGTAGAAGAATATGCTTGCTCACCAAGCCAAATCCCACCATCCTTGGCATATTCAAAGGGAGAATATCTCTTGGTTATCAATGATATTTCCTTAGAAATATTATTCCAATCCACCTACTAATTTGGGTGGATATTTATTTAATTAATATTAAATAACTCTAACACACACAAGACACAACCAATTCTTCACTTACACCTACACAGCAAGGCTTCTATTCCTAAAGTTATTGTTGAATTGTAATCTTATCTTGGCCCAAGATAATTGATCCGGCCCATATACAAAGAAAGATCCATGCAGATGCTAGAGAGTTATAGCAAATTTAAATTGGTGGAATTCATGCATAAATATCTAAGGTTTTTTGTAGAAATATCTAGAATCTTGTACAATTGTGTGGTTGTTAAGCATTAACTAGAAAGTTCTAGCAACGTCAAAGTTGGCAAACCTTGCCTATAAATAGGTGAGGTGCTAAGCTATGTGATGTAACAACCAAGAGAGCAAGTAGTGAGAAGTGAGAGTGCCAAGTGAGAAGTGAGAAGAAGCAACAAAGCTTCTAAGAATGTTTGAGTGTTTCCTCTTGTACTAAGTTTGTGAGTGAATAAAAATCTTGTGTAATACTTTGAGTATTCTTTCTTTCTCTTGCCTATCAATTCCGCTGCATTACATTCTTCTTTGTGAGATAAACATCTCCAAAGTAGTGAAGCCTTTTTAAGCCCCAACAGTTATTACCATCTACTGTTTACATATGAGATATGCACTATGGATAAACAGAAAATTAAGGCTAGAATTATATGAAATCTTCAATCTTTCTTGAGCTGAAACAGTGGGAACTATACGTGTTCATCGTTTGATTCATAGACATCCGTAGTCTGCTTAAGTTCATCTGACCTTGAATTTTTGTTCACACTGCCCGTCAAATTTGGACGGTTGGTGGAGCTCAACTTCTTCATCTCCATAGTACTCTTTTTCACTTCGACATCTTTCCCTGAATTCTTGTATGTCATGTATAGGATCATCTGGGCGATGCCAAATAGAAACCCTAACACGTTTGGTAACTGCGCTCATCCGATAAATGTTCGTGTCAGATTTCGAAAATTAGGGTTAGCAAGCCTCAAAATTCCAAGAAATGAAATTGGAAATTGGTACTTACTGCAATGTAGTAATCCTTTGTGAATAGTCCGTAGAAGAACCACATGGTGGCACAAAGTGTCAGGAAAAGGGACAAAGAAAATGGCATGAATTCCACACTTTTGGTTCTTATTACTTGCCTCTGCCGGAATGTAAACATGTCAAATGACAGTGATTGCCATAATTCTAAATTTAAAGAAAAAAAGAGATTTATCATTTAACTAGTTAATTAAGTACCATAATGCTTAGAGGAGCAGCAAATACAGCAATGTTAAACACGGCACAAATCCATCCAACAGCGCAAACGCGCGCTGTCCCTCCAAGGAGGAAGACGGTGACTGCCAGCACCAACCCGAAAGCGGCTACATTTACTAGCAGGATCAAACTCAGTGTAGTAATCTGCGAGCCATGATCAAAGTATAAGCATTTATCCAATTTAAATAGCATACATATCTGCATATCTGTTTTCTTCAGTATTCCCTAACAAACAATAAAACAAAAAGAGACATGCATAATGTATGCCTCTGACCTTGTCCTTCTTGGATGCGTATACAATGTAGAGGATGAGGTAAGTAACTTCGATAACGATTCCGATGGCGTTGATGCTGACGATCAAATAAGCATTTGTCTTGAGGACTCCATAATACAACAATAGAGTTGCACTGAGTAGGGCAACCACGTAAGGTATGGATTGGAACCCTTTCGATGATTTCTTCTTGTATATTGTGTAAAACGTTGGTCTGCACACAGAGAGAGAGAGAGAGAGAGAGAGAGAGAGAGAGAGAGAGAGAGTTACGCTAATGCAACTTATTCATAAAGATGTGAATTAGGGTTTAAGTACGTGGTTATTTGTTTAAAGTAAAGGGTCTTACATTGGCGCCAAAAATACCATGAATGATACAATGTTACCTGTGAAACCATGACAATATTCCAAAGCTTGTGTTAGAATTAGATAACAGGAATAATATCGTAAAACAACTTGAAAATTTTAGATTTTTAAAGAACTTTTTTAGAAGAATGAAGTTTGAGTGAGCATTTTAATTAATTACCTACTTAATTGTATATAACCATATCTGAATAGAAGAGAGAAAGAAAATTGATATACACAATTATATATTTGCATACCTAAGAGACCGAATACGAAAGCCAGTTGTTCGGTATTCAAGAACTGCATTCTGCTGCTGATGATTGACGAATATTTATGTTTTAAATTTGTAGTTTTTTCCCTTCTTTTTCTTGTGAAGCTTTTTTCAGCACCTTTGTTTGCAGTAGTTAATTCGACACTGCAAAAAAGCTTAAGGATTCCATTTTTCAGGTACCCTTTTATAGCAAGGTATAAGTTAAAAAGTTAGGCAACTCATCAACTACGTGACAAACTGAGACTGAAATGAAACTTCCATCTTCGTTCACAGCTTATCTATGATGATAAGTAACTAATTATATGTGATTGAAGTACCTAACTGGGAGTCCTAAACCATGTAATAGGTGGCTTGGTTATTTTGCATGGCATCCATGAGTTGCCCAGATATTGATGTTGCATATGGGAAATGAAAATACTCACTTATCATACCGTATTCAATTAACTAACTGCTAGCCTAACTCAATTAGAAGTAACATAACTTAATATAAAAAAAAAAATTATTGACCAAAAAAAAAAAAACTTAATATAAAATTATAATTTACTTTTGTCAAGTATCCGATATGTGACTCCTTACATTCTTCAAAAATGAAAGCTTAGAAAGATTAAATAGTAAATACCATCTTAATTACGGTGTTGCTCCATTTTTTTTTTTTTTACTTTTGGTCCTTATGTTTTTAGTTTGGATAAACTTTATCATTATGCTATCTTTTAACAATCTTGGTCTCTTTTGCTTAGCTACGCCTCTGCGTGCTATGCGCGTGTAAAATAACACTTAAAGTTAGACAAAAAGAAAAAAAAACAAAATAGTTAAGGAATTAAAACATAATGACTAAATTGGCTAAATAAAGAATTTCAAGTAAAACGCAGAGATTTAAAAGATATTTAATTCAAATTAAGAATAACATTTTGTCCACTATGCACATAAATGGCTCGTATGTGAAGTTCTTTTAAATGACTGAAAGTGATATTATATAAAATAATTTTAAAAACAATCCTTAGTAAAAATGCAATTTAATCCTAAAAAAGCACTTAAAGTGCTTCCTGTAATTAAGAAGCACATAATTGGTGTTTCTTGCAGAATGCACTCAAATACTTTTAGAATCCAAAAATATTTTCTCTAAAAGTGCTTTTAGTCATTTAAAAACACTTAATAAATGAGCTAAAAGTGTTCAACAACACCATTCTCTCTAAAATTATATTTAAATATCTTTAAATTTTAATGATTAGGGAAGTGTGATCTGCCATTTTAGAGGACACTCTTCTGCATATTTTATTAAAAGGGATGTGATATCCACATACATATTTTTACTTCTCACAAACTCTTCTAATTTTTAATCGTCAGATTGAATAAACTGAAGAATATCAAATAATAACAATTAAAAAAAGTATGAAAGAAGTAAAAAAACAGCGTGCTAAATTAGGAACTTCAGCTTTAAACAAAGATGGGAACATCCCAATTTCGACGCAAATATTGGATCCTAGCTAGCTAGAAAATACCCATTTATGATGTGACAGTTGGAAGACTACCAAATTTTAACAATCAACTACTACGGGTCGAGGCTTCTTAATTGTTTGGTCTGCCCTACAATTATCTTTTATATGCACGACGTTGATTGAAGAAAGTTGAGGTAATATCGAAAATAGTTTAGCTTATTTATGAGTTTATGTAAGGTCCATTTTTTAGTAATGTGTGATTTATTCTCAACACGTTTCTTTATGTTTGGTGAATTTCAAGTTTAACATGAGGACAACATAAATAGAGTGACGTAGAGTATGTGTGGCCGTTAGATTTCATATATGGGACAACCTGCTCTAATACCAAGAAGAAAGTCAAGGTTTTATTGTAAAAGTAATAGCCAATATGGAAGTAGCATAATTTACTTATAAGCTCATGCAATGTCTCTCCTCCTATCAATCTGAATTCACTCTCAACACACCCCCTCATGTATAGTGTGTTGAGTGTATGAATCTCACCTCGGGTAAATTAAGGACATTTTATGTGCTTATAAATAATTAAGCTACTTCTCATATTGCCAATTGATTTTATGATGAAACTTCAACTTCTTCATAATATCAGAGCAAGTTGTCTCACATGTAAGCCCTAACAACCATAACTTTATGTCAACCCGATTTGTATTATCCACGTGCTAGGCTTGAAAATTAGCCACAGTTAGAAGACGTGTTGAGAATAAATTCTACATTAATAAAAAAATGAACCTTACATGTGTTTATAAATAATTGAATTACTTCGTATAAAGCTAATTATTTTATGGTGAAATTCTAACTTTCATCACTGATGGAACAGTTCGAGGCTTCTAGCCAAGAGAAATACCATCAAACGACATTTCAAATTAGGCCAAAAGTCAAATTTGTACTTGTAGTTTAGGTTTTATGGTTTCAATTTTGTTAACTTTATCAGTAATGAAGCCACAGTATACTTAAAGATAAAATTGGTACAAAAAATAAATGTACCGCAATCAAGTTCTTCAAAGATAAATTTACAGAAATGAAAAGTACTCAAGAAGAAACAATCATCATATTAATGAGGGAATTGGTATTTTAAAATTCTCACTATGCACTTTAAACTTTCTGCAAGAACTGCAAAATAAAATTTTTCGAATGCCAATAAAATTTTCCATTAATTAGGCCGTCCATGATGTTTATCTTAGAAGCTACATTATATACACCTAGATGATCACTCAATATCCATTTCCATTTAAACACAGAGACGGCTTTTACAACACTTTCTATAACTGGGTTGTTTGCTTGCCCTCAACCTTTCCGTAATTTAGTAACATAGCGTGGAATTTTAAGCACCACACACACTCATGCATCTATATATTAACTAGGTTTCATCCCAAATAAGGGGTTAATATTTGCGGAGGATAAAATTCGGTCTCGACAAGGACCCATCGCGAGTTGTCCAAATGGATGGATCATGGAAGGTCACTATAAGGTTCTTTGGCATAAGTCCAAGAGCGGTAGGCTAAACCAAAAGACAAGTGATTAGTGGCCCACCAATATCATTAGTCCATTCTCACACTCCGTGCAATGAGAGATTTTTCAGTGTGACTGTCACACGAGGTGGTACACCACATGTCTCTATATAATGGGTTATGTGTGTTAAAAGGTTAATAACTTAAAAATTAACATTTTCCACCACTTGCATAAAAACACTTGATGTATCATCCGTATTCCCGTTACAACTAAAAATTTCTCCTGTGGAAGACTTGGAGGGACAAACAATTAACCCACGTGCACCATCATGTTGGTGACGGAGGCATATTCTCTGCCCTCTCACTTCCCGTGTCATCCTGTTTGTGTGATCACGGTTAAGCTATATCAATATTTTATATTATTTTTTTGGGTAAATTACATAGTAGCCCCTCAGGTTTGAGGTCTATTGCAATCTTATACAACATCTTTAAAACATTTCACTTTCATACCTCAAATACTATTTTATTTCAATTTCATACAACCGTTACATTTTCCATCCATGGATCTGTTAAATGCTGACGTGGTTGCCACATATATGCCACGTGGCTGCCAAATGTTTGTCATGTGGCAAATAAAAATAATTTTTTAATTTCGGGACAATTTTTATTTTTATTTTATTTTTCCTTCTCTTTCTACTTCTTCTTCCTCCTTCTTCTGGGTTCGGTTTTTTTTTTCTTTCTTCTTCTTCTTCTTCTTCTGCTCTTCTTCTTCTTCCTCCTTCTTCTTCTGGGTTGCAGGGGGTTCGGTCCCTTTTTTTTATTTTTTTCTTCTTCCTCCTCCTCCTCCTCTTTCTTCTTCTCTTCTTCTTCTTCCTTCTTCTTCTCTTCTGCTTCTTCCCCCCAGCGACCCACATCCCTGAAGAACCCAAAAACTTGCAAGAAAGAAGAAGAAAAAAAAATTTTCAGGTTTTTAAAAAAAAAATTAAAAATTTATTTTATTTGCCACGTGGTAGACCTTTGGCAGCCACATGACATATATGTGGCAGCCACGTCAGCATTTAACAGATCCATGGATGGAAAATGTAACGGTTGTATGAAATTGAAATAAAATAGTACTTGAGGTATGAAAGTGAAATGTTTTAAAGATGTTGTATAAGATTGCAATAGACCTCAAACCTGAGGGGTTACTATGTAATTTACCCTATTTTTTTTATAGATATAATAAGACAAAAAAGAATAGTAATATATGTAAACCAATTTACAAATATATCAGATAAGAAGAAGATTGATAGGAAGAGAGAGATGAGATAGAAAGAATACTTGGAGAGCAATAGATATCTGAATTGTATTGTATATTTCTTATTCATTTCACAACTGTTTCATTACAAAGGATATTTATACTATCTTAGATAGCTTCCTAACTAAGCTATCTTATAACAACCTTATAACTGCAATACTAATCTCTTGACATTTGGCAACATCTTAGCTATTCATATAATACTCCTAACATCCCCCCCTCAAGCTCAGGAGCAGAGAAACTGAGCCTGAGATTGTTGCAATGGCGCTGAAACAAAGGTGCAGACAACCCCCTTGTGAAAATATCTGCAAATTGCTCACCAGAGGATACAAAATGCACTTGCAGAAGTTGTTTGGCAACCCTTTCTCTCACAAAATGTATGTCAACCTCTATATGTTTTGTCCGTTGATGTTGAACATGATTCAATGTTAAGGCTATAACTGAAAGATTATCACAATACAAAGTTGGTGTATCAAATACTGAAACCTACAGAAATGCCAACAACTGTTTAATCCAATCAATCTTAGCTGTTGTAGAAGATAAGGCCCTATACTCGGCCTCTATGGATGACCGAGATACAGTTTGTTGTTTCTTGGAGGACCAGGATATCAGAATCGAGCCGAGGAAAACAACCAAACCAATGGTGGATCGCCTATCATTAGGATCCCCTGCCCAATCTGCATCACTAAAAGCTTTAACATCCAAACCGCCCTTAACATATCGAAGACCACATCCCTGTGTTGCCCGAAGGTATCTAAGAACTCTCTTGACGGCCAGAAAATGAGATTCCATGGGTGCTTGCATAAATTGACTCACTTGATGAACTGCAAAGGCAATATCGGGCTGTGTAAAAGTGAGATACTGAAAAGCACCCATAAGACTTCTATACAATGCTGGATTGTTATATGGTTTCCTATCATCTTTCAATAACTGATTGTAAGGTAAATAGGGAGTGGCACAGGGCTTGGAAGACAACATTTCTGACTTGGTGAGAAGATTTGTTACATACTTATCTTGAGACAAAAAAATCCCATTTGATTGCTGCACAATCTGTATACCTAGAAAGTAATGCAATGGTCCTAAGTCCTTAATATCAAACTCATGTGCCAAGGCATGAATAACATCAGTAACACATTGACTTGCACTACCTGTGATGATTATATCATCAACATACAATAAAAGAATCACAATATAATCACCAGCATGCTTGACAAATAGTGAAGAATCAGAATAAGTGGACTGAAATCCCAATGAAGTTAGAAACTTGGTAAATCTGTCATTCCATGCCCTAGGGGCCTGTTTCAAACCATATAAGGACTTATGGAGCTTGCAAACATAATCCTCATGTTTAGAATCATGGAAACCAGGAGGTTGAGACATATATACCTCTTCTTGAAGAATGCCATGTAAAAAGGCATTTTTCACATCTAATTGTCTTAAACACCAGCCATAGTGTGCAGCCAGAGTAATAACTAGTATCACAGTGGTTGGTTTAACCACATACCTGAAAGTCTCCCCATAATCGATACCTTCTTCTTGATTAAACCCCTTGGCAACTAATCTGGCCTTATATCTCCCTATAGATCCATCAACATTCTTCTTTATTTTGAACACCCATTTACAGCCTACTAAATTTTTGTGAGGAGGAAGAGGTACCAAGGACCAAGTACCTTGATTATGTAGGGCTGAGAGTTCTTCTTTCATAGCTTCACACCACACAGAAGATGTCAAAGCAGATTTATAGGTAGCAGGTTCTACTTTAGTGAGATCAACCCCTCCATGTTCATGTATCACAGACATGAATGCAGTCTTCGTAGAAATACCACTCTTCGATCTAGTTTGCATTGGATGCCAATTGAATGATGGAACATAAATGACTACTTGGAGTTGGTCAGGCTGGAATTCAGGTACCACAGGAACAGAAGAGGATAAGGATTGATCTGCAGTGCTACTAATGGGTGCAGCTTCATTGAGATCACCAGTGAGAGTATGGTGACTTGATGTTGCATATGGCATAGACAGACTAGATCCATTTGACAAACTATTGGTAGTGATAGGGTGACTCCTAGTGTCTAATGAATTATTTGGAGCAGACTGTGAGGAATGAGACTGCATCAAACTAGGAGAAGAAGCAGATGACATAACCATCACATTATCATTGTTTGGTACCAAAACAGGGTGAGAACCATGTGAGGAAAGTACTGGAGAAATGACTGGTTTATAAAAAGACACGAGGTTGGAATAAGGAAATTCAAATTCATCAAAAATTACATGTCTTGATATATAAACCCGTTTCTTAGCCACCTCAAAACATATGTACCCTTTAAACTTAGAAGCATACCCCAAGAAGACACACTTTGTAGTTCTAGGTTGAAGTTTGGTACTGTTATAAGGTTTCAGTAGTGGGTAACAAGAGCAACCAAAAACCCTAAGGTGTTGAATTTCTGGAATGTCATGAAAGAGGAGCTCAAATGGGGATTTGTTATCCAATGTAGAAGATGGCATCCTATTGATAAGATAAACAGAAGTTTGAACCGCATAGGACCAAAAAAGAGGTGGTAGGGAAGCTGTTTGTAACAGTGTGATGGAAGTCTCAATTATATGTCTATGTTTACGCTCGGCTAAGCCATTTTGCTCATGGGTATAGGGACAGGACATATGGTGAAGAATCCTTTTATTCAAAAGAAAAGCTTGAAAAGATTTCCCTATATACACCCATCCCCCGTCGGTTTGTAATGTTTTCACAGAGACATCAAATTGATTTGTAATGTATTGATAAAAAGAAACAGAAGTAGGGTAAACATCACTTTTATTGCTTATTGGAAAAATCCAAGTATAACATGTACACTCATCAATGAAGGTTACATAATACTTGAACCCTTCAATGGACAAACAAGGAGCGGGACCCCACACATCACTATGAACTATCTCAAAAGGTTTTACAGACTTGAACTAAGACACAGGAAAAGGAAGTTTTGTAAATTTTCCTTCCAAACAGGTAGAACACAACATAGGCAAGGAATCAAGACTACAAGACAATCTGGACTTTCTTAAAATTTGAGATATTATAGGATTAGAAGGATGACCTAGTCTGTTATGCCATAATCTTGAATTGATTTGTTGTCCAAGGTAAGCAGCAGCATAGGCACGTTTTGAAGAAGCACTGGATGTTGGTGAGATAATCGGATACACCCCATTACTGCACAGTCCTTTGTAGAGTATCTTCCCTGTGGTTTTGTCCTGAATCCAGAAACACAATGCATCAAATATTAACCAACAATTATTGTCCAAGCAGATTCTATGAACTAATAGCAGATTCTGTGTTAATTTCGGGACATATAAAACAGAATTTAATTTCAAAGAATGTAATGGAGTTTGAAGAGTGGTGGAGCCAATATGAGATATGGCTAAACCTTCACCATTAGCAGCTTGTATAGTCTCATTGGATGGATAAGGAGTTGCAAAAGATAGATTCTGCAACTCAGTTGTCATGTGGTTTGTCGCTCACGAGTTAGTGAGCTAAACTTGCTGAGATGGAACAGAAGATTGGGAAGAAGTAGACTGAGGACCAGAGTTGGTGTGAGCATACATGGCAGTCATTGAAACATTATAATTCTTTTGGAAGAAAAAATCAACACTATGGTTAGAATTCCCACAGATTTGACAGCCTGAATTAACTCCAGTATTTCGAAACCGACAAGAATTAGCAAAATGATTATGTTTCCCACAGATTTGGCAACCTGGAGAAGCAGGAGCATTTCTAAAGCGACAAGTGTCTGCAAGATGATTATGCTTGCCACAGATTTGACATGTCATCAACGGAGAATAACCAAGCTGTTGTAGAGAGTTTCCCAAGATTCCAAGGCCAGGATTGGAGAAGAATTGCTTGTTGGTTCCAAACCTGTTATTAGAATTAAAACGATCCCTGCCTTTATTCTTGTTATTGAAACCTCGAGAACTATGATACTGATAGTTTGAGTTAGGATGCTGAGATGTAAAACCACCAGAATTCTTCGAAGGAAAACCAAACTGTTGAGCAACCAAAGCAGTAAGCATAGAGGCATCATTCATATTTTCAAGCATTGCTTCTTCAGCAAGGAGTTGAGAACGAAGATCTTTTAATGAAATAACAGTATCTCGACCCCTAATGACTGACCGAATGGTATTGAACTCAGAAGGTAAACCAGTCAACGTAAGAATTACAATATCATCATCTTCAAAATAGACACCAGCAGCAGACAAATAATCTCGAGCTTCCTTAATCCTTTGAAGATACAAAGTGACGGAATCATTACCTTTCTTGATAGTTTGTAGCTCAGATTTCATTTGGAAAATGCTGGTTCGAGAAACTGTGGAAAATTGTTCTTTCAGACGAGTCCATAAATCCAAAGAACTGATACTCCCTATTGCATAAGAAATTGCAGAAGCCGAAAGAGTTGCAAAAATGAGCTGCATCAACGCTTTGTCATGCATTTTCCAAATCTTGTATGCATCAGATTCAACTTGTGTAGTAGAACAACCAGAAACAACTTTAGAATCCCTAGAAATCACATCAGAAAATCGAGGAGGACAAGGAGTAGACCCATCAACAAACCCCATAATGCCATAGCCTTCCAACAGAAGCTGCATCTGAAAATGCCAAGTCAAGTAATTGGTATCATCCAACTTCATGGTTACGGACGTAGAAACAGAGGAAATAAGAGATGTAATAGGCGATTGCAAGATTTACAACTGAGAGACGGTCACCATTTTGATGGAATTGCTTCACCGAGATTGACAGAGAACAAACGTCAAACACTTGGTGTGCAGAAAACCAAACACAAATTGAAGAGCCCTAATTCGATCAGAAAAGCCCCAAATCAAGAAGTAATAGACAGAAGAGAAAAGCACATATATGTGCGGAAGCATATACAGAAATCCCAGATCGATACACCGTAAAGCTTTATACTTTTTCCAGTGAAGATACCATGTAAACCAATCTACACATATATCAGATAAGAAGAAGATTGATAGGAAGAGAGAGATGAGATAGAAAGAATACTTGCAAGATATATCTGAATTGTATTGTATATTTCTTATTCATTTCACAACTGTTTCATTACAAAGGATATTTATACTATCTTAGACAGCTTCCTAACTAAGCTATCTTATAACAACCTTATAACTGCAATACTAATCTCTTGACATTTGGCAACATCTTAGCTATTCATATAATACTCCTAACAATATAAAATGTTGACGTGGCTTAACCGTGATCACACAAAACAGGAAAGCACAGGAAGTGGGAGGGCAGAGAATCTGCCTCCGTTGGTGACTCCTCACTCGCTCACGAGAGGAAGGAGGGGTAGAGCGAGATGAGCAATGAACTCCACTACTAGAGAGGGAGCGAGAATCAAAGGAGTGGTACTTGCTCCTCAACCACTGAGTTCTGCAAAAGGAGAGATTTTTTTAGTGTGGCTGGAATACGTAGTGGTATACCACGTGTCACTATATCAATGATAAAATACGTGTCACTATATCAATGGTAGAATACATGGTGTATCATCCATATTTTTGTCACAATGAAAAATTTCTCCTGTAAAAACCCTAGAGTCCCAACAAGATGGAAGGAGGATGGAAGTATGAGACTGGCGACCGCTTTATAATGAACTATAGTCATCTTGAATAAAGATATTGATTTGAGTGTCGAAGTACCTTTTGCAAGTACACCCCCGTCACCCCCCCCCCAAAAAAAAACCATTTAATAAGCTTAGGAGTAGACGTTCGAAGACGCATCTCGAGGAGAGATTCAACCAATGTGCGGATCACAATCAACAAACCTGTGGAGGTGTTTCTTCTTATGAGAATTTCGCTCCAACAAAGATAAATGTACCGTAATCAAATCCCACGAAGATAAACTTATAGAAACGAAACCACAGTACTTTAAAAAATTACCATAATAAATTAATGGCCGTCCACGATGCTTTTTCTTAGAAGCAACATTGAATAGACCTAGATGTTTAATCTGTCCATTTTCCATTTAAGCACAGAGACGGCTTTTACAACACTTTCTATAACTGGGTTATTTGCTCTCAATCTTTCTGTCATTTGGTAACATAGCGTGGAATTCTAGGCACCACACACACTAATGCATCTACGTACTAACTAGGTTTCATCCTAAATGAGGATTAATATTCATGCTAGACTCTCAATGGGGCAAACATGGCTAGACTCTCATTGGGGCAAACATGGCTAGACTCTCATTGGGGCAAACTTGCCAGCTATTTGTAGTGCACTACATTGCTCGACTCTCAATTTCGACCACACATTCAAACAAGAAATCGCATTGATGATATTATTATATTCACAGTCTAATAACATATTACCATGGACGCGTTTTGTCGGAATACAAGATTAGAGATGATGCAAGTACTTTTTTGGTCATAATTAAAAATCCGGCTGAAAGTTGCCTAATTACTTAACAATAGCTCATATGTTGCCAAAGTTTAAGGAGTTCTCTTTGATCAGCTTGGAAATCTTTCTTCTTTCTATTTGTGAAAAGGCATATTCTATATATCTTTCTTGCTTATGACAAGCAATGATCAACGGATGAAAATATGTACACAGTGATTTGTAGGATAGCGACAACTACTAGTCTACTACGCAAGTGGTAGTGGTACACCTTAGATTATATTACATCTTTATTTCCTAATAATCAAGATAAATATGCCCAAATGAAACCGTATACAAACTTTTAATTAAAAAGAAACTCAACACGATAGACAAAAAAATACCATATATGAACCACATTTTAATGTCCCTCTAGTTCTATTTGTGCATATTTTTCAATAATTGAACACCAATTTTTTCTAGGCCGAACAAACGCAGAAAAGACCCAAAATTAACACCAAGCCAAAACCTTTGTTGATCATGATTGCAAGTCAGACTGAAAACACATCGGAAGATGTAGACACTGGTGTTGCTGATGAACCTATCCCTTTATTAAGCCTTGCCTTCTGCAATCAAAGAAAAGAAGAGGAGTTACCAATACAGCACATCCCCAAATGAGCTATAAATTTTGAGGGTCCTAACCATGTCAGCAAGAGTGTTCTTCCAAGCCTTGTCCATCTCTTCGAAGACAAGATCGATCGTAGGCCGGCCTTTGCTTGATTTGGCAACACAAAGTACTGCAACTTGCAGGATCGATTCAAAGTCTGCCTTGTTGACATTTCCATTCATTCTTGGGTCCTCAAGATCCTCAGGTGGGCGTTTGTTCATACTTATATCCTTCGCCTGCAAAAAAGTAACTAGAATTGTAAATCTATTTTCTCTTTCCCTAGCTCTCGGCGCAAATGAACTGGTGTGTATACTACTATACCTTTCTCGTTAGTTGGTCTCTAGCATCAAGATCTAGCTCAAATACTTTTTGCCCAGATAGCAGTTGCAGAGCAACAATACCGAAACTGTAGACATCACTTGCGCAGGTTAACTTGGCATTGGTCATGTACTCTGGATCCATGTACCCTATGGTTCCTCTAACATCTGTAAATACTTTGCTTTCCTCCATACCCAACATCTTTGCTAGACCGAAATCAGATAGCTTGGGTTCCAAGTTATTGGTCAAAAGGATGTTGGTGAGCTACAAATTTAGCAAACAAGCATCAACATCAATATACTCAAGAGGAATTAATTGTGAATTGGAGAACCATATCAAAGTTAAAAGGAAATGATTTCCGCATCCTTCTGCATACCTTCCTTTTTTTGTTATCTTGGTCTTTAGGTTGAATAAATCAAAAGAGAATTAAGGGACAAAAATAAAGAGATGTGCCAATAAAGAAAAAGGGTGTGCGGGAATCTGTTCTACACGGTTAATTTTACCTTAATATCTCTATGAACAATGCAGCCATCAATATAATGGTGGAGATATCTCAAAGCAAGTGCACAATCTCTTAGAATCTTAACTCTTCTTTCCCATGTTAAGACAGGATCGTTTCCTGATTTCAATAAATGTTCATTCATGTTAGCCTTAAAGAAAATGCATTTCCAAGATGATTAACTTGCTAAATACGTTTAGAAATTGATAAGAATCAGAGGAATTACTTAGGAGGTGTTGAGCTAGATTCCCTTTAGCACAATATTCATAAACAAGATATTGTTCACCATCTTCGACGCAGCAACCAAAGAGGCAAACCAAGTTTGGATGTCGAACCCTCGAAAGGCCTTCCACTTCTCTAGTAAAAGAATCGGATTTGTTGCTCTTGTTTATGTGCTTAATGGCCACAACTTGCCCGCTCGGAAGAACCCCTTTATAAACTTGACCTGCGCTTCCTCGTCCTAGATCCTTTCTTTCTGTATTGATGGCATTCTCAATCTCGGCCTTGGAGAACCTGTACAGGCCAGACCATGTAGTAATCGGTCCTGAGAGAACCGGTTTTTGAGGCTTCTTCTTGGTCACAAAATGTATCAGCAGGATGATCAGCGTCACTGTGGTGATGCCTATTAAGATTGAAAGTATCGCTTCTGCCAAAGAATCTGATAGGTTAAATGATTAATTTCTTTGAGTATGCATGAAACTTTTGTTGTCAATTTTCACCCAATAGAGTAGATTGAATAGTAATACAGCTTTACTTACATTTGAGTTTGACGTAGCCTGGATCTGCATATGGACCGAAAGTGAATACACACGAAACAGAAAATTAATTAAGCAGATAGAATCATAGAAAAAATTTGGGCAAATTGGAAGTTGATTGAGCAAGCATGAGGCAGAAGCAGTTTTCATACCGAAGGCATCTAACAAAGACATACACCACATGTAGTCATTGTCGATCAAAAAGGTATTGTTCATCTTCTCTTCTAAAACAGAAATAACCGCTGCTATACCACATATGCCCGTCTCAGTTGCGTTCCCGTCCTTCACTCCATATGCTTTCAGCAAAGAGTCCCTCAAGCCTAACACCGCCTTGCTGCAATTTCCGCAAACATCGTCAAATGCATTGCTGAGGTTTGCGCATTTCCTTATTGCGTTTTGGAAAGCCTGCTCTGTCTTGATGGATGCAAGAGTTGTGTTCGAGCACGTGCTGCTGCCGTAGTAAAGGTCACCAAAATGACAATTTTCAGCAGACACGCTTCGCTCCTTCTGAAAAGGGCCGCTGCAATTTTTCCAATCTTGTTGTGAAAGAAAGACGGGGGCGCTGCCCTGCGTCTTGACTGCGTGAATGGCTAAGGCTTTGGACATGGTGGTGAGGACATTTCGACAGCACGGGCTCGTGAGGTAGCTCCCCCACACGTTTATTTTCTGTTTTACGTGATTGAGGCACTCCCCAGTTGGTTGGAATGGATTGGATGTGAAGTTTAACACACAGCCTCCTGCAAAAAGGCATGTATAAGCATCTGGTTTCAAAGTTTTTGCATCTACAGTTCAAACAATCATAAATCTTCCGAAGTAGACACAAACGCTGCAAAGTAGTAGATAACCATCTAATGTTAAACGAACACTTGGCTCTTTACGTGAAAGAGTTGTACCTCGTTACTTGCTAAAATCACATCACTGACGCATACATAAAAATAACTCATTAAAATCACAAAAAAAAAAAAAATGTTGTTGCATGTAAGAAACCAAACAATTTCCATTTCAACCACATATATATTTCGATTAATTTATCTAGCTATCAGTCTTTAAATCATTATCCCAGTTCATGTTTCATGTCATTAGAAAATGTTGGCAAGCAAAAGAAGAAAAAAAAAAAAAAACTAAAATTTAATAAACTAGAAGACACTGCGCCTCCCTAGAGGACTAATTTACTAAAAATAAGCACAGGGTCCTTTGGTTTTATGGAACCAAGTCTACTTTGTTGGATGATGTACGGGTTCAACTCTCTCATACAGTTATTAAAAATTAATAAATAAATAAATAATTACTAAAAGTAAAAGATAAAAGGACCTGAGGGATCTTCTGGTGAAGGTAAATCATCTGCAGAAATTAAGATAAAATAAGTGACAAGGAGTAAGATGGCAAGCTTGGAAGAAAACTTTCTTGGTGTCATATTTTTTACAAGTTCTATACAAATCCGAGAAACTAAGCAACGAAAAGTTATGTTTTGTGAAAGATTAACAATGAACCCGAAAGTTTTCGAAGGCAACAGTGGAACTGAATACTTATAGAAACCCTAGCATTCCTCGTCGACGTCGAAAAACGAATAGGGATATTCTTTGTTTCTTCTGGTTTTGGTTCTGAGAGAGCCAGCTGCTCTTACAACCTTGATATTTCCGGTGGCTTTGATCATGTACACAAACCATAACTAAGGGATACTAATTAAGTGGTAATTAAAATAACAACAACTTGGAAAGTGGCTCCAAAAGCATATGCTTATTAAGATTTGAACCAATCATCCAATCTTCATTCACATCGCCGCATATGTCTCTGTGTAAAACTACAAACTAATATCTCCTTATACAACATCATCTTATTTTATAACAAAAGCTTATGGGGTTTGCTATCTACACGTACACCTATTTTGACTTCATACACACTCTCTTAATTTGCAGCCATTGGATCGACTGAATTAAAGAAGATCAAATGACAGAAATTAACAAGGGGTGAGAAATAAAAAGCCTAAGCTTATCTGTTATTTGGCAAAATTTTTGGTGCTTATTATGCCTAAATTCCCAACAGTGCTAAAATACTATTTTTCTTACACATGCGATTACAATATTTTACACTTAATTCATTTAAATTACAGAAGAAATATTTTACACTAAATTCATATAAATTACGGTGGGAGAAACTTGAGTGCAGAGAGGAATCACATTATTCTAACAAACTTTGCTAAACCAGAGTCTGCCATTACAAGATATGATGCTAATTTTTGTATGGGAGATTATATTCACACACCCCAAATTACTATCCCCACACCCTTTTAATTTTTTAATATTTTTCTATCAAGTGTTAGTGGTGTGT
Organism: Malus sylvestris; assembly: GCF_916048215.2. Classification (NCBI taxonomy): domain Eukaryota; kingdom Viridiplantae; phylum Streptophyta; class Magnoliopsida; order Rosales; family Rosaceae; genus Malus; species Malus sylvestris. The sequence goes on from NC_062263.1 coordinate 30,327,973, forward strand.
GGAAAATATTAAAAAAAAAATTAAAAGGGTGTGAGGGAAGTAATTTGGGATGTGTGAATATAATCTTTATTTTTTGACACAAACAATATTTTACAACTATGAAAAAGGTATTCAAACTTAAGTAGAAAAAAAAGTACAATACTCTAACCAATTTGATTAAACCTAAATTTCTCACTACTAGGTATTATTCTTCTTCTTTAAACTAATCAATTTTTCTTTCTTCATAATCTAATTTCTAAGAAGTACACTAAGAAATTATATAAGGGATATAATGGATAATTATTTGGACACATAATTAAACTACTTATTTACACCATCTGCGCTTCACTAGATTTCTCTCCATCTTTATTTGGTGCTTATTATGGGTTAATTATACTAACACCTCCCCTAAGATTTATTGTGTTTTTACAAAATCGCTTCACGTTTGAAACATTACACTAACACTCTCTGAGTTTTTAATTCACTTCCGCATGACCCTTTAGGGCTGACATCTATTTTCTTAAAGACAAATTTGCCCTCATTATTAATTACTTTATCAGGGATGCCGCTCTCTGGAACGCAATGATCGGGAGCACGCCAAGCTAGATGACCTCGACAGTGCCTGCCATGTGTCTGAACTTATGCTTCACTGCATTCGGAACGTGATTTCTTGGACTGCCCTCATTGCCGGATACGCCGAGACGAACCGCCCCCACGAGGCCTTCACCGTCTTCCGGAGAATGAAAGTTGAGAGTGTTGAGCCTGATGAGATAGCAATGTTAGCCGCAGAGTCTCTGCGTGTGCCGATTAGGGTGCCCTCGACTTGGGGGAGTGGATCCATAACTACATTGACAAGCATGGATTTCGTGAGCTGGCTTAACAATACCAAATGCAAAACTAGTTTGTAGCAAAATTTTAAGAGAACTTTAACGAAAAACTTCTGGTACTGTTCACTTTAACGAAAACTCATATTTTTACACTAAAAAGTCAATCATAGTACTATTCATTTTATCCTTTATTTTGTCTTTATCGTTAAATCTCAAAGTTTTCAAACCTTTTTCATTAGTTTTCCTAAATTTTAACTCCTAAATTCAATAATGCCAATTTTTATTAAAACTTTCAAATATAACAAAAATTCACATCAATTAACCAATGTACCCTCAAAGTTAAAAACACCATATTTCACAAAAAAAAAAAACACCATATGCAGATGAGATTTTTTATGTTCTTTCTTTCTTCCATGTTCTTTCATTTTTAGGGTTTTGATTATTCCCATATCCCAATCTAATAAGTTGAAAGAAAATTGTCTAATTCATTTATTAATTAACGAACACCTACAACTGAAGTGCATATTCTTGCATAAAATTAATTGATATTCTGGAAATTTCATAACATACAACTTCTGCATACTTTCAAAATGAATTTTGCAAGTCTTTGTTTGGATGGAAATCTCTATTACACGGTTTCATGGCATTTTGTGTGTGTGTATATATATATGTATATGTATATATATTTATAATTTTAATTTGGGGCACACACACTTTTGGATTGATCTAATGGTTGTTTCAATAGCTCCCTATCAATACCAAAAAATCGACTTATACTTCGATTTTTATACTTAAAATACATTTCACTTTCACAATAGTGCAACAGATATATTCATGGTGTTTTTCTTGTTCGATGCCTGCAATTATGCCACTCCCCTCCTAATGAACAATGATGAATAAGATTTAAAAAGCAGTTGGCTTTTAGTTGTAATTGGGTTTTAATTTTGAGGGCAATATAGTACATCTAAATGAAATTTTGACTACATTTGAAATTGTCTATAAAAACTAATATTTATGAATTCAAGACTTAAATTTTGGCTAATAATGATAAAACTTGTAACATGGACGACATGATTGCTCGACTGGCACTGCATGGTCCTGCAAGAGAAGACCCTTAAATGTTTTCTCAATTTGAAAGGGCTCAAATCATGCCTAACCATATCACTTTCGTCGCCATCCTTTATACTTGGTAGCCACGGCCGATTGGTTGAACTTGGCCATGAGTATGTTAACATTATGATCTCCAAGTAGGGGATTGAACCCAAAATTGTTCACTATGGAACGCAGTGATCGGCATCCCACATTTTAAAAAACACATTACCTGTCGTTTTCATCGATTTCTCGTCAAGGTTGGTGTCGGTTTGGGTGAGCAAGGAGCGAAGGCGATTGATGAAAGAGACAAAGGTGGGGATCTGAAGACAAGACGACGAAAAAAATTGAAAGGAATATCCGAAGATCCATAGGTGGCTTTCAATTTTCTGTTTTTTTTTTTTAAATGTTTAATGTATCTATTTTAATTGGTTATTATTGTATTTACTTCTAAAAGCTTTTAAAGTTTTTAAAGTAATTAATAATGAGGCTTTTTTTATTTTTATTTTAAAGTGATATCAGCTCTAAAAGGATTATATGAAAGTGAATTAAAAACTCAGGAAGCATTAGTGTGTGAAGAGTTTTGTAAAAATACGATAAATCTAGTATTAATGTAATTAACGCAAAAAATTTAATCAGTTTTGTAATCAAAATATGGCCCAATGATAATCGTGGGCCTTATTTGCCATATTGTGAAGCATTTTCTTGGGTGTTTAATTGCAAAGATTGGGAATTTGATTTTGGAGGGGAATGAGCGTCTCTTTGGATCATCCAATCACGTCGTTCATTGTACATCATGCGATCAGTTTTCGTTAGGTATTGTTTATATTCAATTTTAAAGAAAAAAATTTACAATAATTTATGACCGTACGATGTACGATGAACGGACGTGATTAGAGGATTTTTGGAATTCTCAAAAAGAGAATCAGGAGAGGATCCTCATTCTTTGGTGGGTTTAAAAACGCTTTTCTCATTGTATTTGACCAAAAAAAATTAGAAGTGATTATAGCTCAATGAAGCGTTTTCTGAAAAAGCAAATCCAAACGATAGGTGATCTTCTTCAGCTTTCTAATATACTTGTTATTTTATTTTATTAATACGAAAATAAAATCGCTTTTTTTTTTAATTTAGAATTTCATTTGTTATTTTTCTTTTAGAAAACTTCGACAGTACGAGAGAAATTTTATTGATAACGAAAAAAAAGGTACACCTAGTTAGGGGGGACATAAACATAACTCCTCATAATACAAGAAATAAGGATAAAAAATATATATGCAAAAGAAGGGGTGGGGAGGACATAAACCTAACCCCTCTAGAAACAAAAACAACAAAGATACAAGGAAGAGAGGGGAAATGGGGTGGGACATGAAACCTAAACACTCTAAAATTGAACCTAAAGGTCTAAACTTGCAAAATAAAGCAAATCACATCACAAGGTTAAGAAATAAATCATAAAATGAGACCAACCCTTATGCCAAGATGCACATTAAGTTGATAAGTGGAACCTAAGAAAGCCAAAATAGTATGAAAACAAAGCAGCTTGAATTGCCGACAAATCATGCCATACCAAAGTTGGAGAAGCCAAGCCCATGTTAGCAAAATAATGTGCTAACACATTGCCTTCGCGATATATATATATATATATATATATATATATATGTATATATATGAGAGGCGTAAAAAGTCATCTTCCTAATGCGGTCCAAACAAATAGACCTTGCATACAAAGAGGCCAAGGAGGATCAAAATCAATCGATTTGAGACTAGAAATAACACTAGAAGAGTCACTTTCCAGCCAAAGACAATGCCAACCCAGCTGATATATAAACTCTACACCAGTAATAAACTGCTAATAATTATGCAAAAAACGAATTGTTATGACCAATCCCTTGGCAGAACCCAGCAAGAAAACTGACCATGGCTATCCAGGAAAACTCCTTCACAAGCAGCAGGACTAGGATTTTCCTCCATCTGTATGAAGTTTAATCCAAAGAAACCAAAGAGAAGACCAAAGTACAGGAAAATAGTTGGCGTCTTGCGAATGATAGGTTGGATCCCTAAAAAAAAAAATTATATATATATATATATGATACGATAAGAGTGTAAAAAGCTAACTCTATGCTGTAAAACTCCTGAAGCTATTAAATTGGACAAATTCTTTGAGTTGATATCCTCTTTTGGAGTTAATATCTCCTTTTCTTTTCTTTTTTTCCCTTTTTTTTTTTTTTTTTTTTTTGTGTGAATAATATCTGCTATTTTAGATATTTTGTATTGTGAGTCAAAGGTGGTGTAGAACTTCTACCAAACTTTTTGTTTCAAATATTGCTCGTTCGGGTATATTTCGAGAAATTCAGCCAAAGTTGTTTCACGTTGTTTGATGTGGCTCCCTGGGCAGCCAAGTTTTTTAATTTTTATCTTGTAATTATATGAATACTTCGTTTTTGCCATAAGTTCTTGTTTTAGATCAAGGGACTTGAAAATGATTAGAATACAGAAAACTTTGAAATGACACCTTTCATGTGTCAGTTCTTTGTTTTTTTTTTTTTTGAACAGCAAGGCAAAGAAGCCACAGAACAAGAGAGCCTACAGAGAGGCTAACACAAAGCAGGAAAACAAGCAGTGAACGGGGATACAACAGAGACATCGCCACCAAGTGAAGACGTCACCCCATACACCACCTCAGGGAATTAATGAGGACACGGAAGCCCATCATTGTTCAAGACAAAAACCAACGAAGATGGAGGCCTCTCGACCCAAACAAACTCACGCATCTCCGTAAAACCAACTGACGCCAGCTCATGCGCCACACCATTTGCTGATCTAGGAACCCAAGACCAGCGACAGAACTGGAAAGCCTCCCCACGCTGCTTGACCCGAGCCAACACAGGAAAAGCCTCCCAACTGCCCATCTCAAGAGAATCAGAGAGACAATTAACAGCATCACGACAATCAGATTCAATAATCACCTCATTGATACCTAAAGCTACACCCAAATCACAACCACGAAGCAAAGCTAGAGCCTCAGCTGCAGCAGCTGAGGGAGCAGAAATGGGGTACCTGGCAGCGGCAACAAACCTCCCCTCCGCAGCCCTAATAACCACCCCAGCAAAACCCAACTTTGAGACCTTAGACCAGCTAGCATCAACGTTTATCTTGAAAAGAGGAGAGGTAGGAGCACACCACCGCGAACCAAGGTCCACCCCACCAGCACCCGCTGACCTGGACACACCCAAACTAACATTCGCAGCCAAAAAAGAGCCAACCGCCGTAGAAATAGCAAACAGCACTTTAGAAGGATAAATGGGCACCTTATTAAAAACAAAGTCACAGCGAGTCTTCCAAATTACCCAACAGGTATAAGCAATATAAGACCGCATCCAATCAGCATGGTTAGAAGGCACTAAAGAAGAAGACCACACAGCCGATAACCACTCCACCCAAGAGTGAATAGCAGCACGATCAATTTTGTAGTTTAGGGCACCTCCAAACCAAACAGGCTCAACCCACGGACAGGTAAAAAACAGATGCTCAATAGTCTCATCATGGGAAAGGCAAATAGGACAGGTAGTGCTTGAGTAGTTAGTTAATATTATTCTTGCAGTGTATTTTTAATAATGGGAGACTTTGGATGCGGTCCCTAGTTATGAACAGTCTTTGACTGAAACCTTATTGGTTTTCAATTTTTGATCCAAGTCCCTGAAATTAATTGATAATTTATTTCTATGTACGTTACTATATTTTTTAAATTAAAAATTAAAATTTATAGTTGTTTATAGTAATGAGATTTTAAATAAAAAACCATAATTTGTGGGATTAAAAATATTAAAATATAAATATACTAGTGTGTGTGTGTGTGTAAACATGGGTACATTCATAAAAATAACCAAAAAATTATTGTATCAAAACATGGGTACATTCTTCAAAATGGGTACATTTAGCAAAAATAAAAATGGGTACAAATAAATAAAAAAATATGGGTACAATACAAATAAAACTTTAAAAAATATGGGCACAAAAAGAAATTAATATATGGGTACAAATTAAAACTGAAAGGAAAATTGGTACAAATTAAAAAAGGGTTGCAAATTAAAAATGGGTACAAACTAAAAATAAAAATATATGATAAAAAATTTAGCCATAAATATAAATATACTAATTGTAACATTTTAAATATTAAATGAATATATTTAGAAATAAAAAATATTTTATTATTGAAATAATTAATGATATTATTAATACAAAGGACCTTGATCAAAAATTGAAAAGTAAAAAGGTTTTAATCAATAGAGTAGTAAAAATAAGGATGAAAACCTAACTCCTTTTAATAATCTGAGTCCCTTAGAACTTTTGTATAGAGTCCTTGTCCAAACATAGAAATTCAAAATTCGAATTGTGTTTATAGTCTTGAGAGAAAAAAAAAACAAAAAAAACAAAGTTTTCTTATTTGAATGTGTTCTACTCCCATGTCAAGATTTATAAGGGTTTAATATACTATACGGTTTTCATAGGTTATTAGAGAATTCACTTCATTTGGTATATGCATGGAAAGTTAACTTTTTTGCATTCAGAATGCGATTTGGATCTTATATTCGTTGAAACATTTGGGTGATTCTGCTCATCAGTAATTTTTTGAAGAGAGTGGAGACCAAATTGAATTGTTGTAAATTTTTGTTTTCGTTTATAATCTGAGGTTGAATCAACTATCACAAGAATTAGGCCCAAAAAAATGTACTGAGGGCAATTAACTTCTGTGAAGGAGAAGCAAATGAAAGGCTGTCGTAACATTTTTTAAGGGAATGGATTTCTGATTATTTACATTCCTGGGAAAATGAACGAATACCTCTGAAATAATGAACTGTGTGCAGGCCGGAATTCGAAGTGAAAATTCTGAAGTATGGCATTGGCTGGATGCTCGGTCTTCCTTTCCCATAAAAATAGTATAGGAAATGCTTGTATTAGGTTGGGACTTACAAGTGATGAAAGGCATTCTATACAATCACGACAATGACTATCTTCACTATCAAGATGACTGGTAATATATGTCACGTCTTTACCTTCTTATCTTGTTCCTGTTGGATTGCTCATGCTTCCATCCATTTATGTGGCGGTTTCCAACATTTTGTTTCTCATTTGGTTTCTGCATAAATCCAGAAACCTTACGAGAACGCATGTATATCGCGTAAGATATAGAACACACCGGATAACTACATATTTGTGTACTGTGGAAGGAATGACGCATGGGATGGAAACGGTGGTGCTGTTGTATATACAAGGAGTTCAGTTTTGCAAGAACGCATTGTTCCTGACCTTGAAAGAGCAGCTAAAAGTGTGGGAAGGGACTTCAGCAAGTTTATCTGAACAGACAATACTTGTGGACCTGAGCCTCCGCTTGTGGAGAGGTTGCAAAAGACAATCGAAGAAGGGGAAAATACTGTTAGGAATGTCGGTACTACAAGATAGAGAATGCACAAGGTAAAGTAGAAAATGGACACCAAGAATTTATGTGGTTCGGCAATTTATGTCTACGTCCACGAAACAAGGATCAATCTTCACTACATGAAAAAGATGAGTACAACAAGAGTAGTTTTACCAAGCCAAGGACAAGGCTTGATGGATACAAGAAAGTATGACACACACTTTCTATCACTCTAAACTTCACTCACACAATGTGTAGTGGAACACTCTCACTCTCACTCTCACTCTTGGAGTGGAACTCTAGCTTTGGACTTGATCCTTTGCTACTCACTACTCTCTTGATTGGTTGGTTGATACAAATGGTGTGGATGCCTTCTCCTTTTATAGGCATGGATGGAACCTTGAAGAAACATGGAAACATCATGCTAGAGATATCTAGATAATTCCACTACCTTCCTAAGCTAGAATTATCTACACTAATCTTGTATGTTGGTGGAATCCTCACCATTCTTCTAGACTCTTCCACCAACTTGAACTTTGCTAGAATTCTCTAGCATGTGCATGGATCTTTCCATTTGCAACCAAGGAAGCTAGTACTCTCTAGCTTCTTCCATCAACTTGATAACATGCTAGAATTATCTAGTATGCTCTGGCCACCTAACTTGCTTACTAGAATAATCTAGAACATTCATCATGAGTTGGACCATATACCAACAATCTCCCCCTCCAGTCCATGAGGGAGGAATACCAAAAAATAGGATTGGTCCTCTTGACCAACTCCCATTGATCGAACTATTCATTAACCAAGACCCTCTTGATTAGACTTCTCTTGACTAGGCTCCCCCTAATCAGAACTACCATCGTTATTGGCAAAGGCAATTATAGACTTCTTTGCCAGAAAAACATTGCTTGTCTGCATTAAAGAACTCTTCACCGTAACTCACAACACCTGCAGTATTGTTTCCATCCTTTTGTTCCTTTTGTTCCTTTTTCCATTTACGACAATGCTTCTTCATGTGACCTTCTTTGCCACAATGATGGCATGCACCCCTGAACCTCGACTTAGATCGGCTAGGACTCCTGCCATGACCTCTAGGTCCTCTACTCTTGCTTCTTCCGCGGTTCTCTGCGACAAATACTTGGCTGCTATCTGTGCCAGAAGTCTTTCTCCTTGTTTCTTCATTGAGCATGCTATTTTTAACATTATCAAGAGTAAGAACACCATTAGAAGCAGAGTTACTTATACTCACCACAAAGGTCTCCCAACTGTCTGGCAAGGATCCAAGTAACAAGAGTGCTTGTAGCTCGTCCTCAATCGTCATTTTCTTAGTAGCCAACTGGTTGATGATATTTTGGAAATTGTTCAAGTGTTTTGCTACACTTAAACCATCCTTGTACTTCACATTGATGAGCTCTTTGATCAAGAAGGCTTTCTTGGCTGGGGTCTTCTTCTCAAACAAGGACTCAAGCTTCGTCCAAAACTCGCGAGCATTGGTTTCATTAGACACATGGTGAAAAACACTATCGTCCACTCATTATCTAATTGTGCCAATTGCCTTGCGATTCATCTTCTTCCACTCGGCATCGGACATGCTCTCTGGCTTAGCGGCATCTCCTTCAATTGGCTCATGCAGATCCTTGCAATAGAGAATGTCCTCCATCCTTGGCTTCCATGTTACCCAATTAGAGTTGGTGAGTTTGATCATAGTGCCACTTCCTTCCATCTCGTAGTACGAGCCAACCGGGCTCTGATACCACTTGTTAGGAATATCGGTACTACAAGATAGAGAATGCACAAGGTAAAGTAAAAAATGGACACCGAGAATTTATGTGGTTCGGCAGTTTATGCCTATGTCCACGAAACAAGGATCAATCTTCACTATATGAAAAAGATGAGTACAACAAGAGTAGTCTTACCAAGCCAAGGACAAGGCTTGATGGATACAAGAAAGTATGACACACACATTCTATCACTCTAAACTTCACTCACACAATGTGTAGTGGAACACTCTCACTCTCACTCTTGGAGTGGAACTCTAGCTTTGGACTTGATCCTTTGCTACTCACTACTCTCTTGATTGGTTGGTTGATACAAATGGTGTGGATGCCTTCTCCTTTTATTGGCATGGATGGAACCTTGAAGAAGCATGGAAACATCATGCTAGAGATATCTAGATAATTCCACTACCTTCCTAAGCTAGTATTATCTACACTAATCTTGTATATTGGTGGAATCCTCACCATTCTTCTAGACTCTTCCACCAACTTGAACTTTGCTAGAATTCTCTAGCATGTGCATGGATCTTTCCATTTGCAACCAAGGAAGCTAGTACTCTCTAGCTTCTTCCATCAACTTGATAACATACTAGAATTGTCTAGCATGCTCCGGCCACCTCACTTGCTTACTAAAATAATCTAGAACATTCATCATGGGCTGGACCATATACCAACAAATACCATTATAGAGGAAGTTAAACAGATAGAGGGGGAGGTTGAAAAGGGTGAACAGTCTGAGTTGACATTGTTCCAAAAGTTACTGGGAGGGTTTAACGAACTTAAACAAGACGAGGAGAACTTCTGGAGAGGTCTTCTCAAAGAAGAGATGGATCAGCTGAGCAAGCTAAAAATGGAAGCAGGCGAAGCAGAAAAACTTTTTGGACAAACTCTTCCGCTGAAGAAGCTAACATAGTTGAGTGTTATGAAACAGTGAGCATCTTGCTTCTTGTTTACACCATATTGTATTTTATTTATTTTTGTAGAATGTAAGCTGATATTACAGGTTATTTTTGTAGAATGTAAGCTGATATTACAGGTTATGCTTCAATTGATTTTACTGGTTGCAGAGTAAATTGTTAATGCAGCATTCTATTTCACAAAAGCTAATTTACAAGATCATGTTTATCCGTATATCCAACTTGGCAACTTCGCACATAAACACCGTAAATGTAAGAGCGCGGAGGTAAGTTATTATACGTACATGTCCTTTTCTTGTCAACGCTCTGTGCAATCTACCATTGGTAAATACACTAACTTCTTATCTGAAGCCACCCATAATTAAGTAGGTTCTTTTGTTTCTTTCAGTTTTTTTTTTCTCTTACTTTAAGGGTATGTCAATGAAGAAACACGATACTGAAGTCCTCAAAATGAAATATAATCGAAAGCTTAAAAAAACTGAAAGGGAGCACATCATTAAATTCTTGGCCTCGGGCAGCATTTCTCCTTCTACCAACGTACTTATGCATCTCAATAGGGCACCTTTGTAGCAATGCTTCTCGTTTGCTATCTTTGAATGACAAAAGCCATGCATGGCTCATCCAAACAAAAACATATCTCATGTTCATATGTGTGCAAGTTAGAGACATTTTAGTAGCGACTGGATTGACATTTTTTCGATGATTTAAAATCATGCGATTCCTCGTTGTTTCTGTGTTGGTCTACAGAAACTTTTCCATCTTTCAGTATTGGTGGTAGTTGTTGTACCTTGCTTATGCTTTTCTGATCCTGATCATTTGTGCAAACACTTCCGCCTTCTGATGATTTTTCCTCGGTACTGCTATTGCCAGCTAATGTAACAGTAGCAGTTTCTTTTTGTGATGCTTTTCTGCTGTTCTTTCTGCTATTGGAAACGATTTCTTCTGTTGACCCACTGCTACTGCTTCTAGAAGATGCACTTGCATATTTGGATTGATTGCTGCTAACTTGGCTTGAATTACCATCCAAATTATTACCACCCTTGCTGCCCTGGTCACTTGAATTAACACTGTCGTTCCGTGATATCATGCTGCCCCTTGTAAATGAATGCCATTCTTTGGATTCTGTAAGAGTTACTTGGCGTTCATTTTTGCTACCTTCACCTTCTGAAATGTCAACGCTACGGCGGTTGCTCCTTGAATTTCTGATACTCTCTTGATCAGAAGCCTCCTGATCTTCGTCATCATCTCCTGCATCATCAAGATCATCGTCTTCTGAATATTCAGAAACACATTCTGATTCGTCATTGTTCTCTTCACGTTTTTCAGTTGGGGTCAGATCAGCTGGAAGAGGAGCAGGGACAGCCTCAGGAGGAGGAGGAGTTGTGGAAAGAAAACTTAGAGTATTCACAACGTCACTCATGAAGGGACGAACTTCTGCCTCCTCTTGCAAACACATGGATGCTATTGCAACAGCTTGATTTAGATCCTTTTCTGGGAATTGCTTGTTAAGAAGAGGATCTGCCATGTCAGGATACTTTTTCGGGTCCCTGAATAAGGGTTGTGCCTGCTCACACACATTAAAAATAGAACGAAGTTACACACGATGGTAATGATGAACGAGAGTGTGCAAATCATTAGGTCAATTAAAGAGACGTATGAGATAAGTGAAAAATGATAAGATAATTACCCAAGATACTAGATTTTGCTCATCATTTGACCTTGTTGTGTCAATGGCTCTTCTTCCGGTAATGAGCTCCAGAAGTATAACTCCGAAACTGTACACATCTGACTTCATTGTGAATTCACCCGATCTTGAATACTCAGGAGCACAGAAACCATAGGTTCCCATCAGTCTTGATGGTCCATGACTCTTATCTCCCTCGGAGCCAAGCTGGGCAAGTCCAACATCTGAGAGCTTTGGATTGAATGCTTCGTCTAGCAAGATGTTTGAAGATTTCAAATCTCGATAGACAACTGGGGGATTGGCCTTTTCGTGCAAGTACTCCAGTCCCATAGCAGCACCATAAGCTATTTTAACTCGGGTGTACCAATCTAATGGCTTGTCATCTGGTCCATTGCCTGCAGATAGTTTTGTTCATCCATAGTTAGGCAGCTGATAAAAGGGTTCTAAATCAAGAAAGCGGTAGAAAAAGGGAGGGTTGCGCACGTACCAAGAACACGATCGTCTACAGAACCCCCGGATATGAATTCATACACCAAAAGTCTTTGATCTCCATCAGCACAATATCCAATTAGGTTAACCAGATTTGGATGGTGTAGGAGGCTTAGCATCAAAACATCCCCAAGAAACTCTTTGTTCCCATGCATTCCATGTCTGTCCAGTTGCTTCACCGCCACCACCTATAACCAAGATGGAAAAACCAGTCTTTGTAAATTCATTACTCAGTTGCAAGTCCTCATTAAAACCTAACAACCAAAAGAAACCGAGAATTTTTATAACCTGCCCGCTCGACTGAAGAGTTCCCTTATAGACTCTTCCAAATCCACCTTCCCCCAAAAGAAATTCCTGCCGGAAATTCTTTGTTGCTGTCGCAAGCTCCCGGAAAGTGAAAGCCTTTGCATTAATATCTGCTGGGTTAACTGCCTCTGTGGCCTCTGCAGGTTTTTGTTTCTTCAATTCTGCAGAAAAATGATAAGGTTTTAGGCCCTTTCCAATACCTTTTGACAGCATTGTTAATCGTTGTTTTGCATTAGTTTCTATATCTAGTGTATAAATGCCCTAGCTAATTGATTCTTTTTTGATAGTCCACATTGCGTAGCTATAGCAATTTACAGATTGATGCCACAACAGATAGCAGCGCAAAAATATGGTCGCCTAGTCATGGAAAACCTCCTCTAAAACCTTTTGCAAAACTGAAATTGTGAAGGCATTGTAATTTAGACATGCATTCATTTTAATATTTACGCGATTTCTGTAACGATTGTTCTTGATATTTCTTACTTCATACTTCACATATATATATATATATATATATATATATAGATGGAGAAGTATTGAGCGACAGATTCATGCACACACATTCATTATTCACCGTAAATTACAACCAAGCCTTTCATTGTTTCGAAATCATTTATAACCAAAGATTGAGAAAAGTGAAAGAAAAATAAAAACGAAAACTTACCTTGCGCGACAGGAGGAGAAGACGGGTCATTCTCTAATCTCTTGTTGCTATTTGATCTCTTACTTCTCTGCGAGCCGAAACACGGAAAACAACTCATGTCTCCTGACTAATCTCTGATATTCAAGAATCTCCTTTCAACATACAGAAGAACTTTGGCAAACAATCGAATGCTTGCTAATTCAAAATGTAGTTAAAATATCACAATGCCAGACTTTTTCCAAAAAATTAATCAAGCTAACAAGAGTTAAAAAGAAAAATGTAGGTCAAACTCAAAACTTGTTTGACAAGAAACAAACGAAGGCGCATAGAGGAGGAGGAGGAGCGGATCAGGGTCCTCCGAGAGTATTGAAGGAGGAGGACCCCGGAGGCGGGGAGGGGGTAGCTAATTGCAATGTCGAGGACAAAAAAACAAAAAAAAAAACTAACTTAGGAGAAGGAGAAATGGGAGGCAATGCATCTGCATGGTTTTGGGGGGTCGGGAAATGTGAGATTTTTCCTTAGACTTCTCGCAGAAAAAGGTGGAGATGTGAGTGGATGTGTCTGGCCGTTTAAAACTAAGGAGAGAGAAATGTGGGAATTTTATTGAATTTTAGTTAAAAAGACAGGCTATAGATGGAGGGTTTACAGCCCAGGAATTTTCGTCAGCAGTATTTTAATAGAAAACTTCATTTTAATCCTTGGCAAAGATGATTTTTTGATTAAAATCATGAGTAAGATCAAAATTTAATTTTAGTCCCTTGATACATTAATAACCTCTTTTATTAATTATATTTTGATTTTTTAATTATTTATCTTTTTCTTTCTAATTTTTAATGTATTAATTTTATTTCATTATAATTTTTATTTTCATTTCATTCATCGTAATATATTTTGTTGTGAACATTTAGATAAACTAATTTTTGTTATACAATATATTTTGATGTACTTTATCTTCTTCATTTAGGTATATTAAATTCATTATAATACATTTCGGTGCATACATTTAGGTACACACATTTCGGTACATACATTTCGATACAAACATTTAGGTACATTAATTCAATATAATACATTTTCGGTACTAATATTTCAGTGCATACATTTCGGTACATACATTTAGGTACATTAATTTAATATTAATACATTTCGGTGCATATATTTAGGTACATACATTTCGGTACTAACATTTAAATATATTAGTTCAATATAATATATTTCGGTACTAACATTTAAATATATTAGTTCAATATAATATATTTCGGTACTAACATTTAGGTGCATTAATTGAGTCTTTCAAGTTTGAAGAATGTTAAATAAAATTAATAAATTAAAAAACTCTTTTTTAGTCAAAAAATAAATTAAAATTTGTGTATTAATAAATTTAAATATTTAATGGGAGACATTAAATAAAATGTACATTAATTATTTTGAATTAAGGGCACATTAAGGACTAAAATCAATATTTAATCTAACACCAGGTTTTTTTTAAATTTTAATGTTCTTGAGGGATTAAAGTTCAAAAACCCTGTTATTTTAAGGACAGAAATTATTTATTTGACTTTGCATTGCCATTTTAGTTCCAACTCCATTTCTTCAGTTTCTCTGTTTTTAATTTTTTTAATAAGATTTTAACACCTAAAATGAGTAAGATAATAGGATTAGATGCTTGTGTGAGTAGTATGAGTGTATTAGTACTCTTTTTTTTTATACCAAATTAAATCCCAATGAGAGAGTGATTGGACTCATAGGCGTCCTCTTAGAAGGGAGCCTCATTAAAATAAACTTTACTTATATAAAGTAACGTCCAAACACTAATTAGTTAGTATAAGTCTATGTGCGTGAAGTCTCTTTTTTAAATACAGAATATAAGCATTGACAAACTTAATTTACTTTTATTCAATTTTCTTCTTTATTAATCCTAGTCACATTTATGGTATAAAATGGCTACTTAGGGTTTTGTACGTAAAACAGAAAATCAAAGCGATTAACCAATTTAACACTAGAATTCTAAAGTCTAAACTCTAAATTATGATTCCCTTGCACAATCAATCATGCATATCTATAATATTATTTTTGGATGAGGGAAATAAACTTGGAATTTGAGACAAAAGTCAAAATTTCTAAATTAACATGCATTAATTCTCTTATTTGGAATTTGGGACCTCAAATTCCCAAGTTTAAGTTCTATGTTTTCAACCTAGGAGGTGTGACTATTCGATCTTAGGTTTTCGACCTAGTAGGTGCAGCTATTCGGTGGACTAGGGTTTCGGTGTAGGCACTTTGGCTGTTTTTCAAAAAGTTTTTTCGTTTTTTTTTCTTTTCAGACTAGCTTGTGATGCCAAATTAGAATTCATGAATGCTTCAATTTTATTCCTTTTACTAGGAGCAAATATATATAGTTGTACAACCTTAATCACAATTGATCTAGAAAACCTAAGAAAGGAGCCCCAGTATAATCAATGACAATATTCACATTCCTCTTGTTACATATTATAACAAAGCTTTAGGTTTCTTGGCTAAGGAATATACCTTTATAAGGAGCTATCATGCCTTTATATAGTGACAAATTTGAGCTTGATGGTGATTCATAAGGGCACGTGTGGCACACTCTAAGTGGTAAGTTTGAACCCCAAGTTATTTTGCCCTAGTTAACGTTTAACTAATAGAGACGTGATGAGGGACACTAGTTAAGAGTCTCATTTAGAGAAGGCTTTTAAGAACATCGAAAATCATGACCTATATGTTGGTAGTCCCATATCGGTGAGAGACGTCAACAATGGTGGCTTTAAATATGATTACCCTACTCTAACTAATATCGAGATTTTTTATGATAAAACCTCACACCTGACGGATTGGGCAGATGGTAAAGTTGGGGACAATATTGGTGTCGTTAAAGTGGGGCCCTCACGGGTTTGTCGATCTAAAAAATTTCAACATTAGTATCGGTATCGTTAAAGTGGGGTCCCTCGGGCCCGTCGATCAAAAATTTTCAACATGGTAGCAGAGCCCACGGTTACGGCCCGTGCAAGCCAAAGGCTTGTCACCAGGAAGTGTGGTTTGGAAACAAGCTTGGACTTTTAACATAGAGTCGGCCTTTGAGTTCTTAAGAGGCACTTCCTGAAAAGATTGAAAACAAGTTTGGACTCCATTGGAGCCAACCTCTAAGTTTCAATTGCCGATGTGTGGATCTCCTCGTGTGAACCACTAAATGAAGTTACACGTAAGGGGGCGTGTTGGCAATCTCACGTCGATGGGGGAAGTCAACAAGGGTGGCTTTAAATATGATTACCCTACTCTAACTAATATCGATGCCTTTTGTGATAAAACCTCACATCTAACGGATTGGGCATGTGATAAAGTTAGGGACAATATCGGTGTCGTTAGCGGGACGCCCCCAAGCCCGTGGATCTAAAAAATTCCAACACTATATATGTTTGGCCCACGATAAGGATCATTATCGCTTAGTGATCTTGTTGGATCTTTCCACATCAGGTCATGCAAGCTAAATCCATCTCTAAGTCCTTCTGAACTCGTACTCGTAAAGAAGCATACTTGGGCTACATTGATCGTTTAACCTAACTCACATTTGTTTAATTTTTCCTTTTAACATCTTTTATTACTTTTAATTTTATATTGAGGAAACAAGTAAACATGTGGGAGTGAAGTGGAAAATAGAAAGTAAAACAAAGTGTGAGTGCGCTTCCGACTCCAAAGCCAAAGCCAAAGCAAAGTGACGAAAAGATTAGTACAGAGGAGGAGGAGGAGTACAAGGATTGTGACATGCGTGGCCGCAATTAGCGAGCACATGCAAACCAAACAGTCGACACATATAAAGTCCCTATTCGACACGTCAAAAACACCCCACATGGTTCCTTCATCATATTCACATTCTTCCCCCATCCTAATCTTTTTGTGTTGTCTCAATTCCCAAACCCTCTTTTCTTTTTATTTTATTTTTTCCATCGTCATTTTCTTTGACAAAAGTGACATTACCATCTACGAAAGATTCTAGAACACTTTTTTTTTCTTTTCTTTTTATGCGTGCGTTTTTTCGTGATTTTTAATTAGTCCAAATGCTAAATAAAAAAAAAAGTTTGTATAAAACGAAATTATGTGTAACAAAATTACTTACTATGATCTGTTATAATTGGCGGTTTTGTTAGAATGCTCTGTAAGATCTGAACGGTTGAGAATGAAAGAATCTCACATTGAAAAAAAAGGGATATTATGTGTTTATAAAGAGTTTGATTACTCTTCATATTATCAATTGATTTTATCATGAAACATTGTAAAAGTCCAATTACAAATCTAGCCGTTTAATACGTTGGTGCATTCTAAGCACTGGTATAATATAAAACTTTTACTAATTTACGGGAGACTAATTCAAATTTAAATGCAGTGGGACAAATGCATTGTTACAACCAGTTGATCAAACTCACCTATACGTCATTGTTGTTCTTAGGTCAAATTACTCGCAACTAGTGTGACGATACATCTTTCTTTTTTTGTTCAACGTTTTGACGATTGACGAACGTTTCAGTATTCACTGATGTAGCCTAGGTTATCGTCACCAGTATTATGATCAGCAATGCCAAAGTGGCATTTATAGTTAAGGAGCATTACGTTTACTTATGTTTCTTTTTTAATAAAAGTGATATTTCTATTCTAAATTGTATGTCGCTGATACCGAGTCAGTCCTATGATATTAGCTATGCCCTGCTTGGTCCTTCGGCACGATAGAGATTCCGTCGCGCATCATGAGCATTGGCATAAGGGGCGGTTGAGCAACTCAAGTGAACCGCTTTTTCTTATTACAACCTAAGGAGGGAGAAGGTATAAATCCAAAATGCATTGGGTTAAAAAGAAATACTCTAACACAAAGACAATCAACCACTTGCTACGACTAGTACGCTTTTGTTTTTGTTATCTCCTTTTTTTTTTGTTTTCACTAAACATTATCCTTACAAATTTTGTCATCGTGTAACATAACTGAGATGTTATACCCAAATGCAGAAATATTGTATTTGGGTAAAAACATATATTTTTCCTTTGGAATCTCAAATTTCTGATTTAAGTTTTTGCCAAATTCATATTCAAATTTGTATTTTAATATATCATGAAAATTATATTAGTAATTAACACAAATATACTTTATTTCCTTCTCCAATGACACGCCCCAACCCCGATATCCCCAAATATCAGGGTAGGCACGTGCTGGCTGACACCCGAGGGTGACGAAACCATTTAAAACACGCATATAACTAACATATTTAATTAGAACAGATTAAACTAAAGCAAAATCGTGTTCAGAGCATACAACTAAGCAAGAATAATGTGAAAGAACTACTATAGAAAGGTACGAACCAGGGAATGAGACTCACACAAAAGAGGCTTGAAGATGCCTAAGTGGGAATGTCCTGACGCCGGGATCGTGTGCCTTGAATCTAATTCCTGAAGGGGGCGCAAAACCAGAAAAGGTGAGTGGACCAGAGTTTATAATATTAGTACTAATAATAGGAAAACACTTTATTTTTGAACATAATAACCCCCTATTTTGAAAACATACATAGAATACTACATATAGGTCTTATGAAAAAACCCTAGCATGCCATGTAAAACATTTGTAAAACCTCTATAAATCATATCCGTGAAGTACTCAACTAGGGGTATCATAGTCGCCCGAAGGCAGTACCTGTCCATCACCCGAAGGTGAAGATGTATAACATGTCCATCACCCGAAGATGAAGCTGAATAACATATCCATCACCCGTAGGTGAAGCTGAATAACATATCCATCACCCGTAGGTGAAGCTGAATCAAATAGTATAACATCCACACTGACACTAGCCGTGGCTAGTGAAGCTGTCCGACATCGTTTTCGGCGGTAAAGCTGGGGGTATATAATATATCATATCTCACTCCTCCATCATCTGTGTCCTGCGGCCATAGATATAATACCCGTGGTGTGCGGATGTGTCGTATGATAACCCACTAAATAAGTACTAAAAACATATTTCAAAATCTCGTATCATAAATCCATGACAAATCATGTTCACAAATCTATAAAATAAATCATCTTCGTAACTTCATAATATAAGTCATATTCGAGATCAATAGAAATCCATATATGCAAATCTCATAATTCATAAATGTAATTTCAATAAAATCATGAATATTTCGTAAAAGCTATTAAACCATGAATTCGATATAAACTATAATGATATAAATCCAGAAAACATAATATAAAATGTATTAAATGCATGAATTATGAAAATCATGCTAGGCTAATATTTTATAAAAATATTTAAGTTATGAAGGGGTCCACTCACAGGTTTTCCATTGCCCGAAAGCCACTCGAACTATCGAGAATGTGATCACTTCCCGCCAACGCACCTAAACATAATTAGGAACCCTTTAGTAAAACTCTACTAAAACGTTATAATTTTGGAAAACAGATGGAGGATTCAAATTCGGCACATCGAGGAACCTCGGGTTTTTCCTCCACGCTCTGCCGCATGCGCCGCCGTGGGTGGCGGTCGACCGTCCCGACTTGGCGGAAAATCCAACAACTCCAAAAATTCTCAAATTTTACAAGAATGAATATCTCGATGAGAGGAATAGCTTTCATACCTATGACTAACGCCAATTTGGCCGAGAAAATCCCCAATTTCACTAAAACCCGTCGAAAACCTTATAAAGGGTGTTTCCTGATTCGTCCTCAAATCGATTCTGACACTCCAACCAATGATTGGGCATTGTTTCTGAGCTTAAGGGAAGTACATTGGTGGTGGCAATTGAACAGAAACATTGTAGGAATGGTGGATTCACCGCTGCGGGTGCCCTTGAAGCTGTGCCTTCGATCTTGACAAATTAAGGCCCAAATACCTCGATTTTTAGGTGTAACATGAAGAAGGGAGGTTGTGGGATTGATTATAGGTGGCAGAGACGGTCAAGTCGCTGGGAAATTGCCGAATCACCACCGGGCTGTGTAGAAGCCATGTCGGGTGGGCGGGGAGGAACCGGGTGAAGGGTGATCTGGTGCTTCTCCTTTCTCTCATTTCCCCTCTTTTCTCTCCTCTCTAATTGATCACTCACTCTCTCCCTTCTCCTGATTGGTCCTCACCTCTCCCTCCTTTCTCTCCTTTATTTTCGATCTCCACTGACCATCTTTCCTTTCCTTCAATCTCAGCCACACACGTGGCTTTCCAGATTTGCCTCCAAAAAATCTGGAGCCTTCTAGAAAATGTTTAAATGACTATTTTGTCCCTATTTTTACTCGTCCATAACTTCTTCGTTATAACTCCAAATCACGTTCCGTTTGAGCCCACACATTCGTAGCGACGAGTACTACAAGAAAACGAATCTTACATGACATGACAAGGCGATCAACAAAAGTCAATCGTATTTGCCTCGAAGGGCATTTTCGAAATTTCACATTTTAAAATTATAAAATTCGTAATAATTGGGGACGGGTCGTTACATCCAATATAAGGTTTAGACTTAAGACTCAAATTCAAGGTGCGTGCATTGAAAAGAAAATAAGAAAATTCAAATTCATCACCATTTTTTACCTATATAAAAAAATGTGAGTTTTGTGTTAGAGGTAACTTTACGCCATCTCCAAGTTCCAACTAAAGACTACAAGTCATTTTTAGCCAAAAAATGTGCAAGATCCGTTTCTAACAAGAGAGTTACTGTAGACTAAAAATGTTGTTTTCAATTTGTAAGTAGGGGATGTCACGCTCGATTCATATAAAATAACAAATTCAATATCTTATTATGCAAAGTTTATTATGTAAGGAATAATGTTTGACTGCTTAAGGATGAGTGCGGACTCCTATTCAAAATTTCTTCATGTTCGAATTACAAAGTTTTGTGCTTATGATCAGAATCAATCATATTATGAATCACTTTATAAAGATCATTATGCAAAAAATGAATTAAAACTAAAGTCGTTTAGTTAATTTACTATGAAAAATATATAAACGGTTCATAATGCTTTTACTAATATCGTTCATCTGTTTTATACAGTTTGACGACTTTAGTTTTATTTTTCGCATAAATGATCTTTATAAAATATTTCATAATATGAACGGAAATTATAAGCATAAAGTTTTGTAAATCGACAACCAATAATTTTGAGTATGAGTAATTGTTGTAACATTCTTCGTAGATTGTAGGGGTGGGCGCAGTGCGGTTTCGAGTGAAACCGCAACCGAAACCGAAATTTTTTGCAGTGCTGTTTTGAAGCCAAAACCGAAATAAAGCCAATCCATTTGGTTCGGTTCGGTTTGGTTTTTAAGAAAAAAATGTACAATTTAAAATATACACCTATTTACGCATAAGACGGTCTTATTTTCCTCATATATTAACTACCCAAGTTATTCATAGAGTAATCCAAATAAAACTTCTAGAACTTACATCTTCAACAACCAATCTCTCCAGTTTTAACAATATAAACAAAGTCAGGATTTTGAGCAGCAATAAGCTTTCTCATACCATCAACTTAGGGTAGAAATAGAACCCCTAACGTTCCAACAAGCAAACTGGACTATGGAAAGGGAGATCAAACTTGGACCTGACCAACGAATAACATTATGGATGTCCTTAACAACTGCAATTCCAGAAAACACAAATGATATCATCAGATATCTTTTGAAAACCTAAAATCAAAACCAAACCGTTTTCTTTGCCCAGTTCGGTTCGAAACCGCAACCGTTTCAAAATCGCAAAACTAAACCGTTCGATGCGATCCAATTTGATCTGTATTTCGGTTTTGATTTTCGGTTCCAAGTGCCCATCCCTAGTAGATTGTTGTGACAACCAAAAGATAAAGTACATGGGATGTTCTATTCACCTTTCTTTAAAAAAATAAAGCTAAAAAGGGAAAGTCAAATAAATAAAACGGATTCTGATATGGGAAAAAGAAATCACCTTTTTCTTTCACCTTTTTATTTAGCTTTAACTTGAACAAGATTTGGCAAGTGGGCCTATTACGAGATGAATCTTATTCTTATATAACGGCGTTGGCGTAAGTTCAAATCATATCTAATCTAATAAATTTAACATTTGACCAAACAAAAAAAAATTGAGCATAATAAAATTAAAAAAAAAACTAATGAAAATAGTTTAAAAACTTTGAGTTTTAACGATTTAGATAAAATAAAAGATAAAATGAATAGTATCAAGATTGACATTTTATTGTAAAAATGTGATTTTTCGTTAAAATAAACAGTTGTGAGAACTTTTCGTTAGCTAAAGTTGTCTAAATTCTAATGTTATTTTTTTTTTTTTGTGGTATATAAGAAGGGTCCAGAGGATCCTGACACCTTTTGACAGCGGGAGAGAGACTTAACGGCTAAGCATTCCTCTCTCTATAAATACACAACCGCGCCACAGCAACCAGAAAACATACGAAGGCAAATTACAACGTTTTTTCCATTGTCCGAGGAACCCATTTAAATCGCAAAAATGTTCAAGTTCTTCTTAGGCGGTGGCGGAAACCAGGAGAAAACAGATGATGTCGGTGGCGGCGGAGGCGACCCCATGGATCTGCAGGCCTTGCCGGAGGGATGCATAGCCACCGTTGTCTCGCTGACCACGCCTCGGGACGCGGGCACAATGTCGTCGGTTTCGAGGAGTTTCAGGTCGGCCGCCGAATCCGACGCTGTTTGGGACAAGTTCCTTCCCCCCGAGATCCACACTATCATGTCCTCCTCGTCACCCTCACAGCCGCCGCTTGTGTCTCCCTCCTTCACCTCCAAAACCAAGAAGGAGCTTTTCCTCGCTGTGTGCGACAACCCTGTTCTCATTGAACAGGGCAAGTTGGTAACTTTACTACCTTTCTCCTTTTCTTTTGTGGGATTTATTTGTTTATTTTAGTTGTGGATTAGTGTACTATTTCACTGATGTGATAGACATTTAGTTGATATGGATTTGTCGGGAAATTTCCGTACTGGAAAGTACAAAGTTTGGAACTTTGGGGGCCGGCAAGATCATAGGTTTTGTTGTTGGCCGAGGAGAGGGTGAGTAGGCGGTGGGACCAAATATTTTGTGTACATTTGGTGATGTGAATATTTATGAGATGTGACAAAAATGAAGAAGGAAAAATATTGACAAAATTGTGATGACATATATGAGATATCATGTCCATTTGTTTTGTACTTCGTAGTTTAAAAGTTGTCTAAGCAATTTTGGCACTTGTTTTATTTTTCGTTACTACATGATGAATCATGAATTATTAAGTTTGAAGTGCAGATGGTTGAGATAACAGTGTTCAAATTGTTAGTGTTCAATTCTTTTTAGCATTAGAGGAAGTAAGATGAAAGGGTTGAATAACTGAGTTAGAAATTCGAATGCGTTCTATTGTTTCCGGTTTTTTTGTTTGTTTTTCAAAAGCGTTTTCTATTTCTCACTGTTCTAAGATCCCGAGTTGTAATTGGAATGATAATGCAGAGCTTTTCGCTGGACAAATGGAGTGGGAAGAAATGCTATATGATCGCTGCAAGGGCCCTTTCGATTGTTTGGGCTGACACTCCTCACTACTGGAGATGGATTTCTGTCCCCGACTCGAGGTCTCTTAAAATTTTCTTCTTTTCGTTTAAAGAAATTGTTATCAGCATTTTGAAATAGTCATCCGTTCTGCACCCATTCCTCGTGATTGAGGACTGTAGATAATTTCCATGCTTTTGTTACATAAACTCTCTGTTATTGTAAACAAACAGGTTTGAGGAGGTGGCGGAGCTTATTAGTGTGTGCTGGCTTGAAATCCGTGGCAAAATTGGGACACGGATGCTGTCCCCATCCACCCTTTACAAAGCTTTTCTTGTATTCAAGTCAATTGCAGGGGCTCATGGATTTGAGAACCAACCTGTGGAGGTCACAGTAGGTTTAATTGGGCAGGAGCCCACGAAACACGTGGTGTTTCTGGACGTGCAGAGAGGCCAAACCCAAGGCCAGGGCTACCACGTTGCCGGGCCTTGGCATATTGGCCTCTTCAACCGCAGACACATTCCCGGCCTCCAGTCGCTCCAGTCGTTCCAGCCAAGGGAGATCAACGAGGCCCAGTACCCGAAAGAGCGGAACGACGGGTGGCTGGAGATAGAGATGGGGGAGTTCTTCTGTGAAGGGGGTGAAGGTGGGGAGTTGGAGATGACTTGCATGGAGGTTAGGGGTGGACAGTGGAAGGGTGGCCTCATTTTTCAAGGGATTGAGGTCAGGCCTAAAAGGATGTAGAAATCAAGTGGCGGTAGGGTAATATTGTCCTTTTGAATTCAAAATATTATAAAATTGAGCTACGGTAGTTCAGATTAAAAACGGATGTAATATCCACATTGTATTTTACTTCTCATACATCTTTTTAATTTTCGGTTGTCGGATCAAATGAATTGAAGAAGATCAACGGACCGAAATTACCAAGGGAGGTGTGAAAAGTAAAATGAAGTATGTGGATAACACACCCCGATTAAAAAGTGTTTGCCTTTTTATCTTTTTTTTTTTTTGCATTTGGAAAATGTCGCAATTGAAACGTGTCAATGTCATGGTCAATTGCTAGCTTTGTTGTACTTGTAGCTTTGTGTTGGTACTACAGAAATACAAAGCAATCGGTACCATAGAAAAGTCAAAGACTTGTGAAGATTGAGTTTGGTTTTTATGTTTAGTTTGGTGAAGGAAATTATTATTTAACCATAAAGAAACTGATTTACATACAAAAAGCCAAAAAACAAAGAAACATATAAACAAGCAAAAAAGGGGTCAAATCAAACCAACCAACAAGAGCCCAGCCAAATCGCAAAAGCTCAAAAATAAAGAAACACACAACCGAGAAATCAGATGGTGTTGCCTCCACTGGAACAGTGCATTTGGATCTGCACAATCCACGCTTATCACTTGACATTACTTGAACGCTGAAAATAAAGATAACCAGCAATTGAAATGAATGAAAATTAATGAAAATGGCTTGAAAACTTTGAGTTTTAATGATAAGGACAAAATAAAGGGTAAAGTAAATAGTACCAGGATTGACTTTTTAGTGTAAAAATATGATTTTTTGTTAAAGTGAACAGTACCATATGCTTTTCGTTAAAGTTCCCTTGAAATAATTGAGTCGACTATCAAGAAAAAGAAGCCCATGGAAAATCACGAGCAATAGTGCTAGACACAATAGACATCAGAAGGTGGTGGTGCTAGGAACACTTGAGACGGTTGAAGAACTAGAATTCTATGCACCATCTTGAGAGAAAGTATGACTGAAAAACGAAGCTTAGATGAGCGAGATCGAAGCTCAGATGAACAAGATGAAGGGAGACCAGTAAGGTAAGAAGAGGTTGACATATCAAGGAGGAGGGGAAGTGAGTAGCAGAAAAGGGGAAAAGAATAGACAAGAAGAAGGGGAAATTGGCAACCGACCCCAGCCAAAGCTAGAGTCGGCATCACTGATAAAGTGAGGGTATTTTGTCCAATCAGCCTTTCTACTTGCTTTTCTATTTAAAGGAGAATGTTCATGCAATAATCAAAATGATGAACTATGGACAAACTTAGGAACTACTTTTATCGATTTTCAATGTCATATACTAAAATGAGGAGTTATGCTAATTTTAAGGACAATTTTAACTAAAAACCTAGATTTTTAAAGAAAAAAAAATTGAAATTACATCTTTTCCACGACCTTTCATGTGTATGGGGATTGGAGAGAAGATTTATTTTGAACACTAATGGGACCTGAGTTTTTTATTTCAAAGATATTCAAGTTTATTGAAGTGAAATTTTTTTCTGTATTTAATTTTTTTTTAATATAAACGATAAAAACTTGTCGTAAAATCCAAAACGCAAAAAAAAAAAAAAAAAAAAAAAAAAGTTTTGGTCTATCTCCTCTCGAATTGCCAGACTCCAGCTTAGAGAACGAAGAAGACCCAAAAGCGGAAAAAAGCACTTTCAGCAGAACGCAGCTTCTCGCTCTCACCCCCACCAGGTTCTCCATTTCTTCCTCCCTTTCCTTCTCTAGTTTTTCTATTTTAATCTCACATAATTTGATATTTATATTCCACCACATCCCACAAAAGAACCACTCACTTCAAATTAGAAATCAAAGCACAAATTGTTGACTTTAATCGTTCTGTGCAATGATTGTTGAAAAGGAGAAGAACCCACTTCGTAAAAGTGCTTATATGAAAAACCTTTTGGGTATTGGGATTGATTAGTGTTTGGATCCGCCGCTCTGAGATTCCCAAATTGTCGTTTGGAAAAAAAGTTTGGGAATTTCTGGTTGTTGATTGTTGTTGTTGTAAAATTTCAAGTCCTGGGTTTGAGTTGGGAATAATTTTGGGGGCAGAATGCTCTATTTTGATTTAATGGGTCATCGGTGATTTAGTTTATAGTGTTGTAAGTAATCACCAGTTTGTCAGTGACTCAAATGGCCACATTGACTGTTCCGGTGACGTTTGCCTTTTGTGCAGTCGAGTCGGGTCTTAGGGTTCATCAAATTCAATCTACATTCTGTTGGATAAGACTGTTCTTAAGCTGTGCTTTTCAGTTTCTGTTTTTGCCGTCAGTCTGAGGATGATGGGATGAGAAATTGTGTGTAGCAGTGAGAAATGTGCGAGGTCTTACAGCTACTAGGTAGTTTAACCGTGTTATCCGTAGATTATGTGGCAAATGAAAATTGAGTCTGCTAATGGAGCAAGAGTGATATGGAGTTTTAGTACAGTTGATTGCATAAAATGGTGTACCCCTGATTTGAATGGCTTGTTGCATGTGGCTCGAACGCAAGTAATCTTAATACCGGTAGATCCAAAAGTTTCAAAATTGGGCCGATAAGTGAATTTTTCCGTGTCTTCAAAATTTGTTCAATAGTTGATACCATTTATTAATAAAATTGCTCATGGTATTTTTTTGTTTTTTTGTTTCATAGGTGTGGTAATAATGTTTCTATCCTTGTAAAGATATAATTCATCAACACCACAGGGTCAAAGAATATACCTTGAAATGCTCTTATCCTATATCACAACTGCCCTTCGCTTATGATTATTGATTAGTTAGGACAGGTATGATTCCTTCCATTTGGGTCTCCTGTTGATCAGTTATGCGCACACACATGCACGCACAGAAAAATGCTGCTTCCTTGTTCTTGTGTTCCTATGCTGTATCCATATATGACGGGAGGTCTCATGTAGTGCAGTGTTTACAATACACCCTTTCAGAAGAATTATCAATTTGTGTCGGGATGAGGGGAACGGTTAGAATCATGTAACACTTCTGCTACTGTCGTGGATACATGGAAGATCATTCTTTAGCTGTGCAGAACAATTCTCTTGCATTGACAGAATATGCTTTAGACTTGGCTATTGGGCAAGAATTTCCTGACGTTGAAACATGCAGAAGAAGATTGAAGAACATTGCTCTAGTACAACATTTTGATCTTCGTATAGTGAAATCAGATCGCAGCCGGTTTATAGCCAAGTGCTCCAAAGAAGGTTGCCCATGGCGTGTCCATGTGGCAAAATGTCCCGGAGTTCCAACCTTTACAGTAAGAACCCTGCATGGTGAGCATACCTGTGAAGGAGTTCTCAACCTTCATCATCAGCAAGCATCAGTAGGTTGGGTTGCTAGGTCTGTAGAATCACGGGTTCGGGATAACCCACGGTATAAACCAAAAGAGATCCTGCAAGATATCCGCGATCAGCATGGAGTTGCTGTTTCTTACATGCAAGCTTGGCGTGGCAAGGAGCGTAGCATGGCAGCACTTCATGGAACTTTTGAAGAAGGGTATCGGCTTCTTCCTGCATACTGTGAGCAAATAAAGAAAACCAACCCTGGAAGCATCGCTTCAGTTTTTACCACTGGACAAGAAAATTGCTTCCACCGTCTCTTCATTTCTTACCGTGCATCAATATATGGGTTTATACATGCTTGCAGGCCACTTTTGGAAATTGATAGATCGCACCTCAAAGGCAAATACTTGGGTTCCTTACTTTGTGCTGCAGCTGTTGATGCTGATGATACATTATTTCCTCTGGCAATAGCTATCGTTGATGTGGAAAGCGACGAAAATTGGATGTGGTTTATGTCAGAATTGCGAAAGCTTCTTGGAGTAAACACTGACAACATGCCTAGACTAACAATACTCTCTGAAAGACAAAGGGGTGTTGTAGAGGCAGTGGAAACCCATTTTCCTAGTGCCTTCCATGGTTTTTGTCTGCGTTATGTTAGTGAAATTTTTCGTGATACGTTTAAGAATGCGAAGTTGGTGAATATCTTCTGGAATGCTGTTTATGCTCTCACTGCAGTTGAATTTGACAGCAAGATTGCAGAGATGGCAGAGATCTCGCAAGACGTGATTCCATGGTTTCAACACTTCCCTCCCCAACTTTGGGCTGTAGCATATTTTGAAGGAGTGCGGTATGGCCATTTTACTCTCGGTGTTACAGAGTTGTTGTATAATTGGGCTCTTGAATGCCATGAGCTCCCTATTGTGCAAATGATGGAGCATATTCGTGATCAGTTATCATCGTGGTATAATGACCGCCGGGATATGGGAATGAGGTGGACGTCAATTTTAGTACCATCTGCTGAGAAGCGGATTCTAGAGGCAATGGCTGATGCTCGATGCTATCAAGTACTTCGTGCAAATGAAGTTGAATTTGAGATTGTGTCTACTGAGCGGACAAACATTGTGGATATACAAACTCGTGTTTGCTCTTGTCGCCGTTGGCATATATATGGTCTACCTTGTGCACATGCTGCTGCTGCACTTATGTCTTGTGGACACAATGTCCATTTGTTTGCTGAGCCTTGCTTCACAGTAGCAAGTTACCGAGAGACCTATTCGCAGATGATTCATCCCATTCCGGATAAGAGCTCATGGAAGGAGCCAGGCGACGGAACAGAGGGTGGAAGCACCAATGTTGATATCATGATACGACCACCCAAGACTCGGCGGCCACCTGGAAGACCCAAGAAGAAGGTCCTTCGAGTAGAAAACTTCAAGAGGCCGAAGAGGGTGGTTCAATGCGGTCGCTGTCATATGTTAGGGCATTCTCAAAAGAAATGTGCCTTGCCACATTGACCTGAATTAAACTGTTTAAAATCGTTCTTACCCCTTAGATTTCGGTTCCTTTTTTCCCTTTCATTGTTCAAAAACGCAGTAGAACAGTTGTGTGCAAGTAATGTTAATGTATGTTTTAATTTAACTACGTCAGTTGCCAAATAAGGATTCGGTTTTTTCTTTTCCTTTTGCACATTCAATCTCTTTATCCTGTTAGATCGTATCATAATTGTCCGGCGATTCGCATCTCTCAGTTCTATCGGCATAAACTTCCGGTGATTGCTAAACGCTGCAACTTCATTGCATCTTCGTTCTGTTTAACTGTGTTCGCTCATACAGATTCTGCAATCAACAACTCTGTTTCAACCTTGCAAAAGATGATATGAACAAACAGCCATCATCGAAAAATATCGTACAAATGCAAACTTAAAACCATTGTATTCAGCTCAAATGGAGTTCGAGTTCACGCGACTGTTACAGAAAACAGGTGTATCTGTGTCGACTACCATCCCAATTTCTATTGTATTTGAGCATCAATAATCGAAAAATGATTAAATCTCGATTTAGTAAGAGTTGAATGCTAAGCTGCAATTTGAGAAGTGATTATACGATGTGCGTGTAAAGCTTCTTAGCCTCGACTTTAGCTGAACATATTCGGTAGAGGCCTCACTGCCATAAATGCGTCCACCATCTGCAGCATATGCAAAAACATTTCCGTAAGTCCTGAGCATATGGTTCAAAATGTTTGCTTTCAGGGATCAAGCACCACGCTTTCATCGCCAACAAATAACTTACAGAACAGCCAATTGTCTTAAAATGCTAGAAGCTTACCTCATCAGTCACAGCAGCCCTAGCCCTACGATGTCTTTCTACCATTTCGGTTAAAACTTCAACAAGAAGTTGCTTCACTTCACCTGTTAGCATGCGTCCGGAACCATACTCCTAATAGCAACCCCAAGTGAATTAGCAAAAAGAATATGTTGACAAAGAAAACAACTAAGTTCACCAGGGCGATCAGTCTCACCTTCCGTATCTCTTCGAGTTTATCATCATCGTCTAGGAAAAAGCTCAGATATTTGAATGGAATATCTACCTGAATAATTTCCAGAAGATAAATTAATTCCTCAATAAGTTACAAGGCACCAAACCAAGTACTAACAAAGAAATCTCATAACATATGAAATCAAATCGGCATGTAAATTGTAGACTGGTAAGCAAAATTTGTCTTCTTGCTCGGACAATCTAATGAGAAATTAAGGTAGCACATCCAGCAACAAATTACACTGTCATGCCAATCGGGGAGGGCCCATTTCTATTACTAACATGCGAGACAATCCAAATACCTCGAGATTTCTATTACTAACATGCGAGACAATCCAAATACCTCGAGATTTGCTCCAAGCTCTCTATGTTTCTCTACTGAATCTTGTCCACCAGAAAATGCATACCTGTTTATCTGCATATACACACAAGTTCTTTGTTTTAGGTTAATCTTGAAGAGTTTTGGACCGTTTGGATTGTGATTTCAGGTCAGGTAGAAGATTGGCACAGTGAAACTACGGCCACATAAATGCAAACCTTGTTCTTAATTTCCTTTGCAGCATCAGTTACATATATGGCTGAATTTGGATCACTAGCCGACATTTTTCCTGTCTCTCCCTGCAAGTATCCACATTCCAGAAAAGGTATCAGAAATCAGATCATAGGCTACTAACAGTAGAAAATAAGTTTTATGTGCCAAAACCATAAAAGTACCTGCAGGGCAGGGAAGAAAGAAGACTCAATCAATGCAGGCTTGTGATATCCAATTCGTGGAGCAACATCTCGTGTCATTCTAAAATAAGGATCCTTGACAAATCACAAACAAATAAACCATGGTATTAGAAAATAAACAAAAGAAAGAAAAACAATGTTAAATCAAATGCACTAGCACACAAAGTTACTAAAACTATTTTATACTCTGAAAAGGTGCTGCATTTATAGGTAAGGTGGATCCGTAGACATTTAGCCAAGGGGAAAAACATGTATATCATAGCTGAGAATTATCCATATCATGCATACCTGGTCAATTGCACAAGGTATTAAGCAACGAAGATTGTCTTGGCCAGAGAAGAGATGAGGAAATGAACTTGGAAATGAGGGAACTGCCTGCATTAAAACAAGACCATATTGGATCTCCTTAATATGTATCACAGCACATGTCGCATCCATGTGTCATCTTACATAGTCACACAATCGATACAGAACATCAAACTGAAGGTTTCAGAAAAGTCAATATTCTTGGTGGAGCGACTAGGACTAAGCAATGCTTTGTTTTCTTTATATGATGGAAAGTATGAAAGATGTTCACTGGTGAAAAAATTGTACAGTTGACTGGAGCAAGTCAACAATAAGAGCTCATAGGAAAGAATAAGCACTTATGAACTAAATCAAACTTACAGGAGGTGAGGTTTCAGTGAAGATATAAAAGGAAAACAGATATAAGCTTCAGTCATTTTGTGGAGCTAGTCAGCAACAACTAACTAAAATTTCATAATTCTTCATTTGATAAGCAGCGTAGCCAAGGAAAATACCTGTACAGGTGGAAAACTAACTTTTCCTATGTGATCTTCTCCAGTGAAACCAAAGATACCAACAACCTGGATATTAAATCCGAAACTCATAAAATTATTACAAAAACTCAAGGAAAGAGGTAGACAAGGAAAATATTTCGCCATGGGGGGAAAAGATTGTTAATCACCTTATTATATGTGACACACTTTCCAACCTTCACCATGTTCTTGTAGAAGGCACTGCACAGGAAATTAGACATAAAATCAGTAAGCAAGTGATAGAATCAAGCCCTGTTAGGTCTGAAACTAAAAAGCTTCCTAATTATTATCATAGCTTATCAAGCAGTTTGCGGCCAACTAAATCATCAAGGACATCTCATTCCGGTTCAAGAAGAATGGGACCTCATGTGAATGTCAATCAGTTTGAACCCAAAAAAAGGGCTTCGATAAGATTATAAAATCTCAAACCCCTCCGACATGGGCAGAGAAGCTAATAGCTTAGTAATCCACTAAATCCGTTGATCAAAACTGAAGCATAAACTCACATACATAACAAGTATCAACACGAAGTAATATTAACTTCATAATGGAGTTAAGCCTACACATCTGATACTTACCCACCAACAAAATCAAAATCGGAGAAGATGAAGGTTTTTGATATGTCAAAACCACAAGCAATAATATCTTTAGCATTCTCCCTGGCAAGTCTCTGGCTCTCTTCCACAGTCAGATTTTTCCACATGCACTTCTCATCATCGGTAAGTTGTACAACGAGAGGAACCTTGAAGACATCTTGCAAATATCTGCATAAAGCTTTCAATTCATAAACCCTTAAAAAATTTACTTCATATCAACAAGCGACCAATCGCCAAATCCAACATAATGCACAGAGATACTAAAGATCAAACTCACGAAAACCCGAAAAGATAAAAAGTTTCATAAAAGACCAACATCAGATAATCAGATAGCAGTGCAGGGGGAGCTTACTTAGTGAACATGAAGGGGATAAGATGCCCCAAATGCAAAGCTTCGGAGGAAGGTCCTCTTCCTGTGTACAAATAGAACTTGTCTCCTCTCTCGTAGGCATCCAGAATCTCATTCAAGTCCCTGCATTACACATAAATTCGAAATTCGACCCCCAATTCAATTTTTTGCAAAACTTTCAGAAAAAAAAATGTAAACTTGAGAGAGAGAGAGAGAGAGAAGCGACCTGTGGGCAAAGAAGACGCCACGGCGGAGGAAGACGTGGGGAGGACGGCCGGTGAGGCAGTGGATGCGATCCACGAGCTGCTGGTCGATTCTCTGGCAGCCGAACTGGTCGATGAGCTTGTCGTAGTCGATTTTCCCGCCACCCTTGGCCGACACCGTCCATGGATTCACTACCTGCTCCTCCTCTTGCTGCTGTTCTGGTTCTGCCTCTCCCACTCTCTCCTCCATCGTCACTCTCTCTCCGTCGTTCGCTCACTATCTCTGTAAAAATCGGCGGCGTCTTCTTCTTCCTTTCTTCTTCTTCGGAGGGTATGTCCACGTACTGTAGGCTTATTTGTTTATGTGCCCTGTATTATTGCGAAAATTTCACTTTCCTCTCTCTAAAATTTCAATTGTGCGCCTTGGCCCCAAGTACTTTCATTTTGTGCCCTATCTCATTCCATTGAAAGATTTTTTTAGTGTAACCGGAATATAAAAGAATATACCGCGTTATTGTATAAGTGAAGTCATTAAAAACTTATACTTTACATATGTGACATATCAACTATTTCGTTTACTTATATTATAACACGTGGTATATCATTTTGTATTCCAAACACACATAAAAATTTCTCCATTCCCTCATCTTGATTGAGAAAGTCGTTAACTTAATTGATGTGAAATGGGATAGACAAGGCACAAATGTACATGAGGCGGTAACCTCTCACAATTACAAATTCAGAGACGAAAGTGAAACTTTCAATAATGCAAGGACCACGTCAATTTGATTATGAAATCAGAATTGATATCCATTTTGAAAACTTTTTAAATTATTTTCGAAAACATTTGTTTATGTTTTGGTTAAGCCGAAAATTAAGCCTGGGTGTAGAGCTAAAATTTAGGTCAGACTTGGTATTTTCTTTATTTTACCTATAATTTCACAACATCTAAGTTAATAATTTTTGTGACGAACTTGACAATGGAGTAACTTTATAAATAAAATGAACGATTTTTGGTAATTTAGATACATCATCACACTAGGCATATTGACACAATTGCAAGTTCAAGGGGGAAAATGTAAAGTTACCATAGCACAAGGGGCATACAAACAAAAAGGTCTATTAAGTTATACTCCAAGACGGCGTCGTCTTGGCCTGCACATTCAATAGAGGGCCCTATTTTGCTTGAATTGAACCCTAATTTGCAATAAAAAAAACCCCCTTTTGATTCAAACTCCAATGACGAACAACGAAGATCCGCAATCGCAATCGACGAAGAAAACCAGAGAGTTGCCGAATCTGTCGGAGTGCCATTGTTGCCACCTGAGAGTCGACATTGCCAACGCCAGCGCCAAGAGCAAGCTTCACATCCTCTACAGCGAGTGGCGCGTCGTCCTCCTCTGCAAGAAATGCCTCTCGCGGGTCGAGTCATCGGAGCTCTGCTCCTACTGCTTCGCCGCCACGTCGCCGTCGCAGTCGCAGGAGGACTCCTTTACTTGCTGCCAGTGTAACCGGAGAGTACACAGGCATTGCGATTCTGAGTATCGAGGGATTGCGCTGTTGTCTCAGGATTCTTGCTTGGCGGTGGAGGTTGGGGTTTGCGCCGATTGCTGGCTGCCGGAGTCGCTGGCGCGGTGGAGAGGGGTTATGAGGAGTCAGAAGGCGCAAAGAGGTGGAAAGGGGAGAGCTTGTTTGGGATTGGGGAAATATAGGGTTTCGGCCGTGCTGGATAGCAGGACAATTTGTGATGTGTCTGGTGCTGAAGAGGGCTCAAAGGATGCGGCTTTCGATGTCGATGATGATGATGATAGTGGGCATTTGGCTGCCATGAATAGCTCTGCTAAGAAGCTGTGTTCGCCAAATTTGAGTGTGTGTGTTTGTGATTCGTCGACTGGTGTTGGTTGTTTGAAGCTGGTTATCGAAGAGGAGAATGAGGACGATGACGGGCTGTTGATCGAAGGACAAGGGAGCAGCTCCAATGGCGTTGATGCTCTCAATAAACAAGAGCTAGATGAATGTGTGTGTGTTACAGCGCCGAAAGACAAAAGGCGCAATTCTAAACTTGATCCTTTTTACTTCAAGTACAGGAAAAGGAGCATGGTTAATCAGTCTGTGGTAACATATAAGAGAAGGCCCAAAAAGCTCAATCCTTGTTCTATGTTAACATATAAGAGAAGGAGACCCAAAGGCCACCTCTTTGCTTGTTATATGTTAACATATAAGAGACGGAGACCCACAATCCTATATGATCGTTCATCTTGAGACCGATACTGAATCTTCGAGTTGAGTGTCTGGAGATCACAGGGCTTTATTGTAGAAGAAGTGGCTCGCCCCCATTGAAATGAAGTGACTGAGCTCGGCCATGGCGTGATACTGAATCTTGATGTTACAGGTAGGAGAAAACATCCTCCATTTTGTATGCTTCCATTATGATTGTCAGTATATTTTGTGGCACTGTAGGATTCTTCATGTAGTATGATTCAGTTCAGATATCATATTGTGTTCTCGGGCAAGAGTTTACGATTATTTTCTTCCAATTTGGGTTGTAGTGATAAAGATAAGATCGTTCAAGAGTCTAGATTTACAAGTTCACCATTACTTTAGTTTTTCCAGAAAATTATCAATTATTCTGATTAAAGAAAAACTTCAGTATTTGTAAGGTAATTAATTGACGCGATAAGGCCAATTAGCAAAAGCTAAGTTTGCAAGATGGAAAGATGATCTCTTGTCAATTGCGGGGAAATATAACTAAACTATCTTGTCGTGTTATCTCTTGTTTCTAAGTGCTCAAATAAGTTGACAAGTAATCTTAGCACCCTATCTCCTAATAATTTCGAGGGTAAAGAAGCCGTTATGCTCTTTAAGAACGTCGAATTGTAGACCTTTATCGAAGTGTGTACATTTTAGGATATCAGAAACCCCTTGCATTCTAAAAAACATTAATGCCTTGAAAAGGTTTTCTGTGTTGGTCTAAGCTAAGTATTCAGACTGTTTTTTCGATGGATTGCATCTAGTGATATAAATTTCAAATGCATTGGTGAATGGTGGTTGGGCTCGGAAAGTAGAGATTTTCAAACTCATTTGTTTGGAAACGTATATGGGAACCTCATCAAGGTTCATTTCCAAAGTATTGGTTGGCCTGTAGAAAACAAAACATTCATTAATTTAGGTTTATCTATTTTCCTGTTTTCAATCTGATTTAGGAAAATCAACGATCACGTTGATTGAACACTATAAGTATGTCATCGATCCTGTAATAAAATTTAGAAGGAACAGACTTCTCTGGATGGAAGGTACGTTTTCAGTTAAGTCCTTTACTTGGACTCTTTCCGGAATGAGAACCAATGACATTCTTCCTTGGTGATAAGAAAACGTAGCATTTTTCGTCGTAGTTAACTAATCATTAATCCCTTTGTGTGCTCTAAGCCTCTAACAACCTGAGGAGAGTTCCATTATTCATTTCTTTCAATACCATTGTACTAACACCTATTCTAATTTACGATAATTCTATTATACTCTTGTATGTGACATGTACAATATAGATATATGGTTGGATGTGCAGTCAAAGATCCAACGGCCAAGGACCCCTTTAGTTTATTGGTAAAGTGGTAATTACAATGTGATCCCCCTTCTGCGTTGTGGATTGTGTAATTCCCTCTTTTGTGAAAGATAGTACTAGGTAGTAATAACTGGACATCTTTTCTATCATTAAGTAGTGCAGGCTGCCGCAGCTGCAGCAGAGCAGGAGATGGTGGCAGTAAGCAAAGTTGGCGGGAAAACCAAGCCAATTTAAATTAATTTACCAAAGGACATGGGTAAAATAATCATCGGCTGTTTCTGTGTTTTTTATGGGAATTATGGATGATCACATACAATACAAGTTACAACTGTCATCGCTAAGTTAACTCTCGGCCGCTCTCAATGTCAAGAACAAGAATCGCCGGCCTTTGGGCGTGTTATTTTTTGAGACCGGTTGGTAGAGAAAGGATAATGTGGGTCGAAGAAAAGTTTGATTAGGGTATAGTTAGTGCTTGGCCATCAGCTAATCATCGATCAGAATGTTTTACTCAAATTTCTCTCACGTGGGTAGAAATAGGAAGTCGTTTTTATACTTTTTTAAGTTTCTCAATTCTCACACCTTCTTTTGTTTTTGGCCATCATATTGAATAAGTCAAACATAATCAACATACATGATTAAACATGCGTGTGAGAGACTAAAAAATGTGTGTTTTTATCATTCGCTTATATGAGTAAACATGTCATTTTTAAATGAGAGTAGTGCGATCCATACTCATTTTTACTTATTACACACTCTTAATTTTGGTCATAAGATCAAATGAATGAAGAAGATTAATGACAAAAAGTTAACAAGAGTATGTGAGATATAAAAATAAATATGTGAATAACACTATTCTTACTTAATTCAACTACTAAGCAACTTTCACTCGAAAAAGAAAAAAAAACATCAATTAATTGACTAGAGGACAAGAAATTTGATTTCCTCTCTCTCTCTCTCTCTCTCTTTCTCTATCTCTCCTCCAGAATGCATATAGATAACACGCAGGATTGATGACTAAAAAGGAAATATTTGGTACTACCTGAACAAATTGGACCATCAAAACAAAAGCTCGCACAACAAAAGGGAAAAATGATGGGCAGGAAGGATCAATAATGTTTGCAGAAAGCAGCTGAGAGGCTGAGAGATATATTATACATTTTCCCACTTCAAAAACTTGAAAGCTCACTCTCTTACTCTCCTCTGGAAAAAAAAAAGGTTATCTTTTTTTGCTCTGTGTTTTTGAAAATTTGTGCTTTCTTTAAATTTATTTCTTGTATCTTGGTTTGGTGTTTATTGATGTCTTTTTTCATGGCACAGAAAGGTAAAATCTTTTTTGAAAAAATTGGTTTTGGTTTGAGAAAGTTTCTGAATTTGTTGGCTTATTTCAACTTGAGGGTTGAAATCTTTTCTGGGTTTTTGTTGTCGTGGCTGATTATCTTTGTTCCTCTCTAGTTCTTCCTTTCCTTCTATCACTTCTGCAGATTTCTGTTCTGTTTTGGTTCATTTTGCTGCTTTGTTTTGTTATGGTGAGTGGATTGGGTTTGTTTTCGGTGATTTTGTATAGGGGGTTTGGTTTTCATACTATAAGCTGATTAGGCTAGCACAGAATCAGACCTATTTTTCGATGCTTTCGATTCAGCATTTTGCATCGAAAATAAGAGCGAAATGGTTTAATCAGGTCCCCATTTGTCCTCAAAATCTCACATGTTTTGCTTGAATTTGAAAGATATCATCTTTAACTGGTTAGGTGTTTGGTTAAATGCTTTCGAAACATGCTGTCTGGCCTTTGTAATGTACACATAAAGCATCCATCTTTAAGGTTCGAGCATTATAAATTGTTCAAATTTACGTTAGAGAGTATATACAGATGAGATGTTGAAATGGATGGATGTAGCTTTAGCGGCTGCATTAGTTCACAATGTTAATATATCTGTGCTTGATTCATATTTTCTTGATTTTCATTTGCGGTTTTACAGAACTCTTGTTTGAACGTTGTGGGAATGGACGATCACGTACCAGCAATCACCAGTGAACCGCTAGTCAGGCTTTCTCCTGAGAAAGACGGGGATCCTATGATTCTTCTCAAGGTGCAGAGCCAACAGGGTTCTGTCATCTCCTACATGACCGGTCTCCATATGCAGCTTAAACATGTAACTCGAGATTACTGCAGACGTCTAAATGTGAGCTTTGAAGTGACACGGTTCCTCTATGATGGAAGAAGGGTCCAACAAACCGATACCCCTGCAAAGCTCGAGATGGAGGAGGATGATGCTATTGATGCAATGGTGGATATGATTGGTGGCGGAGGAGGCTATTAACTAACTCATCATCTTGTGAAATTTGCCTAGGCTAGATTACAGTCTCTATGCTGCTTGTTTGATGGAGAAAGAAAGACCTCTCTTGTTCATGTTTCATTTCTGTTGGGAAATCTAGATACAATATTTTGGATTCAGCATGTGTAGTGACTTTTTGCTTTAGTGTTGTGTTGATGACAATCTGCAGCTGGATGAATGTAGTCTTTTGATATTTGACGAGTTGCTTCGGGTTTCGTCTATACTCTCCTTCTATCCATCCCCACCCCCAATCATGATCGTTATTTTTATACAATTGAAACTCAGGACCTCGAGTACAGGGTTGAATGTTCATAACCAGCAAGCCCTTTGCCTATCTGCCACCCCATGTTTAGGTCACTCTTTCATATTGGTTTCTTTTGCTTGGGCCTCTTCGTTTGAGGTTGGTTTGTTAATGTTTCTGGCATGCGGGCTCCTACACCACTCGAGGTTCTGTGTTTGATATTGATAATTAATTCTTCATTATTCTGATGGTGTGGCCTTATTTAATAAGTGGTTTCGTTGCATAAGGATGAGTCCGTCACACTAGAACAAAAGAATAAACGAAAACAAATAAGTTTTCTATAGTGTTCAATGTTCATATTAAAAGTATACAAGGTGTTTGAAATCCATAGATAATCTGTGAAATTAAACAGCAGTGGATTTACAAGCAGTGTGGGAATGGATGACGGAGGGCCAACAATCACCAACGAATCCTGCATGAGGCTCTTGTGAAAGAACAAGATCCTATAAAATCTCAAGGTGCAAATACAGCATGAACCTAACTTGTGCTACAAGATCAGTCGAAAACGTGCTGCTCAAGTAGGTGATGCGAGATTACTGCAAACGCAAACATCTACTGTACGAAGATGTGCTTTTCTTTTCGATGGAATGTTCGCACCTGCATTTGGAATTTTAACAGTTTAGTACCCGTACTTTGCGAAATCGTGACACTCTGGGTCTGCCGTTAGGTTAATTAATTCACTACAATGAGCATGTTCTATACTTCTATGTGCTTTACTTGTTACATATATCATCTGATCTCTTTTGTTCATGTTTAATTTAATTTCTGTTGGCACATTTTTCTTCCCACAGACGGCGCCAAATGTTGATGCACAAAACCGGATGGTCTTGGAACAACGTAAATCCGACCGTGAATCTGCAAGAAATGTAAATAACATAAGATGTATCGTGGTTCACCCCAAGGTTTGGGCTACGTCCACACTGATTATGTATTTATTTGAGGGAATAGAGAGGGAGAGGGTGAAAGCTTCTGAGAGCTTCTGAGGATGAGAGAGGGGATCTCAGGCCTAGGAATTGGCCTCCGAGAGTGAGAGTGAGGCCCCCTCCAATTGTGAGGGTGAGGGGTCCTTTTATAGAATAAGGACTCCTCACTTATTACATATTTGCCCCTTCCTTTATCCCATAATTACATTTAAGTCCCCTGAGTATTTGTACGAGATTTAAATACGAGGCCCTAAATATGGTATAAACAGTAGTCCCCCAAGTCTTCAGTCAAGAGAGTCTTTTGGCTGGAGACTTGAAATTCAGTCCATGTGTGGGCCGAAGTAACTAGATGTTATCTTGAACTGATGCTCGATATAAGGCGGTGCTCAATCTGAAATGATGCTCAACTGTCACATGTTGCGAGGTTGCTCAGCTTGTGGCTTATATTGCCTTGGTTGGCTCGGCTTGTGGTGTTGAAGGTGAGGGAGTCCCTTTTATAGAATAAGGGCTCGTTCCTCAATACATAAATGATGGGCTAGAGTTGATGCTCGCGGCGAGGCGGTTGCTCAGTAGACGGCGATGCTCTCTAATGGTGGTGAGTGGATCCCTTTTATAAAATAAGGGTTCACTCCTCAGTACATGAATAATGGGTGCTCTCTAATGAAAGTGAGGGATTCCCTTTTATAGAATAAGGGCTCACTCCTCAATACATAAGTGATGGGCTAGAGTCCCCCAAGTATTTTTCATGAGTGCTCTCTAAAAGTGAAGGAGTCCCTTTTATAGAATAAGGGCTCGCTCCTTAATACATAAGTGATGGGCTAGAGTCTCCCCAATATTTTTCATGAGTGCTCTCTAAAAGTGAAGGAGTCCCTTTTATAGAATAAGGGCTCGCTCCTCAATACATAAGTGATGGGCTAGAGTCTCCCAAGTATTTTTTATGAGGCCCAGTTGAGGCCCAATATATGGTACATAATGTAGTCCCCCAAGTCTTCGGTCAATAGAGTCTGTTGGCTGGAGACTTCAAATTGAATCCATGTATGGGCCGAAGTGGCGGTTGTTCGGAGGCGGTATTTGTATACCCTGCACTGAAGCTTTGTAGGTGAAGCTTTGCAAGTGAAGCTTTGCAAGTGAAGCTTTGAAGTTAGAGCTCTGTAATGAAGCTTTTGAAGCTGATTGACCTGAGTGATGCTCATGAATGTTTATGTTGATTGACATGAGTGATGCTCATGGATGTTGTCATGAGTGATGCTCATGAATGTTGACATGAATGATGGTCATGAATGTTTATGTATGATTATCATGAGTGATGCTCATGAATGTTTATGTATGAATGACATGAGTCTTCGCCTGGTTGGTGCTATTTCAAGCTTATGGGTCTTCGCCTTCCACAACATGTCAGCCCATTTGTTTTGGGCTTTTCCTTTTTTTATTTTTATTTTTTTATTTTTTTTTTAATTTTTTTTTTTTACCCTCTGATGGGTTTATACATATTACCCACTGATGGGGTTTATACATATGTCTCCGAAAGATAATAAATTACATCATTCTGATGGGATGTTTATTCCTTGCTTTTACTTTCTCTTTTCCTGA
Organism: Malus sylvestris; assembly: GCF_916048215.2. Taxonomy (NCBI): domain Eukaryota; kingdom Viridiplantae; phylum Streptophyta; class Magnoliopsida; order Rosales; family Rosaceae; genus Malus; species Malus sylvestris. The sequence continues at coordinate 30,369,585 of NC_062263.1, forward strand.
TGTTTTTCTTGATCTCCCCGCTCATTCTCTGTCCACCTTGATTTGTAATGTATTTTTTGCCAAACCCACTTGCTTTGGTCGTGCCCATCCATTATCTCTGTCTCTGTCTTTTCCTTTTTCTATTTTGCTTTGCTTTTGCTGTTTTTTAGAAGATGGTAGACAATAATAACATAATTAATAATAGAGAACTTATCTTCTTTTCTCTTTTCCTTTTCTGCTTTTCTTTCTTTTTCCTTGCGCTGCTTTGTTTTGCTTTTACTTTCTTTTTCCTTTTTTTGCTTTTCTTTATGATATTTTTTCTGTTTCTTGACCCGTTGATTGAAGTGGGATGGGATCAAGAACGATGGAGCGGATGGACATCTTGGCAATTTTCGAAACAGCGGCGTCACGTACGGCAGCAACGTCGCTGCTCAAATGCTTGAACTCCGCCTCGAAAGCCTCCTGCCAAAAACACAGCAGTTGACTCGTGCTGGTGTGGCTACTCTGCATGTACAAATCCCACATGTGCCTACAGCAACTTGCACCGACTAGGATGTGCACCGACTCGATTGAAAAATTGATACCGCCATTTCCATCGCCTTCGTCCTTAGTGACTTCGAGCTGATCAAATTCCTCAGAGAACCCAGAAGCAGAAATTAGGCTCTCCAAAAGCTGAATCAGTTAGTTGATAACAAACCAGAAAGGGAAGCTCGAAATCAGGCAGAACCCAGATGTCAAAATTCACCTACAACGCGGAGTCTTCGATGAGGTTCTGATCGCGAGAGATTTGGAGGGATCGATGGATGATGAAGGCGTAGAAAGCAGATGCGTAGAGAATCAGAGATCCCACCTCTCATTTCAACAACTTCATAGCTCTTCCTGCTGCTTCTGCTTCCTCTCTCTCTCCTGAATTTAAAACTTTGATTTTGTTGTGTGGGTTGTTCTTGGTGACCAACGACACCATCTCTCTCACTTCGTTTCTGCTATCTCTCTCTTTGCTGTTCTCTCTTTCTCGCCGCTCCTCCTGCAGCAGACGGGGTCAGCCACCGCAACAACCCCAAAACCTTAATTTCCCCCACCAAAATCCCATCAACCCCAAAAACCCTGGCTTCACTCCTCCTCAGGTTTCGAGCTCTGCGGTCTTTTGGCCTCAGTTGTATGGATTTTCCTCCGTCGAGTCTCCGGAAGCAGTGGCAGCGTCTCTGGAGAAATACACTGGACAAGGATCTGTTTCTGATGTGAAGGTTTTTCCCCCGAAAGACAGAAAATCAAGAGTGTCTGCCATAGTGAGCATGGCGACGATGGATGTGGAGATCGGCGGCGATGGAGTCGGCCGCCACCCTCACTGTTCACGAATCAAGCTCACCCATTTGGAAGAATCAGGGGGCAGGGTCTCCACGAGGATTTTGTGGTGCGGAGCTATGAGACCTTTTTTGGAATTCTGGGCAGATGGGTTTCTGAGGGATTGTGTTGCGGTTGTGTTGGACATGAGTATGGTACAAAATTGAGAAGAGGTAATTTGCAAATTTCTGCAAAGACCACGGAGATCCAATTTCAGGCTTTAAGCAGATGAAAAGAAAGTTGGCCCATCTGAAATTTTGAGCAACAGCTTTGAGCAGCCACAGAGATCTGAAATTTTTATGGTTCTTGCAGATTCACGGTGGTGAAATTTGATGAAAAAAATGAAAGAGAACCGACATAGTTTTTTGTGTCGATTCCCACAGACGGCGCCAAATGTTGATGCACAAAACCGGATGGTCTTGGAACAACGTAAATCCGACCGTGAATCTGCAAGAAATGTAAATAACACAAGATGTATCGTGGTTCACCCCAAGGTTTGGGCTACGTCCACACTGATTATGTATTTATTTGAGGGAATAGAGAGGGAGAGGGTGAAAGCTTCTGAGAGCTTCTGAGGATGAGAGAGGGGATCTCAGGCCTAGGAATTGGCCTCCGAGAGTGAGAGTGAGGCCCCCTCCAATTGTGAGGGTGAGGGGTCCTTTTATAGAATAAGGACTCCTCACTTATTACATATTTGCCTCTTCCTTTATCCCATAATTACATTTAAGTCCCCTGAGTATTTGTACGAGATCTAAATACGAGGCCCTAAATATGGTATAAACAACTTGTTACATATATCATCTGATCTCTTTTGTTCATGTTTAATTTAATTTCTGTTGGCACATTTTTCTTCTTCGTTTTTTTTTCAGGTGCTGCCAAGATAGATCTTTTTGCTGAACTTAGATTAGCTTTAACATATGTCTTTTCTGTTTGTTGCCTGATATAAAAATGAATTCGTCGACGAGGATCATATATTAGCTTAATCTGAAGTACTGCAAAACCTGGCCTAAACGACTGAATCAACCATAAGTGTTTGGCAGTATTTTCTGTTTGTATTTGGTTCTTGTTGTTTGGTGTTTGGTATCTGGCGTTTTGGAAATGTATGCTTTGTGAGTTTCTGGAATATTTATACACCAAATCCTGTTTGGAATTAGGACATAGTCCATGGGCTAATAATCCAACGACAAGAAGACGTTAGCCATGCCATGACCGGTTTGGCAACACATCAACGCCTCAATCCCTTCTGTTCGGATACTAAAGAATATACAATTTAACCGCTTGCATGCTAATTAAGTAATCAAACATTTTTACAACCATCTGTCTTGATTAGATGGGTTATGTTCTCGGCGTCTTAAGTATGCTCTTAATTAACCTAGCCTAACACACATGATAGATGTATTAACTTTCGTAATTAATCTTAACTGTGGTTTGTAATAATTGAGTAACGGTTCGATAATCGGTAGCTATATAGATACGGACTCTTTCGTGATGTAATGACTTAGCTAGTTCATAATTTTACACCTAGGTTTCTTGTTTAGCAAAAGAAGTTGGAAGCTACTGATACACAGATGCCGGCTCCTTTTGATAATTTTTTGGCTTCTTCTGCACTGCATTTTCTTCGTTACTTCCGAAATTTGGTTTATCTCATGCACTTCCATATATAAAGCAGCAGACTGTAAATCCTTCCACAAGCAAAGCTCTGGTTGCTAAAAGAAAGCATGGGGCATAACAATGGGGTTCCTCTTCCCTTCATTTTCTCTCTTGTTGCATTGTTTTTGTTGGCTCTGCATGTCAAGGTGTCTTTCGCAGATAGGTCGACGTATATTGTCCACATGGACACGTCCCTCATGCCCAAGTCCTACTCTAGCCATGGCCATTGGTATTCCTCCATTGTTGATTCATTCAAATCCGGAAACCCTACCTCATTCGATGGCAAAATCTTGCCTTCCATTCTGTACACCTATGACAATGCCTTTCATGGGTTCAGTGCAGTTCTATCTGCTGATGAATTAGTGACTCTAAAAAAGTCACCGGGTTTCATCTCAGCTTACGCTGACAAGTCCATTACGCTCGACACCACCCACACCACTCAGTTCCTCAACCTCAATCCTTTCGCCGGGCTGTGGCCTGCTTCAGATTACGGAGATGACATCATCATTGGTGTCATTGATACCGGTCTCTGGCCGGAGAGTGAAAGCTTCAGAGATGAAGGTATGACCAAAAGTCTTCCAGCTAGGTGGAAAGGAAAATGCGAGGTTGGACAAGAGTTCAATGCCTCTCTTTGTAACTATAAATTGATTGGAGCTCGATACTTTAATAAGGGTGTCATGGCTGCAAACCCTGGTGTCACACTTAGCATGAACTCGGCTAGAGACAGTTTAGGGCATGGGACGCATACATCTTCCACAGCTGCGGGGAACTACGTAGACGGAGCATCTTATTTTGGTTACGCTAAAGGAACAGCCAGAGGCGTAGCACCGCGTGCCAGAGTTGCCATGTACAAGGTTAGCTGGGATGAGGGGCGTTATGCCTCTGATGTTCTAGCTGGTATGGACCAAGCTATTGCTGATGGTGTTGATGTTATTTCAATTTCCTCTGGCTTTGACGACACACCATTGTACGAGGATCCCGTAGCGATTGCTTCATTTGCAGCCATGGAGAAGGGTGTGGTGGTTTCAGCTTCAGCCGGAAATGAAGGCCCCGAGCTTGGGACATTGCACAATGGCATCCCTTGGGTCTTGACCGTTGCAGCCGGCACAATAGACCGCTCATTTGGAGGAGCATTAACCTTTGGTAATGGTTTAACCATTACTGGATTTACCTTGTTCCCAGCAAACTCCTTAGTCGAAAACTCGCCACTGGTTTACAACAAGACATTCTCAGCATGCAACTCAACCGCAGCGTTAGAAACTGCCCCAGATGCGATCATCATATGTGATGACACGGTGCCTATTCGTAATCAAATATCTTATATCATTCAATCGGGGCTTCTTGGAGCTATCTTTATTACCAATAATCCTGAGATACGCGAATTAGGTTACGTTGTAACTCCTAGCGTTGTGGTGAATACGAAGGATGGGCGGACTGTGATCGAGTACGCACTAAAAAGTGAAAACCCTACTGTCAGCATAAATTTCCAACAAACGTTGCTCAATACAAAGCCTGCCCCCGCTGCTGCTTTTTACACTTCGAGAGGTCCTTCAAAAAGTTATCCGGGCATTTTGAAGCCGGACATAATGGCCCCAGGGTCATTAGTTTTAGCGGCTTGGGTTCCTAAGGTTGCAGCAGGTAAAATCGGGTTCAATGTGAACTTACCTAGCAACTACAATCTGATATCCGGGACATCCATGGCATGCCCTCATGCTTCAGGTGTAGCTGCTCTACTGAAAGGTGCGCACCAGGAATGGAGTGCAGCAGCAATTAGATCTGCTTTGATGACCACAGCTAACCCATTGGACAATACTGGCAATCCAATTCTTGACGACGGTGACAATTTCAACTTTGCTTCACCATTAGCTATGGGAGCAGGTCACATCGATCCTAATGGAGCACTTGATCCGGGCCTAATATACGATGCAACTCCACAAGAATATGTCAATCTCTTATGCTCCACGAACTTTACGCGTAACCAAATCTTATCCATCACTAGATCACACGCCTATGATTGTTCCAAACCATCTTCTGATCTCAACTATCCATCTTTCATCGCGTTGTACAACAATCATCACAAAACAAAGAAAAGGGTTCAAACATTTCAGAGGACCGTAACGAATGTGGGAGATGGCGCAGCTAGGTACAGGGCTTCGGTGACTGCTCCAATGGGTTCTCAGGTAACAGTCTCTCCAGAGATACTGATCTTTGCATACAAGTATGAGAAGCAAAGTTTTACGGTCACTTTAAATTTCAATGCGAAGAAGAAAGGGAACGCTTCTTCTGGCGCACTTGTTTGGATCGAACAAAATGGGAAATACACTGTCAGGAGCCCAATTGTAGTGTCACCTCTTGTTTGAGCTGATGGTCAAGTAGGATGTTAATTTTGTTGGAAGTTCAAATAAAAACATTATTACAATGTTGGCGTGCTGCTGAGAAAAATAAATGCCAATAGTATGGAAATAGTTGTCTGCACAACTATCCTTTTCAACTAGCATGGTTTTAATCCTTCTGCAGCTGCACCTTCCAAAAATTAAAGCTTCCCATGTGTAGACCGAAATTGTGGATTGCAACCAGTGGAATAATGCAGAGTGTGTGCGTGCAAAAGTCTAAAGCTGCTGCATGTGTTTTAAAGGATGTAAAGATTTTGAACACCTTCATTTATTTTGTATGTGTTAGTCTTTGTTTTGTATTGTTTATTAAAACCACTTGTGTGGTTCTTTAATCTCCATGTATAAGTAAGCCTTCCCGTAAGGCGTTTTGTAATTCCATTCCCATTTTCAGCAATAGAGTTGAAACTCTTTTTAATATATCAAGTGCATGTTTTTTCAAGAAGCTTGCTGCTTCTTTCTTTTCTTTTGTCCAGCTTCGTAAAGAGAGTAACAAGTGAGAGGTGTGATTGAGTTAGAAAACCTATCACCCACATAATTGGTATTGAGTTTGTAAACTCTTGAATACCAACAAATTTCATAATAGAATTGTTGTTATTATTAATTTGTTATGATTTTTTTTTTATATTGTTTGGATGTGTTGTTAGTTCTTATATAATTTTTTAGCTTCATCAGTCGATATGGTTTTTTGTTTTGATTAATTGATGTGTGTAGAAATTAGAATTATGGAACGATATTACAAGCAAAAATCATCCTTGATTTGTTTATGTTAGGACCACCCGATGTTAAATCTTGGATCCACCATTGTATACATATATATATATATGCAGGGAAGAATTTTGAGAGTTCTTTAATATAATGTTCAAATTAATTATACAAGGCGTTTGAAATCCCCATATATATATATATATATATATATATATATGTTGGGGTTTAAAAATGTTTCACTACTTTGGAGATGTTTATCTCACAAAGAAGAATGTGACGTAACGGAATTTGATAGGCAAAAAAAAAAAAAACACTCAAAGTATTATGCAAAATTTTGTTCTTACACAAACTAATACAAAAGGAAACACTCAAACACTCTCACATTTCTTCACTCTTTTTCTCACTTCTTGCTCTCTTATTTACATCACAACACTCTCACGCCTATATTTATAGGCAAGCATTACCAACTTACCAAGTCGGTGGAATTTGGTTCTTCATCCTAAACTCAAGTTATAATTATTCTAGAGTTTTCTATAACAATCCATTAAGCAGCCTTGCCGACTTAATAAGCTAAAATGCTAGAATTGTCTAGCATATTAATATGCATGCATGATGCACCGACTTTGGTGCTAGAATTCTCTAGCATTTTCAGTGTATGCACCGACATGTCTTGCTAGAATTATCTAGCATTTGCATGAATCTTGTGTTGCCTTTTCAACATGGGCTGGACCCGGCCCAAGACAAGATTACAATTCAACAATATATCTGTGTGCGCGCGTATACAATGTTGAGGGATTGCAAGGTTTTCCAAGCAGAGAATTTTCGAGCGGTACTAGTTGTGGGAATGGACAGAAGACCGGCAGCCATCCAGGAATCCCTCATCAGCCATCCAGGAATCCCTTATGGAAGGAGAAGTTTGAATAACTCTCAGGGTGAAAAAACAGCATGAACCTGACATGTACTACAGGACTGGTGGCACTGTGCCGCTCCAATATCTGATGCGAAGATTATTTTGAACGTAAAAATCTTATGTTCGAAGTAATGCGTTTCACTTTCGATGGAAATAGGGTTAGGGAAGATCAAACTCCTGAACAGCGCGAAATGGAGGACGATGCTACTGATGTATTCTCTGATCAGCTTGGCGGCCATGCTCTCAAGTTTAATTAATTAACTAACGCCGCGTCATCTTTTTGCCATAATTAAGGCATGTTAGAACGTTCATTTTGAATTTTAACAGTTTAGTACCCATGCTTTGCAAAATTGTGACAATCTGGGTCTGCCGTTAGGATAATTCATTCACTATTTTTTTTTTTTGGGACAATGAACATGTTCTATGTGCTTTACTTGTTACATATATCATCTGATCTCTTATGTTCATGTTTAATTTAATTTTTATTAGGCACATTTTTCTTCTTCCTTTTTTTAAGGTGCTGCCAAGATAGATCTTTTAGCTGAACTTAGATTAGCTTTAAGATATGTTTTCTTCTGTTTGTTGCCTGATATAAAAATGAATTCATCGACTGGGATTACCACTTTGATTAGCTCAATCTGAAGTACTGCAAAACCCGGCCTAAATGACTGAAACAACCGTGAGTGTTTGGCACTATTTTCTGTTTGAATTAGGTGTTTATATTATTCACTCCCTCTTTTGTTGTTTGGTGTTTGGTATCTGGCGTTTTGGAAATGTATGCTTTGTGAGTTTCTGGAATATTTATATACCAAATCCTGTTTGGAATTAGGATCTAATCCATCGGCTAATGATCTAACGACAAGAAAACGTTAGCCATGCGATGACCGGTTTGGCACCAGATCAACACCTCAATCCCTTCTCTTCGGATACTAAAAATTAAACAATTTGACAGCCTGCTTGCTAATTAAGTAATTAAACATTTTTAACAACCAACTTCTTGATTAGATGGGTATTATGTTCTTGGCGTCTTAATGATGCTCTCAATTAACCTGGCCTAAAACACATGATAGATGTATTATTCCCATTTCTTAATTATTCTTAACCGTGGTTTGTAATAATTATATCAAGATATATACGTACTCTATCCTAATGTACTGACTTAGCTAGTTCATAATTTTACACGTAGGTTTTGTTGGGGCTTAAAGAGACTTCGCTACTTTGGAGATGTTTATCTCACAAAGAAGAATATAATGTACCGGATATTTGATAGGCAAGAGAAATAAAGAACGCTCAAGGTAATACATAAAAACTTTTTATTCTCACACAAACTAATACAAGAAGAAACATTCAAACACTCTCAAACTTCTTCATTTTTTTTCTCACTTCTTTCTCTCTTTGTTACATCCGTCCCTAATTTAAATTGTATTTTCACTAAATTTGAGATTATCTTACTTTTAAAATTATTTTTGAATCTTAAATGGTATGCCCAAGGGCCCACCCCTGTTTTGTCCCCTGTTCCCTTTCCCTTTCTTTTATTATTTTTCTTCTTTCTTCTAAAAAGTCTCTCTCTCTCTTCTCTCTTCTCCCTTACTCTCCCTTATCTCTCCCTCTCGAGCTCACCTCTCTCTCGGGCTCTTTCCCGATCGACACCCATACATACAAACGTACACACCCACACCCATACACACTTTCATGGATGCACCAAGTCACCATCTCAGCGGAGGACAGAACGAATACCAACCTTCGAAACCGTAAGCTCGGAGAACAACTCCCTCCTCCGATGAACCCTCAACCTTGGTAAGCATTGGGACTCTCTCTAATCTTCCTTAGATCGATCAAACTCTAGTTAGGACTCATTTTAGGTACTTTGGTGAAGGTTTGTAGTGAGAAACAACTCGGGGAGCTTTCCCCAGATTTCCGACGAGGATTCCATCACTTTCGAGGCAATTTCCGGCCAAACCACAGCGAGTTGGCCGGCTTGTAAGGTATAAATCTCTTCTTCTCGCTGAGTACTACAACTTTTCTTTTTATTTCACCCAATTGCGTTGAGTATTGAAGAAGTTATATACATTTGAATCTTATCCAGTTTCCGGCGAGTCCGACGGCTTTCGAGGAATTTTCCGGCAAAACTACGATGAGTTAGACATCGTGCGAGGTACCATTCTCTTCGTCTCTTCGAGGGCTACAATTTCCGTTTTTGAATCACTTGATTTCGTTAATTATTGACAAAGTTATGAGTGTATAAAGTTAGATAACCTTCCGGCCATATTCCGGCCTTCTTCTTCCTTGGATCCGGCGACCCACCAAACCCAGGCCCTTTGGGCCTTTCCTGCCGAGCCAACCCAAAACCCATTTCAGTTTTATTATTTATTTTATTTATTGTTTTAATGTAAAAGGTCCTTTGGGCCATTCCTTTTAAAAATCCAAGCCTTTAAAGGCTTAAAAAAGCCTTCGGGCCGTTTCACCTTAGGCCCTTGGCCTTGAGGCCGGGTCCCTATACCCCATTCCCTTAAAACTTCTAAGCCCAAATCCTAAACCCAATTCCCTAAAACCCTAAAGCCTTTAACATTTTACCCTTAACCCGATCCTCTAACCTATTAACCCAAAACCCTTTTTAAGGTAGAAAACCCTTAACCCATTAACCCATTATCCTAAGCCCAACCTACCTAAACCTAAACCCCTAAACCCCTAAGTCATGACCCTAAACCCTAGCCGGCTCAAAACCCTTTATGGGGAATATTCCGTTATGGAGTATTCTATTGAATTTATCCGGGACCCTTCTTAGGGTAATTCGACGTTCTGAATCTGTTTCCAATGTCTGTTTTCCCAAATTCAATTGTTAAAATAGAGTTTTATTAATTGGACCCTTTATGTGCTTAGGGGCAATTATTGGTGACGTTTTCTTGTTCGTTAGTTTGCATGGCTCTTCGGCGGCTAAGTACTGTGAGTGGACCCCTTCTAAAATGCATGTTTTATAATAGAAATGCATACATGAAAAACATGATTTGATGATTACATTTTATGAAACGTTTTGTGAGATAATATGCTTACTGAGGCTACTTTGAATTATTATTATTTTTCCTATAACCCGTGTTCTTATAGAATATCTGATGGATGACGATATGATATTTAGAACATGTTTCGAACACCTCTTTATAATATAGATGATGGATGACTTTATACTATGAAGTTGTTTTTCAATATATATATGTTTAATGGTTTGGTACTTACCTAGTGGTCATTTCCGCTACGGGACGTAGGGATAGATTTTGATCCGTCCCGGGTGACGGTTTGGTGTTGGCATAGGGCCTGGAGTGTGTTTCCTCTAGCTATTTAGCACAGGGATGGGGAGCCGGCATAGGGCCTGGGGGTTACCGGACAATTCACTAGTTATTATTATATATGAGTTATGATTTGAGACATTACACGGCATGCTAGATTTCGGAAAACCTATGTTTAACATTATATTTGTGTTTTCATAAAACCTGGAGGTTAGTACGTTGATAACTGTTTTATTATATAAATAAATAAATATATATATATATATATATATCAACTTGGTCCACTCATGTTTGTTTTGCGCCCCCTTCAGGACTTAGAATTGAGGCATACAATTCCGACATCAAGGCACTTCCGCATCGGCATCTTCGAGTCCTCTTGGTGTGGGACCCATTCTTTTATTCATTCAATTTTATATTATTTCTTTTAGTATTCTAGTTAGTCGTATGCTCTGAACACGTTCCTTAAATGCATATTCTTTATTCTTTTATATTTATATACCTTATCTATTCCTTGTTTTCAGCAATTGCACTCAATAAATGGCTTTCGTCACCCTCGGGTGTCGGCTAGCACGTGTCTATCCTGGTATTCGGGGAAATATCGGGATCGGGGCGTGTGACTCTTTTCTTTTCTTTGTTTTTTTCCTCACAATTTTACAACTAAACATTTTTCTTGATTATTCTAGCCTAAGTCAACTGACTTGGCTTTTTCAAATTGATGCTATTTTGCTAGAGTTTTCTAGTCATAGCACACCGACTTAGACTTTGCTATAGCTCTCTAGCATGTGCATGAATCTTTCCGTGTACATGGGTTTGGATCAATTGTATTGGGTCAAGACACAATTATCAATTCAAAAGGTTTCCTGTTTAGCACAACAAGTTGAAGCTACTATGCTACACATGTTAAAGTCTTACATCGGTGGGGATAAAAGGAAACCATGAGTTTAAATATGATTACCTCACTTTAACTAATACCGAGATTTTTTGTGGTAAAAAACTCTCACCTGACGGATTAGGCATGTGGTAAAGTTGGGGACAATATTGGTGCCGTTAGAGTAGGGCCCTGGCCAATTGGTCTAAATTTTTCAACATGGTATCAAAACCTATGGTTACGAGCCCGTGCAAGCCAAAGGCTTGTCACAATGAAGTGTGGGCTTGGAAACAAGCTTGGACTCTTAACATAGAGTTGACCTCTGAGTTCTAAGAGTCATTTCCTGAAAAAAGATTGAAAACAAGTTTGGACTCCATTGGAGCCGACATTTGAGTTTCAATTGTTGATGTGTGGATCTCCACGTGTGAACCACTAAATGGGGTTACACGTGAGGGAAGTGTTAAAGTCCCACATCAATGGGGATAAAAGGAAACCATGGGTTTAAATATGATTATCCCATTCTAACTAATATCGAGGCCTTTTGTAGTAAAAACCCCACACTTGACGAATTGGATAAGTGATAAAGTTGAAAATAACATAGGTGTCGTTGGAGTGGGGCTCCCCAGACCCGTCGACCTAAAAAATTTCAACAACACATATGCCGGCTCCGTGTCACTTCTGCAATTCGGAATATCTCATTCACATCATTTGTTGGCTTCTTTTGCACTGCATTTTCTTTGTTACTTCTGAAATTCGGAATATCTCATTCACATCATTTTTTGGCTTCTTTTGGACTGCATTTTCTTTGTTCTGAAATTCGGTATATCTCATTCACTTCCATATATATCAAGCAGTAGACTGTAAATCCTTCCACAAGCAAAGCTCTGGTTGCTAAATGGGGTTACACATAAGGGAGAGTGTTAAAGTCCTACATCGGTGGGGATAAAAAGAAACCATGGGTTTAAATATAATTACCCTACTCTAACTAATACCGAGATCTTTTGTGGTAAAAACTCACACCTGACGGATTGGGCAATGATAAAATTGAGAATAATATCGGTGTCGTTAGAGTGGTGGACCTAAAAAATTTCAACAACACATATGCCGGTTCCTTATCATCATTTTTTGGCTTCTTTTGCACTGCATTTTCTTTGTTACTTCCGAAATTCGGTATATCTCATTCACTTCCATATATATCAAGCAGTAGACTGTAAATCCTTCCACAAGCAAAGCTCTGGTTGCTAAAAGAAACCATGCGGCATAACAATGGGGTTCCTCTTCCCTTCATTTTCTCTCTTGTTGCATTGTTTCTATTGGCTCTTCATGTCAATGTGTCTTTCGCAGATAGGTCGACATATATTGTCCACATGGACAAGTCCCTCATGCCCAAGTCCTACACTAGCCATGACCATTGGTACTCCTCCATCGTCGATTCATTCAAATCCGAATACCCTACCTCATTCGATGGCAACAAAATCTTGCCTTCCATTCTGTACACCTATGACAATGCCTTTCATGGGTTCAGTGCAGTTCTATCTGCTGATGAATTAGTGACTCTAAAAAAGTCCCCGGGTTTCGTCTCAGCTTACGCTGACAAGTCCATTACGCTCGACACCACCCACACCACTCAGTTCCTCAACCTCAATCCCTTCGCCGGGCTGTGGCCTGCTTCGGATTATGGAGACGACATCATCATTGGTGTCATTGATACCGGTCTCTGGCCGGAGAGTGAAAGCTTCAGAGATGAAGGTATGACCAAAAGTCTTCCAGCTAGGTGGAAAGGAAAATGTGAGGTTGGACAAGAGTTCAATGCCTCTCTTTGTAACTATAAATTGATTGGAGCTCGATACTTTAATAAGGGTGTCATGGCTGCAAACCCCGGTGTCACACTCAGCATGAACTCGGCTAGAGACAGTGCAGGGCATGGGACGCATACATCTTCCACAGCTGCAGGGAACTACGTAGACGGGGCATCTTATTTTGGTTACGCTAAAGGCACAGCCAGAGGCGTAGCACCGCGTGCCAGAGTTGCCATGTACAAGGTTAGCTGGGATGAGGGGCGTTATGCCTCTGATGTTCTAGCTGGTATGGACCAAGCTATTGCTGATGGTGTTGATGTTATTTCAATTTCCTCTGGCTTTGATGACACACCATTGTACGAGGATCCCGTAGCGATTGCTTCATTTGCAGCCATGGAGAAGGGTGTGGTGGTTTCAGCTTCGGCCGGAAATGAAGGCCCCGAGCTTGGGAAATTGCACAATGGCATCCCTTGGGTCTTGACCGTTGCAGCCGGCACAATAGACCGCTCATTTGGAGGAGCATTAACCTTTGGTAATGGTTTAACCATTACTGGATTTACCTTGTTTCCAGCAAACTCCTTAGTCGAAAACTCGCAACTGGTTTACAACAAGACATTCTCAGCATGCAACTCAACCGCAGCGCTAGAAACTGCCCCAGATGCGATCATCATATGCGATGACACTGTGCCTATTCGTAATCAAATATCTCACATCATCCAATCGGGGCTTCTTGGAGCTATCTTTATTACCAATAATCCTGAGATACGCGAATTAGGTCACGTTGCAACTCCTGGCGTTGTGGTGAATACGAAGGATGGGCGTTCTGTGATCGAGTACGCACTAAAAAGTGAAAACCCTACTGTCAGCATAAATTTCCAACAAACGTTGCTCAATACAAAGCCTGCACCCGCTGCTGCTTTTTACACTTCGAGAGGTCCTTCAAAAAGTTATCCGGGCATTTTGAAGCCGGACGTAATGGCACCGGGGTCATTAGTTTTAGCTGCTTGGGTTCCTAAGGTTGCAGCGGGTAAAATCGGGTTCAATGTGAACTTACCTAGCAACTACAATTTGATATCCGGGACATCCATGGCATGCCCTCATGCTTCAGGTGTAGCTGCTCTACTGAAAGGTGCGCACCCGGAATGGAGTGCAGCAGCAATTAGATCTGCTTTGATGACCACAGCTAACCCATTGGACAATACCGGCAATCCAATTCTTGACGACGGTGACAATTTCAACTTTGCTTCACCATTAGCTATGGGAGCAGGTCACATCGATCCTAATAGAGCACTTGATCCGGGCCTAGTATACGATGCAACTCCACAAGAATATGTCAATCTCTTATGCTCCACGAACTTTACGCGTAACCAAATCTTATCCATCACTAGATCACACGCCTATGATTGTTCCAAACCATCTTCTGATCTCAACTATCCATCTTTCATCGCATTGTACAACAATCATCACAAAACAAAGACAAGGGTTCAAACATTTCAGAGGACCGTAACAAATGTGGGAGATGGCGCGGCTAGGTACATGGCTTCGGTGGTTGCTCCAAAGGGTTCTCAGGTAACAGTCTCCCCAGAGATACTGATCTTTGCATACAAGTATGAGAAGCAAAGTTTTACGGTCACTATAAATTTCAATGCGAAGAAGAAAGGGAACGCTTCTGCTGGCGCACTTGTTTGGATCGAACAAAATGGAAAATACACTGTCAGGAGCCCGATTGTAGTGTCACCACTTGTTTGATTTGATGATCATGTATGTAGCTAGAATAAAATCTATGCATGCTGCATGCTTAGTATTAAGAAAATTAAAGGGAGTCTATTTTAGCTAATGGAATGATTATGAACTAATGAACTAATGAATAAACTTCTCTTTGTAAAATATGACATGATTGGATTGAACTTAAAGCATGATTGGATTGAACTTAAAGTTTCTTTGACTTCTAACTATTGGCCAAACAACCACTTAAAAATGGCTAAAGGTATTTCTCTTTATTCAATAAAATTTTTTTTACTCGGTGAAAGCAACAAAGATAATTAAAAAAATTTATTTTTTGGTTGCATGGTCGTACCCAGTGCACAAGACTCCCACTTTACGTAGGGTCTGGGAGAGGTGAATGTCGGCTAGCCTTACCCCCATTTTTTTGTTGCATAATCGGAAATATTCAATAATAAACTTAAGAACATAAGTATAGAGAAGATTCGAACTTCATTTTCTTTCTTGTTTTGTTTTGTTTTGTTTTGTTTTGTTAATCATATTGTTTCTACCCAACGCAAGGCTATAGCTGGTTTTTTACTTAAAGACCAGCATATACATGCTCCATCGCTAAGGACGAATCTTGGTTTTGTTTCTACTTCTGAGATAAAGTTACTGCTCAAGTGGTGAACTATTATGGTCCACTATAGAATGTGAACTTAATAATTGACTATTTGAATGAACGATCACCGTGTAATGCCAGACTCTATCTGCATTCAAATTTTGGGTAACCAAGTAGTGAGTGAAAGGAACTCTCCTCCAACTTACAGCCTAGTGGGCCAGTAGGCTGGATCGGATACGTTAAAAGGTTCCTTGCATTATTGCTATTGAACTATATATTTATATATATGTACCATTGCATGTGAAGTTGACTTGGCTGGATATTATTGCTGTATTTTTCTAACTTATAACATTTTTATTTTTTCCTATATCCTTCCGCACAAACTAGTGCTACTCTTCTCCATTACACATACAATTAATTTCTTTTACTTTTCTTTGTGTTTTTATTACAAATTTATAGTAATTTTATAATTTTCATTTTTCCACAAGCTCATTTTCATCTTTACATACTCCTGTTTATTTCTATCTTATTATTCTCCTTAAAAAAATTTGAGGTGATTTTTCTTTGAATTATTCAATCTAATAATCACAATAAAATCAGCTTGTAAAGGAAGAAAAAAGGTGTGTAGAAATCACTTATTTGTCTATTAGGAATGTTGAATAATTTTCAAAGAGAATTGTTATTGACACTTCAAATTTCTCATTCTACACTCCAAATTTCTATATTTAGAAATAAAAATACACTTGTAAGGAATGTAGAATGAAATTTTTGGAATGCCAATAACATATCCCTTTTCAAATTACAAGAATTTTAATAAAGAGTTGCCTTTTAGTTCGCACCTATTGGGAGAACTAATCTGTAGAATTATAAGGCCCAGGGATTTGTGATTTTTCGTCACAATTCAAGGGGGCATATTAGCATGAATTTGCAACCATATATGGGTGTAAACCGTGTAATTGAAGAGTTGCACACCAATTGGAGAGACATAAGTACTCCTATATATAAGTATATATACAGTGGCGGAGGGACTATAGAACCACAGTAGTCCTAGACCCACCCTGCTTTTGTTTATATAAAAAAAAATTAATACTACTTATTATTTTTATTTTTTTCATGACTTTTTCACTTAAACCATTCCAATTTTCTAGACAAAAGATCCAGCCCTCTTTAAATATTTTAAGGATATTTATGTAATCTAGTCTAACCCTAAAGCCTACCGATTCCAACTTCCAACACTTCTATTCATTTTCCCAATACTAAAAATTAGTATTTTATTATTCTCCAAGTTTCTAGTCAACTGTAGTCTGTCAGTCTGGGTTAAGGTTGATATCTATGTATTGCTTTTCGATCAATCTTCAATTTCCATGATCCTCAAAGGTATGAACTTCGAATCTCTAAGTTGTCATTTTCAATTTTTTTGCAATTTGCTAATTCATATATGTTGTCATCTACAATTGTAAATTAATTTAACATTTTTTTTTTTGCAGATTAAAGAATTCCATTATTCCATCATTCCATCAAAGAAAAGACATTGAAGTTTAGTTAATTGATCAACAACCCAAAGTATGTATTTTACTCTCAATTTCTCTTACAATTTTTTGTTTATAAATTATGATTAAATTGATGTCTTGCAATTTCTCTTAACTATTTGCCTAATTTGTTTTAGTTTGTAAAATTAGCATATATATACTATGCAACGGTTTCAAAATATGAAAACTCGTCGAGGACAATTATTTTAATTATTGGAAATATGTAATATTATCAATGCTATGTTATTTTGAATTTTGGTTACTTTTCTATATACTATGATGTTTTGGTTAACAATTTTGTAACTACCATCGATTTTTTTTTTTTAATATTTGTGAGAGGCCCCTCCTAACCCAAAATCCTGGCTTCGTCACTGTATATATAGGATAATTCCCTGCAGATTTTCATATGAAAAACATGAAAAAGATGAATGAAAACACACATACAAATGCTTCTAGGATCTAACAAAGTGAACATGTTATTTCCTAGCTAGGAACCATGAGCCATCTTGTAAACTTTCTTTGAGTATTAAGATTTGTTTAAGGCGTGTGCCAAACTTTGACAAACACACCCTTTTGCGCATTGGATGTGAGGCCGAATAGAATCTGAAAGATAACATAAACACTACATGCCTTGAAGCAATTCTTCATCCATTATCATAACCAATAGCTCTAATAATGTCATTTATTTGCGAAGAATCAATTTCAATTCAAGTTATCAATGAGCCAATATCACATATATAATCTGCAAAAAGTACATAAATTTTAAATTACTGTTTTATTCAGTGGTGGAGTCAGCATGGGGTCATTGGTTGTCCTTAATCCTAACAACTTCAAAATCCCCCATATATATTTGTTTGTATATTACATTTGACCCCTATAAACAGCTATGACAAACTAAATTACAACTTCCTCCTTCTGCTTCTATTTTCTTCCATCATATTTGTCCTCCTATTCTCTCTTATATGAATACTTTAGTTGAAAAGCCTCAGTTGTAACACCTCACCGGCCAAACCACGGCAAGTTGGCCGGCATGCAAGGTATCAATCTCTTCGTCTCGCTGAGTACTACAACTTTCGTTTTTGTCTCGCTTAATTTTGTTGAGTAGTGACAAAGTTATGGCCGTTTAAAGTTGGGTAGTTTTCCGGCCGAATTTCCGGCCTTCCCTCTCGACAAACCAAGGCCATCTGGCCTTCCCTTTCCCTTCCCCTTGGGCCTTAAGCCCGTTAAACCCCCCCCCCCCCCCACCCCAAGGGCCTCTGGCCTTATTAAATGGCCTTGGGCCGATTATTTCTAAGGGCTTAAAGCCCTGTTTTTTTATTGTGAGGCCTTAGGGCCTTTGTGCCCGTGTGTGTGTGTGTATGTTAGGCGTGTGTGTGTGTGTGTGGTTATGCATGCACATGCATGCCCCGTGTGTGTGTGTTTTGGGCTAAAGCCCAAACCCCAATTCTCACCCTAATACCCTTTTAACCCATTTAAAACCCCAAATTCATCTAACCCAATTCCCTTATTTAGTTCAAACCCAATAGATCCTAATCCTATTTAACCTAAACCCTAATCCGGATTTCAAGCCTAAAACCCGTTAGACCTAATTTGACCGTTGACCCCCCGGTCAACATTGACTTTAGGGTTGACTTTTCGGGTTTTTGTCCGAGACCCTTTTTAAGGTAATTCGACGTTCTGAATCCGTTTCTGATGTCCGTTTTCCCAAATTCAATTGCTATTATATAGTTTTATTTATTGGACTCTTTATGTGCTTAGGGGCAATTATAGTGGCGTTTCTGTCTTCGCTAGCTGCGTGACTTTTCGACGGCAAAGTACTGTGAGTGGACCCCTTCTAAAAATGCATGCTTTAATAGTAGAAATGCATACATGAAAAGCATGATTTGATGATTACGTTTTATGAAACGTTTTGTGAGATAACATGCTTATTGAGGCTAGTTTGAATTATTACTATTTTTCCTATAACCCATGTTTTTATAGAATATCTGATGGATGACGAGATGATATTTAGAACATGTTTCGAACACCTCTTTATAGTATAGATGATAGATGACTTTATACTATGAAATTGTTTTTCAATATATATATGTTCAATGGTTTTGTATTTACCTAGTGGTCCTTTCCGCTACGGGACGTAGGGATAGATTCCGGTCCGTCCCGGGCGACGGTTTGGTGTTGGCATAGGGTCTAGAGTGTGTTTCCTCTGACTATTTAGCACAAGGATGGGGAGCCGGCATGGGGCCTGAAGTGTATTTTCCTCTGATTGTCTGCTCAGAGACGGGGAGCCGGCATGGGGCCTGGGGGTTATCGGACAATTCACTAGTGATTATTATATATACAAGTTATGATTTGAGACAATGCACGGCATGCTAGGTTTCGGAAAACCTATGTTTATCATTATATATGTGTTTTCATAAAACTTGGGGGTTAGTACTTTGATAACTGTTTTACTATTTATATATCAAATTGGTCCACTCATGTTTGTTTTGCGCCCCCTTCAGGGCTTAGAATCGAGGTATACAATCTCGACGTCAAGGCACTTCCGCATCGGCGTCTTCGAGTTCTTTTGGTGTGGGACCCATTCTTTTATTCATTCAATTTTATATCATTCTTTTAGTGTTCTAGTTAGTTGTATGCTCTGAACACGTTCCTTAAATGCATATTCTTTACTCTTTTCTATTTATAAACCTTATCAATTCCCTGTTTTCAGCATTTGCACTCAATAAATGGCTTTCATCACCCTCGGGTGTCGGCCAGCACGTGCCTATCCTGGTATTCGGGGAATTATCGGGATCGGGGTGTGTCATCAGTAGTCATGAACATTACTTCACAGTATTCTGCATCCACCTTCGACAAACCTCTACAAATAATAATAGTTGTCGACATATGTTGGCATAAACTTTATGTATATGTAAGGATTGGCAAGTGCCTACTAGGTACTAGATGAAATGGCCCTATAAAGCTTTTTTGGTTGATATTATGACCCCATTATGTTAACATTTTGGCTATGCCACTGGTTTTATCTATTAGTAATTAGTATCTTCTAATTCCATGATCTCCCTACTTTATCATTGGCTAAGAACACACTACCTAGCTAGTATTTCCAGTAGTTGGGTCTGACTTTCCACTCAATACATGTAGTTTAAAGATCACCAAACCGCAACCTAATGTAAACTACATGGGTACAGTGGAACATTTTCAAACTTTAGGATTTGGGTGCCAACATATTTCATTCAATTGTTAATTCCACTTTGGGTGCCAACTAAATGGCATCAATACAAGTAAGTCTTTCTCATGTTGCTGACAATGCATGTGATAGCAAATGTTCTACTTTGTCCTTTTTGGGCCTGACCTCAATCCCATGAACAATGAGGCCAGCCTTTAATACACCAGCCACCTCCTTACATGTCATCTCCGTTAACTTCCCATCCCCTCCTCCTGGGCAGAAGAACTCACCCAGTTTTACCTCCAACCAGCTGTCCGCTCTTTCCTTCGGAAACCGATGCGTTTCTTCTTTTTTTCTGTTGTTGTTCTTCTTCTTCTGCCTTCTTCTTCCGGCTTCTGGGTCCAGAAACACAGTACTGTTCTTATTGTCAATTGGGGGCTCTCCATCTTCTCCTGTTGTGACCTTTACCGGCACCTCAAATCCGTATGCCCCTTCCCTCAACTTGAACACGAGATAAGCTTCGTACGTTGTGGCTGGGGACAGGATGCGCATATCGATTTTCCCACGAATTTCAAGCCACCAAACATGCACAACCTCAGCCACCTCGTCAAACCTGCACAGTTCCATTTACTTCAATTCTACACACTAGTAAAAAACCAACAAACTTTTCTAGAAAGCACTTATGATCCATAAGCATTTTTAATTTTTTCTGTCAAATGCAGTTAAACACGCTTTAACAGTTATATATATAAAGCGCTTTTAGGCTGTCCACGAGCAATGTCAAACAGAATCTTAATTAGAATATGGATGAAAAATTATTAACAGACCTGGATTCAGGCAGACAAATCCATTCCCAATATTGAGGAGTATCGCCCCAAGTAATAATAAGCTCCCTTGCAGATATCATATAGCATTTTTTCCCACTCCATTTGTCCACCGAAAAGCTCTGCAATTAATATTGCATATGCATGACGTCAATTATAATTAAATACGTGAATAAAAATTAATCACAATAAGTTAATAACAAAAACGAAGGCATATAGTTAATATGACGTTACCATCTTCCCCTGATCGATGAGGACCGGGTTGTCACATAGAGAGAGAAAAAGCTCCTTCTTGGATTTCCAACTGGAAGAAGAAGAAGAGCAAGGAGGGACTGGGAGGGAGGAGGGAGACTGAGGCTGTACGGAGGACTTGCCGAGGATCGTGTAGACATCAGGTGGAAGGAACCTGTCCCAAGCGGCGTCCGATTCAGCGGCCGACCGGAAACCCCTAGACACCGCTGAAAGCCTGCACGCGTCAGGAGGCGTCGTTAAGGAGGCCACGGTGGCTTTGCATCCTTCTGGCAACGCCTCCAGATCCATCGCCGGCGTTCCTGTAATTTGTCTTTGTATATTGTATTGCGTTTTGGTGTTTGTAAACTTGTGTAATATATGCAGGGATTTCCTAGATGAAGTCTTAGGGGTTAAGTTTAGGGTTGTTTTATAATGCATCAAGGTATACGGTATGCACCAGGTTTATAGAAACGTTAAATTCGTTGGATTCTTGGACCAAATACAAAAAGAAAAGATCTTGACCTATTCTCTGGGGATGCATAAAAATGTAGAATGGTTTTAAATTTTGAGTATCAGCCTAATTAATAAGAATGGATTTTATTTCTCTTAGATTTAATAATACATTATTCCGCCCATATTCAATGCACATATAAAAGGTTATTTTTTCTAAAGACCTATTTGTCGATTTACCCTCCGAACTTGTATACATCTACCAATTTCCCTCATGAATTTTAATTTAGCTGATTATCCCTGAACTTTTATAAATGGATTTTGAAAATTTTCATCTAATCTTCCATTCATCTTGATCACGCGAACATCACATGGCAAATGTATGACGGGGAAAAGATAATTTTGCTTTGGTAAATTGGGCGCAAAGTCAGTACTTTGCAGCTGCGAATTGGATTCCTATGGCTAATTCAAACATAAAGTATACGGAGTCAACTAGCTGAAGAGAAGAAGAAGAAGAAAACAATCGACTATCCACATTAGGGTAATATTACTTTATTGCCCTCACACATTTTTCATTAGACTAAAATGGATAGGAAATTGGATGAAATTTTTTAAATCTAATGTCAAAAGGGAAATTGACTAATTATAAAAGTTTAGGATGGTAATCAGCTAAAATTAAAATTCAGAGAAAAAATTAGCAACTGTTTAAAGTTCTAGGGAAAAATCGACATATAACTCTTTTCAAAATAAGAGAAACGGTTATTGGGTTTCCTTTTGGGAACTTTAACGAAAAGCTCCCGGTACTGTTTACTTTAACGAAAAATCACATTTTTACACTAAAAAGTCAATCCTGGTACTATTCACTTTAAACTTTATTTTGTCCTTATCGTTAAAACTCAAAGTTTTCAAACTCTTTTCATTAGTTTTCCTCTTTTCCCTTTTCATTTCAAATCTTTTACTTTAATAAGTCATCAGCACTATCTAGTATCTAGTGTATATTCTTTTAAGTTAGAAGTCTCAAATTCAACTTATCTTGTTAACAATGTTTCTAGCTAAATACACCCATTCACACCCCCCCCCTCCCCCTCCCACCCCACCCCAAAAAAAGAAGGAAAAACAAAAGAAAAAAAAATTCAGTTTTATTGGTTCCAAATCGAGCACTTGAACTCGGTTTGATTTGCGACGCCAGATGACCTCGGTTCAATTTGTTGTGCACCATGAACTTGGCTGAGAAGAGAATGCAGGCCTTCTTAGGTCAAAAAACTATACGTGTGTGTGATAACACATCTCCCGATCTCTCCATCCATCAAATAAGTTTATAACGTTTTACAACAAGTATTCAAAGGTGAAAGGAATCATTAAATAATTATTGAAGAGGAATGTAACCACCGTTGATGATCAGGGTTCAACCACTTATAATGTCAAAGTTAAAGAACCAAAAGGGTGCGGTTGTCGCGGTGTGACCAGAGAAATTGGTGTCCGGTAAGAGATAGAGAAGCAAGACTACACTTTGGCAATCAAGTACAAGAGCTCCGAGGAAGAAGCCATCTCATTAGGTGCAATTGTTTGGGAAGAAGAGAGTGAAAATTCTACTATGAGGAGCCCTACTGTGATCTCGGGTAGCCCTACTGTGATCATTGTGTAAGAACACGTTAGCTAGCATTTCGGGTAGTTTGTTATGACTTCAATTCAATCCATGTAGTTCAAAGATGAGCAATTGCAACCATTTTATCAACAAAATTATAATACAATGAGCCTTTTTGTTTTTCTTACTAATAATATTCCTTATATGTAACATTGACAATGCACCCATTACATGTAAGTCCTTGGAAAAAAGTTTGACTTTCTACATTCTTTTGGGCCTGACTTCAATCCCCTGAACAATAAGGCCTCTCTTCATTCTATCAACCTCCATACATGTCATCTCCATTAACCCACCATCTTCTTCTCCTGGACAGAAAAACTCTCCAATCACCACCTCCGGCCAGCCGTCGGGCCTTTTCTTTGGATATTGAGTTTCATCGATTTCCTTCGGTCTCCCGATAATGTTCTGTCTCCTCCATCCTACTTTTAGGCTCCTTTCTTGGCCCAGAAACACAGTGCGCTTACTATTAGTCTCTTCTTCCCCAAAAAGTCCTACCTTGACCTCCAAGGGATCGTCACGATCAAATCCTCTAGCCCTTTCACTTAACATGAACACAAGATAGGCTTTGTAGACAGTGGAGGGGGAAAGAATCCGTGTATCAATTTTGCCACGGATCTCAAGCCACCAAACAACTACAAGCTCAGCCACCTCCTCAAACCTGTTTCATTTAACATGACACATACTAATTAATTGCCTAATTACACACATACACACATATTTCAATATATATATATACATCGCTAAAACAAATCCAACCGCAGAATAAGCACGATATGGAAACGCTTTCTCAACATCTTAAAAGCATAGCTGTTAGCTTAATCAAACCAACAAAACGTAAGATGAATGAACTTTACAGACCTGGAGTTGGCAAGAGAAATCCATTTCCAGTAGGCAGGAGTACCACCCCAAGCAATCATAAGGTCCTTCGGCGATATCATGTAACATTTTTTCCCACTCCATTTGTCCAGAGTAAAACTCTGCATATATAGATCATAGAAACTGATTGGAAAAGAATACAAAAACTTATTCTGGCTAGGTTCCCATGCATTAGTTCCAGTAGGCACGATCTCAAAGCCTAAAGTCATATTTTCATATTAATTTATGACAATAAAACTTTATCCGAAAGTAGAGAGAAACAAATAAAATCTTCAAATTTATTCATGTTTCAAATTTTGGGAGCTATCCCTAATCCCACCACAAAAGCGAAAAAGAACGTATAAAATTACCATTTTGCCGTCGTCAACGAGGACAGGGTTTTCGCAGAGAGTGAGGTAAAGCTTCTTCTTGGAGGAGGAGGAGGTGGAGGAGGAGGAGGAGGATTGAGATAGGATGGAGGGGATATCAGGGGGAAGGAACTTGTCCCAAACAGCATCGGAATCAGCGGCCGACATGAAACTCTTAGACACCGCCGAAAACCTGCACGCGTCTCGAGGCGTCGTTAAGGAGACGACTTTAGCTATGCATCCTTCGGGCAACTCCTGCAGATCCATGTGAACGTGATGATGATCGTCATCGAGTACCATCGACACCGGCGTCCTGCAGCCCCCGCAGGTGATTCCTTCTCCTCCTCCTCCTCCTCCTCCTCCTGATGCACCGGCGTCGACTGTCTTCTCTTGCATCTTTGGTTGATCTCCGCCGCGGCGGGGTCTCATAACCTATACTGTCTGTCTGTCTGTGGTGTTGACTCTCGTGTCGTGCGTGTACCTTGTGGTACGTGTTCTGTTGCGTGTAAGAAACTTGTCATATTTGTAGGGACTAGGGAGGGAGGCCTTAGGCGTTAAGGCATGGTTCAATTTTTCCTCGAGTTTTACTCCGTTTTCTAATGTTGACAAACGCTACACTTTCTAGAAAACTATTTAAAAAATTTATTTCTCTGTCACTTTCGACACGCTAAGCTTCTTAGAATTAAATTAGGATATTTCAGAGCATATGAGATTTTACCGTAGCGGAAGAAAAACAATCATGCATTTGAACTATGGTGTGTGGTCAATTCACACTCTATCTAACAACTAACTATCTAATACTATTTGTATTTCAAAAAAATTGGCATTTATGATCTACAAGCATTTTTAAGTTTTTCAGTCAAATATAGTTAAACGCGCTTTAACAGTTATATATATAAAGTGCTTTTAGGTTGTCTACGAGCAATGTCAAACAGAATCTTAATTAGAACAAAAGCAGCTGTATGAATTCATGACTTCTTCCCTCTGTCTGAGGGTGCTTCTCACCATCTAGTGTGAGTGATTTCCTGATCTTGTTTCTGAGTGGTGCCGCCGATCCTAGCTGATGCTGGGATCGGTGGGTGGTTTTTTTTTTTTCTTTTTTCTTTCTTCTCCCCTTCCATCTACTGATGGTCCTTCTTGTTTTCCTCTGGTTTTTTTGCTTTTGCTTTTTCTTTCTTCTCCTCTTCCATCTGCTGATGGTTCTTCTCCTTTTCCTCTCTGCATTTTCCCTTCCTCAACCCCGTGGGTATCCCTCTTCATGGCCCTTCCTTGCTTTGTTCAGCCATGGTTTCTGTTGAGTTCATGTGTAGAGTTCCGGTGCTATATCCGGCTCGGGTGTCTCTCACACCACCACGATCTCCTTGTTGTCTGCCGTTCTCGGCGGTGTTGCTCGGGATTTTCCCAAAGCTTCTTTCTGATGGTTGGCTTCTCTCTCGCCGACTATCTCTTATTGATGGCTGTGTGCAGGTGGCGCCTGTGGAGGTGATGATCAACGGTGGATGGAGGATTGGATGGCTGGCTGATTCTCGGGTTGATGGTGGAGAGCACAGTGGATGGTTCTCGGTTGTTTGTTTGGGCTTCACTATTGTTGGGCTCATTTTCTGTGTTTTCTTTGTTTTTAGGCCCGTTCTTTGTTTATTTGTAGGAATAATTGAACCTTTGTGTGGTTTGTAAGTGTGTGTTTGTTTTAATAAAAGTTCCTCGTTGGCGACTTAAAAAAAAAAAAAAAAAAAAACAGAATCTTAATTAGAATATGGATGAAAAATATTAACAGACCTGGATTCAGGCAGACGAATCCATTCCCAATATTGAGGAGTATCGCCCCAAGTAATCTTAAGCTTCCTTGCAGATATCATATAGCACTTTTTCCCACTCCATTTGTCCACTGAAAAGCTCTGCAATTAATATTGAATATGCATGACATCAATTATAATTAAATACATGAATAAAAATTAATCACAATAAGTTAATAACAAAAACGAAGGCATATAGTTAATATGACGTTACCATCTTCCCCTGATCGATGAGGACCGGGTTGTCACATAGAGAGAGAGAAAAATCTCCTTCTTGGATTTCCAACTGGAAGAAGAAGAAGAGCAAGTAGGGACTGGGAGGGAGGAGGGAGACTGAGGCTGTACGGAGGACTTGCCGAGGATCGTGTAGACATCAGGCGGAAGGAACCTGTCCCAAACGGCGTCCAAATCAGCGGCCGACCGGAAACCCCTAGACACCGTTGAAAGCCTGCACGCGTCAGGAGGCGTCGTTAAGGAGGCCACGGTGGCTTTGCATCCTTCTGGCAACGCCTCCAGATCCATTGCCGGCGTTTCTGTAGTTTGTCTTTTTATATTGTATTGCGTTTTGGTGTTTGTAAACTTGTGTAATATATGCAGGGATTTCCTAGATGAAGTCTTAGGGGTTAAGTTTAGGGTTGTTTTATAACGCACCAAGGTATATGGTATGCACCAGGTTTATAGAAACGTTAAATTCATTGGATTCTTGGACCAAATACAAAAAGAAAAGATCTTGACCTATTCTCTGGGGATGCATAAAAATATAGAATGGTTTTAAATTTTGAGTATCAGCCTAATTATTTCTCTTAGATTAGTAATACATTATTCAGCCTATATTCAATGCACATATAAAAGGTTAATTTTTCGAAAGACCTATTTGTTGATTTATCCTCTGAACTTGTATACACCTACCAATTTCCCTTATGAATTTTAATTTAGCTGATTATACCTGAACTTTTATAAATAGATTTTGAAAATTTTCAACTAATCTTCCATTCATCTTGATCACGCGAACATCACATGGCAAATATATGATGGGGAAAAGATAATTTTGTTTTGGTAAATTGGGCGCAAAGTCAGTACTTTGCCGTTGCAAATTAGATTCCTATGGCTAATTCAAACATAAAGTATACATAGTCAACTAGCAGAAGAGAACATTAGGTTAATATTACTTTATTACCCTTAAACATTTTTCATCAGACTAAAATGGGTAGGAAATTGAATGAATTTTTTTAAATCTAATGTCAGAAAGGAAATTGACTAATTATAAAAGTTTAGGAGGGTAATCAACTAAAATTAAAATTTAGAGAGAAAATTAGCAACTGCTTAAAGTTCTAGGAGAAAATCGACAGATAACTCTTTTCAAAATAAGAGAAAAGGTTATTGGGTTTCCTTTTTCCTTTTCATTTCAAATTTTTTACTTTAATAAATCATCAGTACTATCTAGTATCTAGTATATATTCTTTTAAGTTAGAAGTCTCAAATCCAACTTATCTTGTTAACAAATTTAATGTAATAACACCGACAGTGAAATACCCAAGTTAGGATAAAAAGTGGCCATTCCCTCCCCTCCAAGGGCCCATGCAATGTTTCTAGCCAAATACCCCCATTACCCACCACCCCCAACAAAAAAAGGGAAAGAAAAAAGAAGAAAAGAAATCAGTCTAATTGGTTCCAAATCGAGCACTTAAACTCGGTTTGATTTGCGACGCGACGCCAGATGACCTTGTGCACCATGAACTTGGCCGAGAAGAGAATGCACGTATTCTTAGGTGAAAAACTATACGTGTGATAACATATCTCCCGATCTCTCCATCCATCAAATAAGTTTATAACGTTTTACAACAAGTATTCAAAGATGAAGGGAATCATTAAATAATTATTCAAGAGGACTGTAATCACCGTTGATGATCAGGATTCAGCCCATGTCAAAGTTAAAGAACCAAAAGGGTGCGGTTGTCGCGGTGTGACCAGAGAAATTGGTGTCCGGTAAGATACAGAGAAGCAAGACTACACTTTGGCAATAAAGTACAAGAGCTCCGAGGAAGAAGCCATCTCATTTGGTGGAAGAAGAGAGTGAAAATTTTACTATGAGGAGCCCTATTGTGATCTCGGGTAGCCCTATTGTGATCGTTGTGTAAGAACACGTTAGCTAACATTTCGGATAGTTTGGTACGACTTCAATTCAATCCATGTAGTTCAAAGATAAGCAATTGCAACCATTTTATCAACAAAATTATAATACAATGAACCTTTTTGTTTCTCTTACTAGTAATTTTCATGATATGTAACATCAACAATACACCCATTACGTGTAAGTCCTTAGAAAAAGTTTTAACTTTCTACACTCTTTTGGGCCTGACTTCAATCCCCTGAACAATAAGGCCTCTCTTCATTCTATGAATGTCAAAATCCCTACATGTCATCTCCATTAACCCCCCATCTTCTCCTGGACAGAAGAACTCTCCAATCTCCACCTCCAGCCAGCCGTCGGGCCTTTTCTTTCGGCTCCTTTCTTGGCCCAGAAACACAGTGCGCTTACTACTAGTCTCTTCTTTCCCAAAAAGTCCTATCTTGACCTCCGAGGGATCGTCACGATCAAATCCTCTAGCCCTTTCACTTAACATGAACACAAGATAAGCTTTGTAGACAGTGGAGGGGGAAAGAATCCGTGTATCAATTTTGCCACGGATGTCAAGCCACCAAACAACTACAAGCGCAGCCACCTCCTCAAACCTGTTTCATTTAACATGACACATACTAATTAATTGCCTAATTACACACATACAAACATATTTCAATCTATATATATACATCACTAAAACAAATCCAACCGCAGAATAAGCACGATATGGAAATGCATTCTCAACATCTTAAAAGCGTAGCTGTTAGCTTAATCAAACCAACAAAACGTAAGATGAATGAAGAAGTTTACAGACCTGGAGTTGGCAAGAGAAATCCATTTCCAGTACTCAGGATTATCACCCCAAATAATAATAAGGTCCTTCGGCGATATCATGTAACATTTTTTCCCACTCCATTTGTCCAGAGTAAAACTCTGCATATATAGAACATAGAAACTGATTGAAAAAGGTTACAAAACTTATTCTGGCTAGTTTTTCATGCATTAGTTCCAGTAGGCACGATCTCAAAGTCTAAAGTCATATTTTCATATTAATATATGATGGTGTATTCAATTGAGAATTTGAGAGACTTTAAATAGATTTTTATAAAGTTTAATTGATTTATAGAGATTTCATAGAAAATTTTGATTCAATTTCCTAGAAATCTCGTGGAGTGAGGTTAGATTTGTGGATGCTTATAATATACTACACAATCTCTCAAATTTCCTCTAATTCCTCAATTTTCTCAAATTCTTTAATATCAATTTCTAATTGAATACACTTGAAATGTTATAAACTTATTTAAAATCCTAATTGAATACACTCAGATTTATAAAGATTTTAATAAATTATCTTAAAATTCTAATTGAATACCCCTTCAATTTCAGATAATCACTTCCTGATTGATTACCTAGATTCATTAAAAAAATTAAAATCCTTCAAAATCTCAATTGAATAGACGTCCCAAAACTTTATCTGAAAGTAGAGAGAAACAAATAAAATCTTCAAATATATTCATGTTTCAAATTTTGGGAGCTATCCCTAATCCCACCACAAAAGCGAAAAAGAATGTATAAAATTACCATTTTGCCGTCGTCAACGAGGACAGGGTTTTCGCAGAGAGTGAGGTAAAGCTTCTTCTTGGAGGAGGAGGAGGTGGAGGAGGAGGAGGAGGAGTGAGATAGGATGGAGGGGATATCAGGGGGAAGGAACTTGTCCCAAACAGCGTCGGAATCGGCGGCCGACATGAAACTCTTAGACACCGCCGAAAACCTGCAAGCGTCTCGAGGCGTCGTTAAGGAGACGACTTTAGCTATGCATCCTTCGGGCAACTCCTGCAGATCCATGTGAACGTGATGGTGATCGTCATCGAGTACCATCGACACCGGCGTCCCGCAGCCCCCGCAGGTGATTCCTTCTCCTCCTTCTCCTCCTGATACACCGGCGTCAACTGTCTTCTTTTGCATCTCTAGGTGGTCTCCGCCGCGGCAGATTCTCTTCATGTCTTCCGTCTGTCTGTCGTTGACTCTCGTGTCGTGCGTGTACTTTGTGGTACGTGTTCTGTTGTGTGCAAGAAACTTGCATATTTGTAGGGACTAGTGAGGGTGGCCTTAGGCGTGAAGGCATGGTTCAGTTTTTCCTCGAGTAGTTTTACTTCGTTTTCTAATGTTGACAACCGCTACACTTTATAGAAAACTATTTAAATTTTTTATTTCTCTATCACTTTCGACCAAGGTATATAATATTGATGATATCGGAAATATCGGTAGTCCAAAAATACGGAAATATTGATGGAAATATCGGGATATTATCGATATCGATAAAAATAATATGGAAACCACGGAAATTGTAAGAAAAACTTAGAAATTTTTATTGAAACTTTGCAGGATGTTTATTTAGTCAATTATCTATTAGTTTATCACAAAAAATTGGAAGAAAATGCATTGCATGATGGATTTAACTAATTTAAGTTGATTATATAGCGAGCTGACAAACATTGTGAGTGTAGAAAATATGTAGTAATTAATAAAAAAAATTTAAACACACCATAATCATTTATATATAATGAATTAGTACAATATTTTACACTCATTTAAGCAAGGGATTAAGCAATGTGAGCTGTTGAGCCGAACCAATAACAATTGGCCAGCTTGTTTCTAACGGGCAGCTGCCCGACCTGCCCGCCACTCCCCACAAAAAACCCCAGCTATAAATACCAAGGTTCTAAAAAACGCTAGGCGTTAGTCGGGTGGTGGGCTGGCGCCTAGCGCCTAGGCGGTCTAGGCGGATTTAGGTAAATTTCTTATATATTATATGAATTAATTAAATTCACTATATCAGATGTAAATAATTATTGAATAATATGTTATTTCTTATAAAAGAACATACATACGTGAATGTTTTATGTACATATCTAATATGCTTGCCTAAGAAAAAAAATACCTAATAATTTATAATTTATATAACATTTATATACATATAATAATATAATATACCTCCCAAACTTTTAAAATATAAAAAACCCATGCCCATGCAACTTGCAAGTGGGTGGTTTTCATAATAACCCATCTGATAAAAATAGCTGTCCACCTTACGCCCATCACCAACTTTTGACCTTTCAGAAACCCAAGAAGAAAATTTCGTTTCTTCTTCTTTCCTTGCCCTTTTAGAAACTCAAAATTGAATCTTTTACTCTCTCTCTCTCTCTCTCTCTCTCTCTCTCTCATCTTCGTTCTTCTTCGCCCTTTCACTTTCAGAACCTCAAAATTGGATCTCAAATCCAACTTGCGCCACTTTGTGCTTTCAGTCTCTCTGCATCTTCAAGAACCCTAGATTCCTGAACGAACGACTTTCCTTGCCCTTTTAGATTCCCGAACAGAGAGGTCCAAACCCTATCAACAATGGTAGTCTCAAAGGCATCCTCCGTCGTCGCTCTCATGGCGGTCCTCTTCGCCGTCCTCTCTGCCATCGGCGCCTCCCAGGAGTCTCCGGCTCCCATCCCAACCTCCCCCGCCGCATCCATCTCCCCCTCGTTCATATCCACCGTCGTCGCCACCGTCGTCGCCGCTCTGGCCTTCGGATCTGCGCTCAGGGTGGCGCCTCCGAGAAGTCTCCGGCTCCCAGCCCAATATATTGAGATAATATCGATATTATCGCAATATTATCGATATTATCTCGATATATTGACGATAATCAAGTGGATAGGTGTAGAAATATCGGACTCTCACAAAAACAAATATCGCCGATATTATCGATATTTTAGTCATTGCTTTTGACACGCTAAGCTTCTTAGATTTAAATTAGAATATTTCAAGCATATGAGAATTTACCGACGGAAGAAAAACAATCATGCATATGAACTATGGTGTGTGGTCAATTCATACTCTCTTTAACAACTAACTAACACTATTTGTATTTCAAAAAAATTGGCCACCAAATTGCTATATTACCCACACAAATTATTTTTTGGAATTTAATATTTAACTTTATTTTTCTTTCTCAATAAAATAAAAATATCGGTTGCAATAACTTTCACCACAACGTAAGATTTTTAAAATTAGTTTAGAAATATTGTTACTTTTTTCATACAAACGATATTAAAGGAGAAGATGGAGCATCACGCTCAAGAGTGGATACTCTCCATTGACTTTTTTTTGTTTTTTTTTGGGGGGGATGATCGAACTTTTAATATTGGGCCTAAAAGTAAATTCATTAACGCCCAAAGATAGCAAAGATTAGCAAGCCCAATAACAAGAAAAGCCCACAACAACAACAACAACAACAAAGCCTTTTCCCACTAAGTGGGGTCGGCTATATGAATCCTAGAACGCCATTGCGCTCGGTTTTGTGTCATGTCCTCCGTTAGATCCAAGTACTCTAAGTCTTTTCTTAGAGTCTCTTCCAAAGTTTTCCTAGGTCTTCCTCTACCCCTTTGGCCCTGAACCTCTGTCCCGTAGTCACATCTTCGAACCGGAGCGTCAGTCGGCCTTCTTTGCACATGTCCAAATCATCGGAGCCGATTTTCTCTCATCTTTCCTACAATTTCGGCTACTCCTACTTTACCTCGGATATCCTCATTCCCAATCTTATCATTTCTCGTGTGCCCACACATCCCACGAAGCATCCTCATCTCCGCTACACCCATTTTGTGTACGTGTTGATGCTTCACCGCCCAACATTCTGTGCCATACAACATCGCTGGCCTTATTGCCATCCTATAAAATTTTCCCTTGAGCTTCAGTGGCCTACGACGGTCACACAACACGCCGGATGCACTCTTACACTTCATCCATCCAGCTCGTATTCTATGGTTGAGATCTCCATCTAATTCTCCGTTCTCTTGCAAGATAGATCCTAGGTAGCGAAAACGGTCGCTTTTTGTGATCTTCGCTAGATTGCTCCGGTCATTAGTGTGGATAAGTATATAAATGGATAGAGATAGGAAAGCAAACACAAGATGTACGTGGTTCACCCAGATTGGCTACGTCCACGGAATAGAAGAGTTCTCATTAATTGTGAAGGGTTTACACAAGTACATAGGTTCAAGCTCTCCTTTAGTGAGTACAAGTGAATGATTTAGTACAAATGACATTAGGAAATATTGTGGGAGAATGATCTCGTAATCACGAAACTTCTAAGTATCGGAGTGTGGTGTCGTCTTGACTTGCCTTATCTGTCTCATAGGTAGATGTGGCATCTTCTCTGGAAGTACTCTTCCTCCATCCAGGGGTGGTATCTTTAACTGGTGGAGATGCACAAGGTAATGTATCAATTTCACTTGGAGCTTACTTGTAGTCTCAGGCTTGGTCAAGCGCGATACAAACCATGTAGTAGGAGTCCCCCAAGTCGCCGAGCTAGGGGGTCTGCTGAAAGAGGTGACAAACAAGGTAAGCAATCAGAGCTCCGACTGATTGTTCACCTTCTCCCCATCTTGCAGCAGCATGAAGGATAAAGAGAAGAAAAATGAGAAGAGATGATATGAGATACTTTTGCTTTTGAAGAAGTAACTTTCCACAGGCTTATTCTTGAACTGAGCTGGAGGGTTTTCTGGTTTCCTCCAGAGTATAAGGCCGACTGAAGAATTTGAGGGTCAAAACAAGTCCATCAAATCTAGAGTACGTTCCACCCTGCTGATATGGGATACTTTTGCTTTTGACAGAGTAATGGGTGTATCGGCACGTGTGCTGTTACGCTTGTCTCCACATGCTTCCTTGTATCCTTCGCACTTGCCCTATCTGTTCCTCAAGCAGATGCGAAATCTTCCCTGGAAACATAAGATGTTGAAGATGAGTACTCGAGAGCAATGCCAGGTAAGTAATCAGGTAAGGGGTTCCAGGCAGTCAGTTCCTGGCTGGAAGCTTGATCCAAGTGCTGACTGATTGCTCTCTTTCTCCTTGTCTTGCAGGTAAAAACAAGGCCAAAGGAAAAGACAGGGAAAAAGCATGATATGGGATACTCTTGCTTTTAACCCTGATGATATGAGATATTCTTGCTCTAGTATAGCTTGTTTGCAGAGGTATTATCGGGGGGAAAGAAAGCTGAATATTTCGAAAGGCTTCGTTGGGAGTGCCCTCTCAGATATGATGAAGGGTTGAGCATTTTTGCAGGTCTGCCTGTCCGTTGGAGATGGAGGTCGACATATATAGGAGTCTCCCTAACAACAAGTAGTAATGCTATTCCTTTACCCTGCTTGGTCATAGCACGGTAGTGGGAGCTGCCAGTTTCACATGTTTTAACTCTGTCAGAGCACTTTGAAAAAGTGGTTTGTGGTATCTGGCTCTCGAGATTCGGAGAACGATGCCTCTTCGATTTTTGAGAAAGCAATCATGCTGGGGGTATGGCTCTCGAGATTCATAGAGCAGTGTCTCTTCGATTTTTGAGGAAGTAATCATGTTGGGAGTCTGGCTCTTGAGATTCGGAGGGCGGTGCCTCTTCGATTTTGGAGCAAGCAATCCTGTTGGGAGTGTTGTCTCGAATGTGAGTAAAGGTTGGGCATGTTTGCTAGTCTACCTTGCCACGAAGCACAAAGGTTGACACACAGAGACTTTCCAATTATCCAGCAATGGTACTGTTCCTTTACCCTCTCTTCGCTTTTGAGAAAGTAGTCATGTTGGGAGTCTGGCTCTCGAGATTCGGAGGACGGTGCCTCTTCGATTTTGGAGCAAGCAATCTTGTTGGGAGTGTTTTCTCGAAAGTGAGTAAAGGTTGGGCATGTTTGCTAGTCTACCTTGCCACGAAGCACAGAGGTTGACACACAGGGACTTTCCAATTATCCAGCAGTGGTACGGTTCCTTTACCCTTGTGGGTAATAATATGGTAGCTAGACCTTCAAAATTTATGTGTCTAAACATTGTTAGTGCTGTTTCTTTGCTATTCTTTTACCTTTCTTGGTCAGAGCGATGTAGTGGGAGCTGCAAGCTTCACGTGCTCAACTTTGGCAGAGAACTTTGGCAAAGTTATCTGTGGTACCCATGAGCTATTGTTGCGTGTGGGAAGTGGGTGATTGAACAGTAAGATTCATGTGCTTTCTACTTCACCAGAAGTCTTCGACAGAATGCCCATAATTTCTGCAAAGCTGAGTGTGCGTGTGACAGGTGCTGACAAGGCTAGAAAAGTAGGTGCCTCTTCGATTTCTGAGATCGGCCCTCGTGGTCTCTGAGCAGCCCAGCTTTTGAGAAAGCGAGCGCCTCTTCGATTGATTCGGAGAACGATGCCTCATCGATTTTTGAGAAAGCAATCATGCTGGGGGTCTGGCTCTCGAAGATTCGGGGAGCAGTGTCTCTTCAATTTTTGAGAAAGTAATCACGTTGGGAGTCTGGCTCTCGAGATTCGGAGGGCGGTGCCTCTTCGATTTTGGAGCAAGCAATCTTGTTGGGAGTGTTTTCTCGAATGTGAGTAAAGGTTGGGCATGTTTGCTAGTCTACCTTGCCACGAAGCACAGAGGTTGACACACAGGGACTTTCCAATTATCCAGCAATGGTACTGTTCCTTTACCCTCTCTTCGATTTTTAAGAAAGTAGTCATGTTGGGAGTCTGGCTCTCGAGATTCGGAGGACGGTGCCTCTTCGATTTTGGAGCAAGCAATCTTATTGGGAGTGTTTTCTCGAATGTGAGTAAAGGTTGGGCATGTTTGCTAGTCTACCTTGCCACGAAGCACAGAGGTTGACACACAGGGACTTTCCAATTATCCAGCAGTGGTACTGTTCCTTTACCCTTGTGGGTAATAATATGGTAGCTAGACCTTCAAAATTTATGGGTCTAAACTTTGTTAGTGCTGTTTCTTTGCTATTCTTTTACCTTTCTTGGTCAGAGCGATGTAGTGGGAGCTGCAAGCTTCACGTGCTCAACTTTGGCAGAGAACTTTGGCAAAGTTATCTGTGGTACCCATGAGCTATTGTTGCGTGTGGGAAGTGGGTGATTGAACAGTAAGATTCATGTGTTTTCTACTTCCCCAGAAGTCTTCGACAGAATGCCCATAATTTCTGCAAAGCTGAGTGTACGTGTGACGGGTGCTGACAAGGCTGGAAAAGTAGGTGCCTCTTCGATTTCTGAGATCGGCCCTCGTGGTCTCTGGGGAGCCCAGCTTTTGAGAAAGCGAGCGCCTCTTCGATTTCTGAGATCGGCCTTCGTGGTCTTTGAGCAGCCCAACTTTTGAGAAAGCAAACGCCTCTTCGATTTCTGAGATCAACCCTCGTGATCTCTAAGCAGCCCAGCTTTTGAGAAAGCAAACGCCTCTTCGATTTCTGAGCAGGCGCCTCTTCGATTTCCGAAGCTCCGTCGAATGCAGATTTTTATAGAGGCTGACATTAAGTTCCAAAGCACACTTGAATCTCCACCAGTAGAAGCTTCATTCTTGCACTTCTAAGATCTTGATTTGTCCGACCTCTTCTCTCTTCAACACCTTTGAAAATGTCTGGCCCCTCCGACCGTCGTTTTGACTTGAACCTTGTTGAAGAGGCAGCCCCGCCTTCTCCAGACAACATATGGCGCCCATCCTTCGTCTCCCCTACTGGTCCTCTTACCGTTGGGGATTCCGTGATGAAGAATGATATGACCGCTGCGGTGGTGGCCAGGAACCTTCTCACTCCCAAAGATAACAGACTACTTTCCAAACGGTCTGATGAGTTAGCTGTTAAGGATTCGCTGGCTCTCAGTGTTCAGTGTGCAGGTTCTGTGTCTAATATGGCCCAACGCCTATTTGCTCGAACCCGCCAAGTTGAATCCTTGGCGGCTGAAGTGATGAGTCTCAAACAGGAGATTAGAGGGCTCAAGCATGAGAATAAACAGTTACACCGGCTCGCACATGACTATGCTACAAACATGAAGAGGAAGCTTGACCAGATGAAGGAAACTGATGGTCAGGTTTTACTTGATCATCAGAGATTTGTGGGTTTGTTCCAAAGGCATTTATTGCCTTCGTCTTCTGGGGCTGTACCGCGTAATGAAGCTCCGAATGATCAACCTCTGATGCCTCCTCCTTCTAGGGTTCTGTCCAGTACTGAGGCTCTAAATGATCCCCCTCCGGTGCCTTCTCTTTCTGGGGCTCTACCGACTGCTGAGACTTCTCCTAAGCAACCTTTGTGAAGGCTCCGTCTTGTGTGTTTATTTTGACTCATGTATATGTACATATTTGTAGCTGATCGGGGATATCAATAAATAAGCTTTCCTTCATTTCAACGTATTGTGTTAAATACACCAAAGCCTTCTTCGCTAAGTTCTTTGAATTTTCTTTTGTTGAAGCTTGTATGTTGAAGCTTTCTGAGTGGAGCATGTAGGTTGGGGTAGTGTTCCCTTAATTTCCCGAGTGAGGAAAACTTCTCGATTGGAGACTTGGAAAATCCAAGTCACTGAGTGGGATCGGCTATATGAATCTTAGAACGCCATTGTGCTCGATCCTGTGTCATGTCCTCCGTTAGATCCAAGTACTCTAAGTCTTTTCTTAGAGTCTCTTCCAAAGTTTTCCTAGGTCTTCCTCTACCCCTTCGGCCCTGAACCTCTGTCCCATAGTCGCATCTTCTAATCGGAGCGTCAGTAGGCCTTCTTTGCACATGTCCAAACCACCGTAACCGATTTTCTCTCATCTTTCCTTCAATTTCGGCTACTCCTACTTTACCCCGGATATCCTCATTCCTAATCTTATCCTTTCTCGTGTGCCCACACATCCAACGAAGCATCCTCATCTCCGCTACACCCATTTTGTGTACGTGTTGATGTTTCACCGCCCAACATTCTGTGCCATACAGCATCGCCGGCCTTATTGCCGTCCTATAAAATTTTCCCTTGAGCTTCAATGGCATACGGCGGTCACACAACACACCGGATGCACTCTTCCACTTCATCCATCCAGCTTGTATTCTATGGTTGAGATCTCCATCTAATTCTCCGTTCTTTTGCAAGATAGATCCTAGGTAACGAAAACGGTCGCTTTTTGGTATTTCTTGATCTCCGATCCTCACCCCTAACTCGTTTTGGCCTCCATTTGCACTGAACTTGCACTCCATATATTCTGTCTTTGATCGGCTTAGGCGAAGACCTTTAGATTCCAACACTTCTCTCCAAAGGTTAAGCTTTGCATTTACCCCTTCCTGAGTTTCATCTATCAACACTATATCGTCTGCGAAAAGCATACACCAAGGAATATCATCTTGAATATGTCCTGTTAACTCATCCATTACCAACGCAAAAAGGTAAGGACTTAAGGATGAGCCTTGATGTAATCCTACAGTTATGGGGAAGCTTTCGGTTTGTCCTTCATGAGTTCTTACGGCAGTCTTTGCTCCTTCATACATATCCTTTATAGCTTGGATATATGCTACTCGTACTCCTTTCTTCTCTAAAATCCTCCAAAGAATGTCTCTTGGGACCCTATCATACGCTTTTTCCAAATCTATAAAGACCATGTGTAAATCCTTTTTCCCATCTCTATATCTTTCCATCAATCTTCGTAAGAGATAGATTGCCTCCATGGTTGAGCGCCCTGGCATGAACCCGAATTGGTTGTCCGAAACCCGTGTCTCTTGCCTCAATCTATGCTCAATGACTCTCTCCCAGAGCTTCATTGTATGACTCATTAGCTTAATACCCCTATAGTTCATGCAATTTTGTACGTCGCCCTTGTTCTTGTAGATAGGCACCAAAGTGCTCGTTCGCCACTCATTTGGCATCTTCTTCGTTTTCAAAATCCTATTGAAAAGGTCAGTGAGCCATGTTATACCTGTCTCTCCCAAAAGTTTCCACACTTCGATTGGTATATTGTCTGGGCCTATTGCTTTTTTATGCTTCATCTTCTTCAAAGCTACAACCACTTCTTCCTTCCGGATTCGACGATAAAAAGAGTAGTTTCTACACTCTTCTGAGTTACTCAACTCCCCTAAAGAATCGCTCATTTCATGTCCTTCATTGAAAAGATTATGAAAATAACCTCTCCATCTGTCTTTAACCGCGTTCTCTGTAGCAAGAACCTTTCCATCCTCATCCTTGATGCACCTCACTTGGTTTAGGTCCCTTGTCTTCTTTTCCCTTGCTCTAGATAGTTTATAGATATCCAACTCTCCTTCTTTGGTATCTAGTCGTTTATACATATCGTCGTAAGCCGCTAACTTAGCTTCTCTGACAGTTTTTTTCGCCTCTTGCTTCGCTTTTCTATACTTTTCACCATTTTCATCGGTCCTCTCCTTGTATAAGGCTTTACAACATTCCTTCTTAGCCTTCACCTTTGTTTGTACCTCCTCATTCCACCACCAAGATTCCTTTTGGTGTGGGGCAAAGCCCTTGGACTCTCCTAATACCTCTTTTGCTACTTTTCGGATACAACTAGCCATGGAATCCCACATTTGGCTAGCTTCCCCCTCTCTATCCCACACACATTGGGTGATTACCTTCTCTTTGAAAATGACTTGTTTTTCTTCTTTTAGATTCCACCATCTAGTCCTTGGGCACTTCCAAGTCTTGTTCTTTTGTCTTACTCTTTTGATATGTACATCCATCACCAACAAGCGATGTTGATTAGCCACGCTCTCTCCTGGTATAACTTTGCAATCCTTACAAGTTATACGATCCCCTTTCCTCATTAGAAGAAAATCTATTTGTGTTTTTGACGACCCACTCTTGTAGGTGATCACATGTTCTTCTCTCTTCTTAAAGAAGGTGTTGGCTAAGAAGAGATCATATGCCATTGCAAAATCCAAGATAGCTTCCCCATCCTCGTTTCTCTCCCCAAAACCATGGTCACCATGAAAACCTCCATAGTTGCCTGTCTCCCTGCCCACGTGTCCATTTAAATCTCCTCCTATAAATAACTTCTCCGTCTGAGCAATTCCTTGCACCAAGTCTCCAAGATCTTCCCAAAATTTCTCCTTCGAACTCGTATCCAACCCTACTTGAGGTGCGTACGCACTAATCACATTGATAAGTTCTTGTCCTATTACAATCTTGATTGCCATGATTCTATCTCCTACCCTCTTGACATCTACAACATCTTGTACCAAGGTCTTGTCCACGATGATGCCAACACCGTTTCTCGTTCTATTTGTGCCCGAATACCAAAGTTTAAACCCTGAGTTTTCTAGATCCTTTGCCTTACTACCAACCCACTTAGTTTCTTGTAGGCACATAATATTTATCCTTCTCCTCACCATAACTTCCACTACTTCCATAGATTTTCCCGTTAAGGTTCCTATATTCCACGTTCCTAAACGCATTTTGCTCTCTTGAACTCTACCCTTCTGTCCTAGCTTCTTCACCCTCCCCCGTCTAATAGGATCAAAGTACTTCTTTTGTGTGTCCCGGGTAAAGTTGATAGGAGCATATGCTCCCAAACAACTTTGAGTGGAGTCGTTCGAAAAGAAGTTTCTATGGCCCCCTTGCTCATTTAACACTGCATCCGGGTGCCGATGGAGATGCAGCGACCCTTGCTCACTTATCACTGTGCTCAGGCCACACAGCGCGCCACTTACGGGTGACGCCCTAGCTTTAGCGCGATTTTGTTCTGGATTCATTTTCATAAGGATTCGACGTGATCATGGAGTGCCGGCTGTCGACTACCTGACGCCCTCCCCCTCCTCCTTTATCCGGGCTTGGGACCGGCCATGTAAGACATAGGCGGAGTTAATAACAAGAAAAGCCCAACACAAAGAATAACAAGCTTTAGCTGGTAGATACTAATCTTGCAGGAAAAACAAGCTCTTATCCTTTTACCATTTAAGAACGGCATTCATTCAAATAACTCAAGTATTGATACAATCAGATGTGATTCCGGCAACGGAAGTTGAGAATTCAAAAGCCGATACTGCTCGTTGTCCCCTCACTAAGCAAAAAAAAATATCAATCGTCGTCATCCTTTAACTCAAAAATTACAAAAAAACATTGATTTGAGTCCTAGTAAATACAAATGGTAATTCGAGCGTGGCCGCTACAGAACAAACATTCTGGCTTCGACAACCTTCTTCTCGCAATATTTGGATCTGATACACTGACTTTATACATCTCAGAAAAAATGCAAAACCTGAAA
This sequence comes from Malus sylvestris, assembly GCF_916048215.2. NCBI lineage: Eukaryota > Viridiplantae > Streptophyta > Magnoliopsida > Rosales > Rosaceae > Malus > Malus sylvestris. The sequence continues at coordinate 30,410,824 of NC_062263.1, forward strand.
ATTAAAGACTTCTGGTAAGCTAAAAGAAAAAATAGACGGTGCATGTGTGTTTAGAAAGAGAGAGCACTGAAGTTTGGACGAAAGTAATTTATGCGGCACGAACATGACACGATAAATAGAGAATATGGACCGAAAGTTACTTCAATGAAATTGTACAAGGAAAATGCATAGACCACCGAAATTGGTTCTGACATCCAAAAAAATTGATTAGCCATCTCCAAAGAAGCAACCGATTCACTACTTTACAACAACATTAACCAGCTTCCGAGCCAAATCTCTGCACCAAGAATTCATCTAGCTGACCCCATTTTGGAATACTAGATTCGCTCATTTTATCAGACGGCAAAGCTCGAATGCATCCAAGAATGTGTGTGACATCCCGGCTTAGCCTGGTGGACAAAGTGAAAAGTTATGTTTATTAAGGAGTCCTAACAATTGTATGCGCACAAGAGGGAAGGGAACTGAAAAGGTAGTACCTGTCCTTGGCTTGTGGTGTGCACATCTGTAACCGTGAAAATGCCTCTGATATTTGTGAATGGAAGACCAAAATCACTTGCCTGAAAATTACAAACCACAGTAATCATTAACTGCCCCTTTCATCAACCAAATCACACTGATTAAAAATGTGGAGGGAAGAAGCAAGAACGTCAAGCTAACAAATGAAATTGGATCATCCTTTGAGTCTTTGACCAAGTTCCCAAGAAAATTTCAAGTTATATGAACCTTACCTGAAAATCGCTTGAACATCGATTATTGAAAGTTTAGGGTTGTTTTATAAATATTCTGCTATAATATCATCTATTATTGAAAGTTACTAAATAGTCTGCAACAATATATCATCTAGATGAAGTCTTAGGGGTCAAGTTTAGGGTTGTTTTATAACGCATCAAGGTATATGGTATGCACCAGGTTTATAGAAACGTTAAATTCGTTGGATTCTTGATCAAATACAAATAGAAAAGACCTTGACCTAGTCTCTGGGGATGCATAAAATTATAGAATGGTTTTAAATTTTGAGTATCAGCCTAATTAATAAGAATGGATTTTGTTTCTCTTAGAATTAGTAATACATGATTCAGCCTATATTCGATGCACATATAAAAGGTTATTTTTTCAAAAGACCTATTTGTTGATTTGCCCTCCTAACTTGTATATAGCTACTTATATCTATCATGAATTTTAATTTAGTTGATTATCCCTAAACTTTTATAAATGGATTTTGAAATTTCTTATCTGATCTTCCATCCATCTTGATCACGCGAACATCACATGACAAGTATATGACGGGGAAAAGATAATTTTGTTTTGGTAAATTCGGCGCAAAGTCAGTACTTTGCAGCTGCGAGTTGGATTCCTATGGCTAATTCAAACAAAAAGTATACGGAGTCAACTAGGTGAAGAGAAGAAGAAAATATTACTTTGTTGTGCACCATGAACTTGCCGAGAAGAGAATGCAGCCATTCCTAGGTAAAAAAAACTATACCTGTGATAACAGATCTCCCGGTTTATAACGTTTTACAACGAGTATTCAAAGGTGAAAGGAATCATTAAATAATTATTCAAGAGAATTGTAACCACCGTTGATGATCAGGGTTTAGCCACTTATAATGTCAAAGTAGAAAGTTTTGGGCAAGTTAAACTTCCTACGCTCTTTTGGGCCTGACTTCAATCCCCTGAGCAATAAGGCCTCTCTTCATTCTATGAAGGTTAACATCCATACATGTCATCTCCATTAACCCCCCATCTTCTTCTCCTGGACAGAAAAACTCTCCAATCTCCACCTCCAGCCAGCCGTCGGGCCTTTTCTTTGGATATTGAGTTTCATCGATTTCCATGGGTCTCCCGGTAATGTTTTGTCTCCCCAGAAACACAATGCGCTTACTACTAGTCTCTTCTTCCCCAAAAAGTCCTACCTTGACCTCCAAGGGATCGTCACGATCAAATCCTCTAGCCCTTTCACTTAACATGAACACAAGATAAGCTTTGTAGACAGTGGAGGGGGAAAGAATCCGTGTATCAATTTTGCCACGGATCTCAAGCCACCAAACAACTACAAGCGCAGCCACCTCCTCAAACCTGTTTCATTTAACATGACATATACTAATTAATTGCCTAATTACACACATAAACAAATATTTCAATCTATATATATACATCGCTAAAACAAATCCAACCGCAGAATAAGCACGATATGGAAACGCTTTCTCAACATCTTAAAAGCGTAGCTGTTAGCTTAATCAAACCAACAAAACGTAAGATGAATGAAGAAGTTTACAGACCTGGAGTTGGCAAGAGAAATCCATTTCCAGTACTCAGGATTATCACCCCAAATAATCATAAGGTCCTTCGGCGATATCATGTAACATTTTTTCCCACTCCATTTGTCCAGAGTAAAACTCTGCATATATAGATCATAGAAACAGATTGGAAAAGGTTACAAAAACTTATTCTGGCTAGTTTTTCATGCATTAGTTCCAGCAGGCACGATCTCAAAGTCTAAAGTCATATTTTCATATTAATATATGAAGGTGTATTCAATTGAGAATTTGAGACTTTAATAGATTTATAAATCCATCCATAGATTTTTATGGAGTTTAATTGATTTATAGAGATTCCATAAAAATATTTGATTCAATTTCCTCGAAATCTCATGGGGAGAGGTTAGATTTGTGAATGCTTAAAATACACTACAAAATCTCTTCAATTCCCTCTAATTCCTCAACTTTCTCAAATTCTTTAAAATCAATTTCTAATTGAATACACCTGAAATGTTATAAACTTCTTTAAAATCCTAATTGAATACACTCAGATTTCTAAGGATTTTAATAAACTATCTTAAAATTCTAATTGAATACACCTTAAATTTCAGATAATTACTTAAAATCCTGATTGAATACAACCCCTAAAACTTTATCAGAAAGTAGAGAGAAACAAATAAAATCTTCAAATATATTCATGTTTCAAATTTTGGGAGCTATCCCTAATCCCACCACAAAAGCGAAAAAAGAATGTATAAAATTACCATTTTGCCGTCGTCAACGAGGACAGGGTTTTCGCAGAGAGTGAGGTAAAGCTTCTTCTCGGAGGAGGAGGAGTGAGATAGGATGGAGGGGATATCAGGGGGAAGGAACTTGTCCCAAACAGCGTCGGAATCGGCCGACGACATGAAACTCCTAGACACCGCCGAAAACCTGTACGCGTCTTGAGGCGTCGTTAAGGAGACGACGTTAGCTATGCATCCTTCGGGCAACTCCTGCAGATCCATGTGAACGTGATGATCATCGTCATCGAGTTCCATCGACACCGGCGTCCCGCAGCCCCCGCAGGTGATTCCTTCTTCTCCTCCTCCTGATGCACCGGCGTCGACTGTCTTCTTTTGCATCTCTGGGTGATCTCCGCGGCGGAGTCTCTTCATGTTTTCCGTCTTTTGCATCTCTGGGTGATCTCCGCCGCGGTGGAGTCTCTTCATGTTTTCCGTCTGTCTGTGTCGTTGACTCTCGTGTCGTGCGTGTACTTTGTTGTACGTGTTCTGTTGTGTGTAAGAAACTTATAATATTTGTAGGGAAACAGGCCTTGGGCGTTAGCGCACGGTGTTTTACTTTTCTAATGTTGACAAACGCTACACCGTCTAGAAAACTATATTAGAAATTTGTAGCGCGATATGCTGCGGGATTAAAAATTATATGAAATATTTGATAGCTTCAATTTTCATAAATAATGTTTGTGTGAAAAACAGAGAATTACGAATGACAATGCAATTTATACGTAACCTTATCATGATCGGAACAAACTTAGATACCAAAAGAAAAATTAAAATTCTATTTTATCAAAGTGTAAAGAGATAATTGTTTATTCAAAAAAGTTGGACCAATGATAACGGCATAAATTACAAATGCAGTATTGAGAGTATACCAGTCCAACTAAGCTTGCTACAGGCTAAACAATGTTGAAAAACATCATTAGCTTTTTCAAGTGCTATATGCAATGAATGTAATTGGATAAGACTTGTTCCTAGTTTGAGGTGTTTCCAAAGAAAACTGTTGTCGTCTCTTGGAAAGTTGTGAATACAACTGCAAAAGATAAAAAAGACAGTTAGCCAATGATTAAAAAAAAATAAGCATAAAAAGTTCAAATTTGAGTTTTAGGAGAGAGGGTGGAGAGAGAGGTGAAGTCACCTTATAACCGGAGATCAAATGTACTTTTTCCAATTATTGAGATGGTAATTCAACTTGTGAAATTCTGAAAGCAAACATTTAAATCAAGCCTAATCAAAATTTAGTATGAAATGTTAATTAGAAATGTGTTAAAATAGAAGTAAAAAATATTGAAACTTGCCTAATGTGATGGGTACAATTTTACCACATGTTTTTGGAAAATATACCGATGTGACATACCATATGTTGATCTTGCCTTCTTGGAAGTAATATTAGTCGTTGATTACCAGGTAGCATAAATTTGTACAATATTTTATAAATTATGAGACAAATTATTATGTCAAAGTTGTGTGCTAAAAAATCATTTATACTTCTATATTGACGCAAGTTATGATTTTAATTTGTATATACCTTGATGGAGTCATTTTGTGTATGTGTTTCTTATATTCATCATCCATGCTATGTGAAAAGTTAATTCTAAGTTCTGCAGAAAGTCGCAAAGAAATGAAGTATAAAATTGGAGCGAAGATTCAATTATGCAAATTTACACTTTTAAACACATAATATTCAAAATAAATAAAATTTGAATAAAAAGGCACTACCATTCCAACGCCCATTGTTTGGATGAAATGAAACTCTCAGAAATTCGTGGCAAATCCTTGATGAAATACTCCAAAAAGATGAAAAACATATAATTATAAACAGAAAAAAAGGTAAAAAAACTACCTCAACAAATCGATTGAGGTGGATGATCACATCATTTTCTCTTCCCTTTATCCTACTCTTTACCCACGTTCATGTCTGTACAATGCTCAAGCACAACGCAAATTAATTCAAAGGAAATATGCACAACCCAAGAGAAATTAATTAATTCAAATAATTATTCACTTCCTCACAACCCAAATTAATTCAAACGAAATCTGCACAACCCAAAGTAAGAGATCAAACGAAATATGCACAACCAAAATGAAGAGATCAAACTCTAATTCTATCAAAAAGCCATTATTCCTAATGCCACCTTTCTTTTTGGCACCCTATCCATTCTGTCAGCAACCGATACAGAAACAAATAAGTCCATAAAAAAGAAATAAACCCAAGAAGTATATTCACACAACACAAATCAACCCAATCAGCAAACTTTATTTAAATAGACCGAAATGAGTAATAAGTTATTGAACCCTCACTTCACCATTCTAAGCTTTTCCATATCTCTCTACGTATATACAAGGGTAGACATTCAACCCTCACTTCTTTCTTTTTTGAGAGTTCTACATACTAATTGGAGGAAACCAAGGAATTTGAAGCTTTTCCATACCTCGGCTTATATTTTGGGGGAATTTAATGTGTTCTTGGAAATTGGTAAAAGTGAATGTGGAGGAATAGGGGAAGAGTTCACTGTCTCTCAAGCTATTCCCTTTGAATTGCTGTAAAAAAAACTCTCACATCCACCATTCCCCCTATTCCAATTCAAAAAATTTAAATTAAAAATTTTAAGAAGAAACTCAACAGAAAATCACTAAATAGTTCAATAAATTTGGAATCTTTGTTATTTTCCTGAATAAAAAAAGGTGGAAACTTTACCTGAGGAACTGAAAGTCAAGCTGTGATGAGAGCAAGGTAGATGGTGCTGCAAATGCTATGGAGGGACAAAATGAGAACCGATAGGATGGAATAAATCAGTCGGAAAACTCAAGACGTGATCAACCTGTTCGTTGCCGACCTGCATCCACACAAAAACCATACAAAAAAATCGCCAATTAGATTCGATAGCATACCACAATGTCATGAAGCAAAATTAACTATAATCACGAAATTAGCAACCTGAAATCTGCCGGACAACTCACCAGGAAACCCAACATTTTCTGGGTTTAAGTTTTCTTCCAATCCGAAACGGATTCATCTAAAACACAACCTCCAGGGCAAATAATATAATCGACCTACAACAGTTCGCTTAACATTGAATAGGGATAGGAAGGTTGTAAACAATATATATGGGTTTTAAACACTATATACATATATAATAGAGACACAACATGAACATTCACTATATTTCCTTGTAAAATCTAGTAAGCAGAAGGAACTCAGGATACTTCAACAATGGATAAGGATACTTCCTCATTTTGTCGGATTACTTTGAAACTTGTTAGAATATATTCATTATCTCGTTATTTTCATGATGAAGATAGTATTTTCACTAAATCTAGTGTATTTTTATCCTATATTGTCCAAAGTTTGAATTAATCCCCGAATAATACTTGACAGTAAATAACATGGGAACACTGAGAAATAAGAAATAAGAATTCGACAATCATACATGATTAAATCACAAAATGAGTCAAATATTCTCAAAATCATTCTAAACGTGACATTGAAATCAAACTGACCAAAGTTTAAATAGAACTGAGCATATCATCTCTTCTTGTTCTTGATCACTGTTGTTCCCAATGCGGTCCATTCCGGCTTCCCAGAATTGTCGTCCGAAAAGGGTTTCACCAGCAATTGGTGAACAGAACTTTTGTCCCTTCCACTAATTTACTACGCAGAGAAAAGATTGGAAGGGAAACAAAATCCAACAAATAAAAAAGGGGTCAGTGAAACAATACAAATATTCATAAAAATTAAATTTTCTGCAAGGGGCATCCCAGAATTTAAATTCACACTAAACCCATTTTCTAGTTCTCTTAATTGAAGCGAACCCAGAAACAAAATAACGAAAAAAATGAAAAAAAAATTCTCGGGATCCAAACACCTCAAAAGCCCCGAACATAAAAATTAAAAAAAACAGAATACCTTTGCGGGTTTGGAACTCTTCGCTCATAAGTGTTAACAGTATGGTGCTGCGTCTTTTTCAGACGGTCACTTCGTCGTCGTTTCCATCAGTAACAATTGGAGGTGAAGCTGCTGGTTTTGGGTGAAGAAGAAGAGGAAGATAAGGGTTTGAAGAAGGCACTGACCTTCGATTGCATTGCATGAATGTGTCGGATTGGATTTGAATTGATTTGAGTTCATTGCCCTTCCATCGTTCTTTGGTTCAGAGAAAACAGAATGAAGGAAAAAAGTGGAGAAACATTGTCGATAAGTGAGAACGAACATAGATTAACCCAGAGAAGAAAAAACTAGGGAGAGAACTCGAGCTAGGTTCGTGTTCTCAGCGACAGGGACAAGGATTGTCTGCCCTCCCACTTCCCGTGCCTCCTGTTTTGTGTGGTCACGGTTAAACCACGTCAATATTTTATATTACTAATATAAAATATTGACATAGCTTAACCGTGACCACACAAAACAGGAGGGTACGGGAAGTGGAAGGGCAAACAATCCTTATTCCAGCGAGAGAGCTAGTGGACTTCTGCCATCCCCACGATTACCAACACGTGTACATTAAGAGTAGTGGCAGAGAGTCGGTGAAAGTGCTTCAGAGGCAGAAATGAAATAAAACAAATCAACCGAGGGCAAATCCGTCCAGACACTGGTGATGAACAGTGCTGAGGAACTCAGTTGTTATGATTTCCAAAATAAGAGAGAAAATTAGCAACTGCTTAAATTTCTAGGGGAAAATTAACAGATAACTCTATTCAAAATAAGAGAAGAGGTTATTGGGTTTCCTTTTCCCCTTTCATTTCAATTTTTTTTTTTACTTTAATAAGTCATCAGCACTATCTAGTATCTAGCGTATATTCTTTTAAGTTAGAAGTCTCAAATTCAACTTATCTTGTTAACAAATTTAATGAAATAACACTGACAGTGGCAGACCGACGTTAGTAAAAAGTCCAAATCGAGCACTTGAACTCGGTTTGATTTGTGACGCGATGCCATATGACCTCGGTTCAATTTGTTGTGCACCATGAACTTGGCCGAGAAGAGAATGCAGGCATTCTTAGGTCAAAAAACTATACGTGTGATAACACATCTCCTAATCTCCCCATCCATCAAATAAGTTTATAACGTTTTACAACTAGTATTCAAAGGTGAAAGGAATCATTAAATAATTATTCAAGAGGACTGTAACCACCGTTAATGATCAAGGTTCAGCCACTTATAATGCCAAGGTTAAAGAACCAAAAGGGTGCGGTTGTCGCGGTGTGACCAGAGAAATTGGTGTCCGGTAAGAGATAGAGAAGCAAGACTACACTTTGGCAATCAAGTACAAGAGCTCCGAGGAAGAAACCATCTCATTTGGTGCAATTGTTTGGGAAGAAGAGAGTGAAAATTTTACTATGAGGAGCCCTATTGTGATCTCGAGTAGCCCTACTGTGATCGTTGTGTAAGAACACGTTAGCTAGCATTTCGGGTAGTTTGGTAAGACTCAATTCAATCCATGTAGTTCAAAGATGAGCAATTGCAACCATTTTATCAACAAAATTATAATACAGTGAGCCTTTTTATTTCTCTTACTAGTAATTTTCCTGATATGTAATATCGACAATGCACCCATTACATGTAAGTTCTTAAAAAAGGCTCAACTTTCTACACTCTTTTGGGCCTGACTTCAATCCCCTGAACAATAAGGCCTCTCTTCATTCTATGAAGGTCAACATCCATACATGTCATCTCCATTAACCCCCCATCTTCTTCTCCTGAATAGAAAAACTCTCCAATCTCCACCTCCAGCCAGCCGTCGGGCCTTTTCTTTGGATATTGAGTTTCATCGATTTCCATGGGTCTCCCGGTAATGTTCTGTCTCCCCGGAAACACAATGCGCTTACTACTAGTCTCTTCTTCCCCAAAAAGTCCTACCTTGACCTTCAAGGGATCGTCACGACCAAATCCTCTAGCCCTTTCATTTAACATGAACACAAGATAAGCTTTGTAGACAGTGGAGGGGGAAAGAATCCGTGTATCAATTTTGCCACGAATGTCAAGCCACCAAACAACTATAAGCTCAGGCACCTCCTCAAACCTGCACGCGTCTCGAGGCGTCGTTAAGGAGACGACGTTAGCTATGCATCCTTCGGGGAACTCCTGCAGATCCATGTGAACGTGATGATGATCGTCATCGAGTACCATCGACACCGGCGTCCCGCAGCCCCCGCAGGTGATTCCTTCTCCTCCTCCTCCTCCTGATGCACCGGCGTCGACTGTTTTCTTTTGCATCTCTGGTTGATCTCCGTCGCGGCGGTGTCTCTTCATGTTTTCTGTCTGTCTGTCTGTGACGTTGACTCTCGGGTCGTGCGTGTTCTGTTGTGCGTAAGAAACTTGTCATATTTGTAGGGAGAGAGGCCTTACGCGTTAAGTCACGGTTCAATTTTTCCTCGAGTTCCTTTTCTAATGTTGACAAACGCTACACCTTGTAGAAAACTATTTCCAAAATTTGCATCTGTCACTCTCGACACACTGTAAGCTTCCTAGAATTAAATTAGGATAGTTCAGAGCATATGAGATTTTACCGCAACGGAATAAAAACAATCACATATGGACTATGATGTGTGATCAATTCACACTCTTTCTAACAACTAACTATCTAACACCATTTGTATTTCAAAAAAATTGGCCGCCAAATTGCTGCATTTTAGACAGGAACTGATTTTTTTGGAAATTTATAATTTAAATTTGTTTTTCTCAATAAAATAATAAGCTCACTTGCAAACAACTTTCACCACAACGTAAGATTTTTGAAATTAGTTTAGAAATGTTGATTCTTTTTTCGTACAAGCAATATTAAAAGAGAGGATGGAGCATCACTTTCAAGAGTGGATACTCTCCGTTGACTTTTGTTTTGGGGAGCATGATCCAACTTTTTATATTGGGCCTAAAAGTAATTTCATTAAAGCCCAAAGATAGCAAAGATTAGCAAGCCCAATAACAAGAAAAGCCCAACACGAAGAATAACAAGCTTTAGCTGGTAGATACTAATGGTGCAGGAAAAACCACCTTTTATCCTTTTAACCATTTAAGAACGGCATTCATGCAAATAACTCGAGTATTGATACAATCAGATGCGATTCCGGCAACGGAAGTTGAGAATTCAAAAGCCGATACTGCTCGTTGTCCCTTCACTAAGCAAAAAAAATCAATTGTCGTCATCCTTTAACTCAAAAACTATAATAAACATTGATTTGAGTCCTGGTAAATACAAATGGTAATTCAAGTGTGACCGCTACAGAACAGACATTCTGGTTTCGACAACCTTCTTCTCGCAATATTTGGATCTGATACACTGACTTTATACATCTCAGAAAAAATGCAAAACCTGAAAATTAAAGACTTCTGGTAAGCTAAAAGAAAAAATAGACGGTGCGTGTGTTTAGAGAGAGAGAGAGAGAGAGAGAGAGAGAGAACTGAAGTTTGGACGAAAAGTAATTTATGCAGCATGAACATGACACGATAAACAGAGAATATGGACCGAAAGTTACCTCAATGAAATTGTACAAGGGAAATGCATAGACCACCGAAATTGGTTCTGACATCCAAAAAAATTGATTAGCCATCTCCAAAGAAGCAACCGATTCACTACTTTACAACAACATTAACCAGCTTCCGCGCCAAATCTCTGCACCAAGAATTCATCTAGCTGACCCCAGTTTGGAATACTAGATTCGCTCATTTTATCAGACGGCAAAGATCGAATGCATCCAAGAATGTGTGTGACATCCCGGCGCAGCCTGGTGGACAAAGTGAAAAGTTGTGTTTATTAAGGCGTCCTAACAATTGTATGCGCACAAGGGGGGGGAAACTGAAAAGGTAGTACCTGTCCTTGGCTTGTGGTGTGCTGATCTCTAACCGTGAAAATGCCTCTGATATTTGTGAATGGAAGACCAAAATCACTTGCCTGAAAATTACAAACCACAGTAATCATTAACTGCCCCTTTCATCAACCAAATCACACTGATTAAAAATGTGGAGGGAAGAAGCAAGAACGTCAAGCTAACAAATGGAATTGGATGATCCTTTGAGTCTTGACCACATTCCCAAGCAAATTTCGAGTTATATGAACCCTACCTGAAAATCGCTTGAACATCGACCTCATGTAAAGTTCGAGTTAGAACACGTTGCAAGTATCCAACTTCCTGAAAATCAGTTGGGCAAGGCCCCATCAGATCAATTAAGATAAAGAAACTAATACAATAACTAAGTGCTTATATAAAGCAAAAAGGTACCTTGGTAAGGGATCGAGCAAATGGGCTGGGCTGTGGGTCAGCCTCTTCAGGTCTATTCCAGCTCTCTACAATTTGAGGCAACCCGCGTAGATGAACCAATAACCTTTCTCTCATGATCTGAACTAGTTTGCTGTGTATTTCATCTCTATGAACCTTATAATCCTGTTTAAATTGAATGAATAAACATCACAATGGTTTCTGGAATATGAGCACAATACTTGGCTAATGTAATTATGAGCTCAAAGAATCTGATTTTAGACTTTGAGATACTGATGCATTCTGAAAGGATAACAAACTTGACAAACATGTAAAATTACACAATCATGGTCAGAGTCATGAAACACAAAGGCATGAACATGCAACATGTTCGATAATTCATGAAAAGGTACCAAAAAATAATTATCTAGAAAGAGCATGGTACCACAATCCTGTAAAACACCATCAAAATGAAGGGAAAAAATATATAACTAAAATAAAAGTAGAATACAAATCCCTGAAAATATTAAATCTGTTGCCCAGTGTGAAAAGACAAACCTGAGCTACTCGATCAATTTCAGATAACAACAATGCTTTTCTTGTCTCTGGCACTTTTAGAAAAAGAATTTGCCTGATTTCTTGCAGAAACGGAATGAATAAAGTCATTACTCCATTGCTCAAAGTATAACACTACAAATAAATACATATATACATTCACAGCAAAACCAACAATTTTTTAAAATTTTGTAGTCACCTACCAGGAATAATAGCATATGTAAAACTGATGACTTGACTTGCCAAGGCCAAGTGTTTAGAAGTGATAGACTTTAAACCGGATACCTGCATTAGCACATGTGATCTATCAAAAAGCCGCGAGAATGACCCCAAGGAGCATAGTCAGTAGATATAACAGGATATAGTAACCAAAAACATCTAAAGGGGTTTCAAACAATCACTTAAAGCATTTAGGAGCTCAAGAAAGAAAATTACATATAAAACCCGTGAAACAAGTTTTTGATACATGTACATTGAAGAACAGTAGATATTTGATTAGCTCAGTTGCATAACCCTTTTGGAGTTTCTAAGTGAAAGTTACTACATAGTCTGCAACAATATCATCTATTATTGAGAGAAATTGTACCTGCATGGCACCGGCACCAAGAACAAGCTGACACGTTCTTGTATTGAAAAATTTTAAAATTTCTACAATACGATGAACAACTTCAGAGGACAGTGCTGGAAAAAAGTTGTTCATATCAATGTACTCTGACAACATCTTCATCAATATCAAGCCACTGGAAGAAAAACCAAGAACAAGGAGAAAACGTAACTAAAGGGTGGCTTATACTGAAAAATTCTTTTACTTGTTGAAAAAATTTAATAAAGTTCCTCAATGGGGAAAAGAAGAGTACAAATCAAAACTCCAAATTGCAAATCAGGATTGGTATAAAAAATAAAGAATAAATGGGGGAAACAGAAAGATAGAAAACTAAGGCAACTGACCAGTTTACCATGTGAAAACCAACACCTTTGTAGAAAAGGGTTTGAGAGGTTGATTTTCCTCGCTCCTTCACGTGGCTGTGGTTATTTTGAGCAACAGAGTTTGCAACATCAGCCTTATTTTTCTCAGTTCCATCAGAATTTGGTGTCTCCTTTGCAGTAATACCTGCAGATGTTTCACTAGAATCCGCCCCTTTAGATTGCTGTTCAGCAACTGATGGTCCTGTATCTGCTGCATGTGAACTATTACTGGGTGTGGCCACCTCATTGTAGTTTGTTTCCGTATTATCTTGGACAGTATCCAGGTTCTCGGTTACCAATGATTCAGAACTAAATAGTGAAGTGACCATGACCTGAAATTCATCAGGAACATCCACTTCCACCCACGTTTCTTGGTCAAGAACAGCTTTAATTTTTGCCATCTACAACAACCATAAAAACAATTAGCTAATAGCAACATACTAGGTAAAATAAAAAGAGAAGTATAAGTATACACGATCAGAAACTAACTCGAGATTCATGCTGAAAATCCATGAAGGCTTTGGCCTGTGACTGTAGTGTTCCCCTGATGCTAAATCCTGGCCTTCCCCCTATCTGTTTAGGTTGGCAGTGCCACAAAATGGCACCAGAGACATAACATTGTTGATCTTAAAACTAAAGGTAAGAAGAAAGGACAAGAAAACAAAGGGGACAGACAAAAAGTATAAAATATGAATACCTTCTCCGTAGCTGTTATAAAGTTTTGTGTGATGTTATATATGCTCAAAAACTCCTGCAATCTCAACTTAGGATGAAGAAGAGCACGAACCCCGAGTAGCTTTGCCCATCTTCCATGAGCAGCATCACATGCTGCAACAACAGCTTCTGTGTTTTCTCGTAATACATCAGCTCTGTTTAGAATCACATTTCTTCAGAATATGCATACATTTGGAAACACTCTAATATGGGGGCATATTAAAAGTAAACCCTAAAATTAACAAAAGAATTTCTGACATTCATAAGGGTAAAATTTATTTTGCTGACAAGACAAGCACAAAACAAAATCTTAAAATTAAATGATACAAAAGGTTTTCAGCAAAGGTGAAATTTTAGACATCAAAGTAACATAATCAAGAGACAAGACCTCACCTAAAATTCTTAGAGATGTTTGAAGGACTTGCTGCATCATTTGCCTTCCCTTGAATTGAAAGGGCTTTTGTAGCAACCCTCTGAGGTGAATATGGCATAAGCAAGCCACCTTGACCATCACTCTCTTGAGCTGTTTCTGCAGCTGCAGCACCAACTGCAATTGCTGCAGCAACAGAATCGGCTGCATAGTGACCATCGAGGTTGCACATAATCCATTCAATGGCCTTCTTCACTTCAGCAGCCCGCACTAGATGTGCCTGCATTCACTAAAATAAATCATATGACATCACACTCAAATAGTGGTTGACGCTTAAAGAAAATAGACAAGAACTTAGATGAAGCTAGCACAACAAAAAATGAATGAAATACAGCACATATGCCATCTGATAATAGCTTATCGAACAATCTAAAAACAGATAATGTATGTATGATGAGTTGATGTGACAGTACCCGTTCTTTTATAAGAACCGTTACACTTAAAACCGGTTGTTTACCCTAATGCTACCAAATGAATTCTACTGATAGACTGAAATATTAATGAAGGAGTAGGAGTGACCAAAATGTACACAGGCGAGAAAACGTGTCTATTTACTCGCATTAGGGTTAAAGAAAATATCTGTAATTGATTCAGCTGGCTCTCAAGTGGTTGAAAAATTACAAGAAGTGATATTATGTGCTTCAAATTAGTGAATTAGTCAATGGTTTGCAACTTGCAAGAAACAAAATATATAAAGGACAAAAGGACAATCATAGTGCCTTAAAAAGTTCTGTTTACAGCGTAGTAAAACGTGTAATTAGTTTATGTAGTTGCAACTGGGAACAAAAATTGTAGTAGAAATAAATAAAAGTTGGTGATAAATTGAACTGGATGCTTAAATATTTAAGCTCAGTAATGAGTGGGAAATTGACTATTTTGCATCATAGACAACCCCAAGCCAAATCTATCTTCAAGCTAAGCCTAAGCTGTTCATCGAGGAGAAAAGCTTGTACGTTGTATCCATCCCCCAATCACTGATAATCATTAGAAATGTCAAATTTAACTTCTAGATGCACACTAAATTACAATAAAACGAACAGTTAGTATACTGGGAATTCAACAAACTAATAATAAAGCATTTTTTTTGTCAACCATACAATGCCTAGAAAACAATACAAGAATAGTCTAGAACACATACCCTTACAATCAGAAAAATAGCACTTAAAAGTTGAACAAAGCTTTCAGATGACAGGCTCCTCAACTTGCTCGCAAGTGATGCGCCAAAACCTAAAAAACATGTTTAAAAGATCAAAGACAAATTCATCTGTAAAAAATGGTACAAAAAGAAAAGAACAAGACAGAATGTAAACATAAAAATTGAGAATTATAACATCTACTTTTTCTCCTATATTAGGTGTAATTCTCAGTCATAGGCATAGATGATAGACAAGATTACAAATTTCTCACCATCTGCATCAACTATTCGCTCCCCTGGTGTAAAATCTGACTCCAGTGGTCGCGAAACAAGAATGGGAAGCAGCTCTGCAACGGCATTTTTGATAGCAGACTTCATGTCAGCTGTAAGTTGATCACGATATAACCTCAACACAGAAGGGAGCTTGGCCTGAAAGTAAAAGAATACCATCTTTACTTAAAAGATCACCAAAGGTACTCACTGATCATGGAAAGAACTAAACTTCATCCCAAAGGAAGAACTATATATATGTTGAAAAATATTAGGTTTGACAAACCGATAATTACTCACTGTTCTAAGCAACCCAATAATGACAGGAAGAAGACGATCTTGAAAATTGGAGGTTTCTTCATCATCCAACTTAATCTGCTGATACAAAAATAACGGTGATCAGTTCACATGTAAAGGCTACAAAACTTAATTATCTGCTTTTCCGATCAGTGGAGAGCAGCTCCTCGCAGGAGAGAAAAGACTTGTAATGAAGTAAAGAAATATTGTGGCATTTAAGAAAAAGACTTGAGCTTACTTCACCATCTTCTCCGTTCATCAGACTAGATGCCCTTGCTTTCGCTCTGGATATAATTATAACATCTGTATCTCCAGCATCGTGTATTGAAGCACGCATAAACTCTGCAGAAAGAATGCTACAAGAATAAATTTAATAAGTTACTATAAACATGCCTCATATCATATTATTCCATTTGAAAGACTGAAAAACGTTAATTCCAATATTTTGGTCAATAGAAGCCAAACTGGATGAAGAAAAGCATATCTATTTCAGACTCTCGGAAGAAAAAATTAAAAGCTGCCAACCCCAGTCCCAAAATATTGAACCGCATATATTTAAAACGAGAAGGACAAAAATAATTATGGAATCAGAATTAAAAAAAATCAAAAGCAACTCAAACGGTGTCACTTATTTCACTAAAAATAGTGTCACTGCAACAGGAAAACATACCTGTTTATGGATTCAATTGAAGCCGCTACGCGATCCCTAAGGTGATGGAAGCAATGTAGACCAGTAAGCTCGTCTCCATCCTATTAAACGCATTGGCATCAATAAGGTACAAAAAAAGTGTAGTCCAGTAAACTATTCCTTGTTTTAGTACTAGTTTGTGGGGGCAGATCAAACATAACATAAATAAAAAAATACCAGCAAATGCTGTAAATCGTCTGTGACGTCCAAGGCTCCAGCACAATCTGCAGAGGCAACAAGCTGTATGACAGAAAATGTAAATCAACTTATATCAAGAAACTAGCTACTTATAAAAATGACAAGTATACACTTTTACGCAACTCCTCAAATGAAAATCATGAGCATTTCTTATAGAAAGGGATGATAAACAAGCCACTAATCATCTGAACAGGTTGGGGATAAAATTGCAACAAAAGACTTGTGTGGATTATAATTTAAACTAGTTGGGCAACAAATTCAAAACCTATCATTGAATCCGAATCAAACTACTAAAAACGCCACCGAGTGCATATCAGTGCTTTAAATTGGCCCTTACTAGTATTTGCAAGAAACGTAAATGGTCATCAAGTTTTATGCTACGAACCGATTTTCAAATGAAGTGAATCTACTACGAAAACAAAGATAAAATCCAACATCGCAAATTGGCGATTCTTGATGAAGTGAATTCTAGACCAAATAGCTACTAATTATCAAAACATGCACAATTCGGTACACTACAAAACCGAAAGAAAGATATCGAAGCGCAATGCAATACCAGTTTAAGTGCCGAAAGAGCTTGATTAACATATAAAATGAGCCTCAATTTCTGCTGCAGAGCCAACAAATTGCTCCTGGTTTCATTCAAATCATGAATCTGCGTTGCGCACTCGACCAAATCGACATCCAAGAGCAGAATCGTCTCCTTGAGCTCTCGAATCCGACCGCACCCCTCGACGATCTTGACATTCAAGTCCTCCAGCTGCCCCTGCGCCTCAAAGAAGGAGTTGGAACGGAGTGAGATCTCCTTCACCAAGTGAAGCTCCACCACGTCCAAGTAATGCGACAGCTTCTCCTGCAGCCCCAGGTTCTCTGAGACGTTCGTGAACGGGCAAGCCGACCGGAACGTGGCGCCATCCTCCAGGGCGAAGTCCTCCTTGAAATAGAGCGCCGGAACCTCCCGGAGGCAAGCGACGAGAGCTTCGCCTTGGCCACCGATGGAATCGACGTCGGATTTCTCCTTCTTCACGTGGTTGATGATGTCCTCGAAGCGGTTGTAGTGATCGGAGACGGAGGCGAGGTAGGGCTGGAAGTCGGATCGGGTCACGGCGTCGGACGCAGATTTCGGCACGAGAGGTGCGAATTCGGGCGGGGCAACGGAGGCGGAGGAGGACCACCAGCCGACCCAGGAGGAGGCGTCGGAGGCATTGGGGTTGTTGAGGATGGAGGCGAGGCTCTGGCTGGTGTTGGGGTCGGATATGGAATTGGATCGGCTGTTCAGCTTTCCGGGTCGGGCGTCCATGATTACCATCTCTTTGTTGGAGGCATTGCTGCTGCTCTTGTAATTGTGGTTCTGGTTCATGAGCGAGTCGGGTGAGTCGACTCGGGGCGAGTGGGATAAACCCTACGACGGAGGAGGGGAATGCGTGTGCTGGTGGTGGATCTGGGATTTGGTGTTGTTGCAGGTGATCATATCTCTCTCTCGTGTGGGATCTGGGAAGGAGGAAGGTGAGTGGAGGAGAAAATGGTAATTTAATTGATAAAATCGCAGAAGAGACGGGACGAGGTGGTGTTCGTGATGATGGTTCGTAAATTATGACAGGGCAAAACCGGGCCGACCCGGCTTGGCAGGAATTGGTGTGAATGAAAAGCTGGTTTTGCAATTTGAAGCCCAATAAGTTTTTATCCAATTACTATGGGTTGTGGGCCTAAGCCCAATTTATTTTTCCTTTCTTTTGTTTTTTTTGTTTTTATTCGAGCATCCTAATTTAAGAAGATTCGAACTTGAATGCTAGCTTGTATTCTTGTAGGTCTTTCTCTACCCCTTTAGATTCCAACAATTCCCGCTAGCTTGTATTCTTGTACTTAAACTCACAAATCTCATTATTCTTGGAGTCCAGTCTCAGCCACGAAAAATGTTTTAAGTGCAATTTGACAACCTTCCTTGCACTAGGACTCTACGTATAGTGGTGGCATCACAAATAAATCATGTATTGATGTGACAAATTTAAAATGCATGATAGTACGTGATTGACTTAATACATTACCACTTAATTCTAAGTAGGGACGCCTCTTTAATGTGAAATGATCAGTACTATTATAAGTACCGATCAATCTTCCCTTTTGATTTACGATGATTCTTTATTACGAGTTATAAGCAATACTTGGCAGGACAAAATTTTCCAAGCCTCAATTGACCAAATGTCATCAAGAATCATAGCATTGTTAAGAGATATAAACATCTCTTTGTCTCTCTTACGAATGCGATTAAACGTGAACTGTAGAATTATCACAGGCCATACGACATACTTCCAATAACACCGATATTGTTTCCAACTTGATAATTACCACATGCACAATCCATCAGGTATACGGTCCATTTCCAACAATACTGATATTGTCTCCAACTTGATAATTATCACATGCACAATCCATCAGATGTGAGGTTTTTATCACAAAATGCATCGGTGCTAGTTGGAGTGGGTTTATGATATTTAAACTTTTATTTTCTCGTTGATACGGTCGATATGGGATATTTCAACATGAACATCCCTTAATTTTTGGAGCAATATCCTCATTGAAAGTGGGGTGTTGAATTCCCCCCGTTATCGCTACAAGTCGTTGGGTTGAACATTGAGTTACAGAACTAATGGGTGAGTTTCCACGAAACCTAGTTTTGGATCTCTCGATCATGATTTGCTGACATGTTGTACTCGTTTGAGATTATTTGATGAATTTGGAAAAGTATGAATGAGTCGACTTTTGAGCCAACTGTAACTGCAGAGGGCTTTCGTTTTCTGACATTTTATATTTCAAGTAGATGCAAGACAAGACATCAACTTTTGATGCCTGATGGGGTTTCTTGCACAGTTTATCTCGCGTTTCTTTTCTCCTCGGAGTAATGACGGTGATCAAAACAAGACCAGATCCAACCGCACAGCACAAAGCCAAAACCGGGCCTTTGCGGAAGACTTCTGCCGTCGCTTTTCACTCGGCGAGATGAGAGCAGCAACACAATGTTTCAGTAACAGCTTACGTATTGCTTCAGATGACAACGGCTCCGTGTACAAGGGTACTATCGGCAGCGACAAAGTGGTTGCAATCAAACGCTTTGTGGGAGATTCAAAAGAGCAGTTCAGGACGGAGGTGCAGCTACTCTGCCAGCTGCGCCACCCAAACATTATCTCTATCATCGGATTCTGCGAAGAAAAAGAAGAGTGCCTCATCGTTTACAACTACATGTCCAATGGTGCCCTCTCTAAGTACCTTGATGATCCCCTCGATAGGGATCCAGTCCTACAGCTGTCGTGGAAGCAAAGGTTGAATATCTGCATCGGGGTGGCGAGTGCATTACAACACCTCCACACCGGGGTTAAGCATTCTATTGTCCATCGATTTGTGAATAGTTCCAATATTCTATTGGATGAACAGTTCGTGCCAAAGCTTTCCGACTTTGGGAGGTGCATGACAGGCCCTCGTACTCTGTCGAATGGATTAATTAGATGGGACTCCGTGATGGTAAATGGTACATACGGTTATATTGCTCCAGAGGCTTTCTATGGTCAACTCACGGAAAAATCTGATGTCTTCTCATTTGGATTGGTGTTATTGGAAGCCTTGTGTGGAAAATCTCTGCCAGTAGATATTTATAATTCACTGAAAACGGGTGAAACTTCTCTTGATATGATTGATCCATTTCTGACGAGACAAATAGCTCCGGACTGTTTGAAGAAATTTGTGGAAATCATCCAGAGATGTGTTCGCCCTAGCGGAGCTGAACGGCACTCAATGGGGGAAGTGGAGGTGGAACTAGAGAGCGCACTGCAGATGCAGGAAAGTGCAGACGCCGTCAAACAGCCCTTCTCTATCAATTCCTGAAATCAATGATGCTTTCTCCTCGTTGGATATGCGTCCGCGTACTCCACGCCATCCAGTAGTTAGCTCCACTGGGTCTGCTGACCTTGATTCAAATAGTTATGATCTTCCAGTACCTTCTGATGACAATAGCTTCGAATTCAAATATTCTAGCTGGTAAACAATAATTTAGAGAAATGTGATGCTGTTAAGTATAGTTTGTCTTGTATTTTTTGTATTAGCTAGCACTTGTATTGTCACCAATCCAATATCAGCATTGATTAATTTGATTAATTTGATTAATACTTTCAAGCTACCAGTCGTTCGGTAATTGTATGTTGAGTTTGAGCTTTAATATGAAATTTTCAAGCTCATCTAATTCAATATTCATCGCTATAGCATTACTTGCATCCCAATCCAACTCAAAGGTTGCCCGGTTTCAAAGAAATTACTTGGGTTTGAATTTTCTCGCATTGTCTTTCCGTGTCAGCATTACCAACTTGCCATGTACACGCGTATGAGTAGCAGGAATTATGCCGCCGATTTCTATAAATTAAGGGTACATCAACGATGGTGCTACTGTTCCTCTCATCACGTTCTACGACTGGATGTCCAACGCTGACCTCTGTTCCAGCCTATTCCCAACAACTGGTCGCGTGATCATAAAAAAGATCCACCACTGGTTCCCTGGAAGCAGAGACGAAATATATGTATTTGTTGATTCAAATGGAACTCATCTTTCATCAGTTTATTATGGTGGACCTAGTGGTTCTGCTTGTCGGAATCTTGACAAGGAAGAGAAGAAGAAAATATTGAAGATCAAACCTTCTGTTTGTATTTTCACACTGGAGAGAGAGACATTGCTCTGTTTGTATTTCAAAAACTGAAAACAAAAAATTGAAGATCAAACAAGCCATTAGTTCTAACAAAAAGGAAAAATAATTAAAAGCTGGGCTACGGGAATGGTCCAATCTGGCAACTTCCTAGCACTGGGACCCTATGAACGTGGTGGTATCACAAGTAAATCATGCATCGATCATTGATGTGAGTAAATTAAAACACATGATAGTCCGTGATTGACTTAAAACACCGCCACTGATTCTATGTTTCTGTGAATGTGGGATATTATCCTATTGTATGGTTTCCACACAACCCTTCAATTATATAAAGCAGCAGGGACTTTCTCTTTGATGTGAACGCAGCTCGCATTTTTTGGATGGATCGGAAAAAATCATATTGTTGACAGTTGAGTTGAGTTGAATTGAGTTTCTCTTAAGTTAAAGTCTTGATCTTCTGGAAGGCTTTGAGTCTTGACACTGCTATTTGCAGCAGGTCTTCGAAGAAGAAACCAGCATGCTGCAGCTGGTTAATGATTTTGGACTCTCTCTCTCTCTCTCTCTCTCTCTCTCTCAAATATCTATGTATTATAGGATGAGGAGGATCACTTTGCGTCCACGTTTCGATGTGTGATTGGGTGTACTGTGCAGTCTGTCTCACATTTCTTCTCTCTTCGGAAGAAGAAACAAAAAGATTGGGCGTTTCCAGAAGAATTATGCCATGGTTTTACACATGCTGAGATCAGTGCAGCAACTCAATGTTTCAACGAGAGCTTATGTATTGGTATGGGTAGCATTGGCTCAATATACAAGGGATATATTAAGGTCTATGAGGGTGATGACAGGAAAGACGTCGTTGCAATCAAGGGCATTTCCAGAGTTTCAAAACAGGGAATGCGTGAGCTCAGGGCGGAGGTACAGCTGAGCTACTGTGACAGCTGCACCATCCCAACCTCACCTCTCATCGGATTCCGCCCATAAAATGTAGTGTATCATTGTCTACGACTACATGCCCAACGGTTCCCTCTGTGATTACTCTTTGATCCTTCCAATATTAAAAATAAAGATCCCTTTCCCTTCCTTGACTTGGAAGCAAAGGCTGAAAATTTGTATTGGAATGGCGCGTTCAATACACTACCTCCACGCATGGGGTTGAGCATGCTGTCATCCATCGAGACATAAAATGCTCCTACATTATATTAGACCAAAACTTGGTGCTCAAGCTTTCTTTGGGGATTGCCAAGTTGGGTCCTCCTACCTTGTCAAATGCATTAATCAAATTGAACTCGGGGGTATCCGGTACAATAGGCTATCTTGATCTAGAGTATGCATTGTCCGGACAACTTACTGAAAAATCTGATCTCTTCTCATTCGCAATGGTGTTATTTGAAGCGTTGTGTGCCAAATCTTCTTCAACAGAGATACCTGAATGCGTGGACAAGGGTGAGACTTTCGCTGCTATGATTGATCCATTTCTGGTGGGAAAAGTAGCTCCACATTGTTTGAGAAAATTTATGAACATCGCTAATAGATGTGCACGCTGACAGGAGCTGGACAGCCCATGATGGGTGAAATGGAGGTGGAACTTGAGTGTGCACTGGAGCTGCAGGGGAGTGCAGATGCCATCAAGCAGCTCAAGGAGTCGGGGACAACTACAACCACTTCTCTTGCCCCTCCTCCTCCTCCTGCCCATGACATGGAAGACTATACCTACTAAGATACATCATTTACTGAGATCAATGAAAATTTCTCAAATATATATTTGCGGGAGTGGCTGTGAGATTCATTTGGTACTGATTTGTTAGTGCATAGGAGTAGCTATTACTTCTCACTACAAGAACATTACAAGAGGTACAATGAAATAACCAATGAAGAAATAAACTCTTTTCTTTTACATTCTTCAACAATTCTTACCGAATTAACTTCAGTTGCGTACTACAATGGACGGTACATG
The DNA here is from genome assembly GCF_916048215.2 of Malus sylvestris. Taxonomy (NCBI): domain Eukaryota; kingdom Viridiplantae; phylum Streptophyta; class Magnoliopsida; order Rosales; family Rosaceae; genus Malus; species Malus sylvestris. The sequence continues at coordinate 30,433,943 of NC_062263.1, forward strand.
TTGCACTTTGTAAAAATCCTCTCCTTCACTTCCAATGTTGATCTTGAATAAGCATCCGTATATCTCCAATTCCTGAAGTGTTTTCACAAACCTCAGAGAATCCGGAATCGTCTTCAGTTTGGTGCAATTTGATATTTCCAAACGACAAAGACTAGGCAGGGCTCCTTCTTCCATCGTCCAATCCTCTAACTTAGAAAACCCTCGGAGGAGTAGAGACTTGAGTTTTGGGAAACCTTGGTTAGAGCAGACCATTTTCTTCCCCATGAACATTTGCCATCCGCTTAAAATTCTCAAGTTCGGCAGTTTTTCCAGTGTTGGCATTGGATCTTCCTCAAGTTTAGAGCCCCACAATGTTAACTTGGCAAGGTTTGGAGGGAACTGATGGTATTCTGGCAGCTTCTCTATCCGCCCTTCCACATGCAATTTTTTAAGACGACGACAGCTTAACATTACTTGTGTAACATCAACAACCTCATCAGGGAATGAAAGTGTCTCACTTGTCAAGGACAAAGACTCAAGGCAGCTTAACGTTCTGTTTTGGGGATTGAAAATTTTCAACAAATTATTGAAATGTTTTGGATCATTCAACACCAATTTTCTAAGATTGGTCAGCTTGCGAAGATCTTCTACGTCGCATTTGTTTGCAGGAAAGTTTACGAGTGTCTGCAAGTTGATCAGATTTCCCAGTTGCAGCTTATCAACTGCATTGCCACACCACTTGGGAAGATATAAATGCCTTAGCCCTTCCATCTTCCAAATCACATTCGGAATTTGCACTGTTGGGTCCCAACTCAATTTGCTTAAGGTTTGCAAATTTAGAGTTTTCAAGTGGATCAAATTGCCGATGGATGATGGCAATGCTTGTATACGTGTTTTCTTCAAACTTAGAAACTGCAACTGAACCAATCCCCCGATATCTTTAGGTAACTTTTCGTATGGTCCCTTGACACCTTCAAGATCGAGAACTTTGAGCATTTTGAACTCCAAAATTGTTTTTGTAAGCTGCCAACTTACCAATCTACACTTGCTTGCATGGAAATATATAAGTGACCTGAGACTGAGGTTGGAATCTTCTTTGTACTTAGACGGGATAAGATTATCGACATCTGAAGGTAAGAAGACAGCAAGTCTGCGAGTTTTACCAGTTGATTTTGCTTCAGAAAGCATGCGAGAAGAAGAAGAAGAATCCACCATCATACCTTCATCCAAACAGCGAACAGTCTGGAGAAAATTTTCCTGCTTTGCTTTCGACAAGCACAAGTCACGCATAAGATCATGGAGGCGGCAAGTTTTAATTCTTCCAGTTGAGCCGAGAGCTCCCACTTGAACCATGCACCTATTAATCAAGTAACCCAAGTAGCGTTCCGCAACATCCTCTATTGTTTCATCTCCCTCTGCTTCATGGTGTGGCGATACAATGCCTTCTGCAATCCATAATTGAACCAGTTTTCTCCTCGGAATTTCAAAATCTTCCGGAAAATGGCTCAAATAAAGGAAACAGGGTTTCAATATAAAAGGCAAATCATGATAACTCAAAGCCAAAACCTCAGGTACCGTAGAGTGTTGCTCATGCCCTTTGGCTCGCTTTAGATACGAAAGAATATCTCTGAGGACGATATCCCACTCGTGCACTGTTTCTTTAGTGGCCAAAAGTCCTCCAAGCACAACAATGGCCAAAGGCAAGCCAGCACACTTTTTCACCATTTCCCTCCCTAACTGCTCCTTATCTTTGCTTCTGATAAAATCTGCAATATTAAAGAAGAAAACAATTTAGCAAAACTCTCTCAGTTGGGAATAGCAATCCTATAAGAAAATGTGATGAAACAGAGTATGCACATAAAGGATCAACAACTAAACAATATATGTAGGTTCCCAAAATTTCTGAGACACCATTATTTTTTTGTTTTAAAATTCTTCGCATATAGGAAATCAAGAATTTGAATTAGGATCCGTGAAACTGAAGAAATGATTGCAAATCTGAAGTAGTGATGGCATTTTATTCATTTATGGATCCTTGGTAGGGTAGATTTTAATGACAAACTTCAAATTATATACCTTGCAAGAAGAGAAGTTATTAATTTCTGGGTTAGATCGTATTAAGTTTCTAACTAGTTAGCGCTTAGTACTATTTATATAATTAGGAAATGCATATTGATACAAAATCCGGATGCATACTTAAGAAATTGGAATGGTAAACTACCTGGATCACCATTTCTTGGAAATGCCTTCTTCTGAAGCAACTCCCAACCCTCTTCTTCAGTTAAGTTCCTCGGCTCATGAAGGCCGCTTCGGTCTACAAAGGAAGCTAAGTCCTTATTACGAGTTGTAAGCAATATTCTGCTGCACCCTTTTCCCGACGATGGAAAGGCAGGACTTAGAATTTTCCAGGCCTCAATCGACCAAATGTCATCAAGAACCACCAAATATTTCTTCTCTATTTGAACTTGATAAAGCTTCTTTGCAAGCTCTTCGTCTCTCAATTTCAAAATGTGATCCCTCTCCTCTTTCGATGGAGAGGTTAGCTTAATCAGAATGCCTTCCCAAACATCTCTTGGTTTGCATTGTTGAGATATATAAGCCCACGCAGAAGCGTCAAAATAACGCCTAACATGATCATTGCGGTAAATTTCCTTGGCAAGAGTGGTCTTCCCCAAACCGCCCATCCCACAAATGGACACAACTCGACCGTGTTTTTCTTCATTCATGAGCTCCGCCACTAGTTCGTTTATGCTTCCTTGTAAACCAACGATATGGTCATCAATAACATGGGAATAAGACCACCTCAATTGTCTTTGCTTCTCAAACGCAATACTCGACGAGCCTTGATGATCTCTTACTACAGTCAAGCCGTAAGTTTGTGTACTTCTAGTAAGGTCAGAAATTCTAGCTTTGATGGCCTCAATCTCGGACCCAACTCCATAAAGGTTTGAAGCTTGGTTGAAAAAACAAGCGTACCTTTTTAGCGGATTGGAAATTGGTGTTGCAATTTTGATGGTAAAACTTCCAATGACATCCTCTGCATCATAAGCAACTTCTCTAATCTCGGAAACCCAATTCCGAATGCTGTCATCCTCGTCTTGCCTCTTATCGGCATCTTTCAAGAAGCATTGCATCCGACTCAGTTCGACTCGGATCTGCTCAACGTTTTGCTTGACCCCGTGTAAGAAGGTGGCTTTTTCAATCAGCAGGTCCCCAAGCCTTTCAATGACAAAGTATACCACTGACTCTGCCATGCTTTGTGCTTGCTAGCTACTTCCTGATCCTCAAAATTACAGCAAAACAAAGGTTGATTTTACACACACAAGAAAAGAAGAAGAAAAAAACTCTTCCCTTCTTTCTTTCTTTGTGATTTGTATAACCAACTGGCAATTATTTTGATATTTTCCACCGTCCGAGTCTCATTCAGTGGAGAAGGAAGAAGCGAAAAAAAAGAAAACATAAAAGATCTTGAAACTTTGAGTTTTAATGATAAGGACAAAATAAAGGGTGAAGTAAATAGTATCATGATTGATTTTTTAGTGTAAAAATATGATTTTTCGTTAAAATGACAGTACCGACTGCTTTTCGTTAAAATTTCCAAAAAAAAACGAGACTGAGTCCCTTTCAGTAGGTAATTGTTGGGAAGATTCATGGCTAAATTATATATCTCGAGTTTATATCCGCTTGTGTCTGTCTATGCAGCAGGAAGTTTCTCTTCTCTTGTTGGGAAGGTGGCGAATGGTCCAATCTGGCGTGCGTGACTGCAAATATTTTGACGTGAATGTGGGGCTATTATATTATCATATAATATCCTTACAACCCTTCAATTATTTTCCAATTTAGAGTACATTAATATTTGAGGGCAACGCGTGAAGAAAGAAGAAAAAATAATTGGAAACAAGACCAAGTTTGCTTCAGTAGGTAATTATTGGTAAGCTTCTTAACTATATATCCCGAGTTTATATTTGTTTGTGTATATCTCTCTCTGTCGTTACCATGGTTTAAAATATCCATAATATTCTGATATTTTCATCGAAATTTCCGTGTTTTTAGACTACCGATATTTCCGATATCATCGATATTTTAGATCTTGCTAAGTCACTCATGTATCTTACCATGCAATGTATAAAGTGTAAAATATTGTACTAATTCATCATATATAAATGATTATGGTGTGTTTAAACTTCTTTCATTAATTACTACATATTTTCTACACTAACCATGTTTGCCAGCTCGCTATATAATCAACTTAAATCAGTTATATCTATCATACAATGCACTTCCTTCCAATTTTTTGTGATAAACTAATAGATAATTGACTAAATAAACATCCTGAAAAGTTTCAATAAAAATTTCCAAGTTTTTCTTACAATTTCCGTGGTTTTATTCAATTTTTATCGATATCGATAATATCCCAATATTTCCATCGAAATTTCCGTGTTTTTTAACTACCGATATTTCCGATATCATCGATATTTTATACCTTGGTCGTTAGAAGGGAATTTACAGCAAGAAGTTTCTCTCCACTTGTTGGGAGGGTGGTGAATGGTCCAATCTGGCGTGCGTGACTGGAATTATTTTGATGTGAATGTGGGGCTAGGGCTATTCTATCATCATATAGTACCCACCCAGCCCTTCAATTAATTTCCACTTTAAAGTAATTAATATTTGAGAGCAACGCGTGAGGTCCTTGTCATATTTGTGTGTATGGATACACATACATATACAGTCTCCTTCCCTCAAAGACGATCTCTTCTGAAAAATCATCAAAATTTAAAATTATACGATCGTTGGATTCAATGGTAGTCATTTTAAGTATTTATTTTTAGAACTGTATTCATTCATTCATTTTCTTCCTTTTGAATGTGGTGTTCATTCCGTAACATTTTTCAACTATCCAAACCGTCTATATTTTAGTACACATCATTCATAGATCACCTTTGTAAAAATTTAGACAAATTCAAAAATATTAAGGCATCCAATTAAGAAATGAACAAATACAGTTTTTCAAAGAAATACTATTACGATTACCATTTAATCCAACAGTTAAACGATTTTGAATCTGGATGATTTTTGTAGAGATAATCTTTGAGAAAAAACTTAAAAGTTGAACAGTTGGATCGTTGAAATCCGACGTGGAGTAAGACCTACACAGGATCCCTCAACGGTCGTGCCAAAGTAGAATCTTCCCAACAATTACCTAAGAATCTCGGGATATATAGCTAAGAATCTTCCCAACAATGGCAGGCATCAAGACTAGTTAGCCAACTTGGTTTAAACGAATTAAGATCCATGTTATATTTCTGTTTTATGGATTATGATATTTAGTAGTAGTACTAAACAGTCAGATATGTCACGTTTCTTCAATAATTTGTGGAAGAAATGTGCACCATATTCATCTGATCATAGAAGAAAACCTACAGATACAGATCGAGATGAAGCTAAATGGGCGTTTCCAGAAGAATTGTGTCGTCGGTTTTCATTCGCAGAGATCTTAGCAGCAACTCAAAACTTCAATAAAATTCTAGGGAGGGGCAATGCAGATGTCTACATAGGATACACCAATCTCAACGGGGTAACTTCCACGGTTGCAATCAAACGCATCCCCGGTGCACATTTCAATATTCAGCAGGGGCGCGAGTTCAAGGCAGAGGTGCAGCTACTGTGCCAGTTGCGCCACCCCAATGTCATCTCTCTAATCGGATTTTCTGCCAAGACAAGGTAGAGTATGCCATTGTTTAGGATTACATGTCCAACGGTTCCCTCTCTGATTCTCTTTTCAATCCTTGTAACGATAATAAGAATCCGTTGTCTTGGAAGCAAAGGCTGAATATCTGTATTGGAGTGGCACGCGCAATACACTACCTTCACGCAGGGGTTAAACATGTTGTCATCCACCGAGACGTCAAATGCGACAACATACTATTGGACCAAAACTTAGAGGCCAAGCTTTCTAACTTCCGGCTGTCGAAGATGGGTCCAGTAGTTAGCCCAACCAGGTCTGCTGATTTTTCAGTACTTTCTGATGACGACGGTAGCTCTGAATTCGAATATTCTGGCCAGTAAATAATTAAAGTTTATGTAGAAAAACGCGATGCTGTTGGAAAAAAAAAAAGGAAAAAAAAAAGAAAAAAACTATCGAATGTTTATTAGTCTTGTGTTTCTTGTATTAGTTTAATCGAATTTCGCATTGAAATTGGGGTGTGGCTTCCTAGATAGCTACCTACCAGTCGTTGGTTAGGTTTGGATGTTGAGTTTTAGGTTTGACTAGCAACGATGCCCGCGCGATGCTGCGGGTTTAAAAACTGTAGAAACATGCGGAAAGTTCTAAATACATACGATATGCAATACTATTTAGATATATGTTGAAATCTATTTACAACCATATGGATTGACGGTTCTATTGCCATTGTTCTAATACTTCATATCTTTTACAAATTGAAGTCCTAACTGTCCTTAACTGAAAGAAAAGATAAAAGTTTCTTTCTCACCGAAATCTATTAATTTGAATCAAATCTAATAAAGAAGTATAGATTGTAGCATACCTTGTAATTTCTGCAAGCTGGACACCTGCAATATCAATAGTGACATTTCTTCCTAAGCCATCGGAAAAAACCAAATTTGAACAAAACTTCCTCGCCCCCCTCCTCTGTCCAAATAAAAAAAAAAGTCATATTTCTCTTTCGGAACCTCTAATCACGACACAAAACCACAACGATAAAAAAAAAAAAAAAAAAAAAAAAAAAAAGAAACTAAACACATTAACTCTTGACATATACTTATTACCCAAGAATGGAAAATCACTGAAAACACAAATCACCAATGAAGAAATGAGGAAGCAAATCAGCAACCTAACTATAAGCATTAGGACGAACCATGCTAATTTGTTCATAATTGATCTGTCTCCCTACATTTCCCCTTTTTCTCAACAAACGAAAAGACCTATCCTCCTTTTTTTTCAAACTTGCAACCACATAGAATATTATAACAGAATGATCAAACAAAACAGGTTAACTCTTGAGCACGCATAACTGTCGAGCATGGAAAGACTTTGGTTTCTTGCAAAATAATGGAAAATAAAATAAGAAACCCGTTGGGAAACTTGGCAATAGATTGATTAAAAATAATTTAAAATACTTTTTATACCACTTGGTGATGATAAACACTATTCGTTTCCGAATGAAATTAAGCGTAGTAAAGAAACATGCCCCAAATCAGCTGAAGAACTCATAATAGAAATTCTATCTTGCAATTTATCATAACCTTTTCCATCAAAGAACATTCAAAATTTTCAACAGAAATTGGATTCTATAATGTTGGTTAAAATTATCTACACTACACATTAACACAATAAAATATAATCAGTCGCATAATTATTAATCTGCGAAACAATAAGAAATTAATATAAATCAAAAGACGACAAACCTATTACTTTGCATTCTCATTATTGCATATACCTGAAATTTCCCATCACCAGAAACTCTTTGTATAAACCATATGTATGTAACCTGCAAGAAAGTATTAAGAAATTAACTAAACTATCACTCAAGAAAAGTTGGCAACAGAGAGAATAATAGTATTACTTATGAATGGAAAGCTGTAGTCTTCTGGTATACTCACTTGTAGTTTGAAAACTAAATGAAAGAATGCAAGACATAATATATACACAGAAAAGTAAAAACTGAAATACATAAAGACACTAAAAACTGAAAAAGGTTTCAATTACTACAGTTTACATCAATGCATATCAAATTACACATACATGTTTGAAATTGTCGCAAAATAAAGGAAAATGTAACTGGCTCATTTGGTTTTGGTTGTTACAACTGAAAGATTTTAGTTTTGTTAAAGAAAACTTATTGAGGAAGATGGAAAAGATATAAAAGAAATTTGTTAAGTAAATTGGTTTTTGAAACATATACAGATTTCCACCCTTAACGTAGTTAAAGCATTTAAAACAGAAGGTTAAACCACTGATAAAAATAATAGCAGGGGTAAACAGGCAATGAGTTCATTTGTACTTCAATTTATGAAGGCCAATCTAATAAGCCAAAATATGTAGGGCAGTAAAGAAATTATTAACCAGTAACAATGATAGATAAGCACATGTAAAACTAAAGAGATTTTTCGTTACTATCAACTGCAAAAAAATAACCTATGCAACGCAAAAAATGTTGATACAGAGTTGGAGTATCAATGCCTGAAATTGGTATTTGAACCACCAACTACCTCCGTGAGTATCTTTGTTTGCTTAATGGTTTGGGTTGAAGTTGGGAAAGGAAATGTAATTTCTTAAAAGAAGGAGAGAACGCAGAGACGAATACACAATGGTTCACGTGGCCACCTCAAAACAGGTTGAAAATTAAGCTTCACTATGAATGGAAAGATTAATAGATGATAATTAAGAAGGCCTGATACCCAAGCCGAAATCAGAGATATCCTTTGTAAACAAAAAGATTGAGCATTTCCACTCAAAATAATTTTTTTTTTTTTTTTTGGGGAGGGGTTGGGAAGGCTCAGAAAAAGACATCAAATTTTATACTTATTGCATGCAAGGTATGCAACAGCCTCCCACCGCTTAAAATCACAGAAATAAAAGGAATAAAATCAAGAAAAAAAGATAATTACACAATAATCACACCTTCACTAAGATTAATTAATTAACCAAGGAAATAAATTATAAAAAAAAAAAGACCATGAGAATAATTGGCTCACCTTTGTACTGTGATTTGCTGCCAAAAACAAAAATAATGTCATATACATTAAGCCTGCCTAATTACTAAAAACAAAACATTTTGCGAGAAGTAAGAACATACCCAAACTTGTCTGCAAATAGATGAGACAATTTTATACCTGAAACAGATGGGAAATTTATTAGGAAAGATAGATCAGCCCATATGTGTGTAATCTATATACAAAAAACTACTCTCTTCACCAGCCAAATCGTTTCACAAATAAATAAAAAACAGAATTATATCTTGAACAATGCCAATTAATGATTTCCCATTTCCTTAAGCCGAACATCAAAGCCAATGAACTGATGAAAGAGCAAAAAAGAGAAACAAAAAATCTCAATTAAGCAATCAAATGGAATCAAATGGAGAACTACTTGACAGAGCTGGAAAATTACTATAAAAGGTTTGAAAATTACCCAGTAAGTTTTAAAAAACAAAAAAGAGATGAGATGGAGTGGGAATCACATACCAACAACACCTTTAAATATGCAGTGCTCCTCTGAGAGAGCATCAAGAGTGACTGATGAGAGTGCAGAGAAACGAATGATTGAGAAATTAAAGCTCTGAGCTCAAATTTGGGGATTCCACTTTCCAACTGGGTAAGAAATAACAGAGAGCCAATCCACCAAAAATATTAATCAAATGGTTTCTTCTAATTCAAATTTTGGACCGCCCAAATTCCGATGAAGCAATAACCCAAAATTCCAACAGATTGAAGCTCTCACAGACTTCAAATTATCAATAGCCAGCAATAAAAAAATTTTGAAAACAGTAAAAATGAAGCAAAAAGAAATTAAAGCTGCGAGCCATTCTCTAAATCTCAGACACCAATCCAAATCACCAGTAATTTACACATAATGATAAGAATCTAGCAGTATTCCAATTGTTCAAAACCCAAATTCCAGAAATCATGAAAAATGTTACAACAGCAGATAACAAAGGGTCAAAAAATGAACAGCCACACCTTCTGAAATAAAAAACAAAACCAGAGAACACATTCACACCATCGATCCAAACGATATCCAGAAAAGAAAAAAAATTGACAGACAAAACCCATGTAAACATATAGAAGGAAAAAAAAAAGAACTGCAGACGGTAAGGAAATCACAAAACTCACCAAAAAGGAACTGAAGACAGCAAACCCAATTTTGGATACCAAGCAGTGACAACGATGGCACAGAGATGAATTTTTACAAACGAACCGATCGGCGCGAGCAGAGAGAGATGAGATCAGAAAGGTAGAAAAATTAGGGTTTGAGACCGTGCCCCACCACAGCAAAGCTAACTTTTGATAGCAAGCAGAGACAGAGAGGAAATTTTTACAAACCGATTGATCGGCGCGAGCGGACAGAGATGAGATCAAAAAGGGAGAAAATTTAGGGTTTGAGAGATAAAGAAAGCTAATCCCAAAATGGGTGAGAACGACGACTACAATAAAGAAAAAAGGAAAGAGCACCGAAGCATCCAAAGAAATCAAAACAGGAGAGGATCAACCCGTGGCCTCCGAGGACAAGGCAGTCATTTCACTGTGGAAAAGATGGCAAAAATTTGGCTTAACAAACAAATTGAGGGGCATTTTCGTCCACGCACTGTCCGTGAACAGTACAGTGGCGTTTGGGTTTTAGTATAGGTATAATATGAATTTTTCAAGCTCCTCAAATACGACATTCAGCGCATCTGTCTGCTTTGATAGTGCCATTATTACGTGTCTGTTTTGTGACGTCTGCGTTGCGGGCATCCTAATCCAACTCGAAGTATGACATCTCACGTCGTTCAGGAAGTGATCTTTAAATGTATATTCATATCCTTATCTAGCACGAGGTATTTTGGAACCTTACTAACTTCGAGTTCCATTGGAACTTCAAAGTTAAGCGAGTAGTGTGCGAGAGCAATCCCATGATGGGTGATCTATGAGTTCCCAAAAACAAAACTGTAAGGAAATGGTAACCCAAAGCGAACAATATCGTACTACGGTGATGAAACAAATCCAGAATATGGTGGACCCGGGTCGGGATGTGACACGAAGTTTGGCCAGTTTCGAAGAAATTACTTGGCTCTGAATTTTCTTGCATTTATTTCCATGTCCCATTACGAATTCATTGGGGATGCCGCTTCAAAAGTAAGTCCCCTTTGCCCAGGAGTGCCAAGACTTATGATCATCATCAATTGATTCTTAATGTCTAAATCTAAGATTTTGAGCTCCTGATCTTGGAATTAGACAACAGTTAGCACAATGATGGGTTTCAGTACTACCGCAAAGTCCGTCTCATGTTTCTTCTTCTCTGCGTGGAAGAAACTAGCATCATGGGATAAAAGTAGAAAACGCAGACAAAACCAAGATTGGGCCTTTATGGAGGAATTATGCCGCCGATTTTCGCTAGATGAGATCATAGCAGCCACTGAATGCTTCAACGACAAGTTCCATATTGGTAGCAATACCATGGGCTCAGTCTATAAAGGGTACATCAACGGCGGGGCAACTGTTGTTGCAATCAAGCGATTTACAGGCAGCAGACAAGACTTCAGGAATGAGGTGCTGCTGTCCTGCCAGCTGCGCCACCCCAACCTTGTCCCTGTTATTGGATTCTGTGAAGAAAAGGAGGAACTCATCCTTGTCTACGACTACATGGCCGAAGGTGCCCTCTCTTCTAAGCTGTTCAAAAGAGCGGATCTTGATCCGCTGCCCTGGAGGCAGAGGCTGAACATATGTATCGGGGTAGCACGCGCATTGCATTATCTCCATGCAGGGCTAAAACATGTTATTGTCCACCGCGACGTGAAATGCTTCATCATACTATTGGATGAAAGGTTCGAAGCAAAGGTTTCAAACTTACTAACGTTCAAGATGGGTCCTCCTAGTTTGTCAAATAAATTCATACGAGTGACCTCTGGTAGGATCGTGGGCACTTTCGGGTATACTGATCCCGAGTATATCCATTTGGAACAATTTACAGAAAAATCTGATGTCTACTCGTTTGGAATGGTGCTGCTGGAAGTGTTGACTGCCAAATGGGCAAAAGAGTTTCAGACATACACAGGCAGGCCGGACACCTTATGCGATATAATGGACCCTTCTTTGAGGGGTAAAATAGCTCCTGATTGTTTGCAAAAATTTATGGATATCGTTTACAGATGTGTAAGTCCTACAGGAGCAGAGCGGCCCTCAGTGGGCGAAGTGCAAGTGGAACTCGAGTGCGCATTGGAGCTGCAAGACAGTGCAGATGCCAAGAAGGACGCTTCTGTTGGTCTTGCAGGTGACTATAGCTACCAAGGGATGTCAATTTGTGAAATTGAAGATATTTTCTCATTTTTGGTTAGGCAGCTGTCAACTTCGGATGCGTCAACTCTTGATTTGAATAGCATCGATTTTTCTGCTTCTGATGATGGTTGATTCAAATCCAATAGGGCAACAATAATGTAGACATTTTCATGTATACCATGCCCTTAAATCCATTTGTTTTTACAGTAGGCTCGTATTTACATACTTTCAGAACAACAGCGAAGATTTGGTAAATTTTGTTTCTTTTTCTTCTAACTTAGGTGCTTCAAATTGTCTGACCAAAAACAAAAAGAGTTGAGTGTTACTGGGAGCACTATATCTACAAGCAGGGCTTGACAATTCATACAGCTATCAATCAACCGAGAGCAAAAGACCGTTTGCTTGACTCCTGTTGTAAACTGAAATTGAAAGGAACGAAATTACCTGGAAAATGTAGAAGCCTTGAGTGTAGAATGATTCTTGGGATGAGTGGCGGACTAAGTCGTTCTCTTTAAGACGTTTCGCAGCTCTGCCCAATGTGTGGAAGCAGTTCACAAACACCACGTCGTCCCTAAGATAAAACAGCCCAAAACCATCTTCTTCTGATAAGGTTCTTCCTTGCACACTGGATGAACCTTCGAACTTCACACCCTTTTCAAAATGTTGCTTTCAGAACTCAATTTTTGTTTTGAAAATTATATAAACTATTGTTTTCTTTTTCCTGCATCTCCTTGTACAGGAGATCAATAAATAAATAAATAAATATATATATATATATATATATATATATAACCGCAAGGAATTAAAGCAAAAGAAATCAATACGTACAATCAACAACGGAATGAAATTAAGTACATGGACTTGATCTTTATCTTTATAGAAGGAATCTCATCTTTAAGATGAGAAGCTTTAGTACGTTTCTTTTTGTGGAAATAAATCAATTGTCAAATCATAGGTTAATAATAAATTTATAAAGTTAATTACTACTTACGTTTTATATTTAAAATTTGTAATAAATCAAAATATAAATATATTTAAAATATTTAAATAAAAACATATTTATTCCAACAACTCCCCGAGTCTTTGAGTCCTGACACTGTCCTTTTTATTGTTGCATAAATGCTTTATATCATCCAATTATAAATTTTTTGGGGTCTGAACTTTAGATCATTGCATTGCACCTAACATCTCCATATAAAACTATATATCACCAGATCAATTCTAACTAGATTTAGCCACCATCAAACCCTAGCCATCAAGGATACAAAAGAAAAGAAATCAGCTATTACATCCAGTGACCAAATATTAAAAAAATATGTTAATTGATCAAATCCGAAATGGCTACAGGGATTGAAGAAAGGAAGGTACCCTACACAACATGCCAATTATCATGCGGGTCTTTTAGGTTGGGGTCCAACAACATAGTTGTTTTTTAGACTAGGTTCAGTTATTCAATTCCTTTTCTTATACCAATTTTGTCATTTCAGATAAAAAATATAAATTTATATCAAGCTTACTCTTATCATATCTACTTCAGATTTCGTTTGCGCACAGGCTATTACCTTAATTAGTGTTGGATTAGCAAATTACACTTATCGCAGTGATGGAAAGAAATAATGTATATGCACTACGGTGCATGTTTGATCCTCACCAATCCCTTGCCCCTAATAATTAACAATTTAACTTACTAACGTTATCGTTTGTTATAAAAATAAAAAATAAAAAATAAAAAAATTAGTGTATGCATTAAATTATAAAATAAAAGGATTTAAAAAAATTATAAACATATGGAGTTTGATGGATTTTTAATGGATTTCCATGGACCTCCTGTGAATTTTGAGCAAAATTCCTCCAAAATCTCACTGGAAGAAGCATAATTTTGTAGACTAAATCAGACTATATATGAAATTCATCAAAATCGTTCACTTTTAAAATCTTTTAAAATCTCAATTGAATACATTCCTTTATAGGTTGAGAAGGCCAGGTGTGAGTGCAGGCGTTTTAAGGATTTTTCTTTTTTCAAGTATAAGGGTTAGGTTTGACAGCGGTGGTGTGTGTGTTTCTTCTTTGCTTTTTGCCATTTTTTGGTAATTTCTTGTATTTCCAATTTTTTATTCGTTAATTAAATTATTTTACCTTTTTTCCACAAATACATTTTCACATACCAGGTATATGCATACATAGGCTATAGCAAAGGTATTTTAAGACGGACTTAACCTGGCGATATTATTTTGTAATTCCTGTTAACCGCTAATTTGTTTAAAAGAAAAAAAATGAACTCGAATATAGTCAATTGGAAGAATTGGTGAAAATAATACTTTAGTTAAAGTGAAAAGATTTCACATACTAGGTTTATGCACGGTCATTGACGTTGTTTTCAATTTACTTGTGCGCCGCACAAATTATCTTCTTTTTTTTTTGGACAAATATCTTTTCTTTTGTTAAAAAAGTAAATTCTAGTCAAAAAATGCAAATGAACATTCCTAAAATATATGAAGCTTTAAGGTGGGAAAATTAATACTATATATTTCTTATATAAGAGTATTAATTATATTTAAAGTTATAGACTACCATCATAAACTTGTAAATTTCTATGGAGGTGTAGAATTCATGCTTCTTCTTCATTTTTTTTTATAAGAAATCAAGTGATTTTTCTAAACTTCATTGTATTTTATAAATTTCGACAAGTGTTTGAGATGCATTTGCAGATAAACAAACGAAAAATAGACTTGGGAACACGAATTTTTTTTTTTTTTCATTTATCATGTGATTACATACAAGTGTAAAAAAAATACCCATGAAGTTGAATTTCTTTCCTGAATTCTCAAGATTGAGATAAAGACATAGGAAAATTCTAAAAATTAGAGATAATTAAACAAGCTAGGAACTAGTTAGTAGCAGTGAGGTCCTCTCTATAGCCTGATTTGCACGGTCTAGACTAGTTAGTATCAATGAGGTTCTTAATAAGGGTAGTATTGCAAGAGATAAAACTTAGCTAGAACTTTCTGTTATTCTAGTTAGTTAAGTAGTTCTTTGATAAATGTATATATAAGCATCAAGTGTAATCTTATTGATTGAGTGAAATACAATCACATTTATATTTTTTACTTCTCTCTCTACATTTCTATCTTCCACAGAATCTCTCTCTCTAGACTTTATCATGGTTTCATTGCCATTTGTTTACCGACTCTCCCGATCCTAATCGCTTTTGCACCGCCTCTTCTCACCGCCTCTTTGCACAAACCCTAACCGCCATTGTTTCTCCATGGCAGACTCTTCATCTCCTTCCCCTGACATTGTTTCTCTGATCAATTCCTCTGTTGTTTCCACACCCTCATCCATTACGATTCAGAACATTGGTTTTATGGTGCCAGTAGCACGAGAGGCTAATCTATGGCATATGCTAAATCTTATCTTCCAGATGGCTGACTTTTCAAACAAGATCAAAGCCACACGTCTGCACTTGAATCTATCAACCAAACTGATCCAATCCACACGTAGAATGAGAGACTTATATGTGGCACAAGCTAAACTCTATCTTCCAGATGACTAACTTTTCAAACAAAATAAAAGTCATACATCCACACTTGAATCTGTCAACCAAATTGATCAAATCCACACGTAGAATGAGAGGCTGATATGTGGCATAGGCTAAAGCCTATCTTCCAGATTGCTGACTTTTCAAACAAGATAAAAGCCACATGTCCATACGTCCACACTTGAATCTGTCAACCAAACTGATCCAATCCACACGTAGATTAAGAGACTAATATGTGGCATAGGCTAAAGCCTATCTTCCATATGGCTGACTTTTCAAACAAAATAAAAGCCACACGTCCACACTTGAATCTGTCAACCAAACTGATCAAATCCACACGTAGAATGAGAGACTGATTCGTGGCATAGGCTAAAGCCTATCTTCCAGATGGCTGACTTTTCAAACAAGATAAAAGCCACACGTCCACACGTCCACACTTGAATCTGCCAACCAAACTGATCCAATCCACACGTCCACACGCCACATGTCACATCCCGGCCCGGGCTCGACTTCGTTGTAGCACGATATTGTCCGCTTTGGGCCCCGACCACGCCCTCATGATTTTGTTTATGGGAACTCACGCGAGAACTTCCCAGTAGGTCACCCATCTTGTGATTGCTCTTGCACCATTCTCGCTTAACTTCAGAGTTCCTACGAAACCCGAAGCCAATGAGCGATTGGCTCTGATACCAAATTGTCAGATCCCGGCCCGAGCTCCACCACACCCCGAGCTCGACTCCACTGTAGCACGATATTATCTGCTTTGGGCCCCGACCACGCCCTCACAGTTTTGTTTATGGGAACTCAGCAAGAACTTCCCAGTAGGTCACCCATCATAGGATTGCTCTCGCGCCATTCTCGCTTGACTTCAGAGTTTCTACGGAACCCGAAGCCAATGAGCTCCCAAAATGCCTCGTGCTAGGTAGAGATGTGAATATACATATGAGACTTACATGATCCACACCTCTGGGCGATGTGGGATCTTACACCACACATCCCAAATCAATTTGAATTGTACTATTTGCTTGGAGATATAATTATGTCCTTTATTTTATCAAACCCATACTTGCATAAGGAGTCAAAATCTCCTACTGATGCATTCCACGTGGGAAGAATCAAAAGGCATATACCATTTGTATTCACTAGCAAAAATGCCCGCGCGTTGCTGCGGGACTTGAATGCACCAGCCTTAACCACATGAATAAGACATTTAACCTAAAAAAATAAATTCAACATAATCATAAACGAACAAAAGGGATAGATGAGTAAAATGTGTCTGTAAGATGAGCAATTAGGGTTTTATAAACATTCAACCGAGCTGTTTACAAAAGATACAGTTGCAAAAAATGCTCTGTTTCTTGAGAAACATAAGCAACATGCATTTAACACTTATATTGCCCTTCAAGTTAAGATAGCAAAATATACGTCCAGCAGGCCAGACACGTGTTTTAACAGCTAAACAAAAAAGCAAAAAAAGTGTGTTGTTCTTGTTTCAACAGCTAATCTTTCAAGCACTAATGGAAGGATTAATGTATAATATATGAGATCCTATTTGTTTTTTATTGACTGATGCTTCAACATCATCCACCTAATTCATAGCACACATCCATAGATACCTGAGAACGCTTATTCTCACCACCATTGCGTTGTTATTTTAGTATGTTTTTTCACTAAGAAGAGAAGGAAAGAGCATCACGAAAAACACTAACAATTTCAACTCTAAAATGTCACCTTATTCCTATAACCCACCTCAATCAACAACAAAAAAAGAAAAATAATTGATCCCTCCAAGCTTTTCATCTTTTACATCAACAAACACTAAAACTGGGCAGCTTGGTATATCAACAGAAGGTTTACCATCCAGATCATGCTTCAGCAATTCATCAGGTATATACATCTACTTCAAGACACGTTTGGACCTACAATTTGATCCGTAGTATTCTTATTGCATGTAAAACTAATTTTGGGGAACCAAATCTTAGCAAACCAAACAAAACAAAACCCCAAATCAATTAAAAAAAATTAGGCCAAAAGAACCCACACCTAACAAAACCCTAGATTCGCTCAAAAAGATATTTATCTTATTTTAGCTAAATGAATTCCAACTGGCCACAAACCAAAGCCTTGACCAAAATGAATTGCACTTAAGTGTCAACCAAATTTGCAAACATTTAAAAGTTCTTCGATTTTCACACACCAAAAAAAATATCAAATTAAAAAATCAATGCAATGTTAGTGAAATAAACTCGCACGGTATTTTAAGTTGTAAAACAATCACCTTGCAAATGAATAGGCATATCTGATTCTTCCAAATCCTTTCACCTTGATCCTAGAATTCGTCCCCCGTGTCATCACAAAAACATGTAAAAAATCCGAGAAAATCAAATGCTATAAACACCAAATTCCAAATTTGCAGTCAAAACCAAATTCCAAACGATGATTGTATGCATATCTAAGCCATAAGGGAACCAAATTTAAAGAATTATTTGGAGATGAAAAGCCTAATGTAAACCCTAATAAAGTTTATAAATTTTATAATAATCCTCCGATGTGGGACAACATGAAGACCCTATTGTCGAGTTGTGTTTGTATTCCGTTCCAAGGACTGTGTAACTAACAAATCAGGGCTCAAAAATTCAGATTTATCTTTCAGAGGAAGAGAGAGAGTGTTACAGTGACAATGGCAGTGAGAGCTAAGAAATAGGAATCCATGACTCTTCCCATGGAAATTGTTCTGGATTGTTGCTCTTGAATAAAAAAACTCTCTGCTTTGCTTTCAGCTGCTGAGTTATCAAAAGTGGAAAGGAAGCCCTTCGAAAATTCAATACAACTGGAAAAATTTATTTGCTGCAGTTTAGCACCGTCAGATTCCAAGTAAATCATACTATTTTAACAATTCTCAATTTTAACACTGTAATGTGGATTTGGCAAACTAATTCTGCGCAAAAATAATATTTCGAGGATTCATAAGAATCCGGGATTGAAAGAAGAGTGCATTGTCTTGAAATAAAAGTAACTGCAAAGGAAATTAACAGTTTGCATCATTGAATCGAACTAAAAACATAGTAATGCCATTAAATCTCTCCTCTTAGAATTACATATCATTGTTTATATGGTTTGCTGTAAATAGTAGAATTCAACTAATACTTTCAATAAGAACAACTGAAGGCATCTAAATGGTAATATTGTTAATTACCAGTCAATTTCTATTAACTAAAAACACTACACAGATCAACATTAAATAAAAAGCAATTTATTTGGAAGCTAAATTTTCCACTTACAATTGATGTCAGCGTCCAGTTTGCCATTGCAAAACCTTCCAGTAGGTTGATGGTTCACAAAGTTCCTTCCATAAGGAGGGTAATCAACATTTCAGTGTCTGCCAACCACCGCCTTACATCCAAAGCCCCCATCTGCAGCAACCTAAACCGACCAAAATCCAAAATCCTGAAATTCCCAAACACAATAAATCCAATAGCAATTCTGAGACTTTCAAATATAAGGAGATGGACCAACACAGAGAGAAAAGACTTAAATTTACAGCAAGATGAAAGCTTTTTCAAATTTGAGGGCCAAATCTAATGAAATTTAGCAAAATGACCAAATAGATATGGAATCTTTTGCATCCCTGGGAATTCTGGATTAGGGTCTTACGGAGATGAAGATATAAGCAATGTCTATAGGGATTTTAATTTGGTAATTGTTCTTTTATTCTTGAAGAGATGCTAGAGTAAAAATTTCAAAGACTAATTCTAAAGTTTTCTCAAATAAATAAATGTAGGCTGAATGGTTCATTGCTATTGAGAAAAGAAAACACCTTAACAAAGTGGAAGCACTCTTATTGTGTGTTAAGAATTTTTTATTATTGGAAGCCCATGATATACAATCATGAGCTCTACGTAAAGAAACATTGGAATTGTCATGAGAAAAAAATCAATAACCAACCACATGACCACAATTTAAGCCTCGCCTTACTTGCTAATTGTGGGGTTTTAAAGCTAGAAGCCCATTAAACATTGACAGACACCAGACTCCCCAATGACGCAAATTTCTATTGCATATCTGACCAAAACAACATTCACACAGAATGTCCACTTAGAAGCGTACTTCCTACAACCAATTTTAAAACATGCATAGAAATTTTGCATGTTTGATTTCTGAAAAACAACCAGTATCTAAGCTAGTAGAACTTTGGAAATGCTTGACAAAAGAATACGTATAGGGTGGACACACACACACACACACACACACACACACACACACACACACACACACACACACACACACACACACACACACACACACACATATATATATATGTGTGTGTGTGTGTGTGTCCAACTGTCCATAAATTCCTTACCACATCAACCTTGACCCATTGGAATCTATAAATTTGAATTTGTTTAAATTCCCATGGCTACACTTCTTTACAAACACTTATCAGCTGCTAATAATTAAACTGACCAACTATGATTACTGTGATGAGTTGTAGGATACAAAATGTGTGATATAATTCTGTTTGTTTAGTAAAACTATTACACAGCTAATGTTTCACTCGCCTCTCTTTTCCTTCCAATAATGATTGATACAAAACAGGCATTTTTCATTGGGAATCAAGGATTGCAACATTAATATTATCAATGATCGACAATGTAAATTGACCCAAATAAAAGGATAGTCCACATTAAAATATGTTAGACTTAAAACATTCTTCTACATCCACCAAAACGTTTTAAATCCTCTAAAATTATATCGTGGTCAAATACATTCGAATTTTCATAAGCTTTATGCTGTTAAAAGTTTAAAATCAGATAATAAAAAATAAGCAAGCACAGGATAGGAAGTCAATGAAACCTGCAATGTCAAATCCCGAGTCAGCAGCACGTTTCTTGCAATGGTTCACGTGGCTACCTCAAAATAGGTTGACATTTAAGCTTCATTATGAATGGAAAGATTAATAGATGATAATTAAGAAGGATCAAGAGAAACCAAAAAGCCAATGAACTGATGAAAGAGCGAAAAAGAGAAACAAAAAACCTCAATTAAGCAATTAAATGGAGTATTACTCGTTAGAGCTGGATAAGTACCCAGTTCCTCAGAGAGTGAACTGATGAGAGTGCAGAGAAACGAATGATTGAGAAATTCAAGCTCTAAGCTCAAAGTTGGGGCTTCCACTTTCCAACTGGGGAAGAAATAACAGACGAAACACACAGAGCCAATCCACCTAAAATATTAATCAAATGGGTTTTCTTCTAATTCAAAATTTGGACCACCCAAATTCCAATGAAGCAATAACCATTCAAAATTCCAACAGATTGAAGCCCTCACAGACTACAAATCATCAATACCCAGCAGTAAAAATATTGAAAACAGTAATAATGAAGGAAACAGAAATTAAAGATGCGAGCCATTCTCTAAATCTCAGACCCAATCCAAATTACCAGTAACCAATATATAGAAAAGATTGAGTTTTTTTGTATCATTCAATAAGGATCCTATATCTACCAAGCGCAATGGTGCTCTAGGATTCATATACCCGATCACCATGATCAATCAACACACAGGAGTACCAATTAAGAAAGAAACTGCCATAGTAGTTATCATAATCACCTCCGTCACGGAAAAACCCTGTCTCATGTGGTTGGGAATTATAAGAACCTGCACTATCTGGTACTCTGGCCTAGAAGGCGTGGCCCCTTGCTTTTGCAGCCTGCGTCAGATTCTTCATCAAGTATCGGTCATAACACTGCACCAAACCAGGTTGAATCAGAGAACTACTTCAAAGTTCAGATAGAAGTAAAAAATCAAATGAGCTATAGGCTTAAGGTCATAACCACAGATGAATGAAGGGCTATTAACTTAACATTTAGAAATAACCGTCAGTCCCTACCTATTATGCATGCCACTAATGAAAGGAGGGATCACCATTTATTAAGGTACCTGGAATTCACCAATACCAGGATATTTCCAACCATGCCGTTCAGGATAAGGATACCGTAGCTCTCCACAGGGACCTACTCCAACTTCAATTTCTGATTTTATTCCTTCCTAAAAAAACTCATGAAATTCAACTCCGAAGCTCCTCATGTAGTCGAAGTAAACCTACATTGGTTCCATTATAATATAACAAAATAGAAACTCTCAGCATTAAACAGTAAGAATGCATAGGGTCTGATTCTTAGATCATAGAAAAGGAAAATTCTTCCATTTTCTGCCAAGTCTCACTGATTAAAACTTTCACCCAAAAAAACACTCTATCTCTCTGATCAAACGAAAACTCCAAAACCAATTCAATGGTTGATTCAACAGGTTTATACTATAAAGAAAATAACCATACAGTATGGATACCTAGTCTTTTTTTTATGGAAAAGAATCTTGTAACAATGCTTTTGTTTGATTAATACAATCTGGTCTCGGTTAAAATCTAGTATCATTTACAGAAAGGGGAAAAAAAAAGTTGTAGTAATATACCCATAATACGCTGCAACATGCTTGCATTTCTCCGCACCAAGTTCCCAAGGAACACCAACCGGTGGTTAATCATGTCAGCATCCAGAATCACTACCCTGGGCCTGATAAATAAAGCCAACCAGATAGTCGAGATAAAAAAGGTGAAACTACATGCATAGAGAACTATAAATAAGACAAAAGTCAGTTCTTTGCAAAACCAACAATTGCATTTACCAAAAAATGAAATAAAAATAAAACCCAACAACCAAAAAAAGGAGCATGTGCAGTAGCAGTCATGTAAGAGTTCAGTTCAGAATTTTAGATTAACCCATTACATCATTTCTATAAAAAATATTCAATCATTGAGCAAAATTAATATGTTGGCAGAAAAACAAATCTTATGAAAATGGTGTGTGGATTTATAGTTAACCAAAAGCATTGATTATAAAAACTGTGACATCTAACTGATCAAAAGAATAATCTTTACATTGATAACATACAAATGCAAAGGTGATATCAAGTTTTTCAATTGCTTCCCCACCCCCCCCCCCCCAGGGCAAAAAAAAATAAAAAAACATTTATAACTTGTAAGTGGTCTTGCTAACTATAGCTTACGTTAAGTCCCAAACTTACGATATTTGGATATATGATAGTGAAACTGTAACATTGTTCTTTGCATCCAACATTAATTCCTTGAAATATATGTTTTAATCCTTGGATCATCTACTTTTATCTCAAGGATTACCACAACTGTCTTTCAAATTTTATCTTCTCCATTACTTCCAGCCAAAAGAAGAAAAAAAATAGGAAACTACACACATTTGATAACAGAAACAGAGATCACTTCCAGAACCTGTTCCTGTTTGGATAAAAATGGCATCACACTGCCGGATAAAACACAAATGCTTGTGGCTACCCATACAATATGTGGAAATATATATACCAGCCCAAGCATCCTTACAGTATATAAGCACATAACTAATAGATACATATAAAGAGTAGTTTGGGATAAAGATATGGGTGTACCTGGAAGAATAGGGATGCAATGAGTCAGAGAGAGTAAAGAGAGATGGTGGAATTTCGGAGGAATACTGGACGACGACAAACTGCGCAGCCATAGCTGTTGGTGGCGGTGATTCCGCTGCGAGAGACAGTTTGAAAAAAAGTATTCAATAAATCTTGCAGACATATAATAATTCAGTCATGAGCTTCGAATCATTGGCATTTCAATTTTAAGATAGTATTAACTGTTTACAAAATTAGAAGCAGCTGATGGCATAGCATACCGGCTTCAAAAGGCTTCAAGTATGCTAAAGTAGACATAATCTTCAGTATGTAGAGATGTTTTCCTTTCTGAATCTTTCCTGCAACAGATCACAGCTGGTTTCTACAAATTTTGAAAACCGAAGCTGTTAGTATGGATGTCTGTTAAATTTAATCTTTTAACAGTAGGACGTATAAGAAAACAAAATGAAGGTGCATACATAATCCATGTTTCCCTTTTTTTTCATCTACTCAATCAGATAAATGTGAGTGCTAAATGAGTGCATTTAAATTAAAAACTCTTAGATTTCACTTTCACTTAATCATAGGCATCCACTCATCCGTAACAAATGGAGAAATAAGCATAAATCACCTTGAGACAACACAGAGTCCACTGTCTAAATAGATCTTAATATGTTAATTCCCTATAATAATTGGGATTACTAATATAGTGTCAAGAAATGATTGGAAATAAAAATATGGGTAAACCTGTGACAGAAGACAGACTTACAATAATTCAGCCTTCAATTCTAAGGTCCTTTGAATCGAAGAGTTGAATCTTAATGCAAGTTTTCTGCAATCTTCCAGAAATACAAATAAAAAGTTAAAATCCAAGACTAAAAATTAACTGATATCCCAACTTTTTAACAAATTGTGATGAAAAAATCAACAAAATAGAATGAAAAACATGACTTACACATTTAAGGCATAGTTCAATCTTGATCTAAAGTTGATGGTGAGTTGATTGGTGGTCACCAACTCTAAATGAGAATTCATCAGAACCTAGAAATTTAAACACAGAATTTTATAAAATCAATATTTACTAAAACCCAATTATTTTATTTATCATATATGATGGCTTGCTAAAGACTAAATAAAAAAATGCGCATGGAGAGTCAAAACTCTGTCAAAAATCCATCTTCAAAGTACTATTAAATGCCAGCATTTACCCAATTTTAAGAAATTGAATTGTTAAAACTTAAATACCATGATCAATTCACCTTCCTTAATCTTTTCTAAAGTTTCCTCGCACTCTTCTTTAACCGCTGCACAAAAAAAAAATAAAAAATAACACGTATTATTTCTTAAATACTAAAGTTGAAGATCTTAAATTCATAAATTATCCAAGACTTAATAAGCTCGTCAAAATAAGCATCCATCCAAACAATAGCACTCAAATTAAGTTCCTCTGTTTCCCAACATTTTCTCAACAACCAAGCATAGGAAAGTTGTGTTAAACTAAACAGGTAGTAGTTGTGAGTTGGGTTTCACCTTTTTAAATTCATAATATTTTTAACATGCATGCCCATCATTATTTCTTTAATTTGCTTTCGAAATGGGGTAAGATCATATTGGTTTAAAACTACTGTTAACATGTTATCATTCAGCCCATCCACAGCTTTCAAAAGATGGTAAAGGTAGCCAAGAATTAATCAATAGCAGGTAAACACGCCAACTGTGTCTTTCAAATTTTATCCTCTCCATTACTTTCCAGCCAAAAGAAGAAAAAAAAAATAGGAAACTACACAACATTTGATAACAGAAACAGAGATCACTTCCAGAATCTGTTGGGATAAAAATGGCATCACACTGCCGGTTAAAACACAACTGTTTGTGGCTACCAATACAATATGTGGAAATATATTTACCAGCCCAAGCATCTTTACAGTATATAAGCACATAACTAACATTTTTCTCTGACTTGACCATATGTTTTTAAAAAATGATGCTCCAAATCACTAAGCAAAATAATTTCTCCGGCACAATTTGCACCCACACCAAACAACAATCCAATACTTTATCTTTGTACAATTGTCTCACAATCACATAATTGTTAATTCACAACACGAACCAATCGATGTTACTGGTACAAAATATAATCACCTACACCTAATCATCTTATATTAAGAAGACATCATACAATAACAATGAATGTTTTACACTGTGCAAGTGAAGCAGCTTTCATTTGCCAATTTCTCAAGCGATAATGCAAGCTCCATTGCTGGATAAAAAAAATAAGGACTGAGAAGACATCAAATCAAATGCAGACAGCAGATAAAATTGAACCCAAAAGGCAAAATCCTTATCTAACAAATAGATACATATAAAGAGTCGTTTGGGATATAGATATGGGTGTACATGGAAAAATAGAGACGCACTGAGTCGGAGAGAGTAAAGAGAGATAGTGGAATTTCGGAGGAATACTGGACAACGACGAACTGCGCAGCCATAGCTGTTGGTGGCAGTGATTCCGCTGCGAGAAAAAGTTTGAAAAAAAGTATTCAATAAATCTTACAGAACTATAATAATTCAATCATGAGCTTTGAATCATTGGCATTTCAATTATAAGGATTCATAATTTCAATTTTAAGATAGTATTAACTGTTTACAAAATTAGAAGCAGTTGATGGCATAGCATACCGGCTTCAAGTATGCTAAAGTTAGACATAATATTCGGTATGTAGAGGTGTTTTCTTTTCTGAACTTTCCTTCAACATATCACAACTGGTTTCCACAAATTTTGAAAACAGAAGCTGTTAGTATGGATGTCTGTTAAATTTAATCCCGTAACAGTAGGACGTATAAGAAAACAAAGTGCAAATCAAATTAAGTGCATTTCACTTTCATGTATTTTTTATTGCATCTAATGATGTGATTTATAAATTGTAGGAAGTAGTTATCAAGCTAAGTGAACAATTGAGTCATTTGAAAAGTTTGGTAAGTGTCTTATGCCCTGGTTTATGTTCAAGCCTGGGTTCTTTAGTTAGCCTATAGTGACTATATTTCTATTCATATATTTGGGTGTGGTGGTACTGTTGGCGCCATAGCTTTGAATCCCAAGATTTTTCAACTATGGCACTTAGATTTAATCTGATGATCAATTATGACACATTTAAAAGTTTAGATGTCTTTGATATAATGTTCTTCAGATGTTAAAGAAAAACAACAACCTAATGACCAATTAGGGGAGCAAAATTTCTGTGATTATTTTTATTTTATAACATACATAGTTTTTTATAAGCATTCTTGTAAGGTCGATTACATTTGTAAGTATAACTGAACCTCAAATTGTCGGTCATGAAGAAACTGAAATTCAAGAATCAAAATCTAAAAGAATCTACAAAACTGGAGACTCTAACTGTCCTACTATAGATCAATGGCTGAAAACACAGGACAAAACTTTGCGCTAAACTTTTCTCTGTTGTGTTTACTAATTTCGTTCAAATTCAAATCACACAACAAAAACTTGTTAATAATAATTAACAAACAATGCCAGCAACCTAACAACAAAACTAACAGCACACTAAACAGAAGCTAACAATTGAAACAGAATAAGAAGAGCTTAAAGCTCTATTAAAAAGTTCCTGCGCAAAAAAATTCAAGCGGCTTCAGATGGTCTCCTACGCACAAAATTATAGTGTAATAAAGGAAAATCCCATTTAAAATCTCGAATAGATCCAAGAACTTAAAAACTCCAGAAAACCCAATTCGATGAACAAATTCCAAATTCGTCAACCATTGGAAGTTAATAGTACAGGCCTTGATGTCATGCATAACATGATTACTTAGTATGATTACTGTGCTAATCCCTCATGTTCAGATCATGATATTAATGGTACAACCTAACATACACATGGGATTCTGTGCTAACACCACCTATCTAATATGGTAATGCGTTGAAAATAATGACATGAAGAAAGAATGGTAATTAAGCATGATGAGATTACCATTAGCATAATGTGTCCAAATTCAGAATACTTCCTCAATATGTTTTGTAAATGCTAACACCAGTAGCAAAGCAATCGTCTAGCATCTAACAAATTTAAGAATGGATAGAAAAATACCTTAGTAGTGATCTCTTTTGTGCCTGCCTGGACTACACTTGCAGCCAACTGAGCCGCCAATGCCGCAACCAAAGATAATTTTCCAAAACCCTATCCAAATTAAATAAACGGAAAACCAAAAACAGACAGATAGTGTGTATCAATATCAACCATCTTCATCTACAATCATGAATCAAGAATATACATAATAACAAAAATAATGCAACCTGAAATTAAATGCGCAGCATATTGCCAATTAGAATTGAAAGCCAAAAATATCATTCCACATATTTCTATTGTGCTACAAATTCACTACTAAATAGCAAAAAATTCAAACTTGGGCTCTCAAGTTGTCTTTTTGATTCCGCAAGGTTCAAAAGAAATCCTCAGCAAAAAAGATGACAGAGGAACAGTACTACACTGTTTATGAAACTTAACGCGCGTTGAGCACACATGTTTATATTTTATGTTTTTTTCTTATTGTCCTTGTCATTAAATAAAGTTATTAGATGGTTTTTTTATTAAAATGCAAAGTTTTGGAGCCCTTTCTATTAATTTTCCTTAAAATGAAAATTGTTCCTGGTAAGGTGTGTGGCTATGAGTTCCTCTGACCTAAACTAACAACATGCCAAATGTTTGGATACAGAGACAAACATAATTCCAAGTAGTGAGATAAAACAATTAGTGTCTTAAACTGCTCATCCATTTGCTAATAAAGAATTAGAGTACACAATAGACGGAATTAGCTGAATAACCTTCGTTGGCCAACGTTGAATAACATTCACATCCAAAAATATCTCAAATTTTGATAACGAAATTCGTGGAGATGATAAAAGAGAGAAACAGAAACTAATGAGATATTAATAAACATGCAACTTGAAAACCATACTACAATTCTGGCTCGCACACACAGAATGCACAACCTATTTGAAACCCCGATCACCCATGTGAAAGAAAATAAAGAAATTGTAACCGAGTATGTACTAAACTTAGAGGGGAAAGCAAATGAGAGAACTATACCACTCTTTCTGGAATTAAGCAGAGACAAAGGCTGAAATCAGGAGACAGCATTGCCTTGCCTGCACATCAATACAACACTCATAAACATTTAACAAACTTCTTATTTACAATTAAAAGAAATGTTCCAAAGCAGCAAGATTCAGTACAGACCTTAACCAAGATGCGGGAAACAATTTGGGTGCTCTCCCTAGCCAACTTTCCAGCGTCCATGTGGTCAACTGACCAACTTTGTCCCAACGTCGATCCGCCCCTGCGTAGGTGTAGGTCTTATGTTCAATATATTGCAAAAGGGGAAGATTCCATTGCAAGAGCTCCCTAAAATCAAACTAAAACATGCAATTGTACCTAAAAGGGGAGAGCAGCTAGGAAAATACAAAATTTCACAATGTAGTTTAGATGTTGAGTAGGCATAGAGCCTGAAGTTTGTTTCCACTAAAACATGTAATTGTACCTAAAAGGGGAGATCAGTTTTCTTGATGATTAGGAATTAGTTGTGGAATAAACGATTAGAATGAGTACAAATAACTAACTTGTTTCCTCGATGATGAGTCTGTCAAGCTAACTAAAAGATTAGTAGCTAAGTTAGTAGGTATAAACCAACTGTCTTTCCTTCCCTGGATAAGTACACAAAAAGATAGAAATTTAAAACTTGAGGTCAGGAAATGGTTAAAACTGTCATCTGGGAAATTATTACCAATTTAGTGCATGTTATACCAAGAATAAATCACAAAAGTATAACCTGCTGAAGTTTGATCAGTCCCAAATCTGCAAGATCCTTGACTATATTATTTTGCCTCTCATTGAATGTATTTATGTTATATGCCTGACACACAAAAAAGAGAATAGAATCAAGAGGTGAGAGATTAATTCCAGGTAGAAACTTTCCATGTGGAAGAAAACACTTTTCTACAAAAGAAATAAAAAAATGAATACTATGAGAAGTTCTTATGGCAACATTTACTGCAGCACTATTCATATTTTAGTTGGAAATAACTATAAGCCAAAAAAATATATGGAGGAATTCAATAAAGCATATGCTACGGCAAAGGAATAGTCATGTATAAAGAGCATATAACTAATACCTCGCCATTAACATGAAAACTAAGTTCTACCAGGAATGAAATCAAATCTGCAGAATCTAATCCACGCTCCTGCGCCAAAAAGGAGAGGTGAGGAGAGACCAACATAGCTACTGTGAAGGAAAGAAAACACAAAATATCAGAACAACATCAAAAGTTAGACTTGCAGAATCCCAAATTACACTTTCCCAAATTCATCGAGACAATTTCTTAACTAATGTAACTTCTCTAGTTTTCATAAAAATATTAACTTGGGTAAAATCATATTCCACAAAATTAGAAATTGGGGAGTGAAATTAAACACCAAAACTTCACAGGGGAGGTTTACCATTATATATGCAGGCATTGAAATCAAAACCTTCTTCCGCCATGGAAGTCAAATGTGATGTTTGAACTGAAAAGCTATAAGTTGGCATCCCCATCTTCAATACATCGCTTGGGAACAATACGAAGTTGTATCTGCACCAAAATCAGCAAACACACATCATCAAATCACATTCTATACATACATACATATAAAAAATAAATAGATTTAAATTCCAAATTGGGCATGAAATTACTTGCCTTGAGTGGGGAGGGTTTTACAAAACGCCGCCTTTGGAGACCCAAGCCTTTGAGCGGTTGCGGCGCCTGGTGTGGCGGTGCGAGACAGAGAGAGTTTGAGAAGCAGCGATTAATTTTTTGGATGAGAGAAACGGAATGAAGCAGAAGACTCGAGAAGAGGCATCCTCAACGATGAAGTTCACGCAAATATTTTTAGGTCTCAATGCACCTATACTGCAAACCAACGAAAATGCAAATGAATTAATACAATTGCCAATACCAATTTCTAAGATTTTAGCATTCTCTTTACCCTTGCAACCGAAAATCAAAAATCCCAGAAAAATGAGCAAGAAGCTTAAGCAGAAAAAAATCATATTTTAAACCACCAAAACCCAATACCCATTTAACCTGAGATTTTAGTGTTCTCTTTACCCTTGTGGAAGCGAAAACCAAAAATCCCAGGAAAATGAGCAAGAAGCTAAAGCAGAAAAAAAAACATATTTTCAACCACCAAAACCCAATACCCATTTAATCATTCACGAACGAAAAATCTAAATACAGAGTGAAAGATCAACAAAAAAATGAAACCCCCCCCCCCAAAAAAAAAGCCACAAAAAAGAAGAAGAAAACTGACCTTAAAACAGAAGACAATGTACCGAACAGAGAGATGCATCCCCAAAATGAGAGAAAATGAGAGAAAACGAAACAAAGGGACCCCCAAAACCTAACCCAACAGTTCACATCCATGGTAACAGCAAAGAATGGAATAAAAAATGGAACTTAGCTTTCGAAATCCAGCCATTGATCCGACATGCAAAAGGGAACGGACGATCCAGAGTAATTCATGAACTGAGGGGACCTTACTCGGCTCTGTTCATCATCCAACCCCTCCCTCTCTCTTTCTCTCACTGTCTCCCTTCCACTCACCCATGCCAGGATCCCTCTCCCTCTCTCTCTATCGGAGGCATGGCCTCCCATCCCCGAAACCCTCACTGAATGACAGCAAACCCAAACCCACCCCAATCCGTCTCAAATGCACAGGACAAAATTACCCTCCTAACATTTAATAACTACGTTCCAACCCAGCCCCAAATCCCACGGTTGTGTTGTAAATAAAGCAAAATCGAGGGGGGAGGAATTGACCTCAAAAGACAAAATCACCCTCTGAATTTTTGAGAATCACCCCCCAACCCAGCCACATTCAGCTGGCATTGTTGTAAATAAAGCAAAATCAAAACAAAGGTGAATAGCGCCTGCCCTCCCCCCTACTTTAGAATAAGTAATGTGATAATCATCTCATCCTACTACATCATCTTATGTCGCGCCTTAATGCACATCCATATTCCATCATATTTCATCATATTTTGGGGGTATAATTATTCGAGTATATATAATTATTATAATTATTATAATTATTATAGTTAATATATATATATATGTATTATAGTTAATTTAATATATATATATATATATTATAGTTTTTAGGGGTATAACATTGTTAAACTAATATATATATTTTTTATATTATTTTTTTAGGGTTATAAAATTATAAAATTAATATTCTGTTTATCGTGTTTCGTGTTACCCACGTGTATACCCGAACCAACCCGTTATCTTAACAGGTGCTTATCGAGTTATCCAATAACGACCCGATTCGTTATCGTGTCGACCCGAACACCTGTTAATTTCGTGTCGTGTCGTGTCGGATTATCGGATCGTGTCAGGAATTGTCAGGCCTACTATTTATCATTACTCATCAGATAATAAGTACGTAGAGTGTAAAGTCAATTTTTAAAACGTAAACACAAAATTTAAGAATTTGGGAATGAAGGAAATAAACGCAAGTGCGTGTTGATGAGTGATGACTAGACTAGGAGATTAATTGTCTTTGTCGAGCTATTTATGCAAGTAACAAACACGAAGGCCACTGTAAAAACAACTTATACAAAGTAATGGAGGGCGCACGAGTGATAAAATAATCTTTAAAGGCTTAATTAGTTTTAAGAAATGAAATAATTTAGTAAAAAAACATATAGACATTAACGAATACGGGACTTGTGTTTTTCTTGAACATGCACCCTGATTCTTGGACCTATGGTTTCGAATTCATGATTTTTCAATATTTTTCGAAATTTAAATATTTTTAGATTAAAATGTTCATAAAATTAATTTACGATAGTCTACATAATTTTTAAAAAAAAAAGAAGTTAATTTAAGAAAAAAAATTAGTCTAAGTTCATTCTTTTAATAATCCCGGGCTAAATTTTTAGGTCAGAATAGTTTGAGCAGAAAAACTATTTCTGGGCTAAATGCTAAATTTTTCGGACAAAAAAATTTGGCTTTTAGTCCGAATGTTAGAGATGGTCTAAGTAGTTAGCAAATTTGTTAAAAAATAAAGTAGTTAGCAAATAAAAAGAAAAATAAAAGAAAGATATTTAAAAATATTATCCAAGATTAATTAAGTTCATTGCCGTGTCCTAAACCAATTTGACCAGACACTAGCCCATCTGTCATGCGACAATTCAAGTCGTGCAAGCAAGTCTTTAGAATTTTCTTATGAAAAGATATTGATTTTTTTTTTTCAAAAAAAAAATAAAATCCAATATCTTTCAAATCTTCGAGTGAGAATACTCTTTGTGAGGATCACAAAGATTTTTTAATCACATTTGTTTATTATAACATTCCACATCGCCCAAGGAAGTGATCCTTAAATGTATATTCACATCCCTATCAGTGGCAAAGCCAAAAATAGTCAGGAGGAGGGGCGAAATTTAGAACTGTAAAAGGTCCCAAAAAAGTGCAAACAATCAAATCCTTTTAGATAGTAGGCAATATTAATGTCGTTCATAATTAAGGTTAAAGGTTCTAAAAAACGCTAGGTCTAGGCAGGCAGCGAACTGAAGCCTAGCGCCTAGACAAATTTGAGTAAATTTATTTATATATCATCTAACGCCTAGGCAGGAACCTAGACGTATTTGAGTAAATTTATTATGTATATATCATATACATAAGTGTCTTACACCTTAAAAAATTATACTTGTATTGAAGCTTCAATTTTATATTTAACTAAGCTTATTATTTAACATATAACATTCAAAATTATCAAAATTTTATTTTAATAATTTAGTGAATATGATAGTACGAGAAAAGTACACTTCTTATAGTGAGTTATTATTTTTTATAAAACTCTAAACTATAAATTAATAAAATTAATGCTCTGAAATCTTTTGTTAATATTAAAAAATAATTATAAAAAAATAAGAAAATAATCAGAAGTGGCTTGCAGCTGTATTTTCATTGGTAGCCACAACAAAAATGAAACTGTGCGTTTCAACTTAAATAGTTGGGCCCCTTCTTCTTCCTCGCGAATCATTTGAACCGCCGCTTCTGCAACGCAGCTCCGGCTCGCACAGGAAATGCCCATATTTCGTCTTATTTCTTCGTTATACGCCAATAGTAGTTGGGATTGAAAAAAAAATTGAAGGCCTACAACGGATGATGTACAGCAGCAGAGGAAGCAAGGGGCATTTGCAGGTTTTCTGACTGACTAGAGGGGCGGCTACCCGTTTCTGGGATTCTTTTCCGGCGAGAGGAGGGGCGACCGCCCCTCCTTGCTCCTCTGTAGCTTCGCCCTCAGCAGGCATACCTCAACAACACACAGTTCAACTGCTCTAGTAACCCTGCCATATCAAAAGGGTACCTCTGTGATGCCAGTGTCAGGTCCTGCCAGTCCTTCGTCACGTTCAGATCGTAGCCGCCCCATGACACCGCCATAAGCATCGCCTCTCTACTCGCCTCCGAAGCCTCAGAAATTGCCTCAGTTAACAAAGTTTCAGCAAATGACAAGATTCCAAGCAACAGGTTGGTTGTAGTTCCAGTTTATTGTTCATGTTCGGGCAATATCCTCCAGCACTTCTCTCCTTACACCGTGACAAAAGGCGACACGTATTATTGGACGGCCCTCGACACTTTCCAAGGCCTGACTACATGTCAGTCTCTGATAGGTCAGAACTACTATGACCTTGAAGATATTCCTCTGTAGCTTCGCCCATGCCTAGCACGAGGCTTTTTGGGAGCTCACTGGCTTCCAGTTCCGTAGAAACTCCGAAGTTAAGTGAGAAGGAGGCCAGAGCACTCTCATGATGGATGACCCACTGGGAAGTTGCTCGTGAGTTCCCAAAAACAAAACCGTGAGGGCGCGTAATCGGGGCCCAAAGTGGATAATATCGTACTACGGTGGTGGAGCGGGCCCGGGAAGTGGTCCGCCCCAGGCCAGGATGTGACATTTATCGTACATCGTGCGATTAATTTTAGTAAAATATGCTTATATTTAATTTTAAATAAAAAATTTACAATATTTTCTGACTGCACGTTATACGATGAACGTATGTGACTGAAAGATTCCTAGAATCTTCACAAGGAGGATTCGTCGAGACCAACATAATCCTCTCCGAATCCTTTTGTGATGATCTTAAGGATCCGTAAATCATATCCGTTCATCGTATGTCGTGCGGTCAGTTTTTGTGCGGTCAGTTTTTATCAAGTACTGTTTGTGTTTAATTTTAAATAAATATATTTAAAATTATTTCTAATAACACGATATATGATGAACGAACACGATTTACATATTTCTGGATCCTCACAAAAAGATCGGACAAGGATCCGAATTCTCATGCCAAATCTTCAAGCTGACAATTCTGACTAGACCAGAATATTGCCGACCTTGACAAGTTTGGACATCAGTGGGAAATTCACGCCAAACCTAAGCTCTTTTTTTTTTTTTCTTTTTTTTTTAATATATATATAGATTTAGTAAAGGATCAAGAGCTCAAGCTAGCTTAGCTTGCTTACTTGTCGCTTGCCCTAAGATTTCGAAAGAAAAACTAAAACTTCATTAACCACATACAATGAACCTATCTTCCTTCTATGATTTCCTCTATGCTTGCCTGTGTATGTCCCTATTTTATCAACCAGCACACGCTCAGCAGGTATACCTCAACATTACACAGTACTGCGATGCTAGCTATAGCCCCATGTCAAATGGGTACCTCTGTGATTCCAGTGTCATCAAGTCCTGCCAGTCCTTCGTCACGTTCAGATCGCAGCCGCCCCATGACACCGCCATCAGCATCGCCTCTCTCCTCTCCTCCGAAGCCTCAGAGATTGCCTCAGTTAACAAGGTTTCAGCAAGTGACAAGATTCCAAGCAACAGGTTGGTTGTAGTTCCAGTTTCTTGTTCATGTTCGGGCAGTATCTTCCAGCACTTCTCTACTTACACCGTGACAGAAGGCGATACGTATTATAAGACGGCCGTCTACACTTTCCAAGGCCTGGCTACATGTCAGTCTATGATAGGTCAGAACTATTATGAACCTGTAAATATTACGGTGGGAGCAGTGTTAACAGTTCTGGTGAGATGCGCTTGCCCGAGCGAAAAGCAAACTGCAGATGGGATTACATCCCTGCTGACATATACAGTAGCCATGAACGACACAATTGCAAGAATAGGAGAGATATTTGGGGTAAACAGTCAAAGTATACTAGAGGCAAATTTGTTGTCACGGGACAGCATTATCGACCCTAATACAACTGTTCTTGTTCCCCTCAAAAGCAAGAAATGCCCTACTTCTGATGGGAATTTCGTTGCAAATGGGAGTATCCTAGAATATGTCGATTGTATTCGCAACGGCAAAAAGTTTCCGGTGAAGTTGGTCACACTGCTAGGTATATAAATCTATCCTCTATATCTTACAGTCTAGCAGGCCGATGTACAAAAATGCATCGATGTAATTAGTAGTAAAATTATTCATTATATGTCGTATTTTATTTTGTCACGTTTCAAATATCAGACTTTACATTCTTCTAACAACTATGTCTCTGTATTACTTGAATTTTCAACTTGGACGTGAGCTAATTGGTTTTTCTTTGTTGTCTAATTTGCTTGACAGGTATTGGGATTGGGTTTGCATTCATATGCGTGTTCCTTTTATGCTACTATTTATATCAATGCCTGAAGAGAAGGAGAACCAAAACCCGTAAGGAGAACTTTTTCAAGCAAAATGGGGGCTTCTTGTTGCGAGAAAAATTCTCATCTTATGGAATTAGTAGCAATGCAAAACTATTTACTGCAGAGGAGTTGGAGAGAGCAACAGATAACTACAACGAGAGCCGGTTTCTAGGGGAAGGAGGTTATGGCACAGTTTATAAAGGGATGTTACCTGACGGAACCATAGTAGCGGTTAAAAGGTCAAGGGCGATAGACGAAAATCAGATTGAGCAATTCATCAATGAAGTTGTCATTCTAACTCAAATCAATCATCGAAACATCGTGAAATTGCTTGGTTCTTGCTTGGAGACGGTGGTTCCATTGTTAGTATATGAGTATATTTCTAATGGAACTCTCACCCATCATATCCGTCAGAAGAAAGACTCAACCGAATCATCACTTTCGTGGGAATATCGTTTAAGGATCGCTTGTGAAGTTGCCGGAGCAGTAGCGTATATGCACTCAGCAGCGTCAATCCCCATCTATCATAGAGACATCAAGTCGTCTAACATACTTCTAGACCATAACTACAGTGCTAAAGTATCCGACTTTGGGACTTCCAAATCAGTTCCCCTTGACAAAACTCACTTGACGACACAAGTACAGGGGACTTTCGGGTACATGGATCCAGAGTACTTCCAATCTTGTAAGTTCACAGACAAAAGCGATACCTATAGCTTCGGAGTTACGCTCGTGGAGATACTAACTGGACACACCCCGTATTCTTTTGCAAAAGATGAAGGAGAAAACCTGGTTGCATCGTTCATTTCATTGACGAGGGAAGATGAACTCGTTCAGATTTTGGATCCTCAAGTGGCTAGAGATGCAGATGTTAAGCAAATTCGCACGATTGCAGAGCTTGCAAAACAGTGTTTGAGGCTGAATGGGGCAAAGAGGCCTAGTATGAAAGAGGTATCAACAGAGTTGGAAGGATTGAGGAACGCTCAAAGATGCCATGAAACGTTCCGAGAAGATTCTATAGAGCAAAATATTGATTTCCCCATGGAAATTGAATCTGCATCGCTTTGAATTTGATACACAACTATTTTAATTTGCTTCCCTAGTTTTTTGTAGTTCCATTCAGTACGACGAGATTTGTAAGTTAATATTTTGTTGAAATTTAGCACAGTCGTATCAAATATTTTAAATTTCTGAAGTTGCGGTCTAGTGGTATTAAACTTCTATTAGTGGAATTACAAAGACTAAAATTCGTTAACAAATTGCCTGACTAACAAACTGTGTACACCACCTTTGTACAGCTTCCCGTAAACAAACAGATTTCCACCTGCCCAGCTACCTACGATCATCAGATATAGTCTCTTCAGAAGAACCATCGCTGGCTATAATAATTACGTTGTCTTGTTTACCCGCACGACGAGAATGATCCCTTCTCTGTTTCCCCGTCCCAAGTCCTACCGATGAGTAGTTGAAAAGAGGAGCATTTACCTGCATTTCATTCCTTGGTACCAAATGTGATTCCCGACGATCAAAACCAGCAAGGGTGACATTCAACCTGTCTGAATGAGCAATTGATGAAACAGTTGAAGGCACAGTTGGGGGTGGAGAAGCAACAGCTTCTCTGAGCCAGTGGGGCAAATTTCCCTGTGGTCCAGTGCAAGTTGTGGGGACATCAGTCGATAACAACTTGCCCCTCCGAATACTTCTACTTCTATTTAGAATACTAAATTCATCATCTTCATGTGTGTCCCTTCCCATTTCAAAACGAGATGTCCTCTTTGTGTAACCAAGAGGCCTCCGGTGGTTTTCATTGCCATTGTTGCAAGTATAAGCCGAATTGAATAGTGGCCTCCTCGAGACATCACCTCCTCTACAAGCATCAACATCGCCAAGTGAAACTTGGGTCAGGTCTGCTGTATTTTCTTTCCATATTCCTCTTTTTGGACCCGAGAAGTAGTTGCATCCCAATTGGGGAACACAAATGCCACTAAAAAGTTTTGATTGTTCCTCTTCCCACTGCTCAGCTAAGTCCCTTGCCACCCTCCGTGGTGAGAAGTGCAATCTTGGATCCCTTAACATAGCATTCCAATTGTCCCGTCCATATCTTCTCACACCCATCCATAGAAAATCCAACTCTTCTTCAGACCACATGGTATTATATGGCATATATTTGTCACGAATACGTACCACCCCTTTCATTCAAAGCTCTTGCTTGGCTTACTACACTGTCATGCATAAGCTTGTGCCTCAAAACTGATGAGTCATTTTGTAGTTGGGGTGAAGGGTTGTTAAAGAGGGTTAGGGTTAGGTTTTGGAATTTTTTTTTTTGAGTGAGCGTTATTATCTACACTAAGGGAGAGAATGTGAACTTAGCCTTACAATGAGCTAGCAATAATGCAGTTCAAATGTGCTTTTGGCGAGAATCAAACCTAAGACCTCTACTTACAAATGAAGATGAATATCACTAGACCGTAGTACTAAGTAGCAGGTTTTGGATTTCTCATGAATACACACAACGGGTATCTTCTTGTATTTGTTAATTTTTCAAGTTTTCATGGTTGTTTCCTTTCCTCCTTGTTTTCTTTTTTACTGTTTGGAATTAGTTGTGTAATCCCGCTATCAGATGGACTAAGACGATGTACTTGATGACAATAACAAAAATAGAAATTAATAAGGAAAATAAACAAATGTAAAAAAGTATTAGAACATTTCCATTTTCTTGTTTCTGAAACTTGTAAGGTAATCTAAAACAAAAATAGAAGTTGGAACTATATAATTAAGGGTTTTTATCACAAATGGTCCCTGACATTGATCAAACACATCATTTTGGTCCCTGACATTGAAAATCAATAGAAATGGTCCCTGACATTGATCAAACACATCACAAATGGTCCTTCCGTTAAAAACTTTTTGGGCAATTTTCAAAGCTTCGTAACTCAATCGTTTATTAACCAAATTCGACCCATGATATATCAAAATGAAGATAGGAAAGTGTAGAACAAGATTATACCTATTTAGAAGCCCAATGGTTGCCGGAGATGGCCGGAAAATAGCCGCAAATGTGACTGGTCCGCGAAAAAACTGGAAAACTCGCCTAAAATGGGGTAAACTTTAAACATTCATAACTTCTTCAATACCCAACGAAATTGAGTGATTCAAAAATGAAAATCATACTTCTTAATGAGACAAAGAGAATGGTACCTTTATTTAATGCTAATTTACTGTGGTTTGACCGGAAAATGGCTCGAACTTGGATAACCATTTTCGAGTTAGCCAATTTTGAGTCGTTTTCCGGCCAAACTACGACGAGTTAGCATCAAGAAAGATACCATTCTCTTAGTCTCGTCGAGAAGTATGATTTTCGTTTTTGAATCACTCGATTTTATTGATTATTGAAGAAGTTATGAATGTTTAAAGTTTACGCCATTTTAGGCGAGTTTTCCAGTTTTTTTGTTGACCAGTCACATTTGAGGCTATTTTCCGGCCATCTCCAGCAACCATTGGGCTTCCAAATAGGCCTAATCTTGTTCTACACGTTCCTATCTTCATTTTGATATATCATGGGTCGAATTTGGTTAAGAAACGATTGAGTTACGAAGCTTTGCAAATTACGCAAAAAGTTTTTAACGGAAGGATCATTTGTGATGTGTTTGATCAATGTCAGGGACCATTTCTATTGATTTTCAACGTGAGTGACCAAAATGATGTGTTTGATCAATGTCAGGGACTATTTGTGATAAAAACCCTATAATTAACCGGGTTAAGCTAGGAAACAATACTCTACATGCATGGCGACACATCTTTTTTGTTTTTCACACAATTGATAGGGGGAATTCATGAATTCGAAACCAGAGGTCCAAGAAACCGGGTGCATGTTCAAGAAAAACACAAGTCCCCTATATTTTTTTTACTAAATTGTTTCGTTTCTTAAAACTAATTCAGCCTTTAAAGATTATTTTATCACTCGTGTGCCCTCTATTACTTTGTATAAGTTGTTTTTACAGTGGCGTTAGTGTTGGTTAATTGCATATATAGCTCGACAAAGACAATTAATCTCCTAGTCTAGTCATCACTCATCAACACACACTAAAATTTATTTCCTTAATTCCCAAATTCTTAAATTTTGTGTTGCGTTTTAAAAATTAACTTTACACTCTACATACTTATTATCTAATGAGTAATGATAAATAGACACTAATTTTTCAGATTACATTTAGAAATCATCAATAAAAAAAAAATACGCAAACAGTATTTGAGTATCTAACACTCACTAAGTAGTTAGCAAATAAAAAGAAAAAAAGTAAATTATATAAAACTACCTCAACTATGAGTCGAACTACAATCTCATACCTTATGTTTTAAAAATAACAACGTCGTACCTCATCTTACAAATTTGTTGCAATGTCATATATCCATCAGTTTGTCTATTAATTTTTCTGTTAAATGCTGAGTTAGCTTGAGACGGGACCTACTTCCTAGCCAAGTGGATAAAAATATTAATAAATTAAAGGGCAAAAGACTGTTTACTACCCTCATGTTTCGTGTTTTTCAACATTTAGTATATCATGTTTTTTTCGTCCCAGAGTCATACCTAAAATGTAAATTTTGGGACAGTCTCATACATTCGTTAGTCAAACTGTTAAGTCTCCCGTTAACCGTGACGTGGCACCCATGTGGACAATGATTGGGCACCACGTGTTAATATGGGTCCACGTGAATATTTAAAAATTAAAAATAAAAATAAAAATTAAAAAAATTAAAAAACTATTCTCTTTTCCTCCCTCTTCTCTTCCCTGATCCTTCCAACTCCTCCCGCTTCACCCCTCTGCCTTCTCTCTCCCCAAATCAACCTTCACCCACCCTAACCCAAACTACATCGCCCCCGTTGCCTTGCTCAGCGCCATCGCCCAAACCTTAAACCTCCAAATCCAGACCCTCCATATCCAAATCGACTACTAAAACACAATTTGATTAAGATATAGTTAGGGTTTTAGATTGAAGAAATCAAGGTGGCGGGGGTTTCAATAGCAGAAAAAGCTTCCCCTACAGCCACAACACCATCAATGGGGAAGAAGAGGTAGAGAGAGGCACCAGAATCCGAAGGTATTCCTTGCCGCAGGAGATCGAAGACGAGGAGAACCCGCGCCCAAAACCCTAACAATCGTTCCCAAAAAGCAATTTTTAAGTCATGGTTGGCAGCCCGCCAGCTGATGCCTGGCCTGCTTTTCTGAAGCCGACCCTGCATTCCTTGTTCCTCCATGTTAGGTACTCAAGCCCAAAGGAAGAGCCCAACCCAAAAGACTAGTCCAATAGGTGGGAGGACCCCAAGGACTTAAGAACCCCTACACTCCCATAAGTGTAGTCAATGTGGGATCATAACATTACACCACCCTTCGGAAGACCCGACGCCCACGACGGTAATCACGTCGCCCAGTCCCTCGTCACCAAGTCCCTTGGAGCCCATACTCCCAAGGCGGTAATCACGAGGCGGCACGTCACGTCACCAAGACCCGCAGTGTCGGGTACCTAGGCTCTGATACCAATGTTAGGTACTCAAGCCCAAAGGAAGAACCCAACCCAAAAGACTAGTCCAATAGGTGGGAGGACCCAAAGACTTAAGAACCCCTACACTCCCATAAGTGTAGTCAATGTGGGATCATAACACTCCATTTCCTCGCTCTCTCTCTTTCTCTTGCTTTCCTGTTGCTTCTTCCTCAGGTTCAGAAATTGCCATTCTCCAGTTTTTTCGCACTCACTCAGTCAATTCCCAGATGGGTCACGAGGTATTTTGTTCTTTAAATTTAATTTCCCATTTTTTCAATCCAGGCTTCGATTTTCTCCGAAACGCATAGCTGATTTGACAGTTATGGAGTGAGTTTTGATTGTTAGTTGTTTGTTTATTGGATTTTTGAGTTTATTTGAATGGTGAGAATCTGAGGAAAAAAATGTAGAATGAATTTTGAATTGTGTTGTTTGATGGACCGAAGCCTCTCAGCTCGTGACCAGCAACGATTTGCATCATCTGCAACTCCTGGATTTGCCTCTGAATCTCTGCCTGAGACATCACCAGTTCTCCGGTATGACGAGCCCCAGGAAATTGGGATTTGTCGGCGAGGCAGTGACCGGAGCCGTCGGAGATGATACATCAGGAGACCCAATCTGAACTAAAGTCATGACCGGAGCCGTCAAAGAGGATCCATCGGCGTCGTTAGGGGTGTCGCAGAGGGAGCGGCGTGGGGTTGGTCGGGGGTGTGGCAGTCAATTTCGTGGGAGAGATGGAAGGAGTCGCGGGAGTCCGAGTAGGAGTGGTGCGAGAGAAAGATTGTTAGAGGAGTGGGAGAAAGGGTGGGACGGTGGGACGGTGGGGGTGGGATTTGGGGAAGATGAAGGTTTTTATTTTATTATATATATATATATAATTTATTTTTTTTATAAATAATTTATTTTTAATTTCCACGTGAATGACATTTGGCGTCCAGTCATTGTCAATATGGGTACCACGTCACAGTTAACGGGAGATTTAACAGTTTAACTAACGGATGTATGAGACTGTCCCAAAATTGACATTTTAGGTATAACTTTGCGACGAAAAAAACTTGATGTACTAAATGTTGAAAACCATAAAACTTCAGGGTA
Organism: Malus sylvestris; assembly: GCF_916048215.2. NCBI lineage: Eukaryota > Viridiplantae > Streptophyta > Magnoliopsida > Rosales > Rosaceae > Malus > Malus sylvestris. The sequence continues at coordinate 30,476,273 of NC_062263.1, forward strand.
GTAAACAGAGTTTAATCCTAAATTAATAATAAACTATTTTAATATTTTTATTTTAACTCCCTTTCTTCCATTTCTCCCCTAATGCGTTCCATCTCTCTCTCCTATCTCTCTCACATCCAATCTCTCTCATATCTCTCTCACCTCCATCTTCACCTTCACCTTCATTCTTCACCTTCACCTTCATTCTTCACCTTCTTCCTTCATCCATTCTTCACCTTTTTATTTAAAAAAAATTTGGACCAAGAAAACCTAGGATTTTTTTTTTGTAACGGGTCCGTCGGGCCTGGGGACAAGGTCAACGAGGTGACGAGGATGACGACAATGATGGGATAAAGTCAGGATCTTGTTCCTCAAAGCCTCTTGAATCGTATCAAAAGAGAGTTTTCCATCACTATCAGCATTGCCGCCCTCGGCCTTGCCAAGCACATTTCTCTTGTAGAGCTCTTGAAAAGAGATTTGTTATGGGACCTGAAGCCGTAGAAGAATGTTGCTGTTGTTGGTGTTGCAAGAGGCTGGCTTTGACGTCGTTGAAATAGGAAGAGCGAGAGGAATAGTGGGATTGGGGATTTGGGTTTGTGGGTTCCTTCGGGTCAGATTGGTCCTTTTGGTCAGATGGGTCATCGGAGGAGGAAGATTTGGTGCAGAAAAGGTGAGTGAGAGACGGGTTCGGATCAAGAAGAAAAAGTGGAGAAAGGGAGAGAATTATAGGGGGTAGGTCCCACATGATTTAAAATAAAAATATTAAAATAATTTATTAATATTTTTATTCACTTGACTAGGAAGTGGGTATTGTCTCAAGTTACGTTAGCATTTAACAAAAAAATTAACAAACACTGACGGAGGTATGACATTGCAACAAATTGGTAAGATGAGGAATGATATTGTCATTATTAAAACATGAGGTATGAGATTGTAGTTCAATCCATAGTTAAGTACGCGCCCCACGTGGCCCGTCTGCCTTCAACGCTCGACAGCGGGGGGCCCACTATCATGGCTGCTGTTGGCCACATCCTCGAGCCCAACGACTCTTTCCCACATCAAACGGTAGACATTTAAGGACCGTTGGTTGATCCAACGGTCCAGATTCAATTTTTTTTAAAATGTTATTTTTAAATACATTGAATCCAGCGGCTAAAATCAACTATAATCAAATCTAACGGTAAAAAAAAATATCTAACAGCCCAAATTTAAATCCAACGGCTAAAATAATTTAAAAAAATTATTTAACTCAAAATTCACCCAAAAACTCTATAAATACCTATGTATTTGTTCAAACATCCCCACAAAACTCAAATTTCTCCTACAATTCTTCCAATTTATCTTTCTACCATTTCTTTCCATTTCTAAATTGTTCAACATGGCAAAAGAGCATATTAGAGGTCGTAATTGGACCTGTAAGGAAGATGTTGCTTTATACTTGGCATGAGTTTCTATTGAGGATTTTTAGGAAACAAAAACACTTTGAAAGTTGAAAGATTGGTGAATATAAAGGATGATTGAAGGTTGAAAGATTGTGTGATCAACTGATATTAGACATGTGTTTATATAGAAGATGATTGATGAAAGTTGAACGGTTGGTGAAAGTTGAAAGTTTGGGGAAAGTTGAACGGTTGATGAAAGTTGAAAGTTTAGTAGTTGAACGGTTGATAAAAGTTGAAAGTTTGGTGAAAGTTGAAAGTTTGGTTGAATGGTTGTGGAAAATTTAGTGATTTTTCAATATTTTTTGGAATTTAAATATTTTTAGATTAAAATGTTCATAAAATTAATTTACGATAGTCTACATTTAAAAAAAAAGTTAATTTAAGAAAAAAAATTAGTCTAAGTTAATTCTTTTAATAATCCCAGACTAAATTTTTAGGCGAGAAGAGTTGAAGCAGAAAAATTATTTCTGGGCTAAAAGCTAAATTAAAAATTTTGGCTTTTAGCCCAAAGGTTGGAGATGGTCTAAGTAGTTAGCAAATTTGTTAAAAAATAAAGTAGTTAGCAAATAAAAAGAAAAATAAAAGAAAGATATTTAAAAATATTATCCAAGATTAATTAATGGCGCGTTCACGTATCCGTAATCGGAATAAGAATGTGGAATTGAATTCCGATTACAGAATACTCAGGTGTTTACTAAACATAGAGGAATAAAAAAAGTAGTGGGGCCCACACAAATTTTGGAATTCAATTCCTTGTATTGGTGGAATTGGATTCCCTAGATATAGGTGGTAATCCAATTCCTGATTGTTTGGGTAATCAGAATGATAATTTTGTTCCCTTTATGCCCTCACTTACTTTTTTTATTTCCAAGATTATCCTTTATAAATCCATTAAAGTATATAAAATATTTGATTTGGAACAAGGGCATTTTAGTAATCATACTAGTTTATATTCCAATTCTACTGAATTAGTAAACAGCTTTATGGAATTCTATTCCGATTCCAGAACATTTAAGTAAATAGCTTCAACAGGAATCCGATTCTGACTTCTCCTCATTCCAACTTCTCCTCAATTCAATTCCTCTTATTTTCATTAGCGTTAAGTAAACGCGTCAAAAGTTCATTGCCGTGTCCTAAACCAATTTGACCAGACACTAGCCCATATGTCACACGACAATTCAAGTTGTGCAAGCAGGTCTTTAGAATTTTCTTATGACAAAGAAAAAAAAATCCAATACCTTTCAAATCTTAGAGAGAGAATACTCTTTGTGAGGATTACAAAGATTTTTTAATCACATTTGTTTATCGTACATCATGCGATTAATTTTTGTAAAGTATGCTTATATTTAATTTTAAATAAAAAATTTACAATAATTTCTGACTGCACGTTATACGATGAACGTACGTGATTGAAAGATTCCTAGAATCTTCACAAGGAGGATTCGGCGAGACCAACAGAATCCTCTCCGAATCCTTTTGTGAGGATTTTAAGGATCTGTGAATCATGTATGTTCATCGTATGTCGTGCGGTCAGTTTTTATTAAGTACTGTTTGTGTTTAATTTTAAATAAAAATATTTAAAATAATTTCTAATAACACGATATATGATGAACGAACACGATTTACATATTTCTGGATCCTCACAAAAAGAATCGAACAAGGATCCGAATTCTCATGCCAAATCTTCAAGCTGACAATTCTGACTAGACCAGAATATTGCCGACCTTTACAAGTTTGGACATCAGTGGGAAATTCACGCCAAACCTAAGCTCTCTTCTTTTTTTTTTCTTTTTTTAATATATATATAGATTTAGTAAAGGATCAAGAGCTCAAGCTAGCTTAGCTTGCTTACTTGTCGCTTGCCCTAAGATTTCGAAAGAAAAACTAAAACTCCATTAACCACATACAATGAACCTATCTTCCTTCTATGATTTCCTCTATGCTTGCCTGTGTATGTCCCTATTTTATCAACCAGCACACGCTCAGCAGGTATACCTCAACAGCACACAGTACTGCGATGATAGCCGCATATCAAAAGGGTACCTCTGTGATTCCAGTGTCAAGTCCTGCCAGTCCTTCGTCACGTTCAGATCGCAGCCGCCCCATGACACCGCCATCAGCATCGCCTCTCTCCTCGCCTCCGAAGCCTCAGAGATTGCCTCAGTTAACAAGGTTTCAGCAAGTGACAAGATTCCAAGCGACAGGTTGGTTGTAGTTCCAGTTTCTTGTTCATGTTCGGGCAGTATCTCCCAGCACTTCTCTACTTACACCGTGACAGAAGGCGATACGTATTATAAGACGGCCGTCTACACTTTCCAAGGCCTGGCTACATGTCAGTCTATGATAGGTCAGAACTATTATGACCCTGTAAATATTACGGTGGGAGCAGTGTTAACAGTTCCGATGAGATGCGCTTGCCCGAGCGAAAAGCAAACTGCAGATGGGATTACATCCCTGCTGACATATACAGTAGCCATGAACGACACAATTGCAAGAATAGGAGAGAGATTTGGGGTCAACAATCAAAGTATACTAGAGGCAAATTTGTTGTCACGGGACAGCATTATCGACCCTAATACAACTGTTCTTGTTCCCCTCAAAAGAAAGAAATGCCCTACTTCTGATGGGAATTTCGTTGCAAATGGAAGTATCCTAGAATATGTCGATTGTATTCGCAACGGCAAAAAGTTTCCGGTGAAGTTGGTCACACTGCTAGGTATATATATGTATCCTCTATATCTTACACAGTCTAGCAGGCCGATGTACAAAAATGCATCGATGTAATTAGTAGTAAAATTATTCATTATATGTCGTATTTTATTTTGTCACGTTTCAAATATCAGACTTTACATTCTTCTAACAACTATGTCTCTGTATTACTTGAATTTTCAACTTGGACGTGAGCTAATTGGTTTTTCTTTGTTGTCTAATTTGCTTGACAGGTATTGGGATTGGGTTTGCATTCATATGCGTGTTCCTTTTATGCTACTATTTATATCAATGCCTGAAGAGAAGGAGAACCAAAACCCGTAAGGAGAACTTTTTCAAGCAAAATGGGGGCTTCTTGTTGCGAGAAAAATTCTCATCTTATGGAATTAGTAGCAATGCAAAACTATTTACTGCAGAGGAGCTGGAGAGAGCAACGGATAACTACAACGAGAGCCGGTTTCTAGGGGAAGGAGGTTATGGCACAGTTTATAAAGGGATGTTACCTGACGGAACCATAGTAGCGGTTAAAAGGTCAAGGGCGATAGACGAAAATCAGATTGAGCAATTCATCAATGAAGTTGTCATTCTAACTCAAATCAATCATCGAAACATCGTGAAATTGCTTGGTTGTTGCTTGGAGACGGAGGTTCCATTGCTAGTATATGAGTATATTTCTAATGGAACTCTCTCCCATCATATCCGTCAGAAGAAAGACTCAACCGAATCATCACTTTCGTGGGAATACCGTTTAAGGATCGCTTGTGAAGTTGCCGGAGCAGTAGCGTATATGCACTCAGCAGCTTCAATCCCCATCTATCATAGAGACATCAAGTCGTCTAACATACTTCTAGACCATAACTACAGTGCTAAAGTATCCGACTTTGGGACTTCCAAATCAGTTCCCCTTGACAAAACTCACTTGACGACACAAGTACAGGGGACTTTCGGGTACATGGATCCCGAGTACTTCCAATCTTGTAAGTTCACGGACAGAAGTGATACCTACAGTTTCGGAGTTACGCTCGTGGAGATACTAACTGGACACACCCCATATTCTTTTGCAAAACATGAAGAAGAAAACCTGGTTGCAGCGTTCATTTCATTGACGAGGGAAGATGAACTCGTTCAGATTTTGGATCCTCAAGTGGCTAGAGATGCAGATGTTAAGCAAATTCGCACGATTGCAGAGCTTGCAAAACGGTGTTTGAGGCTGAATGGGGCAAAGAGGCCTAGTATGAAAGAGGTATCAACAGAGTTGGAAGGATTGAGGAACGCTCAAAGATGCCTTGAAACGTTCCGAGAAGATCCTATAGAGCAAAATATTGATTTCCCCATGGAAATTGAATCTGCATCGCTTTGAATTTGATACACAACTATTTTAATTTGCTTCCCTAGTTTTTTGTAGTTCCATTCAGTACGACGAGATTTGTAAGTTAATATTTTGTTGAAATTTAGCACAGTCGTATCAAATATTTTAAATTTCTGAAGTTGCGGTCTAGTGGTATTAAACTTCTATTAGTGGAATTACAAAGACTAAAATTCGTTAACAAATTGCCTGACTAACAAACTGTGTACACCACCTTTGTACAGCTTCCCGTAAACAAACAGATTTCCACCTGCCCAGCTACCTACGATCATCAGATATAGTCTCTTCAGAAGAACCATCGCTGGCTATAATAATTACGTTGTCTTGTTTACCCGCACGACGAGAATGATCCCTTCTCTGTTTCCCCGTCCCAAGTCCTACCGATGAGTAGTTGAAAAGAGGAGCATTTACCTGCATTTCATTCCTTGGTACCAAATGTGATTCCCGACGATCAAAACCAGCAAGGGTGACATTCAACCTGTCTGAATGAGCAATTGATGAAACAGTTGAAGGCACAGTTGGGGGTGGAGAAGCAACAGCTTCTCTGAGCCAGTGGGGCAAATTTCCCTGTGGTCCAGTGCAAGTTGTGGGGACATCAGTCGATAACAACTTGCCCCTCCGAATACTTCTACTTCTATTTAGAATACTAAATTCATCATCTTCATGTGTGTCCCTTCCCATTTCAAAACGAGATGTCCTCTTTGTGTAACCAAGAGGCCTCCGGTGGTTTTCATTGCCATTGTTGCAAGTATAAGCCGAATTGAATAGTGGCCTCCTCGAGACATCACCTCCTCTACAAGCATCAACATCGCCAAGTGAAACTTGGGTCAGGTCTGCTGTATTTTCTTTCCATATTCCTCTTTTTGGACCCGAGAAGTAGTTGCATCCCAATTGGGGAACACAAATGCCACTAAAAAGTTTTGATTGTTCCTCTTCCCACTGCTCAGCTAAGTCCCTTGCCACCCTCCGTGGTGAGAAGTGCAATCTTGGATCCCTTAACATAGCATTCCAATTGTCCTGTCCATATCTTCTCACACCCATCCATAGAAAATCCAACTCTTCTTCAGACCACATGGTATTATATGGCATATATTTGTCATGAAAACCACCCCCTTCATTCAAAGCTCTTGCTTGGCTTACTACACTGTCATGCATAAGCTTGTGCCTCCAAACTGATGGTAAACGGCTTGAAGAAGATTGGAGCGCTGCATCTCGGATGAATTCTCTTGTTCTAATGATGGAGTTCAAGAAGGGAGATGTATTGAAGCAGGTATTGGCAGCACATCCTGCAAATATAGGTTTTTCGGTGGATGGACCCAAAAACATAGGAGATCCTTGTTTTGGTTGATCATGTTGGCCTCCCAACTGAAGAACTTTTCTCCGTTCTGAAGCTACAGAAGCAACTACCTCAGGATGTGTTATCACCGGGCCAAAAATGCCACTGGTTTTTTCTTCTGGAAACAGCTGAAATGATATAAAATAAAATTATTTGGCAGGCAAACTATCCCCAAATATTCAAACAAGAAGACTTACAAAACGTACCTGCAGACATTTATTTTTGGAAGTATTCTCCTCGGAAATCAGAGAACCAACTTTATCATCATCATCTTTGCAGCTGGCACCAACTTCTAAACATTCAAATCCATCTCTGTGTAATTGTGAAGCTTGAGTTTCCACTCTTCCAGTTCTCTCAGCCGACATTTGTGGAGGAGACGGTTTATGTAATACAAAGGCATGATTTCTGCTAGTAGAATCCAACGAGTCCCCCACAGCTTTTGGTGCATCGGTGTCAGGTTGCTTAGCAGGACTCAAGTTTAAGTCAAAATTGCAGTCCACAGTGCCGCATGAATCTGCTAGTAAGAATGTCTTGTCAGTAAAAAAGGAATGTGAATTAATAGTGTTATTGGTTCAATAATGCATGCCTAGAAATTTATGAAGTCTTACCAGTTGGGATAACAGACAGGTCCAAGTAAGGAAGCGATCTGCCTAAACGAGGGATTTCTGTTGCTTTAAGATCATCACTTGACAAAACTTGAGCTTCGTCTATGGAGTGCTTCAAATCTGTCTCATGATTTACTGAGCAGTTTTCAGGGGAAGTTTCGTCACACGAAGCGGCATTAGCACAAACAGAATTACTCAATTTGGTTACCAATGAGCAATTGTTTTCCACAGGCACAGATTTGCTTCGTATTTCAGACTTATCTGTATCCTTTCTTCTTTTTTTCCTTCGGCAGAAAGTAATCAATGGGGCAGTCGACTTGGTCTGCACAGCTGAATCACCACATGAGTTATCTACCTTATTTTTAGAGAGTGAATCAGTGTCTTCCAGGTTTGATACATTCAATCTTAGCGATATACCAACACATTTAGAGCCACCTTTTATTTCAAATGATGATGATGATGATAATGATTTTGGTCGGACAAAATCAGCAGTCATTTCAGTGGCATTCCCTGTCAATCCGCAAACTAACCTCCCTCCAACATTATTATCATCAACCAACGCTTCACTATTAGTATTTGAGGACGAGCCAAATTTCTGGTGACTTGACTTATTCTCCAATGATAGGTCCATAGAAGAGGATCCATACGTATCCCTTTCGGAGGGACCCTCATCGAGACTTGTCAGAAATTTATGGGAATTAATTGACAATTGTCTAGGCTCAGGTACTTTAACTTGTTTCTTATCCTCCAGTCTGCTAAAGTCTTTGGCTGAACGCTCTTCAATCAAATAAACTTGCAAGTCTTCTCTACATGGAGAAGTATCACTCGGAGCAACAAAAAGAGCATTATGGCACTCATGTCCCTCTACAAGACCTTTCCTTGATTGCCGCTTTCGCTTGTACGTTAAAATCACTTTGGTCCCTGACATTGAAGCTTCTCAAGAGAAATCTTGCAGCAATTCCAAACCTTAGGACCCCATCCAAAAACACACTTCTACAACATGAAATATCTCGTTCTTCCGCTATTCATTAACATTTACAACACAGAAAAACCTGCAAAAGTTAAGGAAGAAGATCTAGTTAACTAAAAAGCAATTTAAAACTCATATAAAACACAATACAATGACAGATGAAGGCAAAAGATAGATTCCCATTCTATTCCCGAATGGCGATCAGTCTTACAAGGACTGCAGCAGATACCAATGGTACTTGGCATTTTTAAGCGCTAATATTTGCTAGCTAAAAGCATTTAAATTTGAAAAAACGAGATTTTTGTTCCCACTTCTACTTTTCATATATTCCGTCTTTCTTTTTTCTTCATATTCATGATATTCATTGTCGTCAAACATAGGCCCTATAGTCCATGCGTCCATGTAGAATTTGACTACTCTACTGTAAATCCTGGGTTCTATATGCTAAGGAAGAGCTGCCAATTCAAAATTTATCCAAATCCAAAACCGAAACACACACACTTACGCTACCCAGCACACGAAAACCATACCTGTTTCCAAACAACAGATGCTATACCAAATTAAAACCCATAAAACATTCCAAGAACACAACTTTTACTTTAATATTCCACTTTGAATTCATGAACTTCAAGGAAAAGCTCAAAATTCAAGAACACAACTTTTACTTCAAGGAAGAGCTGGAAATTCAAAATTTATCCAAATCCAAAACCAAAACACGCACACTTCCGCTACCTAGCACACGAAAAGCATACTTGTTTCCAAACAACACATGCTATACCAAATTAAAAACATAAAACATTCCAAGAACACAACTTTTACTTTAATATTCCACTTTGAATTCATGAACTTCAAGGAAGAGCAGGAAACTCAACCAAGAACACAACTCTTACTTCAAGGAAGAGCTAGAAATTCAAAATTTACTCAAAACCAAAACCGAAACACGCGCACTTACACTACCCAGCACATGAAAACCATACCTGTTTCCAAACAACACATGCTATACCAAATTAAAACCCATAAAACATTCCAAGAACACAACTTTTACTTTAGTATTCCACTTTGAATTCATGAACTTCAAGGAAGAGCTCGAAACTCAACTAAGAACACAACTCTTACTTCAAGTAAGAGCTAGAAATTCAAAATTTACCCAAAACCAAAACCGAAACACGCACACTTACACTACCTAGCACACGAAAACCTATAAAACATTCCAAGAACACAACTTTTACTTTAGTATTCCACTTTGAATTCATGAACTTCAAGGAAGAGCTCGAAATTCAACCAAGAACACAACTTTTACTTTAACCAAAACCCAACACGAAAGCATTACCTGTTTATAAACAACACATGCTCCACCAAATCAAAACCCATAAAACATTCCAAGAACAGAACTTTTACTTAAATATTCAACTTTGAATCCATGAACTTCTCTCTAAGCTAAAAAATTGCAGAGAACTCCATGTCCTCTGGCAATTCGAGGGCGATTTACACACATTTTCTCACATGGGTTTGCTAATTAAGCACCCAAAATGTTCCATTGAGCAGCCAAGCATTTAAATTTTCTAAATTTGTTTTTGTTTTCCAGCACTAACCTCGTTTTCCACGAAGCAATTAAAAAATTACCTCATTTTTCACGAAGCAATCAAAGGAAAATTGTGCAATTTCCACAAACAAACATACACTTGAATAGAAAGCATCGGATAAAAAAGAAGAGAGATGGATCAAACCGGAGCTCGGCGAGCAAAACGACGTCGAAGCAGTGCACCCACCGCCGGTGAGACCTCTGTTTTCTGTACAAAAATTTGAGTGCTTTACTTGCTGTTCCTCAGTAGAAAGACAGAGGAGAGGGAGAGAGCATCTATCAGTGACTGTGAAGTGACAGAGTGACTCATCGAAACGTTTCTTCTTTTTTCGTCTTTTTCGGCTTCTAATTTTAAACGTCTCCCAACCACGAGAGAAGGGACACCGTGACTTTTTAATTTAATAATATAATATAATATAATATTTAATTAAATTTATTTTATATAAATTGCTCTCTTATATTAAAGAATGATTAATATCACGTTTAATACTTAATGTGAGTACAAAAAGTACAAAAAAATGTACACTATACATAGATCAACGTATGATAAATTATTCATGTGAAAGAACATCCACTTGTTAAGAACTATCGGGGCATATTACAAGCTGGTTTGAAACTGTTTTTAAATAATTGAAAATATTTTTAATACAAATGTTTTTTAAAATTAATTTTTATTAAAAATTAAAGTGGATTTTCAAAAAGCACTTTAAGTGCTTTCTGCAAAAGCACATATCTGACATTCTGTCAAAAAACACATAAAGTGCTTTTGGAACTCAAAATCAATTTCACTAAAAACGTTTTCAGTTATTTTAAAAACACTTCCAAACGAATCATATAACGGTAACATATTGTGAAAATGGTAGAATAGATATATAATATTGTATACCTAACGTCAATGGATATACCGTCCTCAATATCGTGAGATTATGCTCGTGTCATGTGACCTTCTCCTCTCTGTCTTGCACGGTTTAATATTAGTTTGCTGTAGTTTAGTCAGAGTGATGTTATCCATACACATTTTTGTCTCCCACACATCCCTTGTTAATTTATGTGCTTTGATTTTTTTTCGATTCATTCACATTCGATCCAACAGTTAAAAATAATCATCATATACATATATATATATATAACAATGTGCGCACATTAACGTTCAAACTAGACGAAAATAACCAAAAACCATGTAAGGTTGGTTCCTACTCAACCAGTAATCATCTGCCTAAGTGCACAAATTGCTTTGAATATTTGAATTTAGGCTAGCTTCTTGCCATTGAACAACGAGAGTTCAACCCCAAGAAAACGTGTCAAAGTAGAGCTCAAAACTTTCACAGAACATTGTGCGATACGAATTACAGACGATTTATACATCATACAAGTTTTCAACTTTTTTCCCCACAGAGTGCTGCACCTGGACAGCTGAAATCCGATCGTGTAAGCGGGACTCAAATGCATCAGTATGTAACTTACATGTATGGGAGGAGAGAAAAAAGGAGGCTCGATGCTATGAAGAGGTACATTTAAGTAAGATATAGAAAGAAGAAGAGGGCAAGGGAGAGGGGAGAAAGATATAGAGGTTAGATTTAACGATGTAAGGGCAATATACCCCATTGGTGCAGAAACCCTTCCCCGGTGGTGACTTCTAGGACCAGAAGAACCACCACTGCCAACATAGCTGCTCTTCCGTTCCAAGTCTCGGCACTTTTTGTCCAACCCCATTCCCAAACTGTCACAGGTGCCGGTAGCTCCCTACGCTGTGAATCATATGTCGCTAACAACTCTTCCACACTCCCAAGTGGAACTAAAGACTGCAATAAAATACCCGAACCACCATCCAAAGACAAACAAATGAAAACTGATACTATAAAACAGCAGGGACAAACAAATGAAAACTGATACTATTAAGTCAGATTCTGCCACCACCCATGCACTCAAGCATGCAGACGGCACACACGACACAACATTGTTCAGGAGAGAGTTTACCTGTCGAGCTTCAATATGTGAGACTGCCATAGCTCCAACATATGGCAAGCTCTCAATCACCGCATCTGCCAAGTCGGAAATGAAGGTGGGTTCACATCCTAGTGCGGGAACACGCCCCCAAACCTCTATACCAGATTTCAGAGCCAATTCTTTGTACTCAACATCGATTTCTTCTAGAGTTTCAATATGCTCACTGACAAAGCTGTGGATCAGGCATCAAACTTTCATGACACGGAACTAATTTCCACAATTCATACATATGTTCGAATGTGGAATGGGTTTAATGACACGGAACTAATTTCCACAATATGAGAGAGGATGCAGTTAATATACAGCTAGCAATGGGGGAAACAAAAGATGACAACAATTACCTTATTGGGACTGCCAGCAACCTTTTAACTCCCTTCTGCCCAAGCTCAATTATTGTCTCATCCGTGTAAGGTTTTAACCACTCCACAGGTCCAACTCTGCTCTGTAAGAACATTCACTAACTATCAACCAAGTCACAGAGAATATATCGTGGATGTATAAGACAGATATGGAATACAATAAATAAATCTAAACAAAAAATGATAAGTACATGATATTTGAAAAATCTATCCCTATTCATGAAAGCCCTAACGTATCCCTATTCATGTTTCCTAGGATTTATTTAGATATTATTTCCGATTTTGAATTAGTATTTTGTTTGCTTGTTTATCAAGGATCACTTTCTGATGTACTTCTTTAAGAAAAAAACTCTTAAGTATACATGCGCATAAGGGGCTACAACAACTGCTACTTCTTTTATTTACATAAATATATTGTCCAGAATTGCTTTGCACTCTTCCACCTCTCCATCACTGTGGACTCACAAGTCACAACTCAATGGCCACTGCATCTGCACTAAGCAAGTTCTAGTTTCCCTTTCTTCTCATATATTATGATGTTTTGATTTGTTCCATGACTCTTCTCTTCATTTGAACATACTTACCAGAATGTTTGGAATTTAAAAGACAAAAAGAGCTCTAGATAAAGTGAACTTTAACTATTGATAGTTCTAAACGTGAAGATAATTAAAATTAGATCAAATTAAAAGCACAAACACACCTGATAGGCAAGGGTGTACGCATTAGTTATCTTTCTCGTTTCCAACTCTTCCATTATCAAATCTATGCATTCCTCCATCTCAGCCTTGTATGGATCACCAGCCTCTTCCACATATGCAAGTGGCACCCCATGTGCGCTAAAGAATATCATTACCTGCAATGCACATTACTAAATAAGCACACTGACATTTACACCAGTATGATATGACAAGTAATTTCGTTTTGGAACTTCGGTGTCAGTAAGAGAAAAGCTACAGCAGAACAGAAAAAAATTGACTATTATACCATACATTTATACACCAAAACTGAAGAGGACATAACCGTAGTCTCCTGCAGCACTAAAAATTTACTACAGTAACACTCAACCGCTAAGAAACCATATCCAAATGTGTCACTTTCTAATGGAAGAAAGGAAAGTTACAGCGAGATAGCATGATTTTTGCGGCAGCCTCTTTCGAAAACTTATTAGCAAACATGGCATAATAAGACGATTCCCAATATCCCCCACTAAATAGATATTAAAGGAACCTTTGGTCTGCCATGAGAATTGTAAAACCCTAAGAGGTAGTTTTTCTTTCACTTAGTTCAAAATGCAGGATAAGTAACTCACTTAGAGACATGAAAATCAATGCAAAAAAGAACGATTTAACAGTACCTCCTCAGGGCTGTCAAAACGCTGAAGCTCTTTTTCAATCAAATTTGCCATTGCCGTTATGTACCCTTCACGCTGGTACCAAGATGGTATAACTGTGTGCTGCATGTTGACAAGATATTCATCCTCCCTGATGAACTTATCGGGTCAGTTTAAAGATTATAATTTGAGGCACTGATATGGGAAAACATAGTTAGAGTTAGACATCACCGGAATATACTCTCCAGGAGCCGAAGGCTTGAACCACTAGTCGATATTGAAAATTGCGGATAAAGTGGAAGGACAACAAGCTTTGTAATTCCATCTCTTTTAATCTACAACATATTTTTAAAATCAATAACCTGATCCATGAACTTTTAACCCCAATCGAAAATCTAAATCTCATAACACATTTGCATGTTACCTGTTCAATTGGACTTAACCCAAGACTTGACAACAGTGCGGAACAACCATTATTATTAAGTGGCACCATAGTTAAAGACAGAAGAGCATGTCTCAAGTAATTTGTGAAGCAAAAATTGAAGTGGGATGATTCAACAAAAACTATATATTTGTTTATTGTACAAGACAATGTAAACTCTAATAAGTACATAACTCAGATATCATTGACAGATACATCGAAAATCAAGATGAAAGCATACCAAAATACCTCTTCTATAGCTTCTTCAGTAAATGGATGCCAATAACGCATTCCCACGTACACTTTTGCCGGGACATCCTTCGCATAAAGGGCCTTCCTCAACTCTTCTGCCTGAATGAAGAAAAGGGAACCAAATGAAATTCAGATTAGACAGCATTTCCATCAAGCTCAAAGCGCTACACTTTCTACGATATGCATGCAATTTAAGTTATTTAACAGAACTTGAGGTCAATGTGAAGAGAAAGTTAGAGAGTTCATGCCTGTGCATCAGTTATTCGTCGCAGAGGAGAGCCGCCACCAATGGAGGCGTAGCCTTCTTTGCTCTTTGGCGCCCTCAGTGCGGATATAAATTGCGCCAATGGCTTCTGAAGAAACCGAAACAACCTTGGCAGTCTAATGATATCCTGCCCATTTTTCCACACACATTCAAAATCACTACCCAATACAATAAGTTCCAATTTAAATCCATACAAATTAAAGTTACTAAATTCAAATTCACACACTTTAAATTCACTACAGTCAAATTCATACACTTAAAATTTTCTAAATTCAAATTCACACACTTATAAAGTTACTAAATTCAAATTCACACACTTTAAAGTTACTAAATTGAGAAATTAAACTCAAAAAATCCCGAAAATAAAAGCCCGAGGAAGTTACCGGGTCGGCGAAGAGGTTAAACAAGAAGGGCTGGACGTCGTCGAGAGTGTCGGGCCCACCGAGGTTAAGCAGCAAGACTCCGACTTTATCATCGCCGTTGATCGGCGTCGTTGCAACATCCAAAGTTTCCGACGCCACCAACGCCTTTATCGGCGGCAGGGATTTCCGAAGAGAGCTCTTCGAGAGCAGCAGAGAGGATTGCGTCGAGGAGTATCTGGCCACGACGCAATTTCTATCTGGAGCTGCCAAGGTGTGACTGTGAGAGGCACAGAATAAACCTCCGCGCCGCTGAAGGCGGTGGTCGATGGAGGAGGAGATTGTCCACGGTAGCCTTGCTATGGATTCGGCCGCCATTGCCCCAGGCCTCGATTGAGAGTGAGAGGGCAACTTGCAGAGTGTACAGAGTAGAGAGAGGAGAACAAGAGATAGGCGTTTGGCTACGGGTGCTGAGTGCGCGGTTAATACACGTGGCGTGCTTCGAGCCACTCTCATTCTCTCTCTCTTCTGTAGGATTTGAATCCCCATTCAATCGGGTTTGAACCGGACCCGTGACGCTCCCATCACTTAATCCTATCCGGATTCGCGGTTTAAAAAAAATTTAAAAAAATCCATTTTTCCCGGTGTGGTCGGTTGTTAGGTCAGGTTTAATACGTTGTATTTGGCGCCCTCCCTTTGAGATACGTGTCCAGTAGGCAATTCCAACTCTTTTTCCTCTACGTGACACCTCTCTCCTCTTCTCTTCTTTTTTTTTACGGATTATGAAATTTCTTTAAAATTAAAAATTAGGAATTTAGTGTTCGAAATTTGCTGTGATATAAAAGTTAATCTTACGATTGAAAAAGATTAAAATACATCTGTAAGTTTTTTCGGCGCTCAAAGTGAGTGGATATTCGTGGCGTGCCACCCTTGTCTTGCCTTAAAAAAAATTAAAAAAAAAAAAAAAAAAACTCGAAGCAGAAAGAGCATTCCGGTACCTTCCCCATTTATCGCCAAACTTCGAGAGAGAATATATCTCTCGCCGCGAATCCATTATGGGGTCCTCCGCCGACGACCGCCGGAGCCATTCCGGCAGCTCCAGCGACATGTCCGTCTATTTCGAAGCCGAAGTCCCTCCCAATCCTAATGACGAATATGCCACCGCTTCCTCAGGTTCCGTCGTCGCCTTCTTAGTCTTCTTCTTCATTGGCATTGTCTTTTTCGTAACTTTGGTTTCGAATTTGTGGAAAAATGCGGATTTCGTAGGGAAGTTGGAGAGGGATGTGCAAACAGAGAGAAAATCCGGAGAATCATCATCCGCCGTCCGTACATCGTCTGGTTCGAGTCAACTCACTGCCAGCGCGAGATTGAGTCAGAACCAGGCGTTGTCTGTGACTCTCGCCAAGCTCTTCGATCAAAGAACTCCTTTTAGAAAAAAGGTACTGAATTTAAATTTTTTAAGTTTTTCAAATTTAATATTTTTAGAATTTACTACTTGAAATTTCTAGGATTGAATTAGAACTACTTTGAAATTCTGCAGCGGAAATATATAAAGCAGCTGGCAACAGTGAAAGATGACGGAACGGTGCAATTTGACGTTCCCGGAGATATTAAACCACAGTATCTGGATTTCGGAACTGGAGCTGCTCACAGTGAAGCAGCTTCTGGTGCAGAAGCTTTCGGCGAAACGGAAGCTGAAGTTCGAGATATACCTCCGTTGCAAATTGTAATGCTTATTGTCGGCACGCGAGGAGATGTGCAGCCGTTTGTTGCCATTGGAAAACGTTTGCAGGTCTTGCATTGATTTTCTTTTAGCTATTGAGAACTTATCAGTGAAATGTTTCATGATTTTTCGTGTAATTAGTTAGTTAGCAATGTTGACATCATTTGTGAGAGAATTTGTGATCTTTTGCTGGATATATGCTCGTGTTCGGGTTTCTTAATGTTCTCAGTTGAGTCCTTTGAAAATTTGACTTTTCATGGTGGAAATTTCAGAGGCGATGGGTGAAAAGAAAATATAGCTCTTCTTGCGAGGCTTACCCCTTACTTTTTGTGAATTGATGGATGTGTTTGCTTGCAGGAATATGGCCATAGGGTTAGGCTAGCGACTCATGCAAATTTCAAAGATTTTGTCCTTACTGCTGGGTTGGAGTTCTATCCTTTAGGTGGAGATCCAAAAGTTCTTGCTGGTTGTAAGTGCAGATTCTGTTTTCTTTTCTGTACCCTGCGTAATTTAATGATGAGTTTTTGGTCTGGTTATTTCATCATTTGGTAATTGCTAAAATTCTTGTTTTGCAAACTTATTTAGACATTGAGGGTGTAATTTTCATGTACCTTGTTCTCCTTGCTTGGATCATTACAAAGCAATCTTGGACGTATAAACACATATGATTCAGGATAATTTGTTTGTATGTTACTTAAAAAACACACAAACGTAAACATGCCTGTCTTTTTATGGGTTTTGTATTGATGCTATGCATTTGTTTCTTTACAGATATGGTCAAGAATAAAGGTTTCTTGCCATCAGGACCTTCGGAAATATCAATTCAGCGACAGCAGTTAAGGGAAATAATTTTTTCTTTACTTCCTGCATGCAAGGAACCTGATCCCGATTCCAAAGTTCCATTTAAAGCAGAAGCAATAATTGCCAACCCACCAGCCTATGGTTAGATTTCGTCATCTTATAATATTCTTCTGGGTTTTTAAGCATCAATCATTCTTCAAAAAATTGAATTGGCCACACGCAATTTTTGGCTTTAATAAGAGCACAAGGTGTTTATGTGTTTGTGGTTTCTGTTACCGTTGAAATAATTGAAGAACCTTCCAGCACATATTGATGTGTTTAAGGCAGTCTTCCACTGACAATGATGATGGATGCATGGGGTAATAGCCTTAACCACTTGAAAAGCTCCGAAAGTCTCCATGCCTATGTTCTTTGGAGATAACAATTACGAGAATATCTTTATATATTATCTGCATGGTTGATTTGATATCAGAAGAAGAATGAATATATGTATTGTTTGAAATCATTTAGTGGACTCCTAACTTTGCCAACACTTGTCCAGGGCACTCTCATGTCGCTGAGGCACTAAAAGTACCGCTTCATATATTCTTTACAATGCCATGGACGTAAGTGTTGTCTCTGTGTTAGATCAAATGCTGATATATTTTGCTCAATGATTATCTTCTTGGATTTCGGTTGCATCGTCCATTGTTCATTTTGGTGTGACACATTTCTCATCCCCACACAGTTGATTATTCAATATATGGACTGTTCATGCATATGTACTTTAAACGTACTGATAAAAGACAGAAAAACAGCAAATCATGAAATATTCTGTGTTGTTTGATTTATCGCTTGATAACTATTTACCTTTTCTCAGGCCTACGAATGAATTCCCCCATCCTCTATCCCGTGTCACGCAACCGATTGGATATAGAGTGAGTCTCATATGATTTCCTTTTCTACCTTACTGATACTTTTGTTTGCCAGGCCTATATTATGTAATTAAACAGATTTTTCTTTTCTTTCCAGCTATCATATCAAATAGTCGATGCATTAATTTGGCTAGGAATTCGAGACATGATAAATGAGTTTAGGAAGAAAATGCTGAAGCTGAGACCTATCACATATTTAAGTGGAAACTATAGTTCTCAACCTGACGTGCCCCATGGGTATATATGGAGTCCTCATCTTGTTCCCAAACCTAAAGGTCGTATATTTAAATCTTTTTCCTTCAGATGAAAACTTTGCATGTATTGACTTGATATGAAGTCACAGATTCTTCCATGTTAAATGAACTGATATTGAATGTCGTAATGGAAAATTAATTGGTTAGAATTTCTTGCTGAAGATATGATAGAGATACATGGTCATTTCAAAATACTCATAGTGGTTGCGAACTAGATAAGCTTTGTCATGATACATGGGCTTCTTGTTCCAGAAATAATGTGCTAATATTATTACAGAAGCCTCCTGGAATTTGATTTGATAGGGTAGAAATATACTAGCTTGACCAAATGAGAACACAGTGTGCTGATTATTTGCTAATATGCTTTGGTTTTCACTTGTCTGGCAGATTGGGGACCGAATATTGATGTTGTTGGGTTTTGTTTTCTTGACCTTGCTTCAAATTATGAACCCCCAGAGCCACTTGCGAAGTGGCTTGAAGCTGGTGACGAGCCTGTCTATATTGGATTTGGTAGCCTGGTGAGTTTTTTCTTTGCAGCTTTTTCTATTCATGTTGTTTCCTCCATACACTCAAAAACCTACTTGTTTATTTCCAACGAAACCGTAATAGCCAAAACCACACATCACCACCGACTGATCGCCATCATGTCGGTCCCCCCCCCCCAACCAATAGGCTGTGGGGGTTTTATTCATGACAAATTGTCCACTTTGCTCAGTTGTTCAATATCTGATATGAATGAGACATTTCTAATGCAGAGGATACCCGTGAATTGTATAGTTAAGGTCAATTGATTGAACATTTATTAAATTGTCTTGCTACATGCTAATGTTTTCCCTTTGTTGCGGTATTGTAACAGCCTCTTCAAGAACCGGAGAAAATGACCGATATTATTCTTCAAGCTCTGGAAATAACTGGACAGAGAGGCATTATCAACAGAGGCTGGGGTGGCCTTGGTAATTGTAAGTCTTGATTCTTTAATAAAACAAGATAAATCTATACATATAATATTATATCTATGGTTTTCACAAGCACATTGTTGCTTCTTTACATCTGAAAACCATTGTATATTTGTCTTTCCAGCGGTAGAACCTAGTGATTCTGTGTACTTGGTGGACAATTGCCCCCATGATTGGCTATTCAAACGATGCTCTGCTGTGGTAAATTCTAATTTGCTTTTAAACTCTTTTTGATTGTTTGAGACTTCACTGCACGGTGTGCACGACGTCATTCTCTCACAGTTGTGCCGAAATGGTATCTCCCTTGCAGTCTGTTGTCATGCATAAGCTGGACGCACTTTTTTGTCGTTGGTTTTCCTCCTTGGTTTAGCTTTTGCTTGTACTTTGTTTGCTTTCCGAATGAACTTGGTTTCGATTGGATATGGAAATTCGTTTTAGGTACATCATGGCGGTGCTGGAACAACTGCTGCTGGTCTGAAAGCTGCGGTAACTGATAATACTATTCTTAGGAAATCTTATATTTGTGAATGATTTAGTGGCTTATATATGGGTGATACTCTTGTGTTCTTTTTAGTGTCCGACTACAATTATACCATTCTTCGGGGACCAGCCGTTTTGGGGTGAGAGGGTGCATGCCAGAGGTGTCGGTCCTGCACCCATCCCGGTTGAGGAATTCTCGCTTGACAAGTTGGTTGATGCCATACGCTTTATGTTAGATCCAAAGGTACTTACCTTTTTCTTTTCTAACTTCAAGTGATTCACATATGTCTGGTGCTTTGAATTGTCATTTTTTCGTGTAAAATTCTCACACCCGCACACGCAGTAGTTTAACAAGTACGTAACTTCTCCATTGAAAGGTTAAAGAGTGCGCCATAGAAATTGCGAAGGCCATGGATAACGAAGACGGGGTCAGGGGAGCGGTGAAGGCCTTTCATAGGCACTTTCCTTGCAATAGATCCGATGATGGCGAACCCGATCAGTCATTGCCAGCTAGAAAAGGGCTATTATCCATCAGGAGATGTTTTGGCTAATTCCCACACATGATTCTCGACAGCGACGATTCCATGTATGTTTAGGCTGATCACTAATCCAGTACTAATCAGACCATGTCAAGTTCCGCTATCCTGTAATTGGTAAGCGTAGGTTTCTTTAACGTTACACCACCTCCATCGCCTCACCTTCTCCGTCGAAAGCATGTTAGTATCTTTTCGCTTGCAATAGTAGAATACTTGTTCCTAGTTTCCTGGTTGATAGGATTTTCCTTTTGTCGGCTTGGCTGCTACTGGCTCTCTCTGCATTGTATTGCTTCTTCAGGTTGTGGGTTGGTTTTTGGCTGAGTTCTAATTGCTTTCTGGCATAAAATTTTGGGAATTTTAACGAAAAGTCCACGGTACTGTTTACTTTAACAAAAAACCACATTTTTACATTAAAAAGTCAAATCTGATACTATTCACTTTACCTCTTATTTTGTCATTATCGTTAAAACTCAAAGTTTTCAAGCTTTTGACATTAGTTTTCCTTAAAATTTTTGTGTTCGAGATCCTCGGGTGGGTTCGGTTGCTACTAAGCAGGTTCTGGCTGCTGGCTCTCGCTTGAAGTTTAACTTAGCATTTGCTAAAATTGAGCAGCTTCAGATAGAGTAGGATCAGGTGACATTTGATACGTTCATCAGTATGTTCCGTCAAGTTAGTTAACTACTGGAGTAAGTCCCTCCCGTTCGTTGAGAATTCCGAGCAAATGATCCCCATTCATACGAGAAACAAAGTAGATTGACAGATTTACAGAGCGCGATGACTCGTCGGGGGGACTCTACCAACAATGCTGATTAAGAACTATATTGATGAGTTAAATATGCTTCAAATGAACTATACAAACACATTTTCTTCTAAGTTTTGCAACCCTTGTCTGTGGCAGGACCGCGGGTATGCACTTGCATCTTATTAACTAGCGCCGCCCTCTCAATTTATAGCATTATCTACAGACCTCACATCGTCGAGCATAAGATTTAACCGAAGCACATCAAACACATCGGAACGTAAAATAATCAAGGATGAGCAGAAGAAACCTCACCTTTCTGACCAACTACAGAATCCCCTTTTGGGACACCGACGGGCGTATCCACTTCAAATGAAGGCATCTCCAATGTGGGAACGATCGGAGGTTTTATCCTCCTAGTGACTGTCATCTTCAACCCTTCCGTCGTGTGAATGGTGGCTCCCGTTGTCATCTTGACCTGCTCGGAGAACCATTCGTTAGATAGAATCATAAAACTTCTTGTGGTTCTTCACAACACCACTAACAACTACCGTGTTTAAGAATCACGCTTCGAAAAGCTCCGGTTAGGCTATAAATAATACACGCACGAAACAACATAGGGATACTTACCTCGGGAGCGCCTAGTGCCATTTGAAAGTTAAATCTTCGAACAAGCATCGAAAGAGCTACAACAGTCTGTCAATCAGCAACGTTAAAGTTTGTAAACGGTCGTCGTTAGAGCATGAAAAAGTAAGTGTTTCTCATTCACCAAGTTCAAATATTTACATTACCTCGAATGTGGCAAACATGTCACCTACGCATTTCCGTGGTCCTCCACCAAAGGGCAAGTAACTGAAACAATAACTACCAGAGTCATTCATCTGTAAAAAGACGTAGATACTTTACATGAAACCTCAAAAGAAAATCTAACCCTCAATCCCATCTCAACGAAGATAGCACAAAATAACTTCAAGCAATGATAACAACAAAGTCTTATCCCACTAAGGGCTGGTTTGGTATTGCTGTGCTTTGAAAAAAAGTTGCTGTGAGAATAAGCAGCTGTGCTGTGAGAATAAGCGGCTGTGAAATAAATCAGCAGAGTGTTTGGTAAACTTTTTTGTAAAAGTGCTTTTGGAAAGAAAAAAAAGCAGTCTAATAGTGGGTCTTTTCATTAAAGAAGCATTGTAGCTCCGTGTGCTTTGAAAAAAAACCAGTTTTCCAAAGCTGCAAATAGCAGCTTCAGCTTTTTCCTTTGATTTCAGCTTATTCTCACAGTAGCTTCCAAAATAAGCCTTTTTTTTTCAGTTTACCAAACACCTAAAACCCTCACAGCTTTTTTTCATGGGTGCTTTTTTTTTAAGCACCTCACTCCCAAACTAGGTCTAAGTAGGGTCAATTGTATGAATCCGAGAACACCACTATGGTCGGGTGTTATGCCAAGTCCTCCGTTAGCTCCAAAACAGAATAACTTCATACGTAACTTAAGAAACTTAACATTTGCAGTAGTAGCCCATTTTATAATTTTAGGTCACATTTAAAACTGAGCGCAATGACATTCTAGTCATACAACTGACCCCACTTAGTGGGATGTTGTATGTTTCACATTTAAAAGTGTAATGATACCAGACATTATCTTGTGACATGAATCCGATTCATGCAAGAGGCAGAGAGAAAAATTACCGAAAATTTTGGTTCGTCTCATTTGGATTGGGTCCATCTAATGGCCATCTTTCAGGGTAAAACTTATCTGCATCATCCCATTGTTTTGGACTGCGATGCAGATTCCAAATACAAATGAAAATATCCTCATTCCTGTAAATGAAAATATAATTAAGGAATTAGTTTTTGCATAGTAATATTCAATGTATGTGTTTTTCTAAAAGCATGCTTCTCTTTCTTCAGCAAAAAATAAGAAGCATGCTTCTCCAATAGTATCAAATAATCTATACATCAAACCCAAAAAAACCGTGAATTCTAGGTACGATAATTTCATACTATCAAGAAAGAAAATTTTCTTTTGAAAAATAATATGCTCGTTTAAGAAAGAAAAGGCTAGAGTTCTTGTAAAAAAAAAAAAAATATATATATATATATATATATATATATATCAATAGATCCCAGGTATGACCTTTTAATAGGGAAGTCTCCAAGCTTGTCATCCTCAAGAGAACGACGAATTAGCACGGGTGGTTGTGGGTAAAGCCTCAAGGACTACACAGGAAGAAGGAAGGTCAAACCAAAAACAAACAATCATATTGAAAATTAATTAGAAGGTTAACCTTCTAATCATTCTGAGAAAAGATCATGTGCTTACTTCGTTAATCACTCGAGTTGCATACTTGAGTTTCTTCATGTCTTCAATGGTTGGAAATCTGTCGCCTAGAACGGAATCAACCTAAGAACATGAAGTGTTATAATTAAAAAGAAACAGTATGATATAGGCTAAAGTATTCATGACTCCTATCGATCTTTTCGTAAAAATATGGATGCATTAATAATAATATTAAGACATTAACATACCTCCTCTTGGAGCTTGGCCATGACCCTAGGTTCCTGCAGCCAGTAATTTAGCAAGCACCCGAGATTTACAAGTTGTTATATTTATGCACTTCAAGTAAAAAATTCGTATTACGATGTTCTAAAGAATATAAAATTGAGAAATTAGTTCCATTACCAAGCATCAAATTTGCTACCTTGGAAAGAAGATAAAACGTCCATGTTAAGACTGCAGCTGATGTTTCATGTCCAGCTATTAGCATTGTCATCAAGTCATCACGGAGTTGCTTGCTAGAAACCTACAAACAGGGGAGCAAAAAGTTCAACCATATGAGCTAGTGACGAGCATGTCTGATAGTTTGTGGTTACATACATCATCGCCAGATGCCAAAAGGAAATGGAGAATACTAGGATCTTGTTCATTCATGTACTCCTCATGAAACTGTAGCTCTTCTTCGTCTACCATTCTCTGCAGATGACAGATGAAAAATAATAAATAAAGCAATAATGCACCAGATTAGCAGCCTTGCCCAGCCATGTATGATCTTGAAGGAAAATACATACGCGTGAGTGTGATCAGAAACATGTTTTGCCAAACAATTGAGATGGCTTTACCTTGCAAATTGCTATCAAATCATCCAGTGCAGTATTAATTAATTTGAGGGCTGTTGAGACTTTTCTTTGTCGTGGTGAAATGTCTTTCCATATTGGGATCTCCCATACTGGTATTGGTGAAACACTACGATCTTCTGATTCTCTCAGGACAGTGTACACAGCCTGCTCTAGCCAAAATAGATTGACACCAATAAATGATCATGAGAATCATTGAAGATAAGTGGAAGCTAAACAGGAAAGAACCTTGTATAACTGGAACTAAGACAAAAGGAATGGAAAGGAGTACCTCAACGATCCCAGTGTCATTTGTTAATGAATCAAAATCATAATTAAAAAGTGCCTTGCCAATGATATCCAGTGTCAAACGGGAGAAAAGTGACTCCATCTCTACATCTTCCCCATCAGATGCAGCAGCATCTAGCTTTTGGCAAAGCCTGTCTGTAGCTTCTCCGAAGAGATTAATCATAGCTGTTACATACTACAGTTACAAAATATGAAAATAGATATCAACAATAAAAATTGATCAATTAAACGAAAGTTACAAATAGTTCCTATGGCATGTGTCAAGGTTTACATTTACAGTGAGGTAGCTTCAAATTGCATGAGAAAATGAACAAGCTCATAAGATTCTTATGTGCAGTTTTCTTAATAATCAAGTGTGTTTGTTATAAAGGAAGAGCAATTTTTTTAATATATGAACAAAATCAGTATGCTCTTCAAACTTTTGAAGATTGGTTACCGTATAAAATATTTTAATCTTAGAAACTGCAAGGAACAATTTGGAGGAGTTGCCATTCTAGAGAAAAACTGAATGCCTGTTCTAGAATGACTAGTCCTCATAATTGCTCCTTCTGATGCACAGAACTGTGGCATCAGAATTTCAAGGTGCACAACACCTTCTCATGCAAGTAACAATTGAATTTCTCGGAATCATTCTAATTCCGGTTTCCATATCAGAGATCTTGGTCATGTTTAATATCCAAATTTTCCCCTGTACTACAAATATAGATATGCAATTTTAAAAGAGGTTTTGTCCTGGGGATGCCTTGGCCGATGGTTTTGCTATTGGAAACATTGAATTAATGAAAACAGAGACATTTTTCCACAAGATTGAAAAGGTGCAACTGAGATAGAACGGATAGGAACGAACTACCTTCTGATGCAATGCAGGAACTATAGCACGTCGCCGTCTGCGCCATATTTCACCGTCTGCTGGAATGAGACCAGTCCCCATGACAAATTCTAGAATTTCAGCCAGGATTCCCTGTGCACAAAGTATCTATTAATTGAGAGAGAGAGAGAGAGAGAGAGAGAGAGGACAGGAAAAGAAATTAGAGAGAGAGAGGACAGGAAAAGAAATTAACAAATTGATTAACCTTTGAATAAGCCTTTGAATTCTCCCTTAATATATGTTTGGCAATCGCCGGATCAGAAACTATCAAAAAGGACTGCAGCAAGAATCAACAAGTAATCCACTGAGAATAGCAACTTTTTTCATCGGAACGATGTATTAAGTTTGAGGTCTAAATTAGAAATAAAAACCTTTGGTCCAAATTTCAGCCTGTAAATTCCACCATATGTGAGGTAAAGCTCAAATAGTGGGATGAAAAAGGCCTCACTTCGAATGGCACTGATCGCTCCTTTTGCCTCTGGAATTTTTGGATAGTCTTCAGGTGCATCAGCCCAGCTGAACAAGAAATCTAGTATCCCCGTAGGAACACCAACCTTTGACAAACCGCTCTTCAATTGAGATGGAAAACTAATTACGACATTCAAGAGACTCAGAGTTACGAATGCATAAACACAAATGTGGATGTATAATAACACAAAAGTAAAGCTTCCCCAGATAATATTCTACTTCCACAAATCCAACAAAAGAAAGTAATAGACTTTCTTCAGACAACTAAGAACACCAAAAAAAGTTTTCGACTTTTCACCACCAAATACATAACATCTAAGTAAAATTTAACCTATACATCTTGCTTTTGCTATAATTTAGTATAATCAAAACTCATTAAACAAACTACTAAGCAAATTTGATCGAAAGCAGCTGAAACTTCCAAAACAGATCAAAACTAAACGCAGAATTTCAATCACTACTAATCATTTACCCAGATTTCTCCACAGTGAATTCTCCTGAGGCAATCCCAGCAGAAAGCTCGGCGCGCCGCTTCTCTTCCAGCAACCGCTCCACGCTCTTCACACCGATGTCGACAGAATCAGGCTCTCTGCCATTAGAAGAGGAGCATGTAATCGTAGACAACCCAAACCTTCCTGCAAAACCCACCAAACTTATCAGCAAAAAAAGGTACGAATTAAGCAAAAGCTCAAAGATCGGAACTTTCAGGAGAAATGGACCTCTCTGTTTGATGGGTCGGAGCCTGTTGGAGTGGAGCTTGGCCTGGAAGGTTTTGGCGGGGACGAACTGCAGCAGAGGAATAGTGGCGGCAGTGGCCATTGGCGGTGTCCCTTCAGCCGTCGGGATTGGCGGTTGAGGAAGAGAGGAAGGGAGGAGGAAGAAGAAGAAGATGATAATCCAGAGGCCAAACGTGGCCGTCTTCAAGCGCAACAAGAAGTTGGCAATAGAGTATCTTTTGGCTGGGTTCGTAGTTAGATACCCGCCCATTAAAATCCAATTGCGTCGAGATTCGGTATCTTCTCACCCACCCGACCCAAAACGCAGAGAAATTTTTAATTGTGATAGAAACACGGATGGTACACCACGTGTTTTTATGTAAGTGGTGGAAAATTTTAATTTTTAAGTTATTAACTTTTTAACACATATAATCCACCATTTATATAGAAACATGTGATGCACCACCTCGTATGACGGTCACATTGAAAAATCTCTCCAAAACGCATGCATGACACCTTTACAATTCGGTTTATGTCCTAATCTCAAATATTCTTGTCATAAAGACCCTAATCTGTTGTCTTGTCTTGAAACAAACAAAAATTAAATAATTTATTGCAAAAGTGACCGTAGCTAAAATGGCTAAAGCGGATGTGTACTAGTATTCAATATTGTATA
Organism: Malus sylvestris; assembly: GCF_916048215.2. Lineage (NCBI taxonomy): Eukaryota > Viridiplantae > Streptophyta > Magnoliopsida > Rosales > Rosaceae > Malus > Malus sylvestris. The sequence continues at coordinate 30,503,800 of NC_062263.1, forward strand.
CAGACAAGTATAACTCACTTGTTGATCATCAATTACGCAACGCATTCAACATTGCAACAAAATCACCATCCATACGTACGTTCTGAATTATAGATGCAAGATGACTATTTGTTATGGGAATTAAGATTATCAAAACGGAAACATGCAATCAAATATTCACACCAATAAACAAAATAATTAACCAAAACTCAACTTAATATGTCTATAAAGAAAATAACCGAACAATTAATCATCCGAAAATACCAATAAAAACCATGCAGTGCAAATATAGTTTCCAGAACACCAATGTATATGATATTGGGTCTCACATCCCTTTCCGGGGTTCTTCATTTTATTACTACTAAATAAAAATCAGACGACAACTTTTCTGCAACAGCGGCTCCAGCCAAAATATAGTGATTAAACTCTTATTGTTTTGTCCCGCATTGCTCTAATGGCTTATCATTCTCCCCCTGCAATGCAACCACAAAAAATAAAGCTGAATATATTAATATATTTGTTATTAGCTATTTTCGAACTTAATTAATTGGTACGTATAAACCCTGATTACTGTAGAACTTAATGAGAATACCCACCATTTTCACGCCTCTGCTGAGCAAGAAACATTCGCAGATGCGGATCAATGGGTAACCCCATGGCTTCGTACTTCGGATCATACAGGGAGTTCATGATCGCCCTGCAGGAAATTATACATAATTAATTTGAGAAGATTACTGCTGAATATAGAAAGTACACATGACAGTGAAAATAACATGCATATGAAATTAATTTAACCAATGAATTTGATAATAAAAGATGATTAATAATTAATTACCTAGGGGGAGGAGCTGGAGCACTGTTGCTATAGTTCGGAACTGGAAAATTCATGCTCCCTTGCCAGTTGTTCATTGGAATCTACGTATATGTGATGGAGAATATATATCATATCACTGATAAAATGAAATAAAACGAAAAACCACTAAATTAGATTAATTAGACTATACGTACCGTTGCAGCAGGCCTCTGAAACTCTCCCGCTAGCTGGTCGTACGCATTCACGCTCGTAAAGCTCGAAGGCTTCCCTTGCTGAAAAAGGATTCGGAACCATATATATCGATCTAAGACGGTGGTGGAAAGTAATGTGTATGTCTGCTAGGTCTAAATATTGCTACATGTATTTATATGGAGGAGGCAGAGCTACTCTCTATAGGTGAATGTGATGATATTTTGAATATTCTTCTATGGTTTTTTAAGTGTTACTGGTGTGTAAGGTACTTAAAGCACGTTCCTGTGAGGACCAATTAAACGTAATCAAGAACAAGCACATTTACTTCATAAATGTGATATATATGTTCTGTGATTGTCAGTGTCAAAGGAAACAAAATTATGTAGAGAGATACTATAAAGTTTAGGAAGAAATAATGCTTACTTGAATGACGATGTTCTGGTATCCGGCCGATGGAAGGCTGCCATTGGATGCTGCAGTAGACTGATTTGCCATCAGCCCATGAAATTGGATTTCTGGGGACCTATATATGATGCAACAACATTACTTTTTTTTTTTTTTTCCAAAGCAAGTACAATACTGAGTTAGTGAATACTAATTTCCATTTAATCCATATTTGGAAAGCTAATATTTTGACTGGAGAATTTTGAAATTTCGGAATTTAATTTGGCTAATATTATGTCTATTTTAATTGAAATATGACTCGATACAAAGGTAATATTTTTCAACTTTTTTTAATTTAAAAGAGAAGGTCCAATGTATCGAGTCACATATTCTCTATTTTCCAATATAAATATAAGGGATTAATAATATTGTGTATAACATTCCGTTTTCTTATATATAACTAATATGAGTTATATAACATTTCGCTCACTCTCTTTCAGAAAAAGAAAAGACTACCAATTACCAAATAACTCAGCATAAAAAATAAAAAAAATACCAACAGCTAGGTTGATTAATCGGGAATTAACTATAAACAATAATTAAAATTTGAAAATCAATAGGAGAAAATTATTTAACTATAAGACAATAATTAACTAGAAGATTCAATTCAAATATGTATAATTTACACACACACACACACAGAGATATATTATAAGAATTAAACTCATGGACACTTTTGATACGTGATTAATTAATTATACCCAGAAAGAGTTGCAGGCTGATGCAGCTGCATGGGTTGCTGGGAACTCAAGGAAGCAATTGCCTGCGTCCTCATGTAGGGGGATCCACCATTTCCATTATCCAACTGTGCCTGCATATATAGACAAGAACCAACATAATAGAAAATATGAAATTAATTTATGTAAGATATGAAGACCATTTTTATCATCGAATTTCACAAATAAAAATAATATCAATTAATTCCTCACCACTGGGATGTTGTTGGTGGCATTTGTGTAACCACTTGCAATGCCAGTTTCGAAGCTCCTCAGTGGAACTTGATCATCAATGGGAAAAAACATACGATTGCTTCGGCTGTCTTCAGATGCCATGTTTTGTTGAAAACTAAATAAAGAAGTAAGAAACGCAGCTAGGGTTAATGTGATTCATTTGGAACCAATTATCTTAATTATAAATTATATTGAATTGGTAGTATTCATAGTATAGTGATTGGTGAATAACTGATAGCTAATATGGCACCGAAAATGGTTGTCAATATTAATTATATAATATTGTCCAAAAAAATATAATATAAAATGCTGAGGTAGTTAGCTTACACACACACACATATAGGCATTTGTTGAAAGTGTTGGTGAAAAGACTGCTGGATGCCGCTTGGCAGAGAAACACTTGACTGCTGATTAATTCCAAGGATATGGCCCATGAGAATTTGCTCAGAGTTGACTGTGTACTTCATGGAGTCTTTGGCTGCAGGTGCATAATCCACCTAAACAATAATAATAACTGTGGTAATTTCTCATTGAGTAAAAGGAATAACATGTATGCATATGGAAGTTGTTGTGTATTGGGCATTTCAAAATATGTCATGCACTTCAAATTTACAAAAATATTAGGGAAAACTTGTGTTGAGAAGAGTGAGGATAGCATTTCAAAAATATATCATTCTAAAATTCCTTTGAATTTATTTGTAGAAATAACTATATAATATTAGACTGAACATGAAATACATATAAATATATAAAGTAGTACACGAGAGAGATAATACCGCAGATGAAGAGAAAGGTGACCATGGCCCTGCTAATGCAGAATCAGTGGAGAGTGAAGGGATCTCGTAGAACCCTGGAGTAACCGGACTGCTGCCAGCGCCAACACCTATCTCAAATGCCTCTTGGGGTTGGGGCTCTTCCACCACCGGCCTATTTGTGTATTGTAAGATGTCAATTTAAATCTATGATTAGTCCCAAAATTAGAGAACGAATTAATCTATATAGTAAAACGATATGTATAAATATTACTGTTGATCATGAGGCTGAAGCAGCATTGCTGCAGAATCCTGCTCATCATCATCGAATCCACCACCGCCAATTAAATTCTCTTGGTTCTCAGAAATAATTGGTTTCTCATTTGCCTGTTCATCTTCTTTCATCATCTCTATTTGCTCAGCTAGATCGTCCACTTGTTCATTGTTCAGAACAACTTGCTCATTTTCCACAACGTGAACTTTCTCATCAACTGCAACTTTCACTTGTTCCTTAAAATCAGGATCAGCCACAGTTACATCCATTACATGCTGGTCAGCAGTTTCTATTTGCTCCCGCTGCAGGATTTAATTATAAGAAAATTTGATCAACTTGTTTAATTCTTTACAATTGATCAGCTTATTTTTATATAATAATTAATTAGCTATATGCGTCTACTTTAGTACCATCTGTATGCTCTTACTGAAAAATGATTAAAAGTAAACATTTTAAAAAATAATAAGCAAAATCATAATACGATCTCATTGAACAACACTCAAACTGATGCTTGACGTTGCCATGTATGCTCTTGTTTTTGTATTTAATGAGTTATAATTAATTTTTATTACATTAAAATAATAATTAATTGTTAAATTCTTAAGATTTGTATATATATAATGGGAGGCAAGCATGCATATTACAAATCCATTTATATTGAAGCTAGAATTCACGCATTACCCCTTTTTCGGTTGTAGGTTTTGAAGTGACTCCAAGGATGTTGTTGCAGGAGTTGCTCTGATTGGTTGACATAGCTAGTAAAGTATATATAGAGACCCTGAAGGAAAAAAAAATACAAAAAATGTCAATCAAATTTTACGTACAAAATAAAAGTATGACAAAAAAAGTTCAAAATAAAATGAACGATTATACCAAAAAAAAATAGTTATCACAAAGAACTAAGTGAAAATGTAATGTGATTACATAAACAATATACAATATGCTAAAGAAAATAATAAATCTTTTCTCAAAAAATAAATAAATAAACAAGGAAAATGCAAACAAAACTCGTGGACCCTTTTTTTCCATATGATACACCATATTATTCAAAGCATTGTCGTCAGCAACCATAAAATTATATATTCAGAATATCTCGGCCGACAACCCTAAACTACATTTTGCATTTGAAGAGCATCCCTGGCGAAAACCTTAAGCTATTTTTTGTACATTCTGTAAGATCCCACATCGCACAGGGGAGTGATCATTAAATGTATATTCTCATCCCTACCTAGCACGAGGCCTTTTGGGAGTTTATTGTCTTCGGGTTCCATCGGAACTCCGAAGTTAAGCGAGTAGCGCGCGAGAGCACTCCCATGATGGGTGATCCACTAGGAAGTTCTCGTGTGAGTTCCCAGAAACAAAACCATGAAGGCGTAGTCAGGGCCCAAAACGGACAATATCTTGCTACGGTGGTGAAGCGGGCACGGGAAGTGATCCGCCCCGGGCCGGGATGTGACAAATGGTATCAGAGCCAATCCCTAGCAGAAGTTTGTCGACGAGGACGTCGGGCCCCTAGGGGGTGGATTGTAACATCCTACATCGCCCAGGGGAATGATCCTTAAATGTATTTTCTCATCCCTACCTAGCACAAGGCCTTTTGGGAGTTCACTGGCTTCGGGTTCCATCGGAACTCTGAAGTTAAGCGAGTAGCGCGCGAAAGCACTCCCATGATGGGTGACCCACTAGGAAGTTCTTGTGTGAGTTCCCAGAAACAAAACCGTGAGGGCGTAGTCGGGGCCCAAAGCGGACAATATCTTACTACGGTGGTGGAGCGAACCTGGAAAGTGATCCGTCCCAAACCGGGATGTGACACATTTGAAATTCCGAATGGTAACACACTAAGGTGCCTTTAGCTTGTCCACAGCATACAGCCGACAATTCTAAACTACATTTTGCATGTCTAGAGCATCTCGGCCGGCAATCCTAAACTACTTTATGCATATTCGCCTACTCTTTATTTTGGATAACCTTTGCATAAACTTGAATTTGAAATGTTAAAAACTAAAAAAGTTACAAATTAAACTAGTACTTGCAAGATGAAATACTACTAGAAAACAAAACATACAAAGGACTGAATATTGGCGGAGGAGGCGTTGCGGCATTGATTCTTAAACCCGATAAAATATTTATGTCGATATATATACAGGCCGGTCGAAATACTAACTTTGGAATTTTTAGTAAAGAAATACTAAAGGGAAAGAAGATGAAATAAAAAAACTAAATAAGGAAATCCCACGTTGGCGTTAATATTATTATTTACCATGATCTACATTACAAATTTACAATGGTTAGTGAATCCAGAAGACAATTGCGATTCTTGTTAAGTTTCACAACATAAGTAGTATAATATTTAGAATTAGGAGGGAAACCCCGAAAAGGGAATAACTTAAATGCTGTAACTATTTGCATGCATATTATAGATAAAATAAATTTAAAATTTTTATATGATAATTTTAAATTTGAAAAATTAATAAGGTAGACAATTAGAATAAAACATAGAAAGTAAATATTTAAAAAGCTGCCATAATTGCATAAATATATTGACATATCCATTTTTTAACAGCTAGTACGTATGGCAATCAAATTAAAATTCCTTACGGAAAATTGTTAATATAAGAAGAAATAAGAATATGTGCATTTAACAAATTAATGGAATATCTAGATATAGTAAGACCACATGATTATTTATCGAAGACCACATGAACAGAGATGCGAGTACAAGAGACTTATCCTAATCTATTTGTCAGTTCCTCATTTTGTATATAAGGGTGCGTTTGGTACGTGGGATGGGACGGAACAGAATGGGACGGAATCGTTCCATCCCACGTTTGGTGCGCTAAAATTATGTGGAACGCGTGTCCCACGGAACGAAAATGGGTTAGATTTTGGTTCCCCCTTCCCCCCTGGAACGGGTTTTTCCATCTCGTGGGACACAAAATTATATTTTTTTGGACAACAATACCCCTCTTATTTTTCATTAATTACATTGTCTACCTCCTTTTCTCTCCCGTAACCTCCCTCTCTTCTACCCTTGTCTCTCCCGTAGCCCTCCTCTTCCTCCACCACAAACCCAGTAACCCAACTGCTAACCCAATCCCAGCAAACCCATCCAACAACGACGACGTCACCATAGCAAACCTTCTTCTTCTTCGATGCCGTTTGGCGTCACGAACATGACCCGCATCTCGTCATCTCCGTCCGTGTAAGCGAGGTGGATCTGATCCGGAACACGACCCGATTCGAAGCTAAGCTCGTCATCTGAGGTGGCGAGCAGGTGGGTGGTGCCGGGGAGGGGGTTGTGGTCCTGGTCGAGGTGGTTAGGGTCGACCTCGGACTCGTTCCAGCCGAAAATCCGGAAGGAGTAGTTGAATCGGAGATTGACCAAAGGGAGGGAAATGGAGCCCGACCCAGATTTCCATGTGGGGACGGAGGAGAGGAACTTGCATCCTATAAAGTTGTCGTGGTGGGAGGAAGGGGGCGAGTAGATGCTGAGCCAGTCGAGTCAGGAGGGCGAGTCGATGCCGGACCATTGGATTAGGACGGAGTCGCCTGATTTGGAGAGGAAAGTTGGGGAGAGAGAGTGAAACAGTTTAGTGGTTCGGAGGGAAGAAGGTGGATGCTGCACGAAGGATGATGACGACGCTGCAGAAATTGATTGAAATGAATTTTGAAATTTTTCTGTGTTTGATTTGAAGAGAAAGAAATTGTTTGGGGGTCTAATTCGTCATTTTTTTTCTTCTTGTAATTGTTTGGGGGTCTGATTGGTTGCCGAGAAAACGAAGGAAAACGACAAAGCTACAGAAATTGTACAAACAAGGCTAAGTTAGTCATTTAACACGAAATCCGAACCATTCCGTCCTATGCATACCAAACATAACACGAACCTCCATTTCGTTCTGTTCCGTCCCGTCCCGTCCTGTCCCGTCCTGTTCTGTTCCGTCCCGTCTGCGTACCAAGCGGTACCTAATTGAACATAAGCAGGTGGCGTTAGGAGAAAGAATTCTATTTTTCACAAAAAAAAAAAAATATATATATATATATATGTGTGGGGTTCACTCCTAATTCTTTTACAACCATTCGTGCTGTGTCTATTCTTTTCCTTTATAGATTGTGAGAAATGTGTGAAAGATTGTGAGAACGTGTGAAAGACAAAGTCTAGTGATAGGTCAAAATTCATACAGGCTTCCCTGGGATTGGCTTTGGTTTTTTGTGCAGCTTGGGTGGAAGACAAAGAAGACCCCTTGAGGAGGGTCTAAGCCATTAATGAGATATCACTCTGAAAGAGTTAGAATTTTAATTTTGTGTCAGGACCTACTGGTCAAGAGACTGTCTCAAGTAAATAGTTTTTATGGGCCGTAGGCCTCTTAAAAGGTAACAAATGCATGTAAAGGTTTTCCTTGGGTCATTCGGAGATTGGCTCTCGAGTGCAAAAGTAGAAAGAAGCTCGACTGCAAGACCTACCCCTCATGGTTACTCCTTTTGATACCATATAATTTTATAGTGTAACCAACTTTTTTCTTGAAAAAACCCACAAGTGGCTCTCGCTTTTATAGATCCTTCTCCTTAAGCAATAGTAGTTTTGGTTTGGGTATATTCATCTTATCTGAGGGTGATCGTTTTGACCACAAACTGGCCGAATCAATGTTTAGGGTGGTCTATACACTTAATTTTTTTTTTTTAATAGAAGCGATAGAGTGTTTCATTACTAAAAACAACCAAATTAATACAAGAGGTGCCATATAGGTACAATTTATCCAATGACCAATTTCTTGATCTGGAAATAGTTTGTATAAGATGCAAATAATTTTAAACTTCTCTACAGCTACCATAATATATCAACACAAACAAAAGTACCGTGTAAAACTGTCGCAAAAACGACAGATGCGACAATCCTTACACCGGTACCCTGACATAAAGTCATCAAGGCCACACAAATCGATTAAACGACACAAACAGATAATCGGAGCAACATAAAATCTACTAACCCAACTCGCTCACAGCACTACTAACAAATACTTAAAGCTAAACTAGAGTCGATGACATGTCCCCAGGAAAGACATGAGTACATAAATACGTGGCAAAAGGCGTGGTTTGCAAGAACATGTGGGTGCATGGGGTAGTAAGGACGATAAAGGCTTGGGGCTTAAGTGGCAGAGTATTTCCCATAACACGCCAGAGCCACCGTACGTTGTCATCGTCGCTATTACAGTAAATATAGAAATATAGAGAATAATCCGAATGATGAAATAATCCGAATGATGACTTTAAGGTTCTTTTTATATTTGTTTCCTTCGACAATGTGAACTTTAGAGAAATCTTGATTTGCAAAATTCTTATCACAATTTCGAGTTTCCTCTTCAATTTGAATACCCTTTTGCAAATTCTCCAAACTAATATCTTCCACCATGTGTAGAAGTTTCTTTCTATAGTTATTCCATGTTTGGGGTAATTTTGCCATAATAGCCCCAACTATCATAGGATCCGGAATAACTATTTTAAGTTCACGAAGCTTTGAGACCAAGACCAATAATTCATGAACTTGGTCTAGGATGGGTTTGTTATCAAACATAGTGAATTCATAATATTTGAACATTAAAAATTTATTGGTACCTCTTTTTTCCGTTGTGTACTTGTGTTCAAGTGCTTCCCAAATTTTCTTTGGAGATTGAATGTGTGCATACATGTCATATAAATGATCGGATAATGTGCCCAAGATGTGTCCTCGACATACCAATTCATCTTCTTCACGCTTCTTTCGATCGGCAACTATATTGTCCGAGTCTTTGTCACTTGGCTCACAAATAGGCTCCAATTTCGGGTCCAACACATATATGACATTTAGAACAGTAAGCATGAAACGCATCTTGTCCTTCCATCGGGTGAAATTTGATCCATCAAATTTGTCTAACTCGTAGACATCTTGATTGATAATCTTCAAAGCCATGTTATCAGATTTGTTATCCATGACAAAAATAACACTTTAAGATTGTTACAGTAAATATAGAAATATAGAGAATAATCTGAATGATGACTTTGAGGTACGACTTGAATCGTTTCCTTAAAGTGTTATTTGCCCCCACTCGAATTAGTTTGCTAAAGGGTTCTTGGCAAATCACTTCTAGGATACAACAAAGTATGAAATATTTGATTAGCAAAACCGATTTGTATTCCCTTAGAAATAACTAGAAAGAAATTGTATGAATGTGGTGAAGAGAGAAAAGATAGCAAAGAAATTATGTAGACAACAAATTTCTGAAATTGTGTATGAAACATTATGCCACAAAAGGTATTTATAGGCATTAAGGCACCCGTTCATCGAGTCCTTTCATTTTAATTAAAGATATACAACTCTTCTTAAAAGTGTTGATCTAAAAGACATGTCTTCTATTTAGAATTTTCAGAAAATAAATATTGACTAATTATATCTTTTCATTTTACTCATACAATTTGAGTAAGCATCATATCTTTTAACCAAAAGTTGTAACCATTCAACAAGATGTACAAAGGTTGAAATCCAACCTTTCCGCCTATAGGCTTGCTGCGCACCGCAGCAGCCTTTCCCTATTATACATACAGATATGCTGCACAATACAGCACTAAGTCTATTATATATATATATATATATATATATATATATATTATTGAAATCTTTAGCAGTCGCCACCACGAGCTCATAGTAACAAGTATAAAGTCGTTAGCACCAAAAGCCACCAAGGGTTTTCGCTGACCAGAAAAAATCTAAGATCTATGAACACCAAGGTCACATGAAAAAATTGAAATCTTTCAAGTCATCTTCTGCATTATTCCTACAACTACGCATAAATTGAAGCAATGACTTGGGCAAGTGTGCATCAAATTTTCAATGGCAATGGCAATGGCCTCAACTTGGAGGCCATGTGCTTGGCAAAGACATCAAAGAGTAGTGTGCGTAGCATAGGAATGCGGCGCCAAAGCCACTGACAACACCGTAAATACGTTGTAGCCAGCCAACATCACTAACCTAAAACCAAAGGATCGAGCTCAAGCTTGTAAAGGGCATGCCTTAGTAAACCCAATCCAACCAACAGAGAGCCTTAATGGCTTTAGACATGCACATCGAACAACCACGAACACCCAAACTACCATCGCCGTGGACACGACCACCACGCTCAGTAGTGCAGAAGAAAACAAAATTAGGTCGTTATCAATAGGAAAGATAATATTAACCTGAGACTACTCAACTAGAAAGAGGTGTTGTAGAAGCCGATAGAAGAAGAGGAAATGGGATAGGAGATGAGGCGGAGGAGGAATTGGCTAGAAGGGGAAGATAGGACGAAAGAACATAGGGAGTGAAGGTGAGGAATGAGGACAGAGGGGAGGAAGAAGGGAGGCTAGAAGAAAGGAGTTGCCACCAGCCCTAAGCCGGAGCAAAGGGCCCACGGTTGTGAAGCTTCTAGATTTAGGTTTTTTTTTTTTGTTTTTTTTTTTTTTTTTGGGAAAGAGAGAGATGTGAGTTTCTTCCCACCCCCCAATTGATGATTGGCCATTTTAAATCAAGATTTTTTTTCAACGTATCAACCAGATATTGGTTTCTTTCTCATTACCCTAGTTCTTAAGGCAACAACTAACCACTCAACTCAGATCCATCGAAATGCTTATGGCATGTCTGATATCCAACTTGGATGCAAAATTTTAATGTGTCGAATTAAAAAAATTTAATGTTAATTTATCGGATGTTTGAGCTCTACTTTTCAAATAGGATCATATTTCGTACCTTTTTTTTAATATAAATGCTAATTATGAACATACGACGTATGTTATAACTATATCTATTTTCAAATTAAGTGTATGTTACAATCCTTTCACTTTTTTCAGACTCAGTTCATAAAAGACTATAACGTACACTTAATTTGAAGATGCGTGTAGTTATGACATGCTCCACCTGTGCATACATTTTTCTATCAAAAGAAGTGAAACATGATCCTATATGGAAAGTCGCGAGTGCAGACATTTGATAAATTAATTGATAGGTCGGATTTTGTAGTTTATCTACAATTAAATATGATTTAAAATGGTAATTGTACATCACCGTCGTCATCTACAAGAACAAAATTTTGTAAAATCTGACAATTAGGTAGAAGTATAGCATGGAAACTGTGTCATGCATGAATAATGCATTGCAAGTGTCAAAGAAATCATGTTACCAACTAAGAGAGGTTAGCTAGTAGGATGCTGAACAGTTGATGCTATGCATGCACAGATCTTACTACAAGTGTCAAAGAGAGCATACTGACTTTTTAATTTTTTATCTTCTAGCTAGTTGCTTGCAAGAATTCAAGCTTGAGTACCTTGAATCCTGCAGATCATGATGAAGAGAGGAGGGGTTAGAGCGAATATATAACAAGAAAATATAGGATACACATACAGATCTTAAATATCTCTTCATCAAGGATAGATAACATGATCAAAATGTATGATTTGATTGAGAAAAAGAAGAAGCAAAAGAGATAATCATGAGAATGCTATATACAAAGGTTAAATGCGCATCACAGAAAAATGAGAATTATAGCTATATAACAAAGGTAAATCTACACAAAAGAATAAAATACATAAATCAAAACTTGTTTAATCAGTTGGTTATCTATGTGTCTGATAAAAAAACTGTGAAAAAAAAAAATGATGAAAATGTTATATGGAAAGGCTAGATACGCATCATAGAAATCAAAACCAAAGCCTTTTAGTTGGCTATGTGAAATGCTAAACATTAACAAAAAGAAAATGAGAATGCTAGCTATATATCAAAGGTATATCCACACAAAAAGAAATCACGTAAATCAGAGTTTGCGTTTCTGATAAAAAAAAAAAAAAACAGTGAAAAAAAAGAGAAGATGATGAAAATGGTACATAAAAAGGCTAGATCTGCATCACAGAAATCAGAATCAAAGCCTTTTAATTAGTTGGCTGAGCAAGTTTCTGATGTCTCTGCAAGCCTTGATATAGCGAATAACTATTGGAAACCAACCTTCACTGGCCTCTTCGAAGTACTCCACTGCTTTGTCTTTGTAGTCCTATTTATATAACCTACAAGGAAAGCAAAGGCATCGAATAGATTAACATCACAAGTAAAGCACTCATCTAGAAAATAATTTGATGACACATGTAATTAAGTCTAATTTCAGAAATGGAAAATTTTATTTACAAGTGTACTTACAGATGTCTAGCCTAGCTAATTACTCAGATAAAGTTCATGAATTTACAGCGCATTCACTAGTAAAGTTGACACAATAGTCCACTGTTTTCACTAATATATTTCTAATATCTTCCTGTAACAACATTTAGTAATGGAATCAGTTAAGGTAAATTTTTTTTGGCTAAGCAATTAAGGTAATTACATATGAAGTTTTAATTATATCTACCATAAAAAGTTGGGAGGATGCATATAATTTGGTCGCATTTCTTATATGCATATATGTTAATGTTTTCTTAATTAATAGATATCTAGTGTGGCATAAAATGATGCCCAGCTTTACAGTTCAATGGGCCGTATCATTTATTTTTACTTTTGTACATAAAAAATTATGCGATCGATCGGAAAACGTGTTGTGGATGTCAAAGAGTTAGTCAATTAATTGTGTATTAAATTGAACAATATGAAAAATGTTAGGAAGATTGTATTACCACTACTACAAAAAACACTTGTTGCGATGAAAAATAATTCGCGGCGCATGATTCATCAAGAAAGTCCTTATCTCATAATTTTGCGCAATGAGTGGTGAAAAATTTTATCACGCAAAACCTAATTATATCAATTGTTTGTTACATTAATCTTTCGCGCAATTGAAATATTTCGTAGAGTAAATTTTTTGAATTTTAATTTAATTGTATGGATTTAATTTTTTATTTGAATTAATTTACTTTAAATCAAATTACTAATTTGACATATTTAATTTTTCATATTGGATACTAGTTGTCCTATATGTGGTGGTCCTGATGAAAATTTAATTCATCGTTTGAGGAAGTGCTCTAAAGCTATAGTTGTTTGGAATTCATTGAAGGCTCCTAGTAATATCTGCTCTACTTTCAATTTAAACTTGGAAGGATGGATTGCTGCTAACATACACTGTAAAACTCTTTAGTCACCAAGGGTTGGAATGATGTAATATTTTCTGGTTTGCGTGTTGGCATATTTGGAAGTGGACAAATTGTATTGTCTTCAATCCATTATATCAAGCTCCCTTTGACATTGTGAACACTATTTTGAAGTATGCATAGGAGTGGACCGATGCTAATAAGGTTAGTCATTATGAGCCCCATAATTCTTGAAAAGTTGGCTTGGGTTTCTTCAAATGAGGGATGGTTGAAATTGAATATTGATGGTTCTTGCCAAGGACAAAACCATGATATCGGTTTGGGAGTACTTAGAGATCGTTAGGGCTCTTGGATTAGGGGGTTTTTCCAGCTAATATGGGAGTAGGAGAAGTCCTTGAAGTTGAGTTGTGGGGTCTCTTTTTAGGCTTTTGAAAATGGCTTTGGATAAGGGTGCTAGGAGAACACTTGTGGAATCTGACTCTGCTGTTTTAGTGTCACTTGTCAAATGTATTGGGCATGAGTTGCATCTCTTGACTTCTTTGTTATATGGCTGTAATCACTTGATTACTTAATTTGATCAATGTAATTTAAGTCATATTTATAGGAAAAAGGAATATTGTGGCAGATGGTTTGGCAAATTTGAGCTTTTCTTTGGACTTGGGCTATGTTATGTTGGATGACCCTCTTCCTTCAATCGTTTGCTTACTTCTAGATGATATTTCCGGGGTTGCTAGGAATCGGGCTATTTGTGTAAGCCTTTTGGGCTGATGTTCTTCCTTGTTTAGCATTTTTGCTTAGACTTTGGGCCCCTTTATAACAAAAAAAAAAAAAAACAGAGCACAAAGGGTGTATGAGTTATTAATTTCGATCCAAGAAAATTAGTAAACAGCTTATATGATAGAGTTAGACGAATTCATACTGTGATTTTAGATAAATTAACAAATAACTTCAACAAAAATCCGATTATGACTCTTCTTCAATCCAACTTCTCCTCAATTCAGTTCATTAATCTCCATTCAATTCATCCCACTCTAACGACTAATTAGTAAATATGCATAATAATAGTAATGCAGAACAGAGGGGAAAAAAAAATTAAAGTTTTTTTTGTTTTGGGTAATTTGTGTGCCGAAGCCCATCAAAACAAACCAGATAGAAATCATATTGGGCTACAAAACGCTACACTTGATCGACAACAAAAAGCAGCCCAAATCATCATTAGGCCCAAGTAATCCAAGGGGGTCATATTTCTCTACGCATTTCTGTGGAAATTGGGTGTCAGAGCCGAGATAAAAACAAGAAAATTGGAGGAAGAAAATCAAATTTAAAATCGGTTTACACTCTCAGACTGGCCAATAGTAAAAACCTGGCTGCCATACTTTCCGAAGGCGGCGTCCGAGACGACGGAGAGCGAGTATAAGAACCGGTTGCACGCTCGTAATTAAACCGCTACTCGCTGTGAGTGCTTTCATCTTCTCTACTTTTCTGCATCGTTTTTAGCTAGGGTTTCTGTTTGCGTTTTCTGGTTTTTTAATTTAATTTAATTATATATATATATTTCAGATTTTACGTTTTCGTCGTTATTTGAAATTGGAGTTGCAGTAAAACCCTAGGCTGACTTGTTTGGAGGTTTTGAATTTGTGTACTAGGGTTTCTGAGATTCGGATTGAGATCTTGAAATGGCGCAGCACTTGGGCGGCGGTGCGGAGGCGCACGCCCGGTTCAAGCAATACGAGTACCGTGCTAACTCGAGTTTGGTGCTGACCACCGACTCTCGCCCACGTGATACGCACGAGCCCACCGGCGAGCCGGAGTCTCTATGGGGAAAGATTGACCCCAAGCACTTCGGTGACCGGGCTTACAGGGGAAGACCGCCGGAGCTCGATGACAAGCTTAAGAAGTCGAAGAAGAAGAAGGAGCGGGACCCGAATGCTGAACCTGCTCCAGTTCGGCAGAGTAAAAAGCGGCGGCTTCATGAAGAGAGCGTGCTCACGGCCACTGAGGAAGGGGTTTATCAGCCTAAGACCAAGGAAACCAGGGCTGCCTATGAGGCTATGCTCAGCGTCATTCAGCAGCAGCTGGGTGGCCAGCCTTCGAGTATCATAAGCGGCGCCGCGGACGAGATTTTGGCCGTTCTTAAGAACGAGAACTTTAAGAATGCTGATAAGAAAAAGGAGATTGAGAAAATGTTGAATCCTATACCCAACACCGTCTTTGATCAGTTGGTTTCAATTGGGAGGTTGATTACTGACTTCCAAGATGGGGGTGATGCTGGAGGGTCTGCCGTGGCTAATGGTGATGAAGCCTTAGATGACGATGTGGGTGTTGCGGTTGAGTTTGAAGAAAATGAAGATGATGATGAGGAGAGTGATCTTGATATGGTCCAGGAGGACGACGAAGAGGACGATGATGATGTGGCTGAACCACATCAGTCTGGGGCTATGCAAATGGGTGGTGGGATTGATGACGATGAAATGCAGGAAGCAAATGAGGGTATGAGCCTTAATGTTCAGGACATTGATGCTTATTGGCTTCAGAGGAAGATATCTGAAGCTTATGAGAAACAGATTGATCCACAACAATGCCAGAAGCTTGCTGAAGAGGTGCTCAAGATACTCGCTGAAGGTGATGACAGGGAAGTTGAAACCAAGCTGTTGGTTCACCTTCAATTTGACAAATTCAGCCTTATTAAGTTTCTATGTCGAAACCGGCTGAAGATTGTCTGGTGCACGCGTTTGGCCAGAGCCGAAGACCAAGATGAGAGGAAGAAAATTGAGGAGGAAATGCTGCAGTTGGGTCCAGATTTGGCTGCAATTGTAGAACAGCTGCATGCCACAAGGGCTAGTGCAAAGGAGAGGCAAAAGAACTTGGAGAAGAGTATTAGAGAAGAGGCTCGCAGGTTGAAGGATGAGAGTGGTGGAGATGGGGACAGGGGTAGGAGGGGCCTTGTCGATAGAGATGCTGACAGTGGTTGGTTGAAGGGGCAGGCAGAGCTACTTGATCTTGACAGCCTTGCACAAGAGCAAAGTAGACTTTTGGTGTCAAAGAAGTGCGTGCTTCCAGATGGGTCTTACAGACATCCCAGCAAGGGATATGAAGAAATCCATGTGCCAGCCTTGAAACAGAGACCATTTAATCCTGATGAGAAGCTTGTAAACATATCTGCCATGCCAGAGTGGGCTCAGCCGGCTTTCAAAGGAATGACCCAGTTGAACAGGGTACAGAGTAGAGTCTATGAGACTGCCCTTTTCAAAGCGGACAATATCCTGCTATGTGCTCCTACTGGTGCTGGAAAAACTAATGTTGCAGTGCTCACTATACTTCAGCAGTTTGCGCTGAACATGAACAAGGAGGACGGTTCCATAAACCACAGTGATTATAAGATTGTATATGTTGCACCTATGAAAGCTCTTGTTGCGGAAGTTGTTGGAAATCTTTCTAATCGTTTGAAGGATTATGATGTCAATGTGCGGGAGTTAAGTGGTGACCAGACATTGACTCGCCAACAGATTGAAGAAACTCAAATTATTGTCACAACCCCTGAAAAGTGGGATATCATTACCCGAAAGTCAGGAGACCGGACTTACACTCAACTGGTCAAACTTCTTATCATTGATGAAATTCATCTCCTCCATGATAATAGAGGCCCCGTTCTTGAAAGTATCGTTGCTAGAACTGTTAGGCAGATTGAGACCACTAAAGATCATATTCGGTTGGTGGGGTTATCTGCTACTCTCCCTAACTATGAAGATGTGGCTTTGTTCTTGCGTGTTGACCTTAAGAAGGGACTGTTTTATTTTGATAACAGTTACAGACCTGTCCCCTTATCTCAACAGTATATTGGAATCATGGTGAGGAAACCATTACAGAGGTTCCAGTTGATGAATGATCTCTGCTATGAGAAGGTCGTCGCTGTAGCTGGAAAACATCAAGTCCTTATCTTTGTCCATTCGAGGAAAGAAACAGCCAAAACAGCTCGAGCTATAAGAGATACTGCACTTGCCAAGGACACCCTTGGCAGGTTTCTTAAAGAAGACAGTGCTAGCCGAGAGATTCTAACTACTCATACAGATTTGGTCAAGAGCAATGATCTCAAAGATCTTCTGCCGTACGGTTTTGCCATTCATCATGCTGGATTGAACAGGGCAGATCGCCAACTGGTTGAGGATCTCTTTGCTGATGGGCACGTACAAGTTCTGGTTTCCACAGCAACACTTGCTTGGGGCGTGAATCTGCCAGCTCACACTGTGATAATCAAAGGGACTCAGATCTATGATCCAGAAAAGGGAGCATGGACTGAACTAAGTCCTTTGGATGTTATGCAGATGTTGGGGCGTGCAGGAAGACCTCAGTATGATTCGTATGGAGAAGGGATTATCATTACTGGCCACAATGAGCTTCAGTACTATCTTTCTTTGATGAACCAACAGCTTCCCATTGAAAGTCAATTCATATCCAAATTGGCTGACCAACTTAATGCTGAAATCGTTCTTGGAACTGTTCAAAATGCTAGAGAAGCTTGCAATTGGATAGGATACACTTACCTGTATGTTCGCATGCTACGTAACCCCACACTCTATGGTTTGGAAGCTGATGTTCTCTCCAGAGATATTACATTGGAGGAGAGACGAGCTGATTTGGTAAGAATTGCTCAAACTTAGCATTATTTGCTGTTGACATTTTCATTCCCTTGCAACATTAGTAATAGTAGTATAGTATATAACCATATTCTTAATTGCACTAGATAACAAACAAGTGCATATCAATGGAGAGGAAACACGCGAACAAAAGGGGCTTGACATAGTAATGTCAAAAAGTAGTATTGTTATAGGAATTTGCTTGTCCCATTCTATTAGATATTTTATGGCATTTGAGTCTGTGTTGACCATGATGGTTTTTGGGTTTGGATATATTTCATCTTTAATTCTATCTGGTTTCTCTTCGACTCATTTAGTGCTCGTCCATTCCGTTCTTATCGTTGCTGTGGCACTTTGTAGCATTTATCTGGATTCCTGCATTCTGTATTTCTTATGGACCTCTCATTTTGTCTCAACCATTTCATTTTGCAGATCCATTCTGCTGCAACCATCTTGGACAAGAATAATTTGATTAAGTACGACAGAAAAAGTGGATATTTCCAAGTTACAGACTTGGGTCGCATTGCGAGTTATTACTATATAACTCATGGAACAATATCCACATATAATGAGCATTTGAAGCCTACGATGGGGGATATTGAGCTTTGTCGATTGTTCTCGCTCAGTGAAGAATTTAAGTATGTTACTGTGCGGCAGGATGAAAAGATGGAGCTAGCAAAGCTTTTGGATCGTGTTCCCATTCCGGTGAAGGAAAGCCTGGAAGAGCCCAGTGCCAAGATCAATGTCTTGCTGCAAGCATATATCTCACAGCTGAAGCTTGAGGGGCTTTCGTTGACATCAGATATGGTCTACATTACTCAGGTTTGTATTATTATTTCGTGTTTTTTTCTCATTTATTGTTTGAGATACGGTTTGGATTGTGCTGCCAGCTTGTTCTAGTTTACGTATATATTTTGTCTCTCTTATCCTGTTATTCATTTTCTGCTTCTTTTTTTTCGGTTTTGGATTTGTTCAGAGTGCAGGGCGTCTTCTACGAGCTCTTTTTGAGATTGTCTTGAAACGAGGATGGGCTCAACTAGCGGAAAAGGCTTTGAACATGTGTAAGATGGTTAACAAGAAGATGTGGAGTGTCCAAACACCTCTTCGCCAATTCACTGGTATTTCAAATGATATTTTGATGAAGCTGGAGAAGAAGGATTTGGCCTGGGATAGGTATTATGATCTCTCTTCGCAGGAGCTAGGGGAGCTTATTCGTATGCCAAAGATGGGAAGAACACTTCATAAGTTCATCCACCAGTTCCCCAAATTAAACCTTGCAGCCCATGTGCAGCCAATTACTCGCACTGTATTGAGGGTGGAGCTCACTATAACACCAGATTTCCAATGGGAGGACAAAGTTCATGGATATGTGGAGCCATTTTGGGTAATAGTGGAGGATAATGATGGTGAGTTTGTCCTTCATCATGAATATTTTCTGCTGAAGAAGCAGTATATTGATGAGGATCATACTTTGAACTTTACAGTGCCAATATATGAGCCCCTTCCGCCTCAATACTTCATTCGTGTTGTGTCTGATAGGTGGCTTGGGTCCCAGACTGTTTTACCTGTTTCTTTCAGACACCTCATTTTACCTGAAAAGTATCCTCCACCAACAGAGTTATTGGACTTGCAACCACTTCCCGTGACTGCATTAAGGAATCCTTTATATGAAGCTCTGTATCAAGATTTCAAGCATTTCAATCCTGTTCAAACTCAGGTTTTCACTGTTTTGTACAATTCAGATGACAATGTCCTAGTTGCTGCACCAACAGGGAGTGGGAAGACCATATGTGCAGAGTTTGCTTTATTGAGGAATCATCAGAAGGGCTCTGATAATGTCATGCGTGTTGTGTATATTGCACCTATTGAAGCTCTTGCTAAGGAACGTTACCGTGACTGGGAGAAGAAGTTTGGAAAGGGTCTCAATCTGCGAGTTGAATTATTAACAGGGGAAACAGCCACAGACTTAAAACTGCTTGAGAAAGGTCAGATTATCATCAGCACTCCAGAGAAATGGGATGCTTTATCCCGCCGCTGGAAACAGAGAAAGCATGTTCAACAGGTTAGTCTTTTTATTATAGATGAACTCCACTTGATTGGTGGTCAGGGTGGTCCCATCTTGGAGGTAATAGTCTCTAGAATGAGATACATAGCGAGTCAACCTGAGAACAAGATTCGTATTGTGGCTCTGTCAACTTCTCTTGCAAATGCAAAGGATCTTGGGGAATGGATAGGGGCTAGCTCTCATGGCCTTTTCAATTTTCCTCCTGGTGTGCGCCCAGTGCCTCTGGAAATACACATTCAGGGGGTGGATCTGGCTAATTTTGAAGCCAGGATGCAAGCAATGGCAAAACCCACATACACTGCAATTGTCCAGCATGCCAAGAATGGGAAACCAGCTCTTGTTTATGTTCCTACAAGGAAACATGTTCGACTAACGGCTGTGGATCTGATGACCTACTCAAATGCAGACGGTGGGGAGAAACCGTCATTTCTGTTGCGGTCTGTAGACGATATTGAGCCTTTCATTGAAAGACTTGGTGATGAAATTTTGAAAGGCACTTTGCGCAGTGGAGTGGGCTACCTGCATGAAGGTTTAAGCAGTTTGGACCAAGAAGTTGTGTCACAGCTGTTTGAAGCTGGGTGGATTCAAGTTTGTGTCATGAGCAGTTCAATGTGCTGGGGAGTGCCGTTGTCAGCCCATTTGGTGGTTGTGATGGGAACTCAGTATTATGATGGCCGGGAAAATGTTCACACTGATTACCCTGTTACTGATCTGTTGCAGATGATGGGTCATGCTAGTCGCCCTCTGCTAGATAATTCTGGGAAATGTGTCATCCTCTGCCACGCGCCTCGTAAAGAATACTACAAGAAGTTCTTGTACGAAGCATTCCCTGTTGAAAGCCATTTGCACCATTATCTACATGATAATCTGAATGCAGAAGTTGTTGCAGGAATAATTGAGAACAAGCAAGATGCTGTCGATTACCTTACATGGACTTTCTTGTACCGGAGGCTCACACAAAATCCCAACTATTACAATCTTCAGGGAGTTACTCAGCGGCATCTTTCTGATCACCTCTCGGAGCTTATTGAAAATACGCTGAGTGACTTGGAGGCAAGCAAGTGTGTTGCAATCGAGGATGACATGGACCTTTCTCCTTTGAATCTTGGCATGATAGCTTCATACTATTACATCAGTTATACCACCATTGAGCGTTTCAGTTCGTCTTTAACTTCCAAAACAAAGATGAAGGGTCTTCTTGAGATTCTAACTCACGCTTCGGAGTATTCACAACTTCCTATTCGACCAGGGGAGGAAGAGGTAGTTCGGAGGCTAATTAACCACCAGAGGTTTTCCTTTGATAATCCCAAATGCACAGATCCTCATGTTAAAGCAAATGCTCTGCTTCAGGCCCACTTTGCTAGGCAGCCTCTGGGTGGTAACCTAGCGTTGGACCAGCGAGAGGTGATCCTTTCCGCTAGTAGGTTGCTTCAGGCGATGGTTGATGTCATTTCCAGCAATGGCTGGCTAAGCCTTGCTGTCTTAGCCATGGAAGTCAGCCAGATGGTGACTCAGGGCATGTGGGACAGGGACTCGATGCTTCTACAGCTTCCTCACTTCACAAAGGAGTTGGCAAAGAGATGCCAGGAAAATCCTGGAAAGAGTATAGAGACAGTGTTTGATTTGGTTGAGTTGGATGATGACGAAAGGCGTGACCTACTTAAGATGTCAGATTCACAGCTGCTGGATATTGCACGATTTTGCAACCGCTTTCCCAACATTGATATGCTATATGAGGTGCTTGATAGGGATAACATAAGGGCCGGGGAAGAAATCACTCTGCTAGTCACTCTCGAACGTGACCCTGAAGGGAGGACTGAGGTAGGTCCTGTGGATGCCCTGAGGTATCCCAAGGCCAAAGAAGAGGGCTGGTGGCTTGTGGTCGGCGATACCAAGACAAACTCGCTGCTCGCCATCAAGAGAGTTTCGCTGCAACGGAGGGCCAAGGTGAAGCTCGAGTTTGCTGCTCCTGCCGAACTCGGAGAGAAGAGTTTCATTCTTTACTTCATGTGCGATTCATATTTGGGATGCGATCAGGAATATGATTTCACTCTTGATATTAAGGATGCAGCAGGACCTGACGACGACAGCGGCAGCGAATGATATGTTCCCTGTTCTTCCAAGCATTTTCTCTTCTGTTATGTTTTTGATTTCCGCTGTTTCTGTTTCTTAAAGGTTATGGTTCGTATGTTCCATATGATGTAATATACTCTACTGGATGACGATAATTTTGCACGCATGCCCCCTTTCAGATTAAAGGGCTCGTTGGGGCTGTTTTTTCTAACAATATATTTTCTGCTTATAATTTTGTTATTAACTTATCGAAACTTTGTATTTATAGAGTTCTAATTTGAAATAAATATGAAACATATTTGAAACAAATATGAAAGAAATTATACAACAATCAAGTCTAATCTCGCTAAGTGAGGTCAGTTGAAAGAAATCGTAAATCGTATTTACTATAAAACTGTAATACATAAAAGTGCAATCACTCCGGTGGAGGTCCTTCCAGTCGGATGTAGTCGTACATAACTCCGGCGAAAGGTCCCCAGTTTCTTGATTGAGTAAGGTATATGGTGTTGTATCCTTGTTGTAGTCGATAGCTCGGCACATCAACACTGAAAAGCCAGTACAAACCATGAATTCCATGCCTTGCTATGGCATTGTCCTTCCCTATTAGTCCTGTCGAAAAATGAGGTGTGTCGGTCTGGTTGTTGAATCGAACCTGCAGTTCAGCATAGGTGGCCGAAGCCAATGCCAATTGGAGCGTATAATCTCCGGTCCAAACGTCTTCAAGTTGAAATACAATTTGCCATGTCGTTGCCTCGTATGTACCGTTTCTGTTTCTTGTCACATGAGCGTAAAACCAATCATCGTTGTAATTGTCTGTGCCGACGGTGTAGATGAGATCATGGTCAGGGTAATAATCTCCATATCGTTCCCACAAGCCATATTGCCTAAACTTGTTTGCGTAATTGTCGGTGAACAAACGGTTCACAAGGGTTGGATATGGATCCGGTATGTTGAACTCTGCGGCTGACCGATCGGGGATGCCAATCTCCCACAAGGTTGGACCACTTCTCGGAGGTTCGAAGGTAATATTAGCTAAGTTGATTTCACTTGCAGGTTCAATTGTAATATCATGCTCGTACTTGTAGTCCCCAATGAAGCCGGGAACAGTTGCATACAAACTATAGTTCCCCGGTCGAACATCTTTTATGTAGAAATAACCTTGCTTGTCAGCTTGAGTCCAGAACTGATAACCCTTGCATTCCATTTGCCATGATCCCGCGTATCCGCGTGCAGCCAATCCCACATAAGCATAACTTGCTGAATCTAGGCCCTCGTGGAAGTACGAATCCCATATTAGTAACTGACCAGCAACTGATCCACGTTCATCGGAGCTAGGAAAGTCTTCGGACTGAGTGAAATTGTACGGCCAACTCTTTACTTCTTCATACATCTGTTCCTTTGCATTTTCCCAGAGAGAGAAGGAGGCATTCGAGCTTGGAATGTCCGAGTTAAGATACACAAAGACAGGACCAAAAACCTTCTTCCATGCCTCACCTTCTGCGAAGGTCAGTCCAAAACCTCTCCCGACGTAGTGACTACTAAGAAACACAGTGAGGGAAGTTGGTCCCACATGAGAGGTAAGTTCCTGCTTGAACGGCCCCGCTGAACGAAACTCAGTACTAGGTGTGATCATCCAAAGACCTATAGCATCGTCAGTGCTAATCCAACCGTGAACCTTGATGTCTTTGACTTCACTGGAGTATTGGTATTTGTCATCCACCTCTCCTTTAAAGTCGGGATTGCTTGGATTAGTTAAAAGAACAGCTTCGCGATAGGCAAGGGCCTGAGCGTGGTCTCCGTCGCGATCTTTGGCTGTTGGCATGAATCTTCGTCTGTCGTCTGATACAGCCATGAATTGAAATTTATCTTCTCGAAGTTTCAAAACGAGTCTTGTTTGACCTAGGTGCAATTCCGGCCACCCTTCTAGACGCTCATATATGGCATATGCATAGAACCCAGCGCGGCCACGCTGCATTATGTATCTTTTGTCAACATTTAAGGGTAGCGTCCAATCACCGAGGGAAATATCAAAAGTTTTATTAAAAGAAATCTCTATTTGGTCTGCCGTCGATGTAACAATCTTGAATGTTGTTCCTTGTAGTCTGTCCAAGCCATTTTTCGAGACAAGATCCCAGTAACCTCTATTGCTTGGGGGGTTTTTGATTTCGAGCAAGTTGTCAATTCCCTTGTATTGAATTCCAATGACATCTCCTCCAGGATAAGAAAAAGTGACTCGGACAATGCCATTGTTCAGCTCCACCGTGTTATGAGTTTGTTGTGTTAGCATCTGGTTGAAATTGAGCTCATTACCATTAACACT
Organism: Malus sylvestris; assembly: GCF_916048215.2. Classification (NCBI taxonomy): domain Eukaryota; kingdom Viridiplantae; phylum Streptophyta; class Magnoliopsida; order Rosales; family Rosaceae; genus Malus; species Malus sylvestris. Next base: position 30,528,365 of record NC_062263.1, read on the forward strand.
CCTTAGTGCTCGCCTTCCAGAAATCGTTATCGTCTCAAAAGCACCATTATTATTGTGGAGGAAGAAGAGCAAACATAGTGCGACTGAGAAAACTCGGAGGATACCCCATCTCCTCCATTGCCTCACCTCCTCCATCGAAAGCATGTCAGCCTCTCTCCGCTTGGAAAAATAGAGTACTTGTTCGTAATAACAAATCAATGTAGTTTTTCTGTTTTGAGATTAACTGATTATATTCGATATTATATAGTCAGGCACATTCATCCTCATGTAGTTAGGACTCCTCGTGTTGTTGGAATTCCTAATATAGAGTTTGGTTTGATTTTCCTTAAATTAGAATATACGTCCGCTTTTATGTTTCTTTGTTACTTAAAAGTTTTCCTGGACGATTTAGGAAGTCTTGTTCCTTTTAATTTTCGGTAGATAATTTGTTTAGGATTTGGTTTGAATTTTCGTGGTTAAGTTGGGATTTCCGTTTGGTTGGTTTGGCTGCTACTTGCTCTCAGGTTAGGGGGTTTGATTTTTGGCAGAGTTCTGATTGCTTTCTGGAATATAATTTTTGTGTTTGAAATCCTCGGGTTTGATTCGAGTGCTGCTAAGCATGTTCCAGCTGTTGGTGTTTCCCTTCGAATTTAACCTAGTATTTGCTAAAATGAAACAGCTTCGGATAGACTAGGATCAGGTGACATCTGATTTTCCTCGTTGATTTAGGATTTCCCTTTCCCTTTTATGTTTCTTTGTTAATTAGAATTTCCAACTCCTAGTTTCCTGTAATACTCCATTGATAATCCGTCTAGTGTTCGGTTTGAATTTCCTTGTTGAGTTAGGATGCAAAGAAAGGTCAAGGTAGGTGAAGCTTGAATTGCTGCTCCTGCAGAACATTTTTCCTTCTGCGGGGAGAGGATGAGATGTTTTTTTTTCTTCTGAACATTTTTCCTTCTGTTATGGTTTTTGATTTCCACGCGCTATCTGTTTCTATAACATTTGGCTCATATGTTGGCTGATGATAAATCTCGCATCTGTAAGGCAAGCATTTGCTAAAATTCGCTTGCCTTCGGTTCTAGTGAATGGTTACAGCAACCCCTAATGCCTTATTTTTCTCGGCTTGTGGTTGTGCCAAGGATCTTCTTATGATATTCTTCTGTGGCCGCTCATGAATCTAAATTATTGAGAAATTGAGAACGAAAAAACTCAAAATAATAACAGCTTTTGAACTATTTGTACAGATAATTGGGAAGGATTTATTGACACTTGAATTTCCTTTACATTTGATACAAGAGAGAGAGAGAGAGAGACCAAACACTTTCTTGCAGTGTAAGGAACAATATCCCAATTTAACAAAATAAAAAAACAAAAGGAAAAAAGGAACAAAATATCTCAACAACAGGAGAAGGACTTACGTGAAACCCTAAGATGGTGGTGTTCTAGACCAATTATACGAGGCTAAAACGTGCCATCATGTTATTAATCTAAAACACCATGCGTCCGGTAATGTAGGTAAGTCTCTCTCCCATAGTGGATACATTTGAAACGGGAAATACGTATATAACACAATTTTGAAAAGGAGGGTTAACATGAAATATGAACAAGGGACAGGATGAATTATATGGTCTCTTTCTTGGTATTCATGCTTTTCTTGACCTGCTCAGCATTTTCTTTGACGAATTCCTTGGATTCGTCGGCCTTGCCCATCACAGTGTCTGCCGCCTTCTGGGCGGTGCCCTTAGCTTGGCTCCATGCATCTTGTGCTGTCTGCTTTGCTTTCTCAGACACATCTTGTGCGGTTGCAGACACCTTGCTGGCCATGTCTTTGGCTGTCTGCGAAACCTGGAATCACACGATGAATCGTCAATACTATAAATTTCCCGAGAAATTTGTGGTTAATTACATGCTCCGCAGTAGAGTAAGTCTTGTTTTTACATTTTCAGCAGCATTCCTAGTTTCATTGACTTCTGCAGCTGCATCTTGCTGTGAACTTGCCTGCGATCATGAACCAAATTAATTGTTCTTCAATACATGTAATGTCATCAAGTCCACTAAATTGCAACCGAGGCTCCGAGTTCAATTCCCCCTCCCTAAGTATCGATCGCTTGTATAAACAAAAAAAATACAACAATAAAATCGGGACATGTTTAGTGATATATTTTATGCTTACTTGAATACGTCTAGGGGCTGTAGCCAAAAAAATCCTAGGGGTTGAAGTGGCGTTCCTTGCAACGGATGCTCCGACAAGGCCGGATTTGGGGACGGTGGTAAACAGACTAGTTAAGCTTGCCATAGTTGTTTTTCGATCCTTAATTAATGTTGACTTGCTTCTTAATTCTTGTACTGAATTTGTAAGAGGTTGCAGGAAGCCAAGTATATATATACAGAAGCAAGAGAAGTGAGATGGTCTGGATGTGCATGCATGCAAATTGCATCGAGGAGCATTTTCCGCAAATGGTTGGCTGGAAAATTGGTCTTTTAACGGTCGATCGGACGACCCAGTCAGTAAGAAATGGGATTCACTAATGTTGTCACTAAATTACTCTGAGGATTTGCTAAATGCTAATTAATTAGTAAAAATAGTAGGCGCTGTTCTTAGACATGACTTATTATACAGGGGCCACAGGCTATATAGCTAAAAATAGTTTGCCCTAAACACTAAGCTAGAAGGAAGAGGTATGTTGCTCAGTTTGTTAAGAGCTTTTACCCTTGAACTCGAGACCTGAGTGTCGAATTTGATTCTCCCCTACTTTCCTATTGCTTGTATTATATATGCCAAAAACGGAACCTAAGCCAGAAAGCTAGAAAGATTGAAATTGCTTAACTTAATGCTCAGCAAGTAAGATGAATATCATGGTTTAACTGACACTTAACTGTAAATGTTTAAGTTTTAATGTTGCCTTCATACAGGATTTGATTTGTTGATTTGGATTCTCCCTTGATTTATTATTGATTTTGAACCCTTCTGGAATCAAGTAACCTCTCCAAGAATATGTTCATTTTCTTTTATCTATATATAAATTTCCACCCAAAGTCTTTAATAAATAATATTAATCTTTAATTAATTTGCTATCTATACCAACTATTCGATAAAAGAAGGTAGTTATCCCTATGGATATGCTCCACTATGCCTTCTACATCTGATTTCAGAAGCTGGCTAGCTAGGGTTAGGCGCCATAATATTCTTTACGAAACAACTACAGTTTAATGATATTTTTTTTCATCCGTAATCGTGAGAGGTAAGTTCAAATTTCATGAATAGTCTCGTTGTATAAAAAACTTAATTAAATAAATAAAAACTTAGGGTTTTTTTTTAATAGTACAACGATATATTTTACACTAAGGGGGGTGGGGAGAGTTTGGCTAAGCAACACAATGGGCAACCTAATTTAGTATTGAATTTGCCATTCACAAGATTCGAACCTAGGACTTATCGCTTACAAGTAAAAAAAAAAAATCACCAAGCTGTTATTGGAAATACAAATAAAAACAGGTTGTAAATGGTTGCTGCTAGCTGTTAGTTGCTTTACAGGTTGTATTCACACTTGCTGCAACTACAAAGACTAAAGTTTCCTCCATGTGCTAGCTGAAAGTGTGTTGAAAGTGTCTAGTAGCTGGTGCATGTGTGAAAGAGTGTAAAGATGGTAAACACCATCATTCATTGCATGTGTTGTTGTATTTTTTATTAAAAGCACTTGAGTGGTTAGTCACTTTTTGCATGTATAACTAAGCCTCTTGTAAGGCTTTAGGACATTACATCTGATTGCCATTCCATTTCAGCAATTGAGTTTGGAAACTCTTTGAAATATATCAAAGTGCATTGTTTGCCGAAGCTTGTTGCTTCCCTCCTTTCTTTTTTTCTTTTTGTCCAATTTTATTGAGAGTGCAAAGTGAGAGGTGTGATAGAGTTTGTAAACTTATCACCCACATATATTGGTATTGAGTTAGTAAACTTTGAATACCAACAGCTGTAATACTGAGGGGCAAAACATAGGGTTTGTTAAACTTCCAGTCTGTCAGTGAGCGGGTTAGGAAGGGTCCCCATTTCTTTCTCACTCGGTAAATATTAAATACACAAACCTCCAAACTTACGGCAAGAAATAATATCAAAATATTCTGAAAATTGTGCAGAAGATACATCTACATTATTAGAGCTGAAACCCTAGCTTGTAATGTATACGTGTATATGTTAATATACATTTGGCTGCGGCCAATACTTAATTATCAGTATATATATATATATATATATATATATATATTATATATATATATATATATATATATATATATATATATATATATATATAACTGAAGATCACGAGAGAACACGAACGAGTATTCCGGATGATGATGATGATGATCATGGTGATGCCCGGATGCTCAAGCAATTATGGCAATCTTACCGACATTCCCTATCCTTTTGGCACAACTCTAGAATTAACCTTTCTCATTGCTTGTAACAGTAGAGAAAACGGACAACGACAACCATATTTCCCTAACTCCAACATAGCCATCCGTGCGATTATTCTTTATTGTAGAAGTTGATGAATACAACTTTTCGTCTTCAGATCTTCTAGACTTTCGCAAGAGAGTGACTTAGTTGGAGACGCAAAATGCAAATGTCGAAAAGGATTCAAGGGGGATGGATTGACAAGTGAAAAAGGTTGCGTCCGAAACGATGATACTGCATTTAAAAGGCTTGCTATTGCAATAGGTAATTAAGTACTTTAATAATTTCATTATATTCGTTTGCTTCTTACATGTAGCAGTTTATGATATGATAATAGGTTGAGGGATTTGCTCGTCTGATTTGAATACTAACATTTCTCGCATTTGTGGGTTAAGATAATTAGTCATGATAGTGTGCCCGACCTCTTCTAAAAAAAACGAAATCGTAAGCATTTTCAGATTTTGCTCAGGCATATATTTGCCAATGCCTTTTGGCGGTTATAGGGACTGTTTATGGATTTATTGGGGAACAAAGAGAAGAAGGTTCATGAAGCTCAAACAAAATGGTGGGCTATTGCTACAACAACTCTCCGATCATAGAGAACCCGTTGAGACGAAATTTTTAGCGCGGAGGAACTAGAAAAGGCCACGAACAATTATGATAAAAATAATGTCCATGGCCAAGGAAGTTTTGGAACAGTTTACAAAGGAGTTCTATCAGATAACACGGTGGTCGCCATAAAAAAGTCCAAAATTTGTGGCGAAAGGCAAATCCAAACATTCGTTAACGAGGTGATCGTGCTTTCTTGGATAAACCATCGTAATGTGGTTAAGCTTTTAGGCTGTTGTTTGGAGACGGAGGTGCCCTTACTTGTTTACGAGTCCATCACGAACGGGAATCTTTACAGACACATTCATGATCGGAAGCAAGGAGATTCTTCCCGGGTTCTTTCGTGTCAAACACGTCTTAAAGTTGCGATAAAGATTTCAGGAGCTCTTTCGTACTTACACTCGGAAACTTCCATACCTATCATACGAGACGTGAAGACTGCGAATATATTGCTGGATGAGGATTACACGGCAAAGATCTCCAACTTTGGAACTTCGAGGCTTATTTGGATCGATGAGAGTCAGTTAACTACGTTAGCACGAGGAACGTTTGGATATTTGGACCCGGTATACTCTCTGCGCAGCCAGCTGATAGAAAAGAGTGACGTTTATAGTTTCGGAGTGAGCTGCTAACTGGTAAGCAGGTCATTTGTTTTTCAAGGCCGGAGCGTGAAAGAAATCGGGCTATGTATTTTGTTTCTCATACGAGTGAGCTGCTAACTTTGGTACATGTTTTCTGACAGTTTATCGTTTGGTGAATTGATTTCCGCATGCCCTTTTTTCTCTTTGCACACCATGTTTATTTCTCTCTTTATTCTATTATGATTTATTCAATCTAAAAGGCCCAAAATAACCACTTAGTATTACGGTCTAATGATATTCATATTTACTTGTAAGTTAGAAGTAAGTTCGATTCTCGTCAAAAGTCTAATTCGAACCAAATTATTATGACAAGCCCACTGTGAGGTCAATTGAGAAAAGAAAAGAAAAGAAAAATGATGCACTAAAATCACTTCCCATTGTTAAATATATACTTCTACGTGCTAGTTTCGGATCAGCTTTTGTGTTTAGTCTTACCGGTCTGATATTTCATGCAGTTTTAGATTAGTTGAGCAAGCATTCTAAAGCGATCATCCGTTTGATACCCAAGATCGAATTCCCCTCCCCGTAGTTTAGATTAACTTAGTATAGTACAATTGCTTCTATTAGAAGAATAGTAATTAGAAAAACATAAAAGACCAAATTATATAAACCATCTTCATGAAAACAACAACAAACAAGGTATCAATTATTTTCACCCACATATAATCTCATCATTAGTCTATAAGGGAGATCATCATTAGAAGCTTAGAAAAATCTGTATCAAATAAGGAAGGAATAAAACAGAAGAGGCTGAATCAGAATTTAGGAATTAAACTTCCGGTGCACTGGATCCCACCGACTTCCAGAGCTTCACCCAATCCGCCATGGCATCACCTGCACGAGCAAACATAGGATCTACCTTTCCCAACTGCTCCTTCACCGCCTTTGCCATGTCGACAACACAGTCTTCTGCAGTGACCGCTGATCGTGGCAACCTAACTGACTGAAAGAAAGGAACCACTTCCTCCATTAGCTTCACACCCTCCCACTCTTTCTTCAAGCTTTCAATGGCATCACCTCTTTCCTTTCTCCATACATAAGGTATCCCAGTTTTTACGCCAATTCCCAGGTGATCGCATATGACCTTTACACACATTCCAGACCATAGATCTTCCACGGTCTCCCACCTGATCTTTCCTTCCGCTGACAACCTCAAAGCCGGGAACAAAGCTGGCCCCACCACCTCAC